>NC_045597.1:127213097-127843097 GCF_009762305.2 Zalophus californianus | reverse complement strand
GCTGCATCAATAGTCTGAATCAGTGGCAAACATCTCATGCAGTATATTGGTAATAAATACAGGAGAGAAAAGATTATTTAGGGCACATTCATTTTATGCTGGCAAAGTGGATTAAGAATTACAAACTGGAACTTATTTCATTCATTTTTAGAGTTCCCGTGTGACCAGGGGAATGATACTATTATTTCTATATCCCTGCTATAGAGTTTTCATATAGATATGAAAACGGTAAATGATAATTTCCTTGGGGGCTATTTATAACATTGCACCTCCAGTTGAAGCCTCTGAAGAGTCCCATAAAATAGGTACTATTAGCACTATTTTACAGATGAAGAAACTGCAGCTCAAAGTTTAAGTAACTTTGTGAATAGCTGTTGTGGGACTTGAACCCAAATCTGTGTGATTTTAAAGTCTGCATGTTTAAGCAAGTTTTGGAATGGAGTTCCATTTCCACAGAGCCCAGCAACACAAATTGAGTCTGCTTCTGTTCCATCTCTCTCTGGCTGCATGACTTTAGTCCTATTCATCAGTCTCTCTTTCTTTTGCCTACTTAACATGTTTGTCAAATCCCATAAGGGAAAGCAAGGCTTAACTTCAATCACGTCATAAACTGTTCAGCCTACTGATGCTATCAGGCCAATACCGAGAAGCTGTCCTTAAAAACAAATACAGCTTTCCACTTAATTTGTTGAGATTAAGCATAACATTTAAAATCTCTGTGCCTATCTGTGAAAATCTGGGTATATCAACAGAGATGTTCTTGCCACCTCCCAATGAAATACATTGTGAGCAACGCTCCTCTCAAACATATGTGTACTTACAGATCACACCCAAGTACTCTTGTGCACAATTAAGGTAAAGCGTGGTCGCCTGAGGCAATACTGTTTTGGTACCCACAGCCCTGTCTTTAGAAGATTCTTTGTTCCTTCGGTGGCAATCCTTCTCCTCTGAGGGATGAAAGTCAGTTAATAGTAAGGTGAAAGAGGGGGGCCCCAAGAACTTTTAGCACCGGTTCCTCATTGCTAGATCAGGCTGAAGAAGGAACAGATGAAGTCAAGACTTAGAGAGGAGATTCCCAGAGAGCAAAGACGAGCGAAGACAGTGTGCAAATCTAAGAAGCAACTGTACTGGTAAGGAGAGATTTCTGCGAGTATGTATGCATAGTGAAAAAAAAAAAAAAGCAAAATATAATTTTTCTCCTCTTATACCAGCTTTCTTCCTGATATTTTAGTTACCTACATTTTGATACAAGCATCCCAGCTAGCTTCCTTATGGGCCTATCTTAAGTATTTCTGAGTTATTTCCAGCTACTAACGCCTGTCCTGTGTGAATAAACAAGGGCCCCCCCACCCAGCTGGTCTTGACGCCAAAGATCACTTTGCAGAATCTGTCAACAGTAATCAAGTAATCAAGGTATTTTCTTTTCCCTTGAATCACCACTACAAGGGTCTCGCCATTCCAGTTTTATCTTAAGTGAGGTGAGGACTGTGCTGCCAGCCTCTGGGTTAACCATTTACAGATTTTTTTTTTTTCCCCACAGAGATTTTGCATGGTCATGTAATTAAGACAATTCTATTTTTTCCTTTAATATCTGTCTCCACATCCACATTATAAGCCCCTTTAAGCCAGTCTGTCTTCCTATACCACCGTATTCCCAGTGCCCAGCATGGTACCTTGAGCCCTTCGGAACCCAAGAACTATAAACAATCTTTTTAAGGTGAGCAAGGCAGAGAAATAATACTAAAGGATCCCGTAGTAAATTCCAGTAGTAAAAAAAAAAAGAGAAAGAGAAAGCTCTATGAAGATGTATTAGAAATGTGAACTCTGGGGTTTTTAGGAAGAGATCAGTGATAGAGAAAACTGTGGCTGTGGGTGACACAGATCTAGGCCCCCTGTCTGGTAACCATAGTGAATCTTACTGCAAATATGTGAATATTGAGGACTGAGCTCTATATTGTAGGAAGATGTTAAAACTGGTTTAGACATTAAAAAAAAAAATTAACGAAGATGAAAACTGTAAAAATATATGATGAAACTTAAATTTCTTATTTTCTGTTTTTAATATAAATGACTAGCCATTAATGCCTAGAAAGCATACAGCAACAAACCTGGTACCGTGTCATTACTTTGGAAGTGCTATTTTTTTATGCAAAAGACAATTTTATATAGTCTGTTTCCCATGTTGTATAATTACCTAATGATACCTAGAGAGAAAAGTAAAATTAGAGAGAAAAACGAAAGAGAAAGTTAAGGATATGTCTGAACCCATGATTCCTCATTAAACTGCAAACTATCTGACTATAACTCAATAGTATCTACTGATATACTATGGGGGTAGTTTCTCAAACTACATCCTATTTGGGAAAAGTCTGCCGGGAGTTAATCTATAATTCTGTGCTAGTTCTGTTCTCTACCAGTATCATAAAGTTCCAGGGTACTTGGAGTTCCCTGAATCAAAGGCACTGTACAAGTAGAAAGTGGTGCATGTATTATTAACCTTTCTGCGCTTGTTTCCTCATCTGTAATATGGGGTTAATGATATTTCTGTACCTCACAAGAATGTTGTGCGAATTAATGTTTGTAAAGCCCTTTAAGATCCACGGATGAAAGATGCCATAAAAGTCCAAAGGTGATAATATTATAGTTATTGAAATTGGAAACACCAATAATATTGGGAACTGAATATATATTTGGTTGCAAGGCACCCCGTGTATTATGAATTCACAGGCACTTACAGAACCTTACCATTTCAAAATTAATGTTTTGATATATATAGAATAAATTCTGAAGAGATATTACATGTATGTTATAAGCCAAATGAATGTGATTTGTTCGTAAGTGGCGAAAACACAGTGTGAGTCCACATTTTTTCCATGTTTCTGTATAGATAAAAGTACTGCAGTAGAGGGGCACCTGGGTGGCTCAGTCGTTAAGCGTCTGCCTTTGGCTCTGGTCATGATCCCAAAGTCCTGGAATCAAGCCCCGCATTTGGCTCCTTGCTCAGCAGGAAGCCTGTTTCTCCCTCTCCTGCCCCGCTGCTTGTGTTCCCTCTCTTGCTGTCTGTTTCTCTCTCCCCGCCAAATAAATAAATAAAATCTTTAAAAAATAAAATAAAAAAATAAAGTACTGCAGTAGACTACACTGGATCTATACTTGAAATTATGCAATGTTCGAAGAATGCAATGTCTGTTTAGAATGAAGCAGTAAATGGCACACTACAAATGCAAACATGATTTAATGAAATCATCTGTACCTCTCTATTTTAATACTGCTGTATTTTTCCACTTACACTTTGAATCTACTTAGTTTATAAATATTTAAGCAAAAAAACACCTAATAGCAATCTTCTTGAAAACGAAAAATACAAATTATCATTTGTCACCAGTTTGTCTGAACTAATTCTAATGTCGGCTTTAAGTATTTTTCTAAATGTTTAAAAAGGCATTTTACTAAATCACTATAATACAAAATAGGAGGAGAAAATAAGTTATGGCATATGATATATGGTAGCTACAGTTTTAAAATATTCAAGTCTTTCATGAGATAGATAGATAGATAGATGATAGATATTTATCCAGCCATTCATCCACTCAACACCACTCATTCTTAATAGTGTTTTTTGCCATACACAATAGAATAATTCAAAAATTAAGTTGTAAAATACATGTGAGCATGAATGTGAATGTATATTTTTCAAAGATTTTATTTATGTATTTGAAAGAGAGAGAGAGCATGAGGGAGAGGGAAAAGCAGACTCCCCGCTGAACAGGGAGCCCAATGTGGGGCTTGATGCAGGGCTTGATCCCAGGACCCCGAGGTCATGACCTGAGCCAAAGGCAGACACTTAACTGACTGAGCCACCCAGGCGCCCCTGAATGTTTGTTTATATGTAGAGAAGAGTGGCTGGAAACATGACACCATTCCATTACCAAACTTCAGAGAAACTCCCTCTAGGAAGTGGTTTGGGATTAGGGGAAGTGCAAGAGAGCTTTCGTGTTTTACACAATCTATACTGATTAATTTTGTTCCAAAAAACATGTATAACTTTTTAATTTTTAAAAGCCATATTCACAGAATTAAAAATAGGTTTGAAAGACTAAAAAATAAAAGTGAAGATTGATGAGATAAAACTAAAGAATTATAGTTGGAATATAAGTAATACACTAAATTTATTGTCAAACAGACTGAAAAGGAAGGACAAACAGGTAAAGGGGGGAGTCATTATCCTTGATCATAATTTAAGAGAATTAACACACACATCTGTTTTTGTTTTTTCAAGACACATCTTAAAGACTTTTAAAGATTTAATTGGAAGAAATGCAACTTTGTCTTTTAATCCACTGAAGCATGATTTTCAACTAAGTAGAAAAAAGGTTGACTTCAAATGATAGTGGCAAACCAGTCAAGGAAAAACAACAGAGTTCACAATTAAGTCAAGGAGTCAAGCAAATGTTATATTTAGAAAGTCAAGAGCTTTGTTTTGGCTGTTTTAGAGGTTTTCTCCAATTTATGGGAGGTTCAAGGTTACCAAGCTCAACATCCAGAGCTCAAAGTCATTCCAGAGTTTATTCAATATTAGAGTTCAAAGATTTAAATGTGTATTACAATAAAAAAAATGTGAAACCTGGGACTACTGACTTTTTAAGTAAATTATAGTAAAAGGTCACATGGGCCAGCATACCTCTAGAGAGCTAATAAGCAGAAAAAGCTATATTTAGAAATTTAAAATCAGAGAACACAAAACATGTTTAAGGTCTTATCAAAAATTACAAGTTCTTATATGCATATTTACAAATAAGACATTTCCTAGAAAATATGAATAATAGGTAAATAGAATTGAGATATTATATGACCTGAATTCCGTTTCATCTACTCTAATGATCATTGTATGGTATGATTTTTTGTTTCACCTTTCTACTCTTGACTTTTGGCTTCATTGTATCGTTTTGTTTTTGTTTATTATTATTATTATTATTATTATTTTACCTACAAACTCCTTGGTTAATATCTGGAAAGACTGTGGTGCTCAAATAAAAATACAATAGAAATGCAAGAAGCCAGTGATATTTTATTTAACCTTTTTATTTTGATTAGTTACACAGACATATTGACCTCTTAATTTCCTTGGAATCTTCCAGAATTTCTTGTAGATAGGTAAATAACATTATGTGTCACTATCATTACTGATTTCCAGCAGAATGTGTTCGATTGTAATGAAGAGATCAATTCCTGGCAGAGTTTTTAGCAAATATGAATGGCCAACAAACATTAATGAGTTAATGAATTGCTTAAGTAGGTATTATGCTCACAGTGAAATTAATTCACTGGCTTACTTATGTGAAGCAAGTTAGAGAAAAATGTTAACTCCTTTGAGGTCAATAGCTTTCCAATCAAGTTACCCTCCTTTTTCCTTTTTTTCATTAACAAATTTAAGTTTTCTCATGTAGAAAAACTAGATGTTTAGTCCATCATCTACTGAACTCTCTCCAAGAACAAGAAAAATGCAGTAAATACCAAAACACAGATCTTTTTCATTATTCCTTTTCTATCACCTTCACTAATTCCTCTTTCTCTGTCAACTCCTGGTCTGGTTATTCCTAAGGTTCTAGCCATAATTTTCCTCTCATTCTATATTTGCTTCTAGCTTCTATGATTTCCTCCAGACTCCCCAGTTGATATTTCCAATCTCAAATATTCAATTACATGAAATCCTTAATCATATTCATTTGTTCATTCATTCATTCACTTATTCATTCAAAAATTATTTTTGACTCCAACCTTGCCCCATTTATCTCAATAAGGCAGCCAAATAATCCTGCAATTCAAATCATGTCAATTCCTGCTCAAAACCCTCTTATATCCCATTTCACTTAGAGTCTTAACAGGGGTCTATAAGAACCTAGGTTATCCTTTTCCCTGTTAAATCCCTGATTTCATCCAATATTACTTCTCCTCATTCATTCTGCTCAGCCACCTTGATGTACAAACACAAGGTACACTCTTGCAAGAACTTTTACACTGCGGTCTCTTCTTGGAACACTCATCCACATGGCTTAGTCCTTCACGTTCTCAAAGCTTTGGTTTAAATGGTACCTTCTCGGTATGACTTCACCAGTTCATTGCATTTAAAAATAAAATTCTTCAACTTAAGTACTTCCCATCCCCTTCTGTGCTTTCCTGTCTTCATTGCAGCAAACACCGCTAACATAAAGGTTGGCAAACAATGGCCTATGGGCCAAATCCAGTCTGACACTTGTTTTTGTAAGATTTTATTACAACAGCCTAGTCCATTCTATTATGTATTGTCTATGGTTTGTTCTGTATTACAATCAGAGTTGAGTAGTTACAACAAAGACCACCTGGCTCACAGAGCTTACAATCTACATTACCTGCCTCTGTACAGAAAAAGTTGGCCAGCCCCTGTTCTAATGTATCAAGGAGCAGGCAAGGATCTTTGTTTTGTTTTGTTTTTTGCTCATATCTGCAGTGCCTAGAAGAGTGCTCAGAACACAGTAGACACTGAAAAAACATTTATAAACAAATGAATCTCCTAATATGTGCCAAATACAGAGCAAGGCTCTAAGCATGCACTGCCCATGCAATCCTACTACATTTTCCTGTTCAACTTTTTTTCTCCCTAATAACACAAACTCAAAAACAATGAAAACTATTTCACATCTCCTCACTCCTAAAACCTCAAACATCCCTTTCTTTTTTACTTTCAACCAATGACATTGCTTAATATTTACTTGAGCAAATCAGAGCAGTGAGAACACAGCCACATCATATCCCAACAACTGTATATGCCAACCTATTTGTATTTGTCCCCATATATTTATCTTCCTTCATGGTAAGTTGATGACTAGATCCATATCCCTCAACAGTTAAAGCTCCTTGCCTCTCCCCTGAACAGCAAAACTCATCATCAAAGTATTTTATACTTGCTGTCACCACTTAATCACTTCTCATTCTTAACTCACTATAATAAGACTTTCATCCTAACCACTCCAATAAAGACTCGCTTATCAAAGTTACCCACAATATCTATTTTGCCAAATCCAATGATCAGTTATCAGTCCTCGTGTTACTTGACCTCTAAGCATTTCATCATTGCTTCCTTCTTAAAACATTTTCTTCTCTTTCTATCCAGGACACTACTTTCTTCTGTTTTGTTTTGTTTTTTCCTATTTCATAAGCTATTACTCCTCAGTCTCTTTTACTGTTCCTTCCTTCTCTTCCTGATCTCCAAATGCTCCGAGCATCATCCCTCTTCTTTTCTTTTTACTCCTGAGGATTATCATTCATTACTACAAAGTTAAATAATATCATCATGCTTTTATCAATTTGGACTCTAGCAGAAAATAGATGGCACATTCTATGTTGGTAATCTGAGGAGGATTTAAGTAAGGAACTATTTACTTACCAGGTGTGAGCAGGCTGCAGAATATCATAAGGGATAATATAGTACTCTGGAATAAAAAACAGCAGAACTCTGTTTTATAATGGTGTGCTGGACCAACCTTATAGGGGCTTATGAGAACAGACTATTATATTTTTGGCAATTTGCAAGTCAGTTGTCAAATGCAGCCATTATAAAAATTAAACTATATAAACACACAATTAAATAAATATTAAAAGTAAAAGTAATAAATATTGAAATCCATTATTTCTCAATTATTTTGCTACAATTTTCTATTATATGTTTCCAGAAATTTGTCTATTATAGCTGTATGACAGAAATAATATACAGTAGGACACTTCAGATCTCTTCTCAACTTTACATTCAATGATAACACATTGATAGCTTAAAATCAGCCATGGATGGAGAACTTATACCACAGAAATTAGCATAGACTTAACAAAGTGATGGAGAAAGTGCAGATTATACTTAAAGGTGTTTCACGTCTGTGAGCATTACATTGTAAATAATACTTTGAAAACTTGGTAATATATTCTTCAAGTAGTCAAAAACTATTATCTGATTTAGTTAAGAAGTCATTCACATCATTTACAGACTCCCAAATCTGCTTCTTTTGTTTCACTTTTCATTGTAAGCATTAACAAAAATGAAAGTATCAATCAAAATACATGTTGGATCTACACTTGCTTGTCAATCATAAGAGTTTGGCAAAAATCAACAATAGCATTCTGTGAAAATCAACTGGCTACAAGAAATTTATTGTACTGCATATTTTTTTATTTGTAAATTGTGTTCTTTGACTCCTTTATAGTAGAAAAATTTATAACAAATTTACGTACTTATCAATCTTCCTGTTCGTCTATCTATACATATTGTTTTTAGAGACCCAGCTGTTAAGTATCTGCTGGCATACCACTGTTCTGTAACCTTCCTGAGGTCTGAGGGAGCAAGAAGAGTAAGTGTTAAAAGGGAACTAAATAGAAAAAAAAAAAAAAAAGAACTGTGTAGAGAGGGCCATCTAATAGGAGCGATAACTTTCGGTAGAGAGATGCAGAAAAGTCTTTGGTGAGGGGTTGGAAGAAAGAGAGATAGGAAAATAAATCCTTTAACCTCATTCCCCTCTCCCCCTTTCATCTCTCACCAAGGTTCCTCATTTGGGCTGAACTCAAGTATAAGCCAAAGGGTATGAGGGCTTGTTATGTCATCTATACAGCTTAGCTTCCTAGAGCACAGAATGCTATGGAAAATGGCAGAGAGTGGAGCTGGAGGAGCAGAGGGCAGCTATTCGGGGCCTTCCACCCAGTCTACATCTCAACATACATAATTGTGCTTAAACAGGGGCAAAACTTGTGGCCCTGAGACAGCAGTAAAATGTAGTGGGCTAGATAATGGTCCCCGAAGGCAGCAGGCCCTAATCCCTAGAGACTGTAAATGTTACCTTATTTAGAAAAAGAGTCTTTGCATCTGTGATTAAGAATCTTATCCTGGATTATCTGGGTGAACCCCAAATGCCATCACAGGTGTCCCTATAAGAAAGTGGGGCAGAGGGAAATTTAATACATACACAGCGGAGAAAGGGATGTGAAGACAAAAGCAGAGGTTGGAGTGATGCCGCCACAAGCCCAGGAATGATGGGAGTGACAGGGGCTGGAAAAGGCAAGGAAAAGGTTCTGCTCTAGAGCCTCTGAAGAAAATACAGCCTTGTAAACACGTTGATTTTGGCCCAGTGTTATTCATTTTGGTCTTCTAGACTCTAGAACTGTGAGAGAATAAATTTCTGTTGTTTTAAGCCACCCAGTTTATGGTAATTTGTTATGGCAGCCACAGGAAATGAATATGACACACAAAGTCCCAGCAGATGCCATGTTAGCAACAGGCTCATATCAGTTTGGTCATATCCGCCCCGAAATCTAAGACATTAGCCATCATGCGCGCTACTCATATAAAGTAGTAAGGGGTCATGGGATACATTTAGGTCAGATAAAATAGTTGTTATATACTCACTTTTGTAGCTACATCTGAGGCCTAGGTTGGAACAGGTCGTAAGGAACTTTCCATGGGATCATAGGTGTGAACTGAGGAAAAGGTGGCAAAGCAAGTCAAGCCCGTACAATAGGAATCTGAGCCATCTGCTTCTGCAGTTTATCTCTTCTATACATACAAGGTATTCTTTATGGCATTTCCATTTTATAATAGAATTGTTCTGCATATTTTCAATTTTATGGTCCTATGTATTAGATAACACCAATTAAAGATGGGCATTTGGGTTGCATAGTACTTTGGTATCTATGGTAAGGAATTCAGTTTCTACCAGGTCCAAGAGCAAGCGAGTGATTGTGAATCTCTTTGGAGATTAGTTTGTTAGCAGAAGAGGGCATGGCCTTACTCCAAAATTCTATGGTCTACTCTATTTCTCCTATTGCAAATTGCCAGAGGTTCCATATTGAAGGCAAATTACCTTGTTATTCAGTCCATGAAGTTTAACCTCCTGGGGCACAGAACAAAGTAGACAATGGAGTGGATGTGTCAGTCGGCCACAGACACTTCTAATGCCATTGGGTTTGTTAGGGCATAATGCCAAGCTGTAGAGCTGTTTCTGGATATAGGGTCCACTTAAATCTTACAACTTTAAGGTTACCCACTAAATACATGACAGTAGCACACCCAGATGTTTCCTCCAAAAATCCAAAAATGCCCACCACGCACTGTGTTCCTTTCACTGTGAAGGGCAGTACAGCAAATCAGCTCCATTTTAAAAAGGATCTCCTGACATGACCCAGACCACTAGGCTGCTCTGACACATACTGCTTACTTTCTTTTGTCTTTTTCATTTTTATTTTCTGGAGAATGTGGGCAGTGATCACGTGTCACTTACATTTAAGGTATCTTCTCACTTAACAATGATCATATTATTCTGTGAAATAACAAAGCAGCCAAGTTCTCTCCTGACTATATTGTGACAGAGAGATGAGCTGACATAGATTAGACCAAGAGAGTAAAGGCATATTGATATCCCTGCCTTGTGAAGGAAACTGCTTTTGTTTACATTTACTAATAGAGGAAAGGGAAAAATGCATTTAAGTCACAGGTGTCAGGGGCCACACTTATTTCTTACAGTGAAGCTACTACATTGGAAACATCAGATATGATTGGCATCATCACTTAATTAAGCTTCTGATAATTTATCCTCATTCTCAAAGACCTATCTGACTTTTGCATCAGCACAAGCAAGAGAGTAAAATGGGGTTATTGTTGGATTCACCATCTATGTAATTGTTCAAACATCTGGGGTGGCACATCCCCTTTTTGATGAAGCATTGCTTTTGTTTTATTTTGGCAAAGGAAGACAGTTCCAGGGGCTTCAACTTTGTCCTTATTCTGCAATAGAATTTATTCCTACCAGCAAATTCTATCATGAAGTTTTCCTATTTTTACTATGCATTTTTGGCCTGTAGGGGGAAAAAAGAGCATCTGAAGTCCCTCTGAACACTTTCTGAAATGGACTTGGGCCATCTGATAACAGAGAATTTATTATCACATCTTCATAAATCCCAACTCTGACCAGTGGGCCCTGGTGGTATTTCAGGTCTCCAGGCATTAGAATTATTTAAGAGGAAGTATGTAATAACTGCTAAAGTCTATCTGCTTCCTTCTCCAATGCAGTGGTTCTCAAGTGTGATCCCTAAACCAGCAGCATCAACATCACTTGGGAACTTGTCAGAAATATAAATTCTGGTGTCTCTACCCCAAAGTTATTAAAAGGTAGGACCTAGAAGTCTATGTTTTAAAAGCCCTCCAAGTGGGACACCTGGGTGGCTCAGTCGGTTAAGTGTCTGCCTTCAGCTCAGGTCATGATCCCAGGGTCCTGGGATCAAGTGCCACATCAGGCTCCTTGCTCAGCTGGAAGCCTGCTTCTCCCTCTGCCTGCCGCTCCCCCTGCTTGTGTGCACTGCGCTCTCTCTCTCTGACAAATAAATAAATAAAATCTTTAAGAAAAATAAAATAAAATAAAAGCCCTCCAAGTGATTCTGATGCATACTTAAGTTTAAGAACCACTGCTCCAGGTACAATCGTCATTAAATAGCTGCAGGTACCTCTAAGGCAGATGTGGAGGAAGAATCATGCTACAGACCTGTGACTCTATTGCCAGGTCATTCCTTACAAGGTCTGACCACCTTCTCAAGTAAAGGTTTCCAAGTCTGTAAAGGTAAAAAGAAGTAAATCCCTATTAATTCAAGTTAATTTTATGTTCACCAGGCCTAGAATTTTTCTCCCTATATATACCAAGTAGCTCCTTAGTTGGCTACCCTTCTATTTTGCATCTAAGAACTCCATGATCAATTAGCTGCTGCTAAAGATCCCTGAAGGTCAAAACATTCTGATTATTACTCTATCTCTGTGGCTTATTATGGTAATTGTGTCTACTTCATCTATAATAAATAAGCACTCCTACTTGGCCTCTAATTCTCTGGTTTCCTATTATTCCTACTGCCATCATGAAATGCAGTTCCATGGTTCCATGTCCTACCATAAACTCTGGCATAGAGAAAACCACCACCAAGAGCATTACTTCAGTTTTCAAGGATACTGGTACCCCTCCTTATCAATGAATTCCTTGAGGTCTTGATAAGGAGTATGTTCTCAGGGCCCTATTGGGTAATTCAAATAAAGATTGGCTGACCTGGTTACACACAATAAACCCATTCCAGTATTCCCATTTTTCCAAGACTTGATTCCTTCCCCTATACTGTACCAGAGAAGTTATGGCATTCAACCTTTTGAATGTAGGCCACAGTTGATTGATTCCAGGCTTTAAACAGCCAGCATAACAGACTAACACCACTCCTAGGTGATCAACAACACATTAAATCCCAAATCCTGAGTGAATAAATAAATTCTCGTCAACCTAAACCAGCTTTGTATTTTTTCATCCTTTGTCCAACACCCATGTAATTCACTCCCATATATACTCTCCAGACTCCTGCCAGTAGAAATCAATGAGATCCTATAAGTCTTTCATTGTTAGGATATTTCTTCCTCAAAGACCAAGTCTTCTACTTCACCTTCTGGCTACATTAGAGTCTAATGCTCATTATCAATCTGGAGGCATTTGGGAGTGTTAGAAGTTGGTCCCAGGAAGAACAGGCATCAGCTTGTGAAACTACTACTCTGGAGTCAGTCACTAAAAGGCTGGTTCCCTCAAATACTGGAGGAGAGGCTGCCTCTGCTGGAAAGAGATATAGGAATTCAAAGTTCCCAGCTCTGCTTTTTGTCTGCCCAAATATCCCTACCCTACCCTGTGAGATCCTTCTTTTCCCGCCAGTTCCTTTAGCTCAGGATAAAGAGACGTGATGGGTGTAATTGGTAGTCAAATCTGTTATACTCAAGGAATGGGCTTGATCCCCAGCAAGATTTTAACAACTTCAGAAGATAAGGGGCTCCTTCAAAGCTGCTAGAGACTTGCTTTTTCTATACATGATCTCAGTTGGATATTCAATTTTTCCTTTTCCTTTTGTATACTACCTTACAGCTATCAAAAGAAAACAGTTGATGTCACCATCTTTATAATTACCACTGTTGCCATAGTGATAAGTGCTACAGCCACCTCGCTGCACACCTTGACCCCTCTACTGGTGATAATTTAAGTAATCATAATGCCACTGAATGCCATGGATTACCATGCCCCATTCCCTACCCCTCAACCCCCAGCAAGAGAGTTATCAATGCACTACTCAAAAATGTAAAACAGTCCCAGAATTCCATTTGAGAGTCAGTTCCTAGGGCCACTTCTAGCAATAATTACTACATTAGTCTTAATAGACCGTGGGGAAGGAGCCTGGGGACTAGTGTATTATTTTCTGTCCCAGCAGGAAACAGATGGCATACCAAAAGTAGGATAATCAGATGAGGGTTTAACGAAGAGACTTTCACAGAGGTGTGAGCAGGGTGTGAGGAAACCATAAAGGATAATGTAATACACGAGGATAAGTAACAGCAGGGGGTCCGTTAACACCCCGAGGACTAAAAGGGGTGTAGACTAAAGAAGAAGAAGGAGAGAAAAAGCTGGGTAAAGAAGGACACTTGACAAGAGCTATGGCATTTGGTTGAGGGAGTCAGACAGCCCATTTTAATACCTTAGAGAAGGAGCCAAGGTAAAAAATACTTCCAACTTCTCCCCCCTTCTCCATGCTGAAGGTTTCCCATTGGAAGGAAACTCATCAGAAGCCAGAGGACAAGAGAAACCATTGTCACCTCCCACGACTAGATCAGAGGGAACTAAATCAAAGGGAACAGAAAGCACGATATTGATTATTTCCAACTCCATATCTCCAGCCCTAATCTCTCTAATAGAGATTAGGATCAGACTTTATGCCCAACTGTCTGCTCAGTGTAGGCCCTCGAGTATCTACCAAATATCTCAAATTAACACATTCAGCATGGAAATCATTGTTTTGTCCTCCCACTCTCACCTATGCCTCTCCCTCTCCTGTCTTCCCCATCTTAATAAATGTTACGTTTTCCCATTACTCAGTTCTAAAATCTTAAAAATCATTTTTTATTTCTTTCCTCGCACCAAACCCACCACGAAATCTTGTCACTTTTCAGTCTAAAATATATCCCAGGGGCGCCTGGGTGGCTCAGTCAGTTAAGCGTCTGCCTTCGGCTCAGGTCATTGTCCCGGGGTCCTGGGATGGAGCCTTGCATCGGGCTCCCTGCTCCGCGGGGAGCCTGCTTCTCTCTCTGCCTCTCTTTGTCTCTCATGAATAAATAAATACAATCTTAAAAAAATAAATAAAAATAAAATATATACCAAATCAGAACACCTCCTATTACCTCAGCTACTACAATTTTATTTCAAATAATGATTATCATTCACCTAGACTGTTGCAGTAACCTCTCAACTTGACTCTATAGTTCTGCTCTTACTCTCCTATGCTCTATTATCCAAATAGGTACCAGAATGATCTTTTGAAAATGTAAATCAGATCATTACTACGATTTTGCTCAAAAGCATGCCATTAAATTTAAGAGTAAAACTCCAAACTCCTTATCATGGCTGAATGCCCTGTATCCGCTGGCTCCTGTATACCTCTCTATACTCATCTCCTAACACTGGCCTTCTTATTGTTCTTAGAAAATGCTAACTTTATTACCATATTAGGGTCTTTGTATTTAGTCTTCCTGCTTCTTAGAATGTTTATGCTCCAGATCTTCAACTGATTCTCTTGTATCAATTTCATTACATTATGTCATCATGTCATCTCATATTATATCCTCAGAGGGTCTTCTCTAACCATATCTTAAGTAGTACACACTCCTAACCTTCTTTATCTACTTATTTTGCTGTTTTTTCATTATCTGAGATTATACTCCTTATTGTTTCATTTATTCTCTGTCTCCCTGACATATTAAGTTCTAGAAATGTAAGTAATGTGTCTATCTTGTTCCTTCTCTATCTTCCGTGCCTGGAACAGTGTCCAGTACATAGCAAGTACTCAATAAATACAGTCAAACACAAAATGACACTACACAGGTTTAAAAAGTCCAAGCTCATAAAATAAGCACTTACTGCAAGGTTAAGGAAAGGACCAAGATAAGCCTAGGTAGCTTACTGGTAAGAAGCCCTGGGGTACAGGCCCTAATAGTCAATTGCATTATATCTGATTTTATTTTATTGTGGAGAATGTTATTGGGTCTTTCTGTGTATTCTGAATACATGAATAAATAAGTGCATGCATAAATGGAGTATCAGTTTAGCACTCTCACGTAACTATTCTATAACACTGGTACTCAACACATCCACATATAAATTCATCCCTTCCCTTCCAACCAAAAGCATGCTACGTTCCCTCTATGTATTTTCTTATCTTGGTAATGGTACAACAACCACTCAGTCATTAAGGCTACAAATTTTCTAAACCTTGAAGCTCTACCCAGTCAAGTCAAGTCAATGTCAATAATACGGCTCAAATCTGTTTTTTCCTTTTCATTTTCTATGATATTTCCCTGGCTTACAATCTCTTATATGGTTTATTAATTAATATTCCCTGATCTTATCTATTGATTTTTCTTTTCCCTTTTTCAAGATTTTATTGATTTTTATTTATTTTAGGAGTGAGAAAGAGCGTGAGTGGGGGGAAGGGGAGAGGGAGAGGGAGAGAGAGAATCTCAAGCAGACTCCACGCTGAGCACAGAGCCAACGTGGGCCGATCCCACGACCCTGAGACCATGACCTGCACTGAAACCGAGTCAGATGCCCCACCAACTGAGCCACTCAGGCATCCCTTAGCTATTGATTCTTCTAATATATCTTTAAAAAGTATTGTTGCAGTGTTTTTCCTAAAACCTGTGTCAAGACAATTTTATGTGTCTCCAACTTAATCATCTAGATCTTTACTACTTGCATCCTCACATCTTAATTTACCATGCACATTCTTATCTCCACTTTGCTATACTTCTTCCATCTTGCAATTTTCTCCTTTCCTTCTTTCCAATTTCGTTTTCCATTCATCCTTCAAAGATAAACTTTGGTATTTCCTTTACAAACACTCCTTATTTGCCCTAGTCAGACTTAATTGCTCTTCCTCTTTGACTTCAATGCACATTGATTATGCCTCTTTCTTCCTTGAATTACCATTATCAATAGGCCTATCATTGCTGTAATCTTGAAATTATCTTGAAAGCCAGGACTATGTCTTATTCACTCCTTAGTTTTCCCAGATTCTTAGCATAACACTAAGCAATATATGTAACAGAAGTGTAATATGTATTTGTTTAAATGAAATTACAAATTAAAATCGGCAATTTTGCTTTATGTTATTAAGAATGATTTTTACTGACAAATTCAGAGTATTTCTGCAACTCTTCCAGTGACCTCCAAAGAAGAAACAATGAATCAAACCTCCAAAGTAGCTTCTTACCTTTTAAAATACTTTCAAAACTACATATGGAAGATCTACAATAGCCTCCTCAACTGCATTGCCATTGATCTCAATTTTTCAAAGTTACTAGATTTTTTTCCGGCTTTAATTGAGATATAATTGGCGCATAACATTGTGTAAGTTTAAGGTGTACAACACGTTGATTTGATACACTTACATATTGTGAAATGATTACCACAGTAGGGTTAGTTAACACTCCCATCACCTCCCATAATTACCATTTCTCTTTCTCCTCCTCCTTCTTTCTTCTTCCTTCTCCTCTTCTTTCTTATTTTTGCTTCTTTCTTCTCCCCCTCCTCTTCTTCCTCCTCCTCCTCCTCCTTCTTTTTTGGCAAAAACATTAAGATCTCTTAGCAACTTTCAAGTATATAATACAATATTGTTAACTATAAGTATATAATACAATATTGTTAACTATAATCATTATTCTGTCCATGAGCTCCTTACTCATCTTATAATTTGAAGTTGGTACCTTTTGACCAACATTTCCCCATTTTCCCCACCCCCAAGCCCCTGGCAATCACCATTCTACTCCCTGTTTCTATGAGTTTGGCTTTTTCAAGATTCCACATATAAGTGATATTATACAGTATTTGTCTTTCTCTAATTTCACTTACCATGATGCCCCCAAGGTCCATCATGTTGTCATAACATAAAAGACAGGATTTTCTTCTTTCTTGTGGCTGAAAAATATCCCATTGTCAGAGTTACTAGACTAACTCTTCTGACTCTTCATGACAACTGAGACTGGTTCTACTGCACAGGCATGCAGCCATGCCAGTGTTGGGGCAAGTTGTCAGAAATGGTACCAACCAAATCCTAAGACATCAAGAAGGACGATTTAGTGGCATATCACCTCTCTTACAGTTGAGAATCTTAGTAAGTTACAGTATTTCTCAAAAACAAACAAAAAGGTATGAACTGGCTCCAAAATCAATATCAATAACAAGCAAAAAATCTATAGTTTATGTGAGTTTTATTGATATTTTGAAGTGATGGACAATTTAAGAGACTCATTTGCTAGTCTAATTTAACAGTTAGAACTTAAATTTCTATATTGGCCTTAGGTGAACGTCTGCTAGATCCTTAAGGGGACAAATGACAAATTAAAAAAAATTATTAAATGCAATATTCCTTAGAGAACCTCTCTATTAATAACAAAGCATTACTATTTATAGGACAATTAGTGGCTATACCTGCATATATAGTGTTAAACCATTTGGTGTAAATTGGTAAGAGTCTTAATATGGTATCTTCAGCTGTATTCATCCCGACATATTAACACGGACTTCTAGGTTTCCTTGGTTGATGACAAAAGTTGCCGTACAAAGGTTTTAGATGCCTCCCCTTTGACTTTTTAAATGTAACCAGGTTGGAGAGGTAGAGTCTGGATCATAGGTGACCTTATTATCTTCTATATTTAGAAAAAGGTTAATGTCAGGAAATCTATACACGTACTTCAAATTTTGACCATCATAATTTCTGAAGATCGTGTTCTACTTTAAAGATACATTAAAAATGCATTTTTAAAATCCTCTCCTAGAGTGCTCAGAGAGGTTATTAGTGTGGTTGAAAGTATTCTCCTCCATAGCACATGTCTATACTTTGATTGGGAAACTTCCTTCATTAAGACCTATTACATGGGGCACCTGTGTGGCTCAGATGGTTAAGCGTCTGCCTTCGGCTCAGGTCATGGTCCCAGGGTCCTGGGATCAAGCCCCACATCAGGCTCCCAGCTCAGTGGGGAGCCTGCTTCTCCCTCTCCCTCTGCCTCTCCCCCTGCTCATGCTTTCTCTCTGTATCCCTGTGTCTCAAGTGAATAAATAAAATCTTTTTTTTTTTAAAAAAGACCTATTACAATGGCAGAACTAGTAAGACAGAGAAAAATATAATTATATCAGCGAATGGGTCTTCAAACGGTACAGCCAGGCAATGGATGCTATTGGTTTCTATCAGTATAAGACAGCAGTCATGTTTTCTAGATGCCATAAAAAATTAGGTACCGAATATGGATTCAATATGCCCATATTACATACCATCTAGATGGTTAGGATCTTATGGACATACTGTAAAGAATAATTATTCTAATTTTCATTTCAGTGCTTTTTAGTATTTGAGAGTAAATTTAATGCCTTGTGAATAGATACTGAAGAAAGAGAACTAAAAATAATGGCTACCAGCTGCCCAATATTACTAAATAACTCAGTCTTGATCCCATAAAACTTCTTTAATTCACTGATATAGTTGATATTTTCTAAAGGTTATGCTTTACAGCATAATTTTGGTTAGGTTAGTAAAGCTACTCTGATGCAAGTTATAGGTATGGAAACACCTTACAACAGAATTAAAAGCAAACACAAAACAAAACAGAGAGGTTAATAAGAGTCCAACCGTCCATTTACAGGTGAAATAGTTGGGCAGGTAAAGTGGGAAAGAAGAAAGAGGAAAAGAGAAGACAGAAATAGCACAGATGGAGATGAAATTCTCTAGGAATGTGTCGTGTGATAGTTGTTGCTAATTTGAAAACTATTAACAAAACGACAGGCACCACGAAAAATTAGGAACCACATGAAGCAGATACATTGCAGGAGATTTAGAATATTAGAACAGCATGCCAGCTCTAGAATTGCCAAGAAAGCTGGAAAGGCAAGTCTAACAGGTTTGGAATGCCAGGAATTAAAAGGAGCAGAGAGTAAAAGGACAAAATTTATTATCAGTTTTCTGAGAAGAGTGAAGACAGGGTTAATACGGAGTTTTTTTTTCCAAGGTAAGGGGCACCAGGCTAGTAACCCTGATTTTACTACCAAATAGATCTAGCGGAGGAGCGATAGTACAGGCTTCAACCCTAGAGACCCACTCTAGAAGTGGCATGATAGCTCTTTAGAGTTAAGGGAATAGTTGATGGGATGCAAATTATGATGGGTTTTTTTGTGTGATATAAAAACTATACTGGGACCACCAAATGGGATTTAAATTGAGCCAGTGCTGCTTAGAGTTGTTATTCTAATTTTTTTTTTTTAATGTGAGGTATAAGTTAGAAATGTTCCCTTTGACATACGAGGAAAATGAAGAAAAACATATAAAAACATGTAATATAATAAAAATGTTAAATATATATAATATATATGGGGTTTTCTAGCTTATATGTTATATTTACAAAAATTACTCTTCACCATCAAAAAGCTGTGGCCAAGTCATCTCAAATAGGTCTGTTTTTACCCTTCAGGAATTTACTTGCTAATTGGGCATATGCAGGTACTCTGCATTTGGCTCTTGCAACTTTTCTCTCCTGTTAACAAATGCATTTCATTGTGACTGCTTTTATTCCTTCCTAAATAAAATGTTTGTTTACATTACTACTGACTAAATTACAGCTTGCTTTCTTTTGCTCAAGTCTGTTACCATACAATGAGAAGAGGTTTGCCAATTCCAATGCTGTATAAAGCATTGTCTTATTATTTTATATTGTAAAGAATTCTAGGATTTGAGTGGAAGCAATAGTAACAAAAAACGATAGCAAGAACTGAGAGAGATGATTTTACACAACAAATAGTCTTTTAAAGAGTCAGGATATAAAAGTCAAGTTGATAATACTTGGCAAAAAAAGAATACAAGAACAATGATAATCATTTCACTTGCATTTTTAAGAAAAGATGAAGTCATTTATTATCTTATATTCTTAGGTATCAAATGACTATTCTGTAAAGAGCTCATTAAAGAAGACAGCCTGAATGAGAACCATACTTTAATTTTATGTTTCTACCACACCCAAAAGAGCGCCTTTCCATAGTCAAAAAGGATTTGTTTTAAGATTAGTGTATTAGTGGTTGGAGAGCAAATTGAGTATTTGGCTAATGGCTGCACATTCCTTAAATTTGTAACTGAAACTGTAAAGTCGTTTTGATACTGGTTAGTCAATGACAAGCATATTTACAGCACAATTCACAGTGAAATCATTATTACAGCATTATTAATGGCCTGCCTGTACCACTTTACATTTATGCTCGACAATGCCTTCCATAGCACCATGGACAGATAGTCACTGAGTAAACAATTTTTTGATGATGAAAATGATCACATGCTTGATTGGCTTTTAGCTTATTTCTTGTGCAACAAAATGAATCTTTGCATCAGATGCTTCTTCTTCTAGGAAGAATGTAAATATCTTCCCCAGATATTTACATGACTGACTCCTTTGCATCGTTAGGGTTTCAGCTGAAAAGCTGCTTTGTTTGACCACCAATCTAAGCAGTCTCCCAGTGACTATTTTATTTTCATTTTGGTACCTGTAGTAGTTTGCTAGGGCTGTCATAACAGAATATAACAGATTTAGTGGCTTAAACAACAGAAATTAATTTTCTCACAGTTCTAGACATTGGAAGTCCAACATCAAGGTGCCTGCAGGATTGGTTTCCTCTAAGGCCTCCCCTTGGCTTGTAGATGGTCACCCTCTTGCTGCCTGTTCACAGTCATTCCTCTGTGCACGCATGGTTAACACTCTGTGTGTCATAATCTCCTCTTCTTTTAAGGGCCCAGTTAGGTTGGATTAGGTCCCGCCCAAAGGGCCTCATTTTAACCTAATTACCTTTTTAAAGGCCCGGTCTCTACATACAATCATATTTGGAGGTACTGGGGTTAGGACCTCAACATGTGACTTTTGGTAGGACACAATTTAGCCCACATAACAGCACTTAAAAATATATGAAGTTATAATGTTTATATATATTTACATGTTGTCTTTTCTCTCTCCTTAGAATGTAAGCTCTATGATGTACCTCAACCATAGTGCTCACTTCTGTGTCCTCACACTGAGATCAGAGCTTGGCACATGGTAGCCACCTAGCATGTATTTGTAGCATGAACAGACATATAAATGAATGAGAAAAGCACTGAACTATCAAATTTCTCATATCTATAACAATTTCAATAATTTGACATTCAAGAGTCATGAAAAGGAAATATTTAGCTTTTTTAATCTTAAGGGTGTACTTTTCCACAATATCCAAGACTCTTGATTTATAATGAAAAGAGATCTTATGTTTACTGATTATATCTTGAATTCAAAGCAGTGAATAGGCCCTACTTTCAAGACAGATGGTATGGCAAAAATTTCAATCTGCTCAAAAGGAATGAGTATCATTGGGAAGGTTGAGACAGAAAAAATAAAATATTATTTTTCTCTACTAATAGTGATTACCACCCCTGTGAGCCAAGAAAACAAATTCATGACTGTGACAGAGACTACCAGTTGCTTCCTAATATCTACTTTCCCATTATTCTTTCTTAACAGAATCTCGTGTTTTAGGTGCATACACTGGTCACCCATCTAAATGACCACATTTCTTAGCCTCATTTGCTGCTGACTTTATGGCCATCTGATTTAGTTCTGGCCAGTAAGCTGTAAGGGAAAGTGTGCAGTGATACATCAGGAGACTCTCCTTAAAAACAAAAGAGAGTTGAGCCTTTTTTCCTTTATTCTTTCATCTTCTTGCCTGGAAGATGGATGTGAAAGCTCTATTCTAACAGCCACCTTGGACCCTAAGAATGAGGACCACATTCTAGGAGTGGTGAAGTATTGTGCAGGAGGAAAGGAACCTCCATCCATTATGAGTTCATGGAGCAGCTCTAGCAGCACTGGCCTCTTTTAATCTTGAATTAATGAATAGGAGAGAGAAATAAGATTGTTTAAACCACTATCATTTTCTGTTATTTCAACTAATATAATGATCAGTATGCCTTTCTATAATATTCATTAAAAGGCTATATAATCTGCAACTGGGTAGTGCCCGTGATCCCTGCAATTCTTGGCTTGCCTGAGGTTTTTTTCTTAGAGCCAATCCTTTAATAACTGAACACTGAAGCATAGATTTTACTAAAATTTCCAAATATATACCACACTGTACAAAACTGCTTAAATTTAGTTTAGAGTTTGCCAAGTTTTTGTTTGTTTATTGTCCTTGAGGGCACGCTTCTGCACCTGCCACGGCATTATGATTTACTCTTCAAGTAAGACTTATCACAAGGTAATATAATTGGCAGTTTACATTTCTGCCTGCCTCACCACACTATATACTCCTTGGGGATAGGAGTCTTGTTTACCGTTCCACCTCTAGTACTTCATGCACGTCCTTGCCAAGTATTAAATGCTCATTTAATGACTAGATAAGCTTGCTAATGTTTTGTCTACTTAGTCATCTATTTTCCCCATACATCTAGTCCAGGAGAGATGGCTTGAAGGCAGGTTTTATTATAATTCCAACAGACTAAGTTGAACCTTGCTTCTGATACTATAGTGCTATTTAAACCTTTTACGGAACGTGCAGTGTGTTAGCAGTAGTTCCCAAAATGTCATCCTGTACCAACATCAGCAGCATTATGGCTTAATGAGACTGCTTGAGAGGCTAAATATAATGATGATGACAAACAATGTTATTACACGGTCATGGGGAGTCCATGTGTCATAGTATTTAAGAACACAAACTTTGAAATGAGAAGCTCTAAGATCAAAATTCCACTCTGTCTCCTATATCTCTGTGAACTAATTATTCTACTTTATAGAAGTGCTATCAGAATTAAATGATTTAATAATTAAGTCACAGATAGATGCATTATCTTTTAAAAGTGCCAAGTTCTCAACATGGCATATGGCACAAAGAAAATGCTCAATAGTTATTAGCCATATTGAGCATAGTTTCCTACCAGGACTTTCAGACAGAGCTCAGTGTCACATTTATTTCATCTTTCTGCCTAATACAGGCTGCTGTCCTTCTTGTTATTTCCAATTCTTTCTCAACAGTGTATTCTATGATGTACTGGTTTAAGCGGTAAACTGTGGTAACAGCTTAGACTGCCAATTTAAGGATGAAAATTAACGACCCATTATAGGGTTACCCGTGTAAAATAGATCTGCGTCGATCTACACTCACCTCGCAAAGTGTGTTTGTTTTCATCCCTAACTTCTGCTAGCAAAAAACAGGATTATAGAAAAGCTTTGTATCCCAAATCTTTGTTTTGAACACACACTTATATATTAACCATAAACTTTATATGTCTTCTAAAAAGACTTCTTTCTGTAAACTGGGCATTCATTTTCACTATGAAAATAAAAACCATTCTTAATAAATTTAATCTACAGAAGAGTTGTCACTTTTTTATTCCTCAAAGACCAAGAAAAATAGCTCTTAGTTAAGTGGCATATTAAATCTCATCTCAAACATTGTACTGAGTGAATATCAGTCATTTAGCACTTAATCTGTTTTATGTAACTCTCTCGGTGAGACCAAAAATGGGGAAACTAGAAGAAAACTTCTAAATTTAACATGACATGTGTATAAATATCTTGTATCTAATTTGTAATTGCTTTTGTGCATTCATCTTATACTTCAATGATACTGTAATCCTATATTTTGGGAATCCAATCACTATGATGAAACATCCAAAATTCATTTGCATGACTTTTCACTAAAATTAGTAAATAAATATGAAGCAGGATAACATTTTTTTTTCAAATTGCCATCATAATTACATGGGAATTAAATTTGTTAAAAAATGTAGATTGAGCTTTGTTCTAATTGGTTTACATTTAAAGATTCTTTGATCTGTGATAACAGTAATATATATTAACATGTTGCATTTTAAAGTGACACTGCCTTTCATTAATCAAGTGTCTGTATGGTTGATTAATTTGTACAAGGTTTAAATTGCTATGAAAATTTATCATTCATAGCCATGATCTCCATTTACATATATGTTAATTATGGTAAATGTAATCTTTTTCTGAATCCTCTGGGCTGCATACTAAAAAGACAAAGTGATCAGAGTGACTACTTTTTTTATTACAAAGTGAACTCTTCCTGTTAGTAGTCTGTTGTAGTTGTCAAAGCTAGGCTAAAAACATTACAATATTTTCTGCTAAAGGCAAGTCCAAATTCTAAAGATGGTATTTTCTTTTCAAGTGGCTTCTTTATTCAGTAGCTATAGCATTTACACACAGAATTACTTTGTTTATTTACCACAGTATTTAATACTATCTCTGCATGCTGCTGGATTTTTCTTTTGCTTCAAAGCATTCTCTTGTATTAATTCTATTATTAATAAGCACAAGATAAGTTTTTAATATATCTGTAAAGCAGAATGATTTGAAGTTAGAAAAGTCTGTAATACAGTTAAAATTAATTAATTGTTAGGAATAGAAACCTTTGAGGTTATAACATTTTAAAACTACTTGGAAAGGTTCTGTACAAAAAAGGTAACATATGAAAGTCACTGTAAGACTTTCTAAAAGAAGATGAGACTGATCTTTCGTTTTTGCAGATAAACACTTGGTACTTGAGAAAACTGAATTGTTGAGACGGTTTTTTTTTTTTTTAATCATTTTCTAGCTAAGCATCTAAATAGTCAAGATAAATGTAAATGTTATCATCTATGATATCAAAGTTCTACTGGGCATTTTTTTCTATGGGTTGATCCCAAAGTATTGGGTGAAGCTGGAAATATGACGCATGGGTCTAGCCTTGCACAGCCTCAACATTCGCCCTTTCCTTAGGAATGTTATCTGTAAGTTTTCCCAAAAATCCATAGCATGCTAACCAACAATTATTTTATTATTATTTTTTAAGAAATGTTTTCCATTTGTCCCCTGATAGTGACCTTCTCTCTTAACAATTACTGGTTTGGAGAAAATTCTAATACATTATAAGTGAAAATGATACAGTGACTAATGTTTTAGAGTGAATGTGATAGGCTTTGCTAGGCAAATGTTGGAAAATTTAATTATTTCTATTAAATGTCTATAATTTCATGCTTAGATTGTTAGTATTTACATAATATATTCACTTCAAGAGAAGCCTCATTTCTTAGTCACAACTTAATAAAATTAAAATACCCATCTTGGAAACCTTTGCAAGCATAGCACCTCTGACTACCTGACGAGGCTATTTTTAAAGACACTTATTTGGTAATTTTCTTATAGTCAGCCTAATCACAGGAGAAACAAACTAATATGGCACCTGTTCTGATAGATGGATGTTGTACCTTTCATCTCCTGATCTCAGACCTTGTAAGACATTTTTCAAAGAAGCACCACTTCCCTCACCACAGAAATGCATCCACCTCTAAGCTGGAAATAGCAAAAGCACAGGGCTGAAGATGAGGAATATATTATCCAACTAAAATTACAGAGAAATTTTAAGTAGGCAGAATATAATTGCCCAATTTGGAAATTAGCCAGGACACGGGGTTTAACATCATCTTTACTCTTTTGAAAAGTGCCATGGGATTTTTAATAACTGCTGGTGGTCAAGACCTTGGTTTTACCCTCATCCATTAGACGACACCTCCAGCAGTGCAGTGCCCCCTCATACCATGCTGGGGCATCGGTTCAGTACTGACTCAGTGAAAATTGTGCCACCTACTGAATCATCCACAGCTCATCTTAGAGTGCCCTGGCTTTTAGGTTTTCTCTGGAGAGCTGTTATGAAAGATGGGACCGGGCTCAATGATGCTTAATTTATGAGATTTCAAGGTTTTCAATGGCTAAGATCTCAGACCTGAGTTGTATTTTCAATTTTAACCAACAGAATTTTCAGAATTTTTTCATGCTTAAGGTCTATAATGATGATCTTGATGATTAAACTCTATAATATACACACCTCTCCTTGGAAATAAGGGAATAAAACAATAAAGACACATACCTACATAAATACATACGTACATACATTGATACATTCAATGAAAAAGCAGATGCCCTCATCTGTAACATATTTGGTTATTTTAAAATGGAAAAAGGGCCACCCTTTCACTCAAAAAAAAAAAAATCATGTAAGCCATATTCCGCAAGGAGCTTATTTTTCTTTCTAGATTTTTAAGAACCTAGGAACAAATACCTTAAAACGTAAATGCAAACCTAGGAGTGGACTTCAGTGGCCAAATAAAGGGATTTTTTGTAAAAGAAAACCTTTATCCTAGCTTTCCAAATAAAACCTTGCCATCTACAAAAGAATCTCAATACAGCTTGACTGTTCCAAAAATAACTGAAAGAGAATCAAGTTTTTTTAGACAAAATTCCTGTATGTTCAAAGATAAATGGTAAAACACTGATGTTTCTGGGACTCTATGATTCATTTTACCAATTTTCTTCATCCATGTTAATGTGTGGTACACTACACACACACATATATATCCACACACATATATATACATATATTTTTTTAAGGGCTCTTTCTATTTTCAGAAACTTTGGTCTTTGAAATGATTTTCAGAAATCCTTTTCTGGCTGGTAAAAGTATCAGTATGTTGGAATTGAGAAACTGTTTTTGAAAGTGTTTCTTGAGGTGTTACTTCTGGAAATAACATTGAGTAAATCCTGTTGCCAGTGTGTGAGAAAAGAGATAGTTGGAAATGGTCATAAAGAATAGATTGATACAATATAGCTGAGGCTGCAAAATAGATTCCAACATACCCCTGTGTTTTCTCACATTCTTGCTGGTACCACGGATTCTCAGGTTAACACACGCACACACACACACACACACACACACACAAACACACACCCCACATACACACTCTCATACATAGCCTTCTATTTTTCTTTTCTGATTTCATCAGGTTCAACTTTCTCTATCACCTATTTTTCCTTTTAAGAATTGTCTATAATGGGCAATTGTTGTTGAATAGAAAATCGTTCTCAGCCCAAACAACCTATTTCCCAGAATTCCACTATATTGTTCTGCTGTGACTTGATCATTCCTTGCTAGTAAATTAACAGCTCAAATTTTGGATGGTTGGAAATCAGGGCAAGAGAAACTATTCTAGACAAATTAAGTCTGATTTGGTGAATTGCTACTTCTGTGATGTAGTTAATATGCCTCCCTAAGTGCCTGGTTTGCTACCAGATGGAAAAATGAATCCCCTTGTTTTTTCATTATCAATGGGAAAAGCATATTCTTTCTATGTTAGGAATGAAAACCTGAGACAGAAAAACTCTCTGACTAGATCAAATAGCTCCTAAGTAATCAATGAAAAGGTTTAGGTAAGCTGTGGCCTATAATGGCTTTGGTATAATGTTTAGTGCTGAGATGACCATAACTTCCTACAAAGTTGAGTTAGAAATAGAAATTGTCTTTTAATTTCCAATCTAACAAAACAATGCATTAGATTGTGAATTTTTTTCCATTTAAGTACTATTTTTCAGTATTTTTACACATTTTTTCACATATAATATAGCTGTTTTGAATTCCATCACACTTTTGTTTCCAATGTCATTTTCCTTTTCTTGAAATGCCATTCTCTAAACCATTGTTTCCTTCCCTAACATTCTTCTTGTTACTCTAATTCCCAACTACCAAGTATACTTCCTAAAGAAAGTAATTTTGGTGAAATGTAATCCCTAAAAAAGAAAGAAAGAATAAAGAAAAAAAGGAAAAATGTAATCATTCTTAGAATCAATCAGTTCAGTTGTAATCTGTCAATAGTTCAGCTAACAACACCAGGGTCTATTTCTAGCAACAATTATTGTATATGTATACAATAAAGAACATAATTATGTCTTTAATCTTTTATTATAAGTAAGGCTACTACTAAATATAAGAAATAAAAATGCACATATACATAAAAGACCATTCTAGATGCAATATTTGCTACATTTCCCCTGTTGTTGTTAACTAAAATTTGCATATTTCTCTAATGTATTTTTCTATTAAAGCATTAATTCCTTGTCAATGCACTTCAAACAGATGATTGTAACATATGGTTGACTTTGATAGTCACTACGTCAACCTCTTCCTCTTAGATTATGAAAATGAACCTACATTACAGAGAAAAGGATGAAGGACATATGATTTCTTATACCCAACGTGAAGCAAATATTTTCCCTCAGTAAAACACTTATAGTCCTAGAACCAGGTCATCAAAATTTTATAGGAATTCCTAATCATAAAATTTGACATGTTAAATATAGCTTTCCAGTTAAATGTTGAATATATACCTTAGTCCTTTATGCTATATTGAAGGCATCATGAGTGATTTGTTTTTGGGAATGAAAACATAAAAATATGAAATATGAAATTAATAAATACCCCTATATGTGGGTTGAATGGTGGTCCCCCAAAAGATATGTCTACATAAAATTCCTAGAAACTGTACATGTTAGCTTATTTGGAAAAAGGCCCTTACAGATGTAATTAAGTTAAGGATCTTGAGAAAAGGAGATCATCTTGGATTACCTAGGTGGGTTCTAAATCCAATGACAAATGTTCTTAAAAAAGACACACAGAAGAGAGACACAGGATAGAAGAGGAGGAGGCAAAAACACCGAAGCAGAGATTAGAGTGGTGTGGCTATAAACCAAGGAATGCCACAAATTGTAGGCAGCCACATAAGTTAGGTGAGAGGCATAGAATGAATTCTCTCACGGAGGCTCAGTGGAGCATCACGACACCTTGGTTTCAGGTTTCTAGCCCCCAGAACTGTGAGAGAATAAATTTCTGTTGTTTTAGCCACCCAATTTGTGGTAATTTGTCAGGGCAGCCTCAGAAAAGGAATATGCTATATAATATGTACTTAGATACACAATTTGTGGTAATGGTGAAAGTGGCATAGGAAAAACAAGTCAACTAATAAAAGTATCCAACAGATGAATGACAGTATGAAGAGTTTGTCTCATGCATTTATCAGAGTCCAGTGGATTAAGTGATCTAAATTTCCCATTAGAGCTAACATCCAACCATAAAAGCTAATAATTTACCTCTACTTTCCTCAAAGTACAGGGGTAAACATACAATAAAATTTATAAACCTGGGCCACAATCATCCCAGAGGCCCTGAGGTGAAAAAGAGATAAGATGCTCCAGCAATTGCAAGCAAACAACAGAAACCCCCAAACTCACGTTCGGAATATGGTGTGAGGGAAATGCAGTGTCTAGAAAAGAGGACTAGGAGACAGGTGAAAACCAAACCATGCCGATCTAAGTTGCTGAAGAGTTAACAGCGGCCTATACCAAATCAGTGAAGTTGTAAGCTATTGTGAGACACAGTCCCTATTTTGTTGATTTTTATATCCTCAAATGCCAACAATGTTCCTGGGACATAGTTGCCACTGTTATACAGTCTGAATGGGCAAATTAATTTTAAGATTATGGAATAAGATTTCATAGTGTTTACTTGACAACAATCTATTTTTGAGCATATTCCAAAGCCTATTTGGTGCTGGTTCTTTTCACTACGTGTAAGTTACTCAAGAATATTTTACTATTAAATTCTGGCAATTAGTAATAAATGCTCAAGAGATAATGCTGAATGAACAAAATGGAACACCGGCGTTCTTTTGGTAGTCACGAGAAGGGGATCATGGACTAGGTGGGAGTCTGAACTAATTTGGGCTATATCATATGCAACTGGTATTGTTGGTGCTGGTCTTAGTGCTTAGTTAGTACTGGCCTGCCACTGCAAGCCAACTAACTAAGTTGTTCATTATAAGGAGTATTTTTGCCATAAGGGTAGATTTTTCTTGACCTGCTCCTCTTAACAGGACTCCTATCTCTACCAAGCTTAGGATATCTGCTGCCTCTATCTGTAGTTATGAACTAAAATTTCTTGTAATTGACAAACTAATTATAATTACAAATACTCCCTCAAGGCATTATCTAGGCAATACTTTGTTAGTCTAATTCGAGCAACCATATGCACATCAACAAAATACTTATATTTTAATGTAATATTTTATTTACCCTTTTACTAATTAAAACTGTCTTTCAATTTGTTAAATTAAATGTTTTATAATAATGCTATTACATGGAGGAGTCAGAATTTCTAGAGCAAGACCAGAATTTCTCCTTTTCCCCAGGGAAAGGAAATCAGTTCCTTATAATTACAAAGTTACAGAATTCACATAAAGAATTGCTATATTTGAAACTCAGCAGTATTTAGATAAAATAATTTTTTTCACATTTGTCTAAGTTGTTGAGGGTCATTTCAGTTGCAAAATGATTCAGGTTTTTATGTTATAGTCTCATGAGTGTAAAAATTTAAAAAAATAAAAAGGCATATATACAATAGGAAGGATATATGAAAGTATATGCCCAAATGTATGCTTAAAGAAATACTTAAAATACTACACATAAATTTCAGTTTCTCAACATTACAGCATGAAACAAGCCTTTCCTAACCCCCAGAAAATCCTACCCTTTTGGAAACAAAAATACTTATTAGAATTAAAAGTTTCCATACAAGAGAACCAGGTATTTATTTCTGTATATCTTTGACAGTTATATTCAAGCTTATGCTCAAGCTTTAAGATAACAATAGTGTAAGCTCTAGGGTGGAACAAAAGAAGGGTAAAAATCCCAGAAGTTCCCAGAGGTGGTTAGGAAAAAAAGGAAAGATAAGAGAAATAAGGGAATCAAAGAAAAAAGAATGAAGATTCAAGGATGGGTAAATCTCCTCTTTAACTTAGCTTTTCAAAAGGTTTGTGATAACCAGCTTTTGTGTAAATGGATTTGATGGCTCTGGGCTGAAGGTGACTGACAGATGAATCTAGGCCCCCTCGAGAGAGTGTCACCCTGGGGATTGCCATTGTTGCAGACCGTTTCTTCAGACTGACCCAGAAGAATCATTATCTCAAGGGAACTCTTAACAACAGCCACCCCTGAGCAGCCTAGGAGCTAGAAGTAAGCAACTTAGTCTCTCTCTTGAGCAGTAATTACAACGGTAAGGCAAATAAGGTGTGTTATTGAGTCGAGCTTAAGTCTTTCTCCATCCTCCAATTTAAAAAACCAAAACCAAAAACCAAATTATAAAGTATTCAATATCCAAAGATTTTTCCTAAGTAAAAAAATTTTAATGCACCCTCCAACACCCCCGCCCCCATCTTCTATTCTTTGGAAAAATAAACAGACCTCTGGGTCCACCTCAGGAAGTGCTTAACTGAAGAGGGTATAGTAGGTAAATGCTTCCCAATCTTCCTTTTTTCAGTAAAGCTAATGTGTTTACTCTGGGACTACTTCAGCTAAGTCGTTACTCGTCAGCTCAACTCTGGGCGTGTTGCTTCAGTATCATAGAAAACAAAGACCTTCCATAGTGTACTGCCCCAATGAGGTATTTCACCCACCTTCTTGCAGCGGCGCTCTGCCCCCAAGCCCTGTCCTGACACTCTTCAGGGGCCTGCCCCACCGCGCCGACACCCGCCCCACAGTGGCTGCCCGGGAGGTAGGCAGTTACTTCTCTTCCCCTAAACTTCTAAAGAGGCTCCTCTAAGGAGTTACCATAATCAGACTAGTTATCTGAAAAATAAAAAAGCTGATACATGTTTCAAGGGGCCTTAACCACAATTAATCCAATTATAACGGCCTCCCTCTGCGTCCAGCTTCCCTCGGAATCCAGCCTCCATCTTTTCCGGTAGGAGGCAGGACTTCCTGTCTGGGAAGGACCCAACTGGAGAATGCAATGGAAATGACCAGACGTTTTCTAAGGGAACGGGTTTTTTTCTGCCCGTGGACCTATGTGGCTGAATGCTTTTCTGAGTTAGAGATAAAAATAATCACTCCTGAAAATAAATCTTAGTCTATCTTAATGAAAATCAACAAGTTTACAGTTGTCTGTGACTTATCGTAATTAAGAGAATATTGGTTAAGCACACAACAGAGCTTTCCTTGCCCAACTCATTCGGTTTTCCTTTTCTACTCTGCCTCTATGTTTGTGTTTAGCTCTTCCTTACCGTCTTCTTTTTCTTGCTCATACACCCTTATTTCTATATCAGATTACTCTAGAAAGTAAGCTTCATGAGGCCAGGAATTTAGCATAATTCCTGACACAGTAAGAGATCAATATGTATTTGCTAAATCTTGATCGCTGCTTTGAAATCAGTTGTTTTAAATTTCTTCTCATTTTTCTCTAGTAACTGATTTTACTATTTTTTGGTTTTGTCGTGTTATTTTTTTTTCCCTTAAAACAAGTTATTGTTAAATTGTCTTGGGAATTTTTTTTTTTTTTTTTAAGTAAACTCTACCCCAACATGGCACTGTAACTCACCACGGGAGATCAAGAGTGCCCTACTGACTGAGCCAGCCAGATGCCCCTGTCTTGTGATACGTTAGCCTGTGTGAGTTATCATTATATGTGATAGTTTGCAGAAATGTTTCTTTTTCTTTTAGACTTGTAATAGAAGAAATTGAGGCAAGGTAGTGAAAGAAAGATTCTTCAACTTGGGCCTAGAATCTTGATTCAGTCATGTTCAAGCCTGGCAAATTACCAAATAACATCTCTAAACTTCAGTGGACTCACCTATAATCATTTTTTAACAAGGTGGTTTATGAGGATTTAATGAGACAACATGTATAAAAGTCCCTGGCTTATAGTAAATATTCAGTAAACAATGCCTTGGGCAACAGAAAACATTTCTGATAGTGAAATAATTTCAAGGTAACAAAGAAGCTTAAGAACCTAACTAGAAAGCAAAAATTCTCTGCTCTAAATTCAGCAGTACCAGTGATTGGGATATGACTCCAGGAATGTTACTTGACTACTTTGTCAATTATCATCATTTGTAAAATGGGATAATAAAGTTTACCTACCTTGCAAAGGTCCTGTGTACTGTGGAAAAAACAAAACAAACAAACAAAAAAAAAAAACAGGCCCAAAGTGGTGTCACTTAAGCTAAGCCTTATATCACTAAATGGAGGCAATTACAGTTTTGGCTCTCCTAGAAACAGAATCTTAAACTACTCACTCAGGAATGGCCTGATCAGTACTAGTTAGGTACTCTGCCTGATAGACCACTAGCATCCATTAAAGGAAAGTAACTTTGCAATAACTAACCTGCTTTTTTGCCTAATATAACTTCCTTGTTTCTGCTCTACTCTGCCTGTAAGTCTTTCATTCAATACAGCTCCTCAGAGCTCCTTTCTATCTGCTAGATTGGATGCTGCCCAATTCAGATTGATTTTTGCTCAAATAAGCTCTTAAAATTTTTAACATGCCCTCGTTTATCTTTTAACAGTGTATTAGATAAATAGTATAAAACACCACTGTGATAAAGAATATTGTATGAGTCAACTTTTATTATTCTATTTTGTGTGATAAATGCTGTTTTAGACAATAGAATGAGTTGGTATGCAAAACATCCTTGTGTTAATTAAACATAAGATCGTGTTTAATCATTAGGTTAATTTTCCCTGAACATTCTGTAATCTTTATATTAGATTTACTATTAACTAACACAGCTTGACAAATGCTTCTATTCCTCTATTTATGTGTGGTGCTATTTTCAGTGAAGAGAAATTATTAGAAATACACTGGTTAATAGGAATGGTATTCAGGAGCTTTTAATGTAGCTTTAGATAGATCAGACCTGCTTGTGAATGTTTCTCTGAAGTCTGAAAATAATGACCACATTCAGTTCTTGGTCTAGCAAAAAATATCTGGGCCAGGCAACCCCAAGAAGGTTGCAGATTCCAACACGGTAGGAGCCTGACCTATTCCTCAAAAAGATCATACTGCTGTCGAAGTCCTATTCCCCCACCAAACACATAACTGAGCTGCAGATAAAAGTTGAGGTATTGGTGGTGGAGGTTGAGGAACGAAGAAGAATTTGTGGAAAAGGGAAAGATGGTCTAGTAACAACTGCCTAATGAGGAAAACATGCAGTGATTAAATCAAATGTGATATAGACTAGTCTTCTAAATTGTTAACACTGTTAAGCTGTCTTCTTGCATTTGTGACCCTAGGAAGCTATTCACCTTGTTGCATTTATCTACTTACCTGAAATAGGAGTGCAGTAGGCATACTTTTCAGTTAAATTATTTTTAAAACCTCGGATAATAATTCCCGTGTGTATGTTGTGTGAAGAAATCAAAGTATTGATACCTCTCTCTTTCCATTTACAACAGGCCCACTGAAGGGATGGTCGACTGGGTTGGGCAATAAAAAGAAGGTTTAAGCAGAATCACTGTCATCTTAGGACATACCTTTCCTGAATGCTTACTTCCAACCTCTTCTTTCTGTCATATTTATTTTCTCGTTTACTTGCTTGTCTCTATTTGGGGGGCAATGTTAACGGAAGTCTCTCTAGTGAATCTTATCTTCACTGAGGTGCTTACCAACGTGAGGTTTTTGGAAGAGAATTCTTGAAGAAAACTCAGAATGAGTAAAGGGGCTCTTCTCTCTCTATTCCCAGGGAAGAAGAGAACTAAACACATAATAATTATAAAAATTAGGCTGAAGTTTATGAACTTAAAATGCCAAATAGAGTCAGAATGATATAGATACCAGGCCTCTGGACATGGAGTCTAAGACATTGGTGTCAGACTTATCTGCATCACTTACAGGTATGGGATCCTCTCCAAGCCTCTCAATTTCTTTCCATGTATAATGGGATAGTATCTCTTTTTATACCTCATAGGATTGTTATTGAAACCAAATAGAATTATAAATGTAGAACACACATACACACACACACACACACGAAAAATCTAATGTGGTCGTTTTCATAATGTTTCAAGAGAAGTCCAGGAAGATCTGGAGGAGTCTCAGGAGAGAGCCCATAGGCAGATCTGTGCTTCCCACTCCCCAAACAGCAGCTCTACTTTCTTCTATCTGTTTCATATGCTATTGACACATACGATTTTATTGATTTTAAAGATCTGCTGCTAAAGGACAGAGTTTGAAATGTGCAGATAACAGATATTTGTATTCTTTGATCATGATAATATCCACTGCAATGTGTTTACCATGACATAGAAAGCATGGAAAACATCAAAGGAATGGGCAAGGATGTTACTGTGAGTTGAGCCAAGTGATCACATTTTATTTTTTTTTCTCTTTTTATTTTTATTTGCATTTATTCTGTGCAGAATTTACTTCTGGGCCATACGTTTTTATTTCTTCAGTTTCTTCTGGGATATCTTTCTCTTCTGTGCAACCTCCTCTTCTGGTTTAGGAACAATCTGCTCTTTTTCAGTAAGGATCATCTCGATGTGGCAGGGAGAGCTCACGTATGGGTTAATCTGCCCATGAACCCTGTATGTTGCACGCCGCATCTTGGGGGCTTTGTTCACCCAGATGTGCTCCATGACCAGAGAATCCACATCTAAACCCTTAAGTTCAGCATGACTCAGCATTTTTAAGCATGTGCAGTAAAAATTCAGCACTCTTCTTGGGCCACTGACCCTGTGTCCAGCCCCACTGTTTGGCCTGGGCACACCTACCAGCTCCACCATTGTAGCGGCAGAATGGCACACACTGCTTCTGCAAAGTGACGTCTTTCAGATACTTGGGGGCTTTTTGGATCAGCATACGCTTGATGGCCTGGGCAGTTTCACATGTTCGTGTTCTTAAAGTGAACACGAAGATTTGAACCTCTTGATTTACGTGATTTCGTAGGAGTTTCGGGGTCAAGTGAATAGCAAACAATTTTCAGAGGTCATCTCAAGCTGCTGCAAGTGATCATATTTTGATTACCTTTCAAATTTTTTAATCTCAAGACTTGTTTATACTCTTAAAAATTATTGATTAGTTTACTTAGAAAAATCCCCCAAAACACAAGGATACACAAGCATACATTCCATTAGCCACCACTGTGATGACGTCATCATCACATATCATGTCGCCTCTGGAAAATCTACCAAACACTTATGAGACAAAGTGAAAAAAAAAAAAGGTCTTAGTATTATGATGAAAATAAGTCTGACCCCATGAGGCCCCTGAAAGATATTAGGAACCCCTAGGGAAACTGAGACCACACTTGGAGAACCACTGACCTATTATTTTGAAGGAAACACTAAGGCACTGAATTATACGGTAAGTCAGGTGTGTATTTTTCCCATATCTGCTTCAAGCTCAAAGGACATTGGAATGAATGACATTTATTTCAAGGAAATTTCACAAAATGTTTTCAATAATCTCTTCATTCTTTAAACCTGTGTTCTAAGATCTTTACAAAAGTTCTGTTGGGCTTTTCGTTGAAGCATGGTGGCCACTTTTCTTTCCCAGGAAGCAAAAATGAACCACAAATTTCACTTAAAATAGAATTTGGACCTCTTGTTCAGCCATTGACAAAATGTTTTAATTTAATTACTTTTCTTTTGGTGGGGGTATATGTATTCTGAAAAACGAGTCTCTGTCAGTGAATAAAGCGACAGTTCAGAAAGTTAGAGTTCTATGGGGCGCCTGGGTGGCTCAGTTGGTTAAGCGACTGCCTTGGCTCAGGTCATGATCCTGGAGTCAAGGGATCGAGTCCCCTGCTCAATGGGGAGTCTGCTTCTCCCTCCCCCCTCTCATGCTCTCTCTCTGTCTCATTCTTTCTCTCTCAAATAAGTAAATAAAATCTTAAAAAAAAAAGAAAAAAAGAGTTCCAGGGCATCATCACCCAGATGTACACCCCTTCCTTTAACAGAGTGGCTCCATTTTAAGTCATCTTGAGCAAGGCATTGTAGTACTAGATTTTCTTGAAAAACTCATTGTAGTCCTTACTTAACATTTCAATAATACATTTTAATTGGGCACAATTGGCTCCTTTTGTCTTACTTTTTTTTTTTTAAGTTATCTGCCCATTTACAAACAAAGACAAAAGCTTGTCAGTCCCCAAATGCACTTTCTCTGCTTCACTTTGAGGACTTGTGTAGCCTGAATAGTTTTTAGTCCCTCCCAACAGCTGCTCTGTGTTTTTACATCTCTCAAGAGGGGTTAATTCTTTACAGCTGTATCCTGCCTTCCAAGAATCTCACATGTGCAAATTATTAATCTTTTTCTATTGCTACAGTAACTCCCCAGGCCATAAACACCCCCTACCTAAAACTGGCCCTTTTCCAAGATAAACTTTGGTATTCTTTCCCTGAAAAGATAATTTGGTCTCTTTGGTTTACATTGTTACTTAGAACAAATGTTAAGATATGGAAACTTACAAACAATTATTTAGAAATAGAAATTTAAACTTCAAGTTTAAACCTCTACCCATTGTTGTATAATTTGAGTCTGAATTTTATATTCCATTTACTTAAAAAATCAGGCTGCTTATACTTTTCTCAAACATACATTTCAATATTTTAAAATTTTGGCATTATGCTAGTTAGATCAAAAGGATTTTCTTAAAAAAAAAATAGTGTGTGCCTTTCCTTGAGTGTAAGCAAATTAGATTTTTTTCAAAGGTGATCTGCATGCACTTATACTTGCAATGTATATCTTGTGTTTTGGTGTATACATGCATCAATGTTTATTTGAAAGGAAGAAAACAAACAAAATATCATGGTAAGGCAATTTATATTAATATACAAATATGTTGGCTAACTTCTCAATTTTAATATAAAATATGCTTTATTGTAGATTTTTATACTCTTTAAGGCTCATTGTGAGATGGCCACAACTTGGTCATTTCTCTCGCCTCCATGATCTACGCTTTGATCTCTTCCCCCATCCCTTAGCTACTGGTTGAATACTCTTATGACACCTCCAGCCTTCAAAATAAATGATTTATTTTAAAAGTTAGATATGTCATAATAAAGCATTAAGAAATTCTAGGAATTGCATTTCTCCGTGATGACATGCCTCTAGTGGCGTTCTGAGGCACAAGGCAGAGGGACCAGTGATTTTTACCACCTGACAAGTGCAATAATCCCCTAGAACTGCAAGGCCTGAAGCATCTTATTGCTGTTATGAAACAGAATTTATAAATAAAAATAAGGAAAACAGCCAGAGCCATGCACTTCCTGGGCTTCACTGACATTGATATGACAGCCAATCAGAAATTTCCATTTATGCCAGGATTGCCAAACCAATAATTTTAGCAATAAAGCCTGTTCTAGGGAGTATTAAAATGGTTTGCCTCTAATATGTATTTAAACACAAAGGAAGTTTAAAGGTAGGTTCGTTATAATTCAGACACAGAATCATTTTAATATATACAGAAAACCTCCCCGTAGACCAATTAAAAGGAGCTTCCAAACAATACTGACTCTTAATTCACATAATATTATAACTCAAGCAAGTTACATTTCAACATTTTTAGATAAGCTGTATGAGTAGAAAAAACGGGATTAGGACAATAGTGAGATTTGAATTGCATTTTGTATTATTTCAACTGCATTTTAACAGCCTTTCTGACTGAAAGAGGGAATAAGAATGCCGAAGGAACAAACTTGTGTAGATTATTTTTTTCATTACATGCATTATTCCAGTTTAAAAATGTCAGTCGCTTGTCATGTTAACTAAGAATGCATTCACTATTGTACATATCTAAGGCTGGAGTTAAACTGAGAATTTTGCAAAGGACAGATACAAAGAAGTGATTTTTCCTTCTCTCTGTATATAAAAATAGAACTTTCAGAAATGTCATGGCTGACACATTTAGCTGCTGGACATTGAAAATCCTCTTTCTGACTCACAACCTGTGACTGGAACTCTGTCAGAGTAATCAAGAGATGTTATACTATAGAGCACAACAGTAGGGGAGGCTTTGCTGTTTGGCCTTGTTTTTAAAGTGAAAGACATTTAAATTTGGATCCTAACATAAATAAATATTTCTGGTACTTCTTATCTTTAAAATACAGAAAAAGAATTAATTGTGTAAGGAATCTGTCCAGCTGGTTATCTAATTTAACTAGCTTCTCGAATTGAGTATTTTATGACTGTGTGGACTACTGAAGCAGTAATGTGTTAAGAGATAAACATGACTGAATAAATACCTACAGTATGCTGGATTATTTTTCTAAGATTATATTGCAAGTAGTGATGACCATAAAAGAATACAGTGAACCTTCAAAAAATACAACCACGCTTCAGAAGTTGAAAGGCAATGCTTGGATAATATTTGTCTCCTTTTGATCTCATATATAATTAGAACCCCTCTTTTTTCAAGAGAGATCAAGAGAATTATGACACACATTATGATATATTGTTCCCCAGTACACAATAAAAATTCAGAAGAGCTGGATATTCAGCCTTTTATTATGTCTATGAGTGTTTTCACCAAGGCATACCTGAAGACTTTTATTATAATTGTCAATTGGTGAAAATAGAATATGGCTGAATAAACATTAACGTGAACATCCATGAAATGGATGAAATCAGATTAGATAAGTCCTTAGTAAGTGTTCAAAATTCTTCCTAGTATTTTTAAAATTACCACAAGATGTGTCTTCTTGGCTTTCCTTCACTTTTTGGGAATAGCAACATCTTAACTTTTCAAGATGAATGAACTACCTTAAGATACTTGGGCCCACTGATGTAGTTGATTATGATACTACTATAATTGAGGGGAAGATATTCCAATATTCAATTGGTAATTGACTTAGGGTCCAAATTTTATATATTTATACTTATTGGAAAGGGCATCTTTAACAAAACTGTAGAACCTTGTCATATTTCTGCAAATGAAATAAAAGTAGGTTCATTCTCTCCCATGTCTGTATTTCTCAAGCCTGGTTGACTATGGGCCAAGCCAAGATGAAAATATTTGTTTGTTTGGTGGTATGGAAGGAACTGTGACTTTTGAGTTAGATTCAAATTCTGCTTCTGACAGTTACCAGCTTGGACAAGTTACTTAACCTTTATGAGCCTAAATTTTCTCATCTTTATAGTGGGGAAGATACCTAGCAGCTCGTAAGCTGTGAGGTTTAACTAATCAGGTAATAGCATGAGGCTAGCAGTGTCAGGCCTCCAAAAAAGACACTTGACAAAACAAATTACTCTTTCCTGTCTTGAATCCATTCAAGATTTCTTTTTTGTCCTTCCTTGCCCCAATCGTAAATGCCTTATCTTTCCTATGTCCACACTTCCTAGGAAACTTTAGGGTCCACTTGTTAGTCCAAGTTCACCCAAATAAGCAATACCCCATTGTCCAATTTTCCTTGAATGTGTCTGTATGCTAGAGCATTACTATTCTCTTACCCATTGTCTCTGGTTTTCATTTCTTTAAAGTAGAAGCTTGCCATTCTAGGAACTAACAGGTTAATGTGTCCTTATATATTATATAGAACGTATTCTTAGAAACTTAAAGAATCATAGAATCTTCAAACTCGAAGGGACCTACTAAATTAGAGATAACAAAATCAACCACCTAGAGGGCTAGGCAGAGACAGTAAATGAGTAAAATGGGTTGGGTGAGAGTGTATATGCATATTCAAGACAGAAGAATAGAATGGAAACCAACTAGAAGGAGCTTGCAGCTGTAGAGGGCAGTCACTACCCAGCTCAAGCTGAATGTTGCCTTGTGGAAATTCTGGCCCAGTATTGGGCCAGATTTCTTATTTTTTCAAAAAAAAATGAAGTCCAGATTTTTATGTCAAATCTTTTAATTAATATTTTTTGTTGTTGTTGTTTAAAAACACTGGTCTAAACCAAATGTATCTACTGGCCAGATCCAGACAAGTGGTCATTTTGGAGCCTTTGTTAAATCATCTGATTCCAATAACCTAATGTGCAGATGAAGGCATTGAAACCCAGAGAGTCAATTACTTTCCTAAGGTTAGTTAGTGACAAAACAAGAACAATACCCAGGTTTCCAGACCCATGGTTTAAAGATGCCACCTTTGGCCATTTTGTGTCTTCATTCCTTCCAACACACATAAGATGTTTTGGAAGCATATCATTTTCTTAGGGTCACAGGCACAATAAGTAACAATATTCTTTCCTTACACTAAAAAATCTAGTTCCTAAGTCTCCAAATCTCCCAAGTGAAGTGCATGTATAGAGTATTTTGATCAAGAAACTTTTACTTTAATAATAAAAAACAATATGTATACCTTTTCCCAGTATATGAGTTTACCTTCCAAACAACTTTTACCACACTCCAGAGTTATTTATACTTTGGAATGATTTGCCTTGAGTTTATTATGTTTCTAATGGCATTTTAGTATTTTAGGAAAATTTAGGGCAATTTAATATTTTGCAGCACTCAAATACATAATTTAGCTTTTCAGAATTAACTTGAAATGCTTCAGATTAGCATATGTATATGTGTAATTCACTTGATCAAGTTTAGATTTTAGAATTCAAAGATTAAGAAGTATGGACATATTCCTTTGGGGAACATCAGCATGTCATTTCTGTGTTATAAAAATGAAAGAGAACTCCTTTGTTGATCTGTGTATGAAGGTTTCTATATTGAGGGGCTCCCTAGCCTCTAAAAGCTGATTAGCAAGTTGTGAACAAAGTTGAGGTAATTTTGGCATTTTTTACCTTAGAGTAAATTATAACTCAAGTTTAAAATTCTAGTGGGCAAACTTCTTTTATTATTATACCTAGCTTGCTACTAGTTGCTAAATTTAATCCTCTTGAGGCTTCTCATTTGGATATTTGAATTTTAATGTGGCACACATACATTTCCAACACTAAATTCAAACTCACCCTGATCATGTATTAATTGAACAGAACTGTCCATTCCAATTGTGGGTAATGGAGATTAGGGTGCTTACAAATACAGTCTATTGATTAAGTTACATGGTATAATTTCAGGGCTGTGAAAAATTTCTACCTCTGGTTTTGCTCTTCCCTTGGGGTGCCCAGTCTTCTCTGTGACCCCAACTTGCTTCAAGATTTTTAAATTTGCTGCTAACTAAGGTGGATGCATTTTCTGACCTTGCTGTGGGAATTGAACAGAAGTCCCTCAAGTGCTGTAGGAACTAATTAATATGCATATTATTCCAGGAAAGAATCATTATTTCATGGATAACTTTGTGAGAGTATCTGCCATAATGGTTAGTTACTAAGGCCATGCCCATTGCTAATACAGAAAGAGATTCTTTATTTAGATATGATATTTTTGTTTTATAACTTAATGTACTTCATATAAGTTTGTGAATATGTAAGAGAGAATATTTGAAATTTTTATACCACTCTTAAAGTCTTTTCTAGGATTGATAAGTGCTATATCAAAAACAGGCTCAGAAATTATCAAACTTCCCTAAGACTTTTGGGAATTTAAAAATTTACATCAGTTTAAGGTGATAATTACAGAAAACAATTGTAGTCATTTTACATTTTACTTAATTTAATGATAAAAATAAATAATTGTTGGGTGATTATGAAGAGTGAAACATCACAGTGTAACAGGCACAAGAAATAGCATGATTAATAAAGCATGGTCTCTTTGAAATTTCCTTCCTCTATTGTCCTTATTCACCTTAGTTGGGAGTTTTATTGCTGATGGCACAGGCCAACCAGGAACTGATAGGCATAAGAGAGAGAACCCAATATCAGAAAAGGCTACTGATAGTGAGGAGGTGGTTATCCAGTGTTAGGGTGCTGCTGGGGATGAATACAAGTTTAGACCTTTAGTTCGAGAATAGGACTGGGCCTGAGACATTAATATGTGGCAGGTTTTTGAGGCAAGGAAACTGGAGTAGAGCAACAGGAAAAAAGATGGGGTTTCTAGACTTGGGATATAAAGTGGAAATCTAGGCAAAGATAAGTCAAACATCCAGTTTCTTAACTTGAAAACTGCCTCGACTTGGTCCCCAAATCACCCACAGGGTGGAAGCCATCTTGGCTCAAGGTATCTGAGCCCTCTTTCCAGTCATTGGATGATTATTAAACTAATACATGAACGCGATCCATTGGACACCAGGCTAAAAATTAAAATTATAATAAAAAATACTAAATAGAGATATCAACAACCACATCCTATGGGGAAAACAGATTCCACAGATTAATTGTAGACAAACTGAAATAAACAAAAAAACAAAAATAAAAAAAAATATCCAGAAGTATAGTCCTCAGGGGAAAAAAACCCACAATGACTCATAATCCAGAGTTGCTACAATATATAATCTAAAATATCTACTTTTAACAATATAAATAAACAAACAAATCATTCAGAGAAACAGAAAGGCATGATCCACACTCAGGGAGAACAAAACAAAACAACAAAAAACAGTAAATAGACTGTCTCCGAGGGGACCTAGATCTTTAATTTATCAGACAAAGATTTCAAAACAGCTATAGTAAATATTTCAATAGTTAAAGGAAACCTTGCTTAGAAAATTGAAGGAAAGTAAGATGATAACTCATGACATAGGAAATCAATAAAGAAATAGAAACTATTAAAAAGGAACAAATGGAAGTTCTAGAGTTGAAAAGTACAGTCATGAGAGGGAAAAAAATCCACTGGATGAAATCAACAGCAGATATAAGATAGACAGATGTAAGATGGCAGAGGAAAGATCAATGAACTTGAAAATAGAGCAATAGAGGATAGACTGATCAATAGAAATAATCCAATGAAGAAAATATAGGAAAATAATTGAAGAAAAGTGAATAGTATCTGAGAGACCTGTGAGACAATATCACAGGTGCCAACATAGGTACCATGAGAGTCTTACAAAGAGAGGGGAGAAAGGGACAGGAAACATATCTGAAGAATAATGGCCAAATCTGTCTCAAATTTGATGTTAAACAATAGATCCAAGAATTGCAGTGTATTTCAATCAGGAAAAAGACAAGAGATTCATGTCCCAGACCCATCATAGTCAAATATTGAAACCCAATACCAAAGGGAAAGTTTTGTGGGTTTTTTTTAAAGATTTAATTTATTTATTTAGGAGACAGAGTATGTGTGCACACACATGAACGGGGTGCGGGTGGGGTGGGAAGGCAGAGGGAGAGAGAGAAGCAAACTCCCCGCTGAGCTGGGAGCAGGATGAGCGGGGCTCAATCCCAGGACCCTGAGATCAAGACCTGAGCTGAAGGCAGATGCTTAGCCCACTGAGCCACCCAGGTGCCCAAAGGTAAAGTTTTGAAAGTATATAGAATAACAACACTAAGATTAGGTGGCTGATTTCTCATCAGAAAAACTGGAGGTGAAAAGGTAATATGGTGACATATTAAAAAGAGAGAGTTTACCGTAGAAGAAATACTAAAGGAAATTCTTCAGGCAAAAGGAAATTATACTGGATAGTAACTTGAATGCATAGGAAGACATAAAGAGTATTGGAAAATATATGAGTAAAGATAAAAAACTGTATAAATATATATTATCTCTCTTCTTGTTTTAATTTCTCTAAAAGATATGATTGTAAAAGAAATAGTTATAATACTTTATTTTTGGGTTTGTAACATATTTAGGTGCAATGTATATGACAATAATAGCACAAAAGAGGTTGGGAGAAATTAAGTTATCCTTGAATAAATTGCTATATTTTACTGGAATTAAGCCAGTGTTAAAAAAGATTTTGATAATGTAGATGTATGTTGTAATTCCTAGAGAGATCACTAAGAAAATATCTTTAAAACAGATTAAAATATCAACAGAGGAATTAAAACTATAATACTAAAATATATTTAACATGAAAGACAGAAAAGCAGGGAAAAGAAGAATACAAAGGCATGATATTAATAAAAAACAAATAGCAAAGTGATAAATATAAATACAATATCAGTAATTCCATTAAAGGGGAATGGATTAAACATTCCAATCAAAGTAAGAGATTGTCAAACTGAGTAATAATGCAAGGATCAACTATATGCTCTCTGCAAAGCACTCACTATATATTTTTTAAAGATTTTATTTATTTATTTGAGAGAGAGCATGAGCAGGGGGGAGGGGCAGAGGGAGAGGGAGAAGCAGACTCCCTGTTGAGCAGACAGCCAGAGGTGGGGCTGGATCTGAGGACCCTGAGATCCTGACCTGAGCTGAAGGCAGATACTTACATCTTCCCTGAAGTTAAATGGGGCTTAAGGGCGGGGAGAAAGCAGGAAACTAGTGAAGAAGGCTGGGATGATTAATCAGCCAGTGGGCAGATATATATCCATCTAATAAGGAGAGTATCAAGATTGTTTTATAATTGGGGCACCTGGGTGGCTCAGTTGGGTAAGTGCCTGTTTTCAGCTCAGGTCATGATCTTGGGGTCCTGGGATCAAGCCCCACATCAAGCTCTGCACTCAGCAAGGAGTCTGCTTCTCCTTCTCCCTCTGCCCCTCCCCCCTGCTTGTGCTCTCTCTCTCTCTTAAATAAATAAAAAAATAATCTTAAAAAATATACAAACATTTAAAATTTATCAAAACTTATGCACACAAACACTGACTATACTTGGTGCCATTTGCAGTCAAAATAAATGTAAACAAACATACAGAGGCAGGATTACATTATAAATGTATATAATTAACTGTAGAGCATACTGTACTATGGTAAGAATTTCATAGCCACCTCCTATGGCTATTGCTGTGATGTTCAAGTGTTGTGAGTATCCACTTAAAATGTCCATGTGATGCTAATCATCTCCATGTGAACAGTTTGTCTCTCCAGTAAATTGCATATGGCGGTAAAAAGTGATCTCCTGTGGTTCCCACTATTAGGAGTTAAGTTTTGGAGGAGTCAAAAGTTATAAGTAGATTTTCAACTGCATAGGGGTCAGTTGTAGTAACCCAGTGTTGTTCAACGGTCAACTTTATTTTTGAAGAAGAAAGGTCTCAGATCAATAACCTAAGCTTCCACCTTAGAAACAGAAACAGGAGAGTAAACTGAACACAAGACAATAATAGAAAGTAAACAATAAAGATCAGAATGGAAATCAGTGCAGGAGAAAAAAGAAAACACAAAAATAATTGAGAAAACTCAGTGAAATCAAAAGTTGTTTCTTTGAAAAGTTTAACAAAATTGATAAATCTCTAGGTAGACTAAGAAAAAAAGGGGGGGACCCAAATTAGCTAAATCAGAAAAGAAAGAGGGGATACACTTACTAATCCTAGATATTAAAATGGTTATAAGAGCATATTATGAACAATTTCATGTCATTTTTAGAAATTGACAAAATGATTTTATGTGGAAATTCAAAGGACCTAGGAAAGCCAAAACACTTTTGAGAAAGAAAAACAAAGTTGGAGGCCTTACATCATCTAATTTCAAACCTTATTATAAAGCTACCATAATCGGGGGGCGGAGCAAGATGGCAGAGGAGTAGGGGACCTGGATTTCATCTGGTCCCAGGAATTCAGCTGGGTAGGGATCAAACCATTCTGAACACCTACGACCTCAATAGGAGATCGAAGAAAAGAAGAGCAGCAACTCTCTGAACAGAAAAGTGACCACTTTCTGGAAGGTAGGATGTGCGGAGAAGTGAATCTGAGGTGATACTCGGGAGGATAGACGGCGAGGGAGGGGGCCTCCATCAGCCACTACTGGCAAGTGATAGAGCCGCAGAGCACAAAATCAGAACTTTTAGAAGTTGGCTCCACTGAAGGACGTTGCTCCAGTGGCTAAGCGGGGGGTGGAACCCTCTCTGGGACAGTGTGGTCTCAGGACCCTTGGGGGCACAGGAAGACCGGGGGTGCCTGAGTGCAGCAGAGCTCCCAGGTATTAGAGCAGGGAATCCGGCTGCAGAGACGGAGCAGAGGAGTGGGCTCTCAGCTTGGGGTTGCCATAAACTGTGAGACGCGGCATAATCGGGCCACTGCTCCTCCAGCAGGGACCCAACAAGCGGCAGATCTGGGGAGACTCCCCTTCCTCCCCTGGGAGGAGTGGTGTGGGGAGCACACCTCGGGGATCTGCTGGGTTTGGAGACTCCACACGGGATCAGGTGCCAGAGCTAGAAATGCTCGGTCACAGGCCGGGTGAGCACGGAGTGCGGCTGGAGACCAGGGAGACGGGAGTGACTGACTGCTTTTCTCTGGGGGCTCACTGAGGAGAGGGGCCCTGAGTTCTCGGCTCCTCCGGGGCAGAGATCAGGAGGCTGCCATTTCCACTCTCTTCCTCCAAAGCTGTACGGAAAGCTTGCAGGGAACAAAACCTCCTGAGAGCAAACCCAAGCAGATTACTTAGCCTGGACTTGGCAAGGGCGGGGCAATTCCACCTTCGGCAGAGACATTTGGGAACCACAGCAACAGGCCTCTCCCCCAGAAGATCAACAAGAACAGCCAGCCAAGACCAAGTTTACCGATCAAGGAGAACGGCAGAATGCCAGCACTAGGGGAATACTGCACATAGAATTCATGGCTTTTTTCCCATGATTCCTTAGTCTTTCAAAGTGAATTTTTTTAACTGTCTTTTCTTTTTTTGAATTTTTATTTTTCCCTTTTTCAACCAACATCTTATCAATCCCCTTTTAAAAAAATCATTTTTTTTTGGAATTTTTCATTTTTAGAGTCATATTCTATCCCTTCATAGTAGTTACCCTTATTTTTGGTGTGTGTGTGTATATATATATATATATATATATATATATATATGAACAACATATATATATATGTTGTTCTCTCTTTAAAATTTTGGGATACAGTATCTTCTAACAGATCAAAATATACCCTAAATCTCTAGTGTATGGCTTTGTTCTAGTCTCCTGCCTGATCACATTCTCTCCCTTTTTTTTTTCTCTCTCTTTTTTTTAAACCCTCTTCTTTCTTTTTTCAAACAACTTCTTATCTTATCAATTCCTTTTATAAAATTTTTTATAATTTTCATCTTTACAGTCATATTACATCCCTTCATCATATCAACCCTTATTTTTGTATATATATAAGTTCTTTCTTTAAAATTTTGGGAGGCACTTTCTTCTAACAGACCAAAATATGCCCCAAATCTAGTGTGTGGCACTGATCTATGCACCAGTCTGATCATATTTGATCATATTCTGTTTTCTTTGTTTTGTTTTGTTTTTGTTTGTTTGTTTTTATCTCTTTTGTTTTTTGTCTTTTTTCTTTCTTTCCCTTTCTTTTCCCCTAGTTTCAGGTCTTTTCTGATTTGTTTAGTGGATATTTTCTGGGGACATTGTTACCCTGTTAGCATTTTGTTCTCTCATTCATCTATTCTCCTCTGGACAAAACGACAAGATGGAAGAAAAATCACCTCAACAAAAAGAGCAAGAGGCAGTACCGATTGCCAGGGATCTACTCAACACGGACATTAGTAAGATGCTGGAACTAGACTTCAGAATGATGATTTTTAAGATACTAGCTGGGCTTGAAAGAAGCATGGAAGTTATTAGAGAAACCCTTTCTAGAGATATAAAATAACTAAAATCTAATGAAGTCGAAATCAAAAAGGCTCTTAATGAGGTGCAAAAAAAAAAAACGGGAGGAACTAACTGCTAGGATAAATGAGGCAGAAGACAGAATCAGCGGTATAGAAGACCAAATGATGGAAAATAAAGAAGCCGAGAAAAAGAGAGATAAACAACTACTGGATCACAAGGGCAGAATTCAAGAGGTAAGCGATATCATAAGACAAAACAACATTAGACTAATTGGGATCCCAGAAGAAGAAGAAAGAGAGAGAGGGGGAGAAGGTATATTGGAGCAAATTATAGCAGAGGACTTCCCTAATTTGGGGAAGGAAACACACATCAAAATCCAGGAGACACAGAGAACCCCTCTCAAAATCAATAAAAAAAGGTCAACACCCTGACATCTACTAGTAAAACTTACGAGTCTCAGAGACAAAGAAAATCCTGAAAGCAGCTCGGGAGAAGAGGTCTGTAACCTACAATGGTAGAAACATTAGATTGGCAACAGACCTAACCACAGCGACCTGGCAGGCCAGAAAAGACTGGCATGATATATTCAGAGCACTAAATGAGAAAAATATGCAGCCAAGAATACTATATCCAGCTAGGCTGTCATTGAAAATAGAAGGAGAGATAAAAATCTTCCAGGACAAACAAAAACTAAAGGAATTTGCAAACACGAAAACAGCTCTACAAGAAATATTGAAAGGGGTCCTCTAAGCAAAGAGGGAGTCTAAAAGTAACATAGACCAGAAAGGAACACAGACAATATACAGTAAGTGTCACCTTACAGGCAATAAAATGGCACTAAATTCATATCATTCAATAGTTACCCTGAATGTAAATGGGCTAAATGCCCCAATCAAAAGACACAGGCTAACGGATTGGATAAAAAAACAAGACCTATCGATATGCTGTCTGCAAGAGACTCATTTTAGACCCAAAGACACCCCCACATTGAAAGTGAGGGGGCAGAAAACCATTTACCATGCTAATGGACACCAAAAGAAAGCTGGGGTGGCAATCCTTATATCAGACAAATTAGATTTTAAACCAACAACTTAATAAGAGATAAGGAAGGACACTGTATCCTACTTAAGGGGTCTGTCCAACAAGAAGATCTAACAATTGTAAATATCTATGCCCCTAACATGGGAGCAGCCAGTTATATAAGGCAATTAATAACAAAAGCAAAGAAACACATTGACAACAATACAATAGTAGTGGGGGACGTTAACACCCCCCTGACTGAAATGGACATATCATCTAAGCAAAAGATCAACAAGGAAATAAAGACTTTAAATGACACAGTGGACCAAATGGACTTCACAGACGTATTCAGAACATTCCATCCCAAAGCAACAGAATACACATTCTTCTCTAGTGCCCATGGAACATTCTCCAGAAGAGATCACATCCTAGGTCACAAATCAGGTCTCAACCGGTACCAAAACATTGGGATCATTCCCTGCATATTTTCAGGCCATAATGCTTTGAAACTGAACTCAATCGCAAGAGGAAAGCCAGAAAGAACTCAAATACATGGAGGCTAAAGAGCATCCTACTAAAGAATGAATGGGTCAATGAGGAAATTAAAGAAGAATTTAAAAAAATCATGGAAACAAATGAAAATGAAAACACAACTGTTCAAAATCTTTGGGATGCAGCAAAGGCAGTCCTAAGAGGAAAGTATATAGCAATACAAGCCTTTCTCAAGAAGCGAGAAAGTTCTCAAATACACAACCTAACCCTACACCTAAAGGAGCTAGAGAAAGAACAGCAAATAAAGCCTAAACCCAGCAGGAGAAGAGAAATAATAAAGGCCAGAGCAGAAATCAATGAAATAGACACCAAAAGAGCAGTACAACAGATCAACGAAACTAGGAGCTGGTTCTATGAAGGAATTAACAAGATTGATAAACCCCTGGCCAGACTTATCAAAAAGAAGAGAGAAATGACCCAAATAAATAAAATCATGAATGAAAGAGGAGAGATCACAACCAACACCAAAGGAATACAAACAATTCTAAGAACATATTATGATCAACTATATGCCAGCAAATTAGATAACCTGGAAGAAATGAATGCATTCCTAGAGATGTATCAACTACCAAAACTGAACCAGGAAGAAATAGAAAACCTGAACAGACCTATAACCACTAAGGAAATTGAAGCAGTCATCAAAAATCTCCCAACAAACAGGAGCCCAGGGCCAGATGGCTTCCCAGGAGAATTCTACCAAACATTTAAAGAAGAATTAATACCTATTCTTCTGAAACTGTTCCAAAAAATAGAAATGGAAGGAAAACTTCCAAACTCATTTTATGAGGCCACCATTACCTTGATCCCAAAACCAGACAAAGACCCCATCAAAAAGGAGAATTACAGACCTATATCCTTGATGAACATGGATGCAAAAATTCTTACCAAAATACTAGCCAGTAGGATCCAACAGTAGATTAAAAGGATTATTCACCACGACCAAGTGGGATTTATCCCCGGGCTGCAAGTTTGGTTCAACATCTGCAAATCAATCAATGTGATACAATACATTAGTCAAAGAAAGAACAAGAACCATATGATCCTCTCAATAGATGCAGAAAAGCATTTGACAAAGTACAGCATCCTTTCTTGATCAAAACTCTTCAGAGTATAGCGACAGAGGGTACATACCTCAATATCATAAAAGCCATCCATAAAAAACCCACAGCAAATACCATTATCCATGGCGAAAAACTGAGAGCTTTCCCCCTAACGTCAGGAATGCAGCAGGGATGTCCACTATCACCATGCTATTCAACATAGTATTAGAAGTCCTAGCCACAGCAATCAGTCAACAAAAAGCAATAAAAGGCATCCAAATTGGCAAAGAAGAAGTCAAACTCTCACTCTTTGCAGATGATATGATACTTTATGGGGAAAACCCAAAAGACTCCCCCCCAAAACTGCTAGAACTCATACAGGAATTCAGTAAAGTGGCAGGATATAAAATCAATGCACAGAAATCAGTGGCATTCCTATACACCAACAACAAGACAGAAGAAAGAGAAATTAAGGAGTCGATCCCATTTACAATTGCACCCAAAACCATAAGATACCTAGGAATAAGTCTAACCAAAGAGGCAAAGAATCTGTACTCAGAAAACTATAAAATACTCATGAAAGAAATTGAGAAAGACACAAAGAAATGGAAAAACGTTCCATCTCATGGATTGGAAGAACAAATATTGTGCAGATATCAATGCTACCTAAAGCAGTCTACACAATCATTGCAATCCCTATCAAAATACCATCCACTTTTTTCAAAGAAATAGAACAAATAATCCTAAAATTTGTATGGAACCAGAAAAGATCCCGAATAGCCAGAGGAATGTTGAAAAAGAAAAGCAAAGCTGGTGGCATCACAATTCTGGACCTCAAGCTCTATTACAAAGCTGTAATCATCAAGACAGTAAGGTACTGGAATAAAAACAGACACATAGATCAGAGGAACAGAATAGAGAGCCCAGAAATGGATCCTCAACTCTATGGTCAACTAATCTTCAACAAAGCAGGAAGGAATGTCCAATGGAAAAAAGACAGTCTCTTCAACAAATGGTGTTGGGAAAATTGGACAGCCACATGCAGAAGAATGAAACTTGACTATTTCCTTACACCACACACAAAAATAGACTCCAAATGGTTGAAATACCTAAATGTGAGACAGGAGTCCATCAAAATCCTAAAGGAGAACACAGGCAGCAACCTCTTCGACCTCAGCCGCAAAAACTTCCTAGAAACATTGCCAAAGGCAAGGGTAGCAAGGGCAAAAATGAACTATTGGGACTTCATCAAGATAAAAAGCTTTTGCACAGCAAAGGAAACAGTCAACAAAACCAAAAGACAACTGACAGAATGGGAGAAGATATTTGCAAATGACATATTAGATAAAGGGCTAGTATCCAAAATCTATAAAGAACTTCATAAACTCAACACCCAAAGAACAAATGATCCAATCAAGAAATGGGCAGAAGACATGAACAGACATTTTTCCAAAGAAGACATCCAAATGGCCAACAGATACATGGAAAAGTGCTCAACATTACTCAGCAACAGGGAAATCCAAATCAAAACCTCAATGGGTTATCGCCTCACACCAGTCAGAATGGCTAAAATTAACAAGTCAGGAAATGACAGATGTTGGTGGAGATGCAGAGAAAGGGAAATGCTCCTACACTGTTGGTGGGAAGGCAAACTGGTGCAGCCACTCTGGAAAACAGTCTGGAGGTTCCTCAAAAGGTTGAAAATAGAGCTACTCTACAACCCAGCAATTGCACTACTGGGTATTTACCCCAAAGATACAAATGTAGTGATCCGAAGGGGTATATACCCCTTCAGAATATGTGAATGTTGGCAATGTCCACAATAGCCAAACTGTGGAAAGAGCCAAGATGTCCAACACCAGATGAATGGTTAAAGAAGATGTGGTGTATATATACATATATATATATATATATATATATATATATATATATATATATATATATATATAGGAATATTATGCAGCCATCAAAAGGAATGAAATCTTGCCATTTTCAATGATGTGGATGGAACTGGAACTGGAGGGTATTATGCTGAGTGAAATAAGTCAATCAGAGAAAGACATGTTATCATATGACCTCACTGATATGAGGAATTCTTAATCTCAGGAAACAAACTGAAGATTGTTGGATTAGTGGAGGGGGTAGGAGGGATGGGGTGGCTGGGTGATAGACACTGGGGAGGGTTTGTGCTATGGTGAGTGCTGTGAACTGTGTAAGACTGTTGAATCACAGACCTGTACCTCTGAAACAAACAATACATTATATGTTAAAAAAAAATAAAAAAGAAGATAGCAGGAGGGGAAGAATGAAGGGGGGGAAATCGGAGGGGAGACGAACTATTAGAGACTATGGACTCAGAAACAACCTGAGGGTTCTAGAGGGGAGGGGGCTAGGGGAATGGGTTGGCCTGGTGATGGGTATTAAGGAGGGCACGTTCTGCATGGAGCGCTGGGTGTTATATGGAAACAATGAATCATGGAACACTACATCAAAAACTAATGATGTAATGTATGGTGATTAACATAACATAATTAAAAAAATTAAAAAAAAATAAAGCTACCATAATCAAGGCACTGTGGTATTGCTATAACATCAATGAAACAATAGAAGAGAATTGAAAGTCCTTTATATTTATGGTCAATTGATTGTCAACAAGTTGACAAGGCAAGTTAATGGGAAAATTCAAGTCTTCTCAAGAAATTGTTGTGGGAAAATTGAATATCCATATGCAAAATAAATGAACCTGGACTGGTACCTCACATTATATGTAAAAATTAACTCGAAATGGATCATAGACCTAAATATAATAAATAAAACTATAAAACTTCTGAAAGTGCTCAAAGGATAAAATCTTTATGAGGTGTAAGTCAAGATTTCCTAAATAAGATACCAAAGACAAGGGGCACCTGGGTAGCTCAACTGTTAAGCATCTGCCTTTGGCTCAGTTTATGAACCCAGGGTCCTGGGATCGAGCCCTGCATTGGGCTCCCTGCTCAGCAGGAGGCCTGCTTCTCCCTCTCTCACTCCCCCTGCTTGTAGTGTCTCTCTCGCTGTCTCTCTCTCTCTCTCTGTCAAATAAATAAATAAAGTCTTAAAAAGAAAAGATACCAAAGATAAGATCTATAATAGAAAGAAATGATGAATTAAACTTCATCAAAATTTAAAACTTATGCTTTTCAAAAGTTAAAGAGAATGAAGAGGAGCCCTGACTAGGAAAAAAATACTTCCAAGTCATCTATCTGATAAAGGTCTTATATCCTAGATTTGAAAAAATTCTTGCAACTACTCAAGAAGACAATAGGATTGAAACATAGGTATGGTAGCCAGGCTCCAGATAGCTGCCAAAGACCTCTTGTCTTTTGATGTTCCCTTGTGTAGTGCCCTCCCATGTTGTTTCACAGTTGCACTGAGTGACCAATGGGCTGCAGCAGGAGTGATGATATGTCACTTCTAAGGCTAAGTCATAAAAGCCATTGAGGCTTGTGCCTTGCTCTCTCCTTTGGATCATTCTCAGATAAGCTAGCTGTCAGATCATGAGGAAAGTTTCAGTCAACAGCCTTGTGAGTGAAACATCTTGGAAGTGGATCCTTCAGCCCCAGTCAAGACTTAGGTGATTGATGTCTTAACTGCAATCTCATGAGAGACATGGAACCACAAACACTAAGCTAAGCATCTCCTAGATTCTTGACCCTCAGAAACTGTGTGAGATAATAATTTTGTTGTTGTTGTTTTTAAAATCATTAAGTTTGGAACAATTTTTTAAATGAAGTAATTGATAAACAATACAATGGACAAAAGATTTAAATGGATATTTCACCAAAGAAGATCTATGAATGGCTAATTATTACATGAAAAGATGTTCACCATCATTAGTCATTAGGGAAATGCAAATTAAATCCACATTGTGATACACTACAAACACACTAGAATGACCATAATAAAAAATACTGGCAATACCAAGTATTGGTGAATGTGTGGCAAAATGGGAACTCTCACACACTACTGGTGGGAACATAAAATGAAAAAAATGTGTATTAAAAAAATTAATAAACCAACCATACACTCCAGCAATTTTTTTAAGATTTTATTTATTTATTCATGAGAGACAGAGGGAGAGAGAGAGGGAGAGAGAGAGAGAGAGAGAAGCAGAGGGAGAAGCAGGCTCCCAAGGAGCAGGGAGCCCGATGCGGGACTCGATCCCAGGACCCTGGGATCATGACCTGAGCCGAAGGCAGACGCTTAAGCATCTGAGTCACCCAGGCACCCTACACTCCAGCAATTTTATTCTTAGATATCTACTTAAGAGAAATGAAAACATATGTCCACACGACACTTATATATGGTTATTCATAACAGCATTATTCATAATGCTCCCCAAACTGGAAACAATCCACATGTCCATTGATTGGTGAATGGATAAACAAAATGTAGAAAATCCATAAGCAAAATATGGAATATCTATACAGTGAAGTATTTTTTTAGCAATAAAAGGGAACAAAAAACAGATGCACCCTATAATGTGAATGAGCCTCAAAAACATTTTGCTAAGTGAAAAGCCAGACACAAAAGGCCACATATTGTATTTATTTCATTTACATAATATTTCCAGAAGATTTAAATATGTAGAGACAAAAAAACGAATTACTGGTTGCCCGGGGCTGGACGTGGGAGTGAGGATTAATTGTAAATGGATATGAGGGAACTTTTGAGGGTAAGGAAAATGTTTTGGCTGGCTCTTGGTTTCAGCTCAGGTCATGCTCTCAGGGTCATGAGATTGAGCCCCACATCGGGCTCTGTGCTCAGGGCAGAGTCTGCGCTCAGGGCAGAGTCTGCTTGAGTTTCTCTCTCCCTCTCCCTCTGCCCCTCCCTCCCTCTGCTCGTGTGCTCTCTCTCTAAAATAAATAAATAAATCTTAAAAAAAAAAGAAAAACAAAAGAAGGAAATTTGGAAGTTTATACTATCTAATTTTGAGCTTTATTATAAAGCTAACATAACCAAGACAGTGTATTGGGGGCACCTGGCTGACTCAGTTCGTAGAGCATGCAACTCTTGATCTTGGGGTCGTGAGTTTGAGTCCCATGTTGGGCATAGAGTTTACTTTAAAAAAAGACAGTGTGGTATTGGCATAAAATATAGGCACTTACAAAGATTTATATGCCTGCAATAGGTGAATTTTATGGTATGTGAATTATACCTCAATAAAGATGCTACAGATAATATGAAAGAGCTACAGAGAACTGTGATAGAGGGAGAACTTAATTTTAAATGAAGGCACCTGGGAAAAATATGAATGTGCAGAAATTGAGGTAGAATTCAAAAGATGAAGAACTTGTGGTAGTGGTTTAAAGGGAAAAGCAGTTCTGGTCTGCAGAAAGATTAAAGATGCAAAGCTGTGTATGGGGTGCCTGGGTAGCTCAGTCTGTTAAGTGACCCACTCTTGATTTCAGATCAGGTCATGATCTCAGGGTTGTGGGATGGAGCCCAGCTTTTGGCCCTGTGCTCAGCAGGGAGTCTGCTTGAGATTCTGTCTCTCCCTCTGCTTTGCCCCTCCTCCCCTCAAATAAATAAATCTTTATTTTTCTATTTATTTTTTTAAAGATTTTATTTATTTATCTGACAGAGAGAGAGATAACAAGAGCAGGAACACAAGCAGGGGGAGTGGGAGAAGGAGAAGCAGGCTTCCCACTGCGCAGGGAGACCGATGCGGGGCTCGATCCTAGGACCCTGGGATCATGACCTGAGCTGAAGGCAGACACTTAACAACTGAACCACCCAGGTGCCCCTCAAATAAATAAATCTTTAAAAAAAAAGAGAAAGATGCAAGGCTATGGAATAAGCCATTTTGAAATGATTAGGAGCCTAGTGTCTGTAGTGGTTGAGTGTGTAGAATTAAGAGTAGATGTGGAATGACAGACATTTATCTTACAGGCCATGGGAAAACCTAACCTCATAATTTCCAGTCCTGACCTCTCCTTCATACCTCACACTAAAAAGTCTATTTGCAAGACTTCACTACTGATGTCCTGGGATCGAGCCCACACATGTCCCCACACATCTTAAATTAAACATGCTCTAATTTGTTGCTAACTCCTTCCCAAGTTCTCTTTCTCAGTTGATGACTACACCATCCACCCACTTGCTCAAGATAGAAACTTAATTATTTTTAATGCTTCAGGGTTTGTTTCTCCACATCAGATCAATCAACAAGTTTTACTGCTTTATTTTACTTCCTACATTTTTCTCTGATCTTTATTTCTTAACCTCTGTACCTTAGCTATCTTAGATCAGACTCTAGTCTTCTCGCTGGACTGTTGAAATTATCATCAAGGTAGTTTCCTTGTTTCTAATCCTGCCTCATTTAAGTACATTTATAACATAGTTTTCAGTGATTAATTTGAAATTCATGTCTGATCATGTCAATCCCTTGATTAAAACCCTTCAACTGCTTCAACGTCTCATCATCTAACAGAAGTTCAAGGTATTCAACCAGACTTTTCATTTCTGACACTTGTCTATCAGACTGTCCTACTGGTCCTTACTGCTTCCTAACTCTATCTTCCTGTTATGCTTGTCTCAGTCTTCCCACATCTACCCAACTATCTTCACTGATAAGGCCCAACAACTCAGCACTTTTAGGAATTTCTCTTTGAACTCTATCTCCTTTGTGCTTGATTAGATGGTCTTGTCACCAAGTTGGGCATTTTTTTTCATCATTGTTTGCCCCATATTGCATTACAATGAATGGTTTGTGTGTTTCTCTCTTTCCAAGTTGTGAGTCTCCTGAAAATAGGGCTTGCGTCTTTCTCATATTTGTAACCCAAGAGTCTACCATTATTTCTGATGCACAGGAGAAGCACAAAATGTACTTACTGAGTGAAATGAATGGATGGGTCAAAGTAGATAATCACTGGTGATGTAGAGAATGGTTTGGAGAGGGAGAAATCTTGAGTAAACGGCATTATTTTAAAAAGGGTTCAGGTGAGAGTTAATGAAGCTCCATCTTTTTTTAAATTTTAGCAATCAGACAAGGAAGACATATTTTATGAAACTTTAGAAGTAGATTAATTTTTAGTGCTCTTGAATTTGACAAGACTCAGCAGTATACAAAGCAAAATAAGTTTAAAAAATATTTTATTTATTTATTTGAGAGAGAAAGAAAATGAGTGAGGGGGAGGGGCAGAGCTGGAGAGGGAAAAGTAGACTCCCCGCTGGGCCGGGAGCCTGATGTGGGGCTTGATCCCAGGACCCCAGGATCCCAGGACCCTGGGATCATGACCTGAGCTGAAGGCAGATGCTTAACTGACTGAGCCACCCAAGCACCCTCAAAGTATGTTTAATAGTATGCCACAGCAAATGGTAGATGTGAATCTGAAGCATGTCCTTGTGCTTTGTTCTAAGCTTAGGATGCCAAGCTTTCTCCACCTCAAGTGGCAAATATCACTGATTAGTGGTGGCTACCAAGGGTGCTGTGTTTAGAAGGACTTTAAAACCACACATCAGTTCTGTAGAGGAAATTACCACAATCAATTATTAATGTCTGTCATTCTGTCATGGTTACAGAAAGGTAGTGTGACTCCATGAAATTAGAGGATTTTTCCCAAACTGTATTTGTCCCTATTCAACACCAAATGAATGACTTGAATATGTAAATGGCATGCTTATCTAAATTACAGATAACACAAAACTAGGAAGACAATAAATATGTTGGGCAGCAATCATATCAAAATGAATTTATAGCTGGCAGCATTGCTCGACCAAAATGAAATGCAGCTGGATTAAATGTACAATCCTATACTTGGGTTAGAAAAATCTTCTTAGATGTTGGAAGAGAAAAATACTTAAGAATTTGATGTAACAGCAAACACAATAGAAGTAAATAGCATGTTGAGGCAAGAAGCATAATGCCCTAAGGAAGGTCATAGTTTTGGTTTACTCTGTGATGACCTAACTTGACTGGGCATTTGTCCTTAAATTTTGGCATTCACTTTAAAAGGAACTTTGAGGGACACCTGGTTGGCTCAGTCAGTAGAGCATGCGACTCTTGGCCTCAGGGTCTTGAGTTCAAGCCCCATGTTGGTTGTCGTGTTTACTTGGAAAAAAAAATAAAAGGAATTTTGAGAGGAAACATGAAACCATATTATACTGGGAAAGTGAAATGAAGTTGAGTGAAAAATGGAACATTATCATGTGGAAGATGGGTTTGACTTATCCTCCATTTAAATTCTAGAACAACACTGGACACATGGATAGGCAAAAGAAAAGGAGGCTGGGATTTAATCCCAAGGATTAGAAGAGTCTAAAAATAAAATTGGCTGCCTTGAAAGAGTGTCACCGCTTACTACACCACTTACTTGCCAAAAACCCATTATGTTACTGGTTTCTGTCCAGAACTAATACCTACGTCTATATCTAACACTGGTTGATTGATTTTTTTCATGAATTCAACTATATTATAGAGCATTTTGGGCATGAGATGCTGGAGATTGAGTTCTGGTGCTGGTTTTGCCACTAAAAAACAGTAATGATGGTGATCTTTTAAATATGAATTAGATTATATCATTTCTCTGTTCAAAGCTCTCAAATGGTTTCTCATTTCCTTCAGAGAAAAATTCAGATCTTTTCAATGCCTTCAAGGCTCTACACTTTCTGGTCTCCTTTTATCTCCAATCTTCTACTTCTCCCTGCTCTATCTCCTATTTGTCTCACCTGAATACTCAAACTGGCTTCTGGGCTATTCCTCAAATATCCCCAACACATTCTGATCATAGAGCTTTTGTCCTACCCAAGCTTTGCTTAAAATTTTTTGTTTCATAGAATTTCCAAATGCACAGGTTTTACTTGAAATTTTAGATGCATAGGCCTTCTTGAGGCATTGGAAAAGTTGACAACAATGAATTCACATTCCTAGATAGGAACATCAGCCAAGCTGCACAGTTTAGCACTTCTTCCTTTGAATGGGACATGGGTTTTCCAATTCATCACAGGTCCCAACCATGCTGAAACATACATTAATTACTAGCTTTGCCTCCAAAGACCTGGTACTGCATTAACAGTGCTTCTCAAATTTTAATCTGCATAGAATCATCTGGAGAACATGTTAGAATCAAAACTACTGGGCCAACTCCAAATGTTCTGATTGAGGAGGTCTGGTTGGGGCCCCCAAATCTGCATCTCTAATAAGCTCCCAGGTGCTGAATTTATGGTCTGAAGACTAAATTTCAAATGGCATTATATTATAATATTCTCATTTATGGTAGTTTTTTTCTTCCCAAACATATTTTATTTTAAAATTAATAATCAGGAACTGGTGTTTTTAAAATATATATTGCTAAATCCTGATTATTATTGTACTTTATTGTGTACAAATGGTAACAATTAAGCTGCTTAGTCCCCTTATACCTTCAGGTCATGAATTTTTGGTTCTTTGCTCCCCCAAGGTAATTCAGCTGTCTTTTGATTTTACCCTGAGGTATAGGGTTAAGAATTGGCTCTCCAGAATAAACTAAACAGGTATTAGCATTTCAATAGCAACTTATATCTGAGTTATTTTGAAAATGACATCTGGTACCAAATATTAATAACTTCATAGTAACAGAGAAACCAAGACTCATGACTGGGAGGTGATGATCATCATCAAATAGTATTTATGGAGCACATGTGGCCCATCTTTTAGACAAAGCTGGGACTAGCAATGAATCTCACTATGAGGATGAAGCAGAGTTGATGACCGAAGGACTACATCATATTCTAGGGGATTGTTTAGGGTAGTCTCTCAGATCTCACCCAAAAGTTTTAGGAGTTGGAAAACTCACATGCTGTTCAGGAACAGTGGCTGCTGACCTAGGCAGCAATCCTAGGAACTCACAAGAAATGAGTGGGACTGGATATGGCTCAGAATTAAGACTACTTCTTCTGAAAGAACTTATTTCCCAACCATTGGCGGCAGAGGCATAACTCTATCAAATTCTGTGGGGAAAACTCAACACATTGGCTCTTAGGGGCTGATAATACTTAGGAATTACTATGAACATAGAGCAGTCACTGACTCTTAACTCCATGTGTTCTGGTTGTGAGAGAGAAATATGACTTTTGATCCCAGAGGATATTGAAGCATACATTCTTTACTTGAAGTCAAGCCAGGTAGCAGTCTGTTGTCTTTGTGCTCCTTCTCCAGTTGTTTCTCTGGATTGGAGTCTGGTATCTCTTTTCCTGGAATCAGCTAGTCTAAGAGTCAGTAAACAATTATCTGCTGAGACTATATGCCAGACACCATTCTAGGCACAGGAGATCTAGCAGTGAACAAAGAGTTAAGCCCCTGCTCTCAAGGAACATACATTCTAATTGTCTAAGATAGACAAGGAGCACATAAATTAATAATTAAGCTAAATTCATTTACTGTAAGTGCCTTCAAACAGATAAAAGAGGGGTAAAGTGATAGAGAGTGACAGAGGTGGAGGGGGTGCTTCACCTGGGGAAGTCAGAGAAGGCCTCTTTAAGGAGGGCAGATGCTTCAAGCAGAGGAATGGCATGTGAAAAGGCCCTGAGAGAGAAAGAGAGTTGGACTTTTCAAGAGAGCAAAAGAAGGTGGAAAGTGTAGACAAATGAGGGCAGAAAATAGATGGGCCCAAGATCATTTAGAACCTCATGGACCATGTTATGTATTTCTGTTCCATTGTATGTATAATGAGTAGCCTTTGGAGGAATTTAAGCAAGGGAGTAACATAATTTAATTTATATTTTAGAAAGTGCTGTGTGGGGGATAAATTATAGGGGACCAGGGTCTGGTTAGGGAGACCTATGAAGAGCTATTCCTATAGTTCAGACTGGTAATGATGTTGGCTGGAATTGAGTTTTAGGAGCAGAGTTGGTAAGAAATGGTAGGTACAATAGGATATGGGATGATAAGAAAAGACAGACCTCAAGAAGGACTTCTAGATTTTTGACCTGAGCAAGTGGGTGGTACTTCCCCACTCTCCATTTAATAAACTATGGAGGACTGTAAAGGGCTTGAGAATGGATTTGGATGGAGGCCTGGCATGGAATCAGGAGTTCTGTGTTGGCTATATTATGTGGAGATGCCTAGTGTATGTCCAAGAGGAGATATTGTGGAGGCAGTTGATACATAAATCTGTTACCCAAGGGATAGGCATGACGTTGAAGTAAAAATTTGACTCATCAACACATGGATAGTCTTTGAAGGGTTTTATCACTTATGTGGTCCAGTGGATGAAAGAGCCCTGATAAAATGGCCCTTTCAGCATCAAGGCCCCTTGTTAAAGTTAATGCAGAAAGGACTCAGGATTCAGAAGTTAAGATAAAGGAGCAGGTATCTCCAGTAAACCAGCAGAATCATTTTTAGGTAGCAGACCTTTGGACTGCTGGTGGGTATCTAGACAAGCTAAAGCTGTGAGCTTTCTTTGACAAGGTGGTTGCATGTTTAGATATACAGAATGAGTTAAACATTCTCGTGAATTTCCTCTGAAAATGACATAGAGTAGGTACATAGAAATGTTAGACTCACCTGAAGGGGGTAAATCTCTGTTAGTATTTAACTTTTAAACTTCCACGGGCTTTGAAATAAAGATGGTGTAATAATACACCCCTAGGGTTTGGTACAATGGTAAATACTAGGTAAAGGAGACAGAGAGACCTAGGTTCGAATTCCCATCCTCCCATTTACTAGCTTAGGCAGGTAATTCAGCCAGTATCCTCATCTGTAAAATAGGGATACCTAATTTGTTGTTGGAAACATTAAAGATAAAGTATATTATCTGGCATCTAGAAGTCTACCAAGGACTACTTTAATGGTGGTTATTATTTTTAAAACTGAGACATGGACATTAGAGCTTGAGATCCATATATGGGAATGGTAGGGCTCATCTTAGATTGTTTAGATTAATAACTAACATCATAATACATGAGTTTTCTTTCTTTTATAATTTTGAGCTGATTCTATGGTATCTATCAAGTGCTGCTCAGCTGCAGGATTTCAAGGCAATGTCTATTTGGCAGCCTGAACAGGAGGCCCAAGGAAGTGAACACAGCCCTCCAATAAGTGAAGAGAAGACAGGAAACACACAAATTGCAAAGTTAATCATGTGTCCTTGGTCCAGTGGCTTACCTTCTCTGACCTGCAACTTCCGCATCTTTTAAAACTGTGACATTTGTGGTCATGCCTTCTTCATAAAATTTCTAAAGCAACTAGCACAGCAAAAATTTAAAATAAAACAAAAATTTCTTCCTCACCCCCCTACCCCCCATTCCAAAAATCTGAATCCATGGATGACAGTACTTAATGATAAAATAATAGCAAGATCTTCAGTCTTTCTTGTGGGCCCCACGCTATGAATTGCAGCAGGTCTTTTGCTAGCCTTTGGTCCTACAAAGACCTAGAGACACTGGCTCAGAGACTGGCTTGCTTGGCAGAGCCTTTTCTGCTTTCCTTGTGCAGCTCAGAACCAAATAAATAATTAAACTCTTAAGTTGAGTAACTGATTTTCAGCAAGTGAATTTCTCCTATGAACTGTGAGAGAGTTTAATTGAAATGGGCACTGCATGAAAATCTATTATTTTACAGAGCCTACAGTTTTCTGCAAACCCTATAAATATTTCTTTCTGAATGAACAGTATATTCCAGTAGGTGGAGGGTTACCTTAATCGCCTAAATTGTGTGACTTCAAGATTGATCCCAGGGGCCCCTCAGCCTCAAAGTCCCTAATTTCTAGAGGATTCCTTGGGCAGTAGCCATACTTCTAGATACACAATGAACATTGGCTGCTAGGTAGGTTGTTACATAAAGGTAAAAGGGGATGACGGTTGCTACATGGTCTGGTTTTTATTTTTATTTTTTGAAGACTGCTAGAATGAACCCTGATCTCAAGTATCATTTTAACTGCATTCTGTGAAATTTCCCTAAGAAAAGTCATTCCTTTTGTTTTTAAGCCATTGCTTTTCTAGAAATGCCCTGTTGAAATTTAGATTCTCCCCAGTCTCTAACACATTAATTGCCATCAGTCATAGACATCTTAGAGGAGGTTGATGTAGGAAAGAAGAAGGTAAAAAATAAATTTATTTTACTACACAGAAGATCTAGAATATGGGTGGTGAGAAAAGTCTAGTTGTTATGCTGTGAGAGAGCAAGCGTAAGGGAGGCTGAGAGGTTCCAAATACAGGTTTCCCTATTTCATGGATTGGCCTTTGGATGGCTTTGATGCAGATTAGCCATAGCATCCTGACTGAGCCAATGTGCTGATAAAGGAATGGAGTGGCTTAGCTTGGGTCAGAGGACCTCAAACACTGTGAGGAGAACAGGCAAGTTGTCCAATAATGTAGAGATGTGATCACTGTCCTTCTGTCTGCCAATAGTTGAGAGGTAAATAATGATAGCTTAGGGCCCTGAGAAGGAGACATATAAAAGACTCATGGGTATGGGTAACTATTTCACTTGTGTGTGTGTGTGTGTGTGTGTGTGTGTGTGTGTGTGTGTGTGTGTGTGTGGTGGGGCAGGGGAGTCAGATGATCTGAGGTAAGGAAAATAGTAAGTAATCATTCTAGGTTCACATGGATGAATATAAATTGGAATAGTCATATGATATGTTTTATAGAAATGTACATATGAGAATATTTTAGATGCCAGGTAACATTAATAGGAAACATAATCTAAGCCAAAATGGTGATTTATAATATGGAATGGGAGTACTAAGATTTCATTTCTACCTCAGTTTTTACCATGGTCCAGTTTATCTTTCAGACAAAAATGATATCTTTTACCAATATCTCATGATAAAATACCCTTAACTGTGTTCTGTTTGCTCTTGAAAAAGTTCTTTAAAAATTAGACACTATTTTCAAGAGTTTTCTGGAGGCTTCCTCCTTCTACAGTCTTATCTTTCAATATTTTCCAAAGTGCATACTCTATGTTAGTAGGTCATTCTTCTCATGGGCCTGATTTCAATACAAATATTCCTGATCCCAGGAATTTATCATGAACTCTCCATGTCTAAGAGGTATTTTTCCTTAATTATAACATACCTAATCCTGTTCATCATTCAGGATGTAACCCAACTGCTACTTCCTCCATGAATTCTTCCCTATTCCTCTAAAACTATATTTGAAATCTTAAGCAGGTGTTGGCAAGCTTTTCTATTAGGACCGGATAGTAATTTGTGGACACATAGAATCCCTTGCAATTCTGCTGTTGAAGCCATACCTAATACATTGAAGAATGATCATGGCTTGGTTCCAATAAAACATTATTCATGAACACTGACATTTAAGATGGGAGGAGTGCTGGCTTCATGGGCATGTGACCAGTGCAAGTTGCTCAGACAGTCCTGTACTTAGAAGGGTCTCATGCTTACTTTAATACTTTGCTATTCTCATCTTGAAATTCTTAATCCTTTTTAAACAAGAGGCCCTCATTTTTATTTTTCATTGAGGCTCTATGTAGCCGATCCTGGGTGGGAGTACATATTTTATTAAATGTCAAGATATACTGTAAAGCTATAGGAATTTAGACAATGTGGCTTTGGTGCATGGTTATATAAATTGTTGGATTTCATCGGTTTAAGAACAGAATAGAATTAAGAAATGGTGCATGCTTATATGGACCTTTGATTGATGACAAAGGTGGCACTCACTGCAGAACAGTGGAGAAAGACTGCAAGATGGACCTGAAACAATTGGGCATATATTCTGAAAAAAAACATGAAATTGGATCTTGAATTCATACTCAGAACTTAGTGTGGATTATAGACTTAAATGTAAAAGGTAAAACACATAAGGCTTTAGGAGACCATATAGGAACTTCTTTACCTCAGAGTAGATTAAAGTTTCTTACATAAGACACAAAAAACAGTAACCACAATGAAAAAAATTCGTAAATTCAACCACATTATTGTAGTTGAAATACTGAGAGGCATGGAGCCCAGCAGCCAACTCCATAAAGTCTCCATTTGACTCTATAGAGTCAAATACCAGGATCACAATACTGGGAATGTAGGATTAAAGGAAAAAATTGTAGAGGAGATCTGAGAGATAATGGCAGAGAGAGAAGCAGTAAGGACATAGGGACTATGTTGGCAATTTGGGGCCATGTCCCTTCAAAAGATAAATGATTATAGCCCATCAATTATATCCACATGTTACCTAAACTCCTTTCAGTGGAAAGTACAACCTGCAGGGATTGTTCCAGTTATCTATTCCAGCATAACAAACCGCTCCAAAACTGAGTGGCTTAAAAGAACAGCAATCATTTATTGTGTCCACGAATCTGATATTTTGGCCAGGCTCAGCAGAGATAGGTGGGGCAGCTCAAATAAGGAGAGAGATTTTCTCCTAAGATGGTTGTTTATATGGCTGCCAGGTTGATTCTGGCTGTTGATTCCTCTTTGACCAACCACTCCATGAGGCACCTTGGACTTCCTCATAACATGGTGACTGGGTTTCAAGAGCAAGGATCCTGAGATAATTGGGAAGTAGAAGCTGCCAGTGCCATTTACACTGGGCTTTATGAGTCAACTAGCTATAGATTCCAAGGGGAGGGAATGTGGACGCCATTTATCAGGAGGTGGCATGTCAGAGCATCTGGGACCAGTCTTCCACAGGAGCAGAAGCAAATATCAAATCTAAGAGATGGAGTCATGAATTTGATAGCCTGAAGGATTACACATGATTTAATAAAGAGATACCTGTGGCAGTCATTTGAACTGCTGCGATCTGTAGTTTGGATCCCTGCACAGTTTTCTGGGTGCAGGAGACATCTGTTTGTTCAGCGATCATGTAAAAAAAAAAAAAAATGTTTTTCTAGTAATTGGAGAAGGTCCTGATCATTTGGAAGCACCCAAGAAAAAATTTTCAGGTTTTAGGTTTTTGGTTGAACTCATTGAACATAACCCAATAAGGTGGAAGTAAATACAAACCCCTCAGTTTCAAAAAGGACTTTCCTTTATATATGCCTGGTATTCACAGCTGCAAAACTGTCTGTCCCATAACAATAAGGCTTCAAAATGACCAGAGGCTGCAAAATAAGTAAATAGATAAGCTTCTATTAAAGATGCCTTAAAATGCTTCCAAGTTATGAAATTGCTCAAGTTTGCTTTGCCTACACATGGAGAAAAACTCATACAATTAAGCTTTGATAGTCGTATTTCTGATATTAGAGTGGCACATAAAAATTGTACAATGTCTTCAGGAATAGAACTGATTGTGAGTGATTCTGAAGTCTGTTTGATCTGTAGTTCACATTACCAGGAGAAAGGAAAGAAAAGGAAGGGAAATACCTTTCTGAGTGCCGGGTACTGGATGGAGTGCTTTTCATCTGTGATCTCATTTATCCCCGAAACAACTGTCAGTGGCAGGTATCATCAACCCTGTTTTTACAGCTAAAGAAATTGAGGCCCAGAGAGGCTGAATAACTTGGCCAAAGTATCACAAAGGAGTTTTCACAGGTAGGATTTGAACCCACGGCTGTTTGATTGCAAAGCCCTTGCTCTTTCTAATATATTAAACTGCCTCTGAAATCAGAGGCCCGTCTACAGCAAGAACTTGACAACTTGGTGGTGTTCAGTTTGATATTAAAGGAAGAATTGTGAAGTATTCAAAATGTTGCACATTGAAGCTAATATGTCATTTTGCATTGCGTGTCTTTTAGGGTCACAAGCCCTTCATATTTCTACGTTAAAGTATACCAGAAGGAGTTGAAATATTAACATTTCACATTATCTTCGAGAGAAGCACAAAATCATGCTGTGAGTGGGCATGCTTGGCCTGCAATGGGCTTGATCATCAGGCATGCTGGGACCTCCATTGCAAAAATAGGCCAGGGAGGAAGAATAGGAAGCTAGGAGAGGAAGTCACAAAGATCATGGGCTGGGTGAAGTGATCCAAGTCTAGTGCTGCCCTTTGAGAGAGGAAAGCAACTGTCCAGTATAGTTTCCAAAGGAACCTTGTGAACCTGAAATGATGCAGGCCGGTGTCATCCATTATCCAACTGGAAAGTGCAGCAATGGCCATGTTCTGTCCAACGGGGAGCAGCATTATGTTTTGGTGTTGTCAGTCATCTCGAGAGGGGGCCAAGCCATTGGATAGGGTCAAGGGACAAAATCCAGCCTTCCCTACTCTGACAAAAATAGGAAGGAAACTAAAGATTCAACTACATGGACTGAAGGTTAGTGATGAACTCTAATTCTGGAAGGAAACTGGAGCACTAAACAGGAAATTTAAGGCTGAAGCCTTAGCATACAGACTGGGTACTAGAAAAGGCTGTGCATAATATGACAGACACGCAAGGGCCTGGTGCTCAATGCAGGCTCATCAGATACTACAAAATTAATTCCAGATTCCCATGACTGGTGAGTCTAAGCTCATAGAATAGTCTGCTTTCCTTGCTTTGGATTAATTTTTGAGGTGGAAAGACATAAGATCTTATAGTGCAGCTGGGTCTAAAAGGCATCTACTGAATAGGCAGAACAGTTAACTTTTATTCAATCGTTCCTTCCATTCTTCATTCATTAAACCATATTTATTCTAGGCCTTTATGTATATAGGCGTAGTGAAGTTCATTATTATATAACATTTCACGATTTAGGCTAGTAAATACTGCTTATGTAAACCATGCATGATTAGTTAATTTGGTCTAATACTTGTTTCTGATCAATCAGCAAACTCAAAACCAATAAGTGCCTATTATGCATTAATCTCTTTACCTGATCAAGAACTCCTATCATTTCTGATAGCTTTCTTCATCAATAATTACTTATCTTTCTTATATTTGTATTCTTTCCCTTGAAATTCCCTTTTTATTTTCTCCAGCATGAAAAGATGTTCAAGTGTCTATGAAACAAAAGACTCCTCCTTTGATCCTTATCCAACATTAAAATAATACCCACTATGTGCTGGATAAGGTTCTATATGTTTTATAGGTCATCAATCATAGCAACCTTGTAAAGAGGATACTATTATTCTCCATTTTATGGATAAGGACACTGAGGCAAGGAAAGGTCAAACGAATGGTTCAAGAACACACAGGTAGTGAGAGTTCAAGCACGGACTTCAACCCAAGGAATCTGGCTCCTGAGTGTGTCTGTTTATCTCTGTGTCATGTTCTTCTCTGGGAGTCCTCTTTACCTCTCCATCTTCTCCTCTCTTCTCCTCTCCTCTCCTCTCCTGTCCTCTCCGCTCCTCTCCTGTCGTCTCCTCTCCTGTCCTCTCCTCTCCTCTCCTCTCCTGTGCTCTCCTCTCCTGTCCTGTCCTCTCCTCTTGTCTCCTGTACTCTCCTCTCCTGTCCTCTCCTCTCATGTCCTTGCCTCTCCTCTCCTCTCCTCTCCTCACCTCTCCTCTCCTGTCCTCTCCGCTCCTCTCCTGTCGTCTCCTCTCCTGTGCTCTCCTCTCCTCTCCTCTCCTCTCCTGTCCTCTCCTCTCTCCTCACCTCTCCTATCCTCTGCTGTCCTCTCCTCTCCTGTCCTCTGCTGTCCTGCCTTCTCCTCTACTCTCCTGTCCTCTCCTGTCGTGTCCTCTCCTCTCACCTCCTCCACTGTCCTCTCCCCCCTCTCCTCTCCTCTCCTGTCCTCTCTTCTCTGGTACTCTCCACTCCTGTCTTCGCCTCTCCTCTCTCTCCTGTCGTCTCCTCTCCTGTCCCCTCAACTCCTACCTCTCCTCTCCCCTCCAGTCCTCTCCTGTCCTCTTCCCGCCTCTTCTGTCCTCTCCTCCCCTCTCCTCTCCTCTCCTTCTCTCTCCTCTCCTGACCTCTCCTGTCCTCTCCTGTCCTCTCCTCTCCTCCTCTCTCCTCTCCTGTCCTCTCCTGTCATGTCCTCTCCTCTCACCTCCTCTCCTGTCCTCGCCTCTCCACTCCTGTCGTCTCCTCTCCTGTCCTCTCCTCTCCTGTCCTCTCATCTCTTGTCCTCTCTTCTCCTCTCCTCTCCTGTCCTCGCCTCTCCTCTCCTCTCCAGTCCTCTCCTCTCCTCTCCTCTCCTGTCCTCGCCTCTCCTCTCCTCTCCTGTCATCTCCTCTCCTGTCTTCTCCTTTCCTTTCCTCTCCTCTCCTCTCCTGTCCTCTCCGCTCCTCTCCTGTCGTCTCCTCTCCTGTCCTCTCCGCTCCTCTCCTCTACTGTCCTGTCCTCTCCTCTCCTCTCCTGTCCTCTCCTCTCCTCTCCTTTCCTCTCCTCTCCTCTTCTGTCCTCTCCTCTCCTCCCTTCTCCTCTCCTCTCCTCCTCTCTTCTCTCTTCTCAGTTACTTCTCATGAAGGATTGTCTGTCCTATCAGGTTTCATCACCTGTATCCATTTGATTCACACACCTCTGCAAATTTGTTTGGCCCCTGCTACCTCCCAGGTGCTTCGCTTCTTGCTCATTGGAGAATTTCCTTATTCACAGCTGTCTTCTCCCTTAATGTTTATTGTGGATTCCCCCAGGACAATGGCTGGGCCTTGGCATTCCAGATCACACTTTCCCAAGAACAAGTCACAGCTGTTCCAGTGCCAAGGTCTGAGCTGACTGGATCCACAAAGGCTCTGGCTCCTTCCACCATGAAGGACTCAGATGCAGAGCCATGTGACAGTGACAGCCCTGGAAGACCCTGCAGCACAAATTGGGAGTAAGGGGAGTTAATGTCCCTTAAGGTAAACTTTGACCAGTGGGAGAGGAGAGATGGAGGTTGGGGCAGGAGGAGATCCAGCAGATAAGTTGTTCTTCCTCTTCCCCTCTCTTGGATTATTCCACACTGTGAGTGGTTCCGCATGGTCTATCCAGACAATAAGCAGCCAGCTGGATTTTCTCAAAAATTTGTAGACTGCTCATCTTGCACCTCTTTATATTTGCTTTCCCTCTCTCCAACTTCATATTATTTTTTCCTCACTCCTGCTACCTTGAGATTGCATCTCTCAATGAAGTACTGGTTTCAGGCTCCATTTTCTATGCATTTCCAAGACACTAAGTTTTCTTCCACTGCAGTAGGCTATACACCCACTTCTCTACTCCAACTGTTTTCACTGAGATTACCAGTGATCTCACTGCTAAATTGAATGAATATTTTTCAGTTCTTATTTTGTTTGAATTCTTCACTGCATTTAACATTTTGACCATTTCTCCCCACTACATCATGATCATATGTTCCCCTAGTTCTCTTCTCATGTGGTCAGTGCTGCCATTTATATCATGTAGGTGCCATTTCCTTAACCGGACTTTAAATGTTGGAGTTGCTCAAGATTCTCAACTTCGCTTTTTTTTTTTTTTTAATCTCTCTTTAGTTATTTCATCTTCTCTCATGGTTTCAACTACCTGTAATTTAATAGAGTCCAAATCCATTTGTTTAGCACAGAACCTTCCTCCTGAACTTCAGACCCTGGATTTCTATTCCCATCTGAATATTCTAGAAACACATGCCACTTGTTATGTGCAAAACTAAACTTATACCCGCAAGTCTATGTTGGTGTTGAATGTCTTTCATTTATATTTCAAGATCCACTTTCCACCCTTAAGTACCCTGCTTTGGGCTCAGGAAGTTGGACCTGTATGGACTACCAGAGCTCTCAAGAGCAACCTCTTGCTCCCCAGCTTCTGGTTGAGTTCAGCCGTTTGGCAAGCAACAATGGGGCAGAAGAGGGAAGGAGGAGACTGAATATGGTTCCTTATGGCTTCAGCATCCTCCTAAGGAGCTGGGTGCATCCCTTGAAATAGGGTCACAGCTCTTGTTGGACAGTCCTCTCTGCACAGCTAGTTTGGCCTCTTTACCAATATGCTATACATTCTATCACATCACATTGTAATTATCTTCTCTCTCTCTCCCACAACTTCCTGCAGGCAAGGCCCTTATCTCATTCATTTCTGTACCCCAGATAACTGTCTTAGCTCCTGATGGATAATAATATATTCTCAATAAGTGTTTAAGGTTTAAATATGTGTTCAAATTTATGCCAAATGGAAAAGGGAGACAAAATAATGAGATTTTGCCCCACTCTCAAGGAATTGACAGTTCATTTGAGCAGCTAAGACTACCATGTGGAAACAATTAATTATTAAGAATTAATAAAAAGTCAATTTCTTCAACACTTTAAGAAATTGACTTCTCAGGATGTAGAGCTTTCTGTGCTATTAGGGGTCAGCAGGATTTCATAAACCAAGAAAAAGTGCTAGGTATTGGAGTTTTAGCTTCCAAATCAGTTTGCAAATAAGTCACACACAACCAACATTCAAAACAAAAATCTCCAAAACAGAAACAGGAATTGCAGCAATAAACAAAAACAAAACACAATAAAACAAAACATTATCCACCTTTTCTCTTTCCAGAGCCTGCATTGTTGCTTAAAAATAAGTGAAATTGACATTCTTTGGTATTCATTCTAAGCAAGAAGATGACTGGCTATTTCTAAGGTTGACTTAAATGTCACTCAGAGTTCTCTCTGCAGGTATTGAACTAGCCTGACCTACGGCTTTGGTTTTAAAAGATTATGGAAATTGGAGATGCGAGTTTGTGTGTGTGTGTGTGTGCGTGTGTGTGTGTGTATAGAGGTGGAGAGAGGAAAGCTGTAGACTCTATTCCAGAACCATAAAGATTCAGAGTAGAAATCCCACCGAAGCAGAGAGTTTTTGTGTTGCAGTGTGTTGCAAACTGTCTTGCCATTTAAAAGCCAATTAACATTAGCCCTACAGCAGAGCTTGGGCACTTACTGTTTCTGCAGAGTATGGAAGAGTTGTTTCTGATGACAGAGCTGGAGAGAACGGTTTTAGGAAACAGTAACTCTCAAAACTGTCACTGATGCATTCATTAGGATAAGTGAGTGTATCACACACATACTACCTTTCTTTTTAATTGTACAATTCTGTGCCTCTAAACACACCAAGGCTTCCTACTTGGGCCTGCTATTTGTGATAGCTCATCAGGGAGGTGAAATATGTAAACATGTTGAAAAAAAAGTGAAGTGATATTCATTTTATTAATTTTTGGTGCAGCGTAGACTACAATGTGAACCAACATTGATACAGGAAAATAGAACACCTTCTTTTCATACAACACTTGTATTAATAGCTCCAAACTCTCAGCCATATTCTTATCTGCCTTAAACTTCTTTCACCTTTTCTTGGATAGATTCCTCAAACCTGCATCTGGTTTACTGGAATGCTCTCTACATGCCTCTGTGTATACCTTCTAACCATACCACATTAGCCCATACACATCATCTTTAGATTGGATGATCCATAGACATAATTTCCAAAAGACCCAAGTCCTTCATCAAGATCTTATGTCAAAAAAAAAAAAAAGATCTTATGTCATAATGACTGGTTGACAGAGGCCATTTGAATGAATGTTGGCATTGTGGACTTTATGATCAGCAGGAATAAAGACAGAGGAACTGACATGGGGCCAATTCTTAGAACATGGGCACAGTAAATCAGCATAGAGATGTGAACATGATTTTAAGATGATTTTAAACTTGAGTGATTTAAAAAGTAGCACCAGTGTGTAATTAGATGACTCAGACAGAAAGCTAGTCTAGTTTACTAAACACAAAACTTTTTTTGGAGTTAGATATATGTATTGCAGAGCATTTTATGGTAGGAATTACCCATTCATTTGTTGAACACACATATTGAATATACTGATTATGCCAGACATAAGCCTAGGTTTTGGGAAGGCAATAATAAAGACTTTCAATGATGATTTTGGGAATTTAGTGTGGGGAAAACCAAATCAGTGCTGGAAATGCCCAGAGTCTGCAGAGTTACAGTCTCCCGGCATTTGTGAAGAGTCGTAAGTAGGAATATGTGTTCTTGTTTGGTGGGAGGAGTCTATGACTTGTGGAATGAGTGGGCATCTTAAGACACAGGGTGAGGGGCAGCCAGCTGATGTAGTGATTTTTTGACAGAGGAACAAAAGAAGGAACAGATATAGTGGAAACAACGGAAGTGACTTCAGTTCAAGTACGAATGACTATGAGTTCCACTGAAGGGTCCAGTGTAAAGCCTTTCTGGATCCATCAAGTTCATGACACGGTCTTGAGTTGTTGGAAGATAGATTAAAAACAGAAGTCTAACTTGTTTCATTGCAAATAAGAATAAGGAGTTCTATCACCCATTGGGGAGGTATGTGCTATGGTGAGCGCTGTAAATTGTGTAAGACTGTTGAATCACAGACCTGTACCTCTGAAACAACTAATACTTTATATGTTAAAAAAAAAAAAAGAAGTTAGCAGGGAGGGAAAAATGAAGGGGAGGAAATCGGAGAGGGAGACGAACTATGAGAGACTATGGACTCTGAGAAACAAACTGAGGGTTCTAGAGGGGAGGGGGGTGGGGGATGGGTTAGCCTGGTGATGGGTATTAAAGAGGGCACATATTGAATGGAACACTGGGTGTTATATGCTAACAATGAATCATGGAACACTACATCAAAAACTAATGATGTAATGTATGGTGACTAACACAACATCCTAAAAAAAAAAACGAATAAGGAGTTCTGTTCTTATTCACTCGGTGAGCAAACCATTTGAAAAAATTGTTCTTCTATGCCTATTATTTAGATTTCTGAATTTATTTTGTTTTTGTTTTTTTTTCTGCAGTTACACATGCGAGTGTTTTGCCTTAAACCAATCATGATTAATGACAATTTAGTAAAATATGATGACACACATTACTAAACTTTCATCACAGAGGATGGCAGTGGCAGTGACTGAGAACAGAATTCTGGTAAGATTGATCATGATGGAAATTAAAGCTGGGCGTTAGTATAGAAATTTTTCTTTGTAACTTTTCAGATCCTTCCTGTAGGTATACTCACTATTTGTCCTTCTTGACTTGAAAATCTCACACTATGAAGGCCTGGGTAAAGATGTCCTCCTGGATTTATTTTTCAGATGACTCCTTGGAACATATCATATCTCTTCTACTTCAGCCTACTGACTATACAACAGTTGTTTATCTATTTTGGTATATCTAGTTTGGTATATCTATTTTCTATATATATATTTATCTTAATGGAATTGTATTGTGATAAGTGGTACTTCAATCCTGGTAGATTGGCTACATTCACAGACTGCATTATTGATGAGTCAGTCTCCTCATTCAATGTGAAAAACTGTAACATCTTTCAAACACATTGCAGATTCAAGAACACCAAGGTTTGGACAACAGAATGCCAGCTAGAGCACTATTTTGTCATGTGTATGGAGTGAGTGTGCGTGTTTGTGTGTGTGTGTATGTATGTGTGTGTGCATGCTGTGAGAGAAGAGACAGAAAGAGAGAAAGACAGAGACAGAGACAGAAAGAGGGACAGAGAACTACAGGAGGCAGAGTTCCTAATATCTTTTATAAGACAGAACAGAAATAATTTAAAAAATATACTCAGAATATATTTGATGACTAATGATATGCTTTCTCATAAAATTGCAGATCCATATTTCACTTTCAGGAATAGACATACTATTTCCTTTCAGCTATAGACAAAGGCTCTTTCAGGGAAGACAGTATTTTACCTTACAATCACACAACGTCAAGCCAGAGTCATTGTTCTAAAGGAACTGAACTTTCTGCCACTTCAACAACCCCTAAGTGCTGACTGTTAACTCATTTTTCTTTTCCTTTGATGTGACTGTGACAAGAAACAAATTCATAGAAGTGGAATTGTCTGTGATGGTGGGCCATTGGCTAGCTGACCTTGGAAAAATTAATACAATAAGTGAGCAGTAGTAGTCACTACAGTCAGATCTGTGTCAGAGTTGCAATTAGGAATGTAGACTTTTGTCTGTTGCTAATTCATAATATTCCAGATACGGAGGTTGTGTTAAAGATTAGTTGTTAGATTTGTCATTGTTGTCAATGTTTGTTGTTGTTTGTTTACACTGAAATATATGGTTTTAGTGCTTTTAAGAATAATTTAAAATGTTTAATTTAGGTAACCAAGAAATGAGTGTGTGTGTGTGTGCACATATGTGTGCATACATGTGTTCGTGTGTGTGTCTCTAATGAATAACATGATTTCAATAAAGCTTAAAGTGGAAGGGATGCTTTCTAGGGACAAGGCTACTTCAATATTTATTTCAGCTTGGTTTTGGAATGCTTGGTGTAATCTTTCTAAGGCAGTATGTTTACCTTTCTAATGTTATTCTTATGAAGGAAAGTGAGTTTACATTTCTCTTTGCCTCCTCCACTTGACATTTTTGCCTAAATGCACTTTGGCCACATTCTCCAATATTCCCACTTCCATGGTGTATGATTATGCTGCTAACCTCTTTCTTCAGCTCCTATATACTTATCCTTGCTCTGCTTATGATTTAAATGTCACAATCTCCTATCCCAATTGACTCTATGTTTCCTTTTATTTAAATATTAGTGGGGCTCTACCATATTGAATCACATGAATGAGCCTATGAATTTATTTATTTATTTAAAAAGATTTTATTTATTTATTTGACAGAGAGAGAGAGAGAGAGAGCGCACAAGCAGGGGGAGTGGCAGGCAGAAGGAGAAGCAGGCTCCCCGCTGAGCAGGGAGCCCCATGAGGGGCTTGATCCCAGGACCCCGGGATCATGACCTGAGCTGAAGGCAGACTGATTGCCTTAACCAACTAAGCCACCCAGGCGACCTGAGCCTAAGGATTTAATCGAATAGTAGGTGAATTCAATCAAATATCCATCTAGTTTCGTTATTATTTTTACTTAATTGATGGGTTGAGTAAATTTACTTAATTGATTGGTAATTTGGCCATAGGTCTTGTGTTATGAATATATATATAATTTTATATATTTGTGCATGTGTGTCTATATATATATACATGTGTATCTTAAATGTGTGTGTGTGTATATATGTGTGCATATATATGTATATATCTCCTATCTTAAATACATTTGCATTTGTTGGTTCATTCATACATTCAGCCTGTCATTCAATCCATGCTCACCAATCAGGAACACCATGCTACGTATGACATGACCTTGACATTGAAGAGCTTAAACTTAAATGGCATGTTGGTTTGACTGATAAGCCCTTATTAGCTAATAATAGTAGTAATAACAGCTAATATTTCTTGACCATTATTTATATGCTTGGCATTGTACTAAGTGTTTTATATGCATTATTATCTCGTTTGATATTTATGGCAAGCTCATAAGACATGAATTATGTGGCTTTTTTTTAAGATCGGGGATCTGAGGTCCAGAGAAATTCAGTAATCCATGCTAAGTTACATAGTTAATGAGTGAGAGAGCCAGAAGTTGAATTTCAGCAGGCTAAATCCTGGAAGCTCACCCCTTCTCACTGTATCTACATACTTTAGGAGGACAGACCAGGATGGTATGTGTGTAATTTCCTGCCACAGCACCTGGCCATTTAGGGCCTTCACATGAAGGTTGATCCTGACAAAGGAGAAATAAATGCATAGGGCACTGAGTGACAGAGATAAATAAGGCAATTTGAGATTAAATATTTTCTAAATGACATTTCTAATATACAGATAATTAATAATGTACTCTTTATCCTTCCAATTTTACATACCTCTACTTTTAATTTTTACTTTAACTAATATTTTAGAAATGCAAGGTCTACTTTCACTATGAAACTCAAATATTTCATCCTAACATATACAGACACCAGGCAGGAGTAAAAATTTAGCTTCTGGGAATGAATGTGATATGGTTTAGAGAAATATTTTACAACTATATTTGTAATGCTAGAGAGTCCTTTCCCACAGTTTTTCTTTTCCTTTAGGAATTTTATCTTTGAATTCCTATAATGGTATTGTAACATTCAGATGGCATCTGATCTTTCCACTTACTAATGTTTGTGAATATACATACGTAAAGGATCATTATAGGCTAATGAGCCATATTTTAGATTTGTTCTTCTCCTGATGATCTTAAATGAGATTTCTTTTTTAATTTAGAGAAAGCACAAAGTTTGAGTCTAGATTGTTCATAGAGATCTGAAGGAGAAACTTTGCCCTTGGTGATTGCCTGGTTTTCTTTAAGATAATGCACATACATCTCTAAGCTGTTGTTATACTTAGAATGCACATTACTTGAAAGGTTGAGAATATTCTAATTTCTTGGTATACAGGTAAAATGGGGCATCTGTGAATCTGAATTTTTAAATTTGCCAAGTTTCAAAATGATCTATGGTTGTATATTTTTGTAGCTTTATCATAGAAAAAAGAAGCTAGGTTTGGTTAATGTTTTGTTTTTTGAGTTTTCCTATTGATAACATTTTTCCTTTAGCCTAGAGACTCGTAATTACACTATTAAACAGATTTTAATATCATTATTTACAACACAGATGATCGTTCCTACTATGTTATATGATATGAGGAAAAAAAATCTATTTAGGTTTCTGTTAAGATTTGAATTGAACTACCGCTCTGCAATCAATAAATATTTTAGTCAAAGAATGGAAAAGAGTTTAAAAAATAGTTCCACAACTCTCAGAAATCCAGGGCATCAATGTAGTTGTGCAGATGAGGCATATTAGCCTAGAATGATTAAGAAGTGGTTCTGTCCCTGAAATCTTTGGAATAGTAACCCAGTCTCCTAATGCCTCAGTTCCTTTTTCTGAGATATTGAGATGATAATTTCACCTTACTGAGATACCAGGCAGATTAAATGAGATAATATCTAAAAACAGTTCTTCTGGGTTAGTTCCTCCTCTTTTACTAGATAAGGTGGAAGACTATCTCATGTGTTATCCTCTTAGTAGCCTGGATGCTTAATACAGTGTCAGGCAAAGGCCAAACACTAAATATGTTCTTAGTGAAATAGATGCATTTTCTTGGATGATGTAAGTGCAGACTATAATTGTTCTAGGAATTCAGAAAAATGAAAGAGAAGTATGACTGAAGCATACAGGGAAAGATTTGTGGTTGAATTCAGATTTAGGTTGACACTCAAAGGAAATGCAGTATTTTGATAGGAGAGGAAAAGGAAAGGAATTCCAGGGGGAAGGTGTATCTATAATAAATGAAGATACAGAAATGAGAGAAATAAGCAGACAGAGCATTCTAAGAAGTGATAACCAATAAAACATTTACTGATAAAATAATAAATTTTAAAATTAACCCACATTTTAATTTATTTATATTAATTTTTAAATTTTTAATTGAAGGATAGTTGACATAGTTTTAGATATACAACATAGCAATTTGACAATTATATATATTACAAAATTACCATCTGTCACCCTACAAAGTTATTAAAATTTTATTGACCATATTTCTTGTGTTGTACTTTTCAACCTCATGATTTATTTTATGACTGGAGGTTTATACCTCTTAATCCTCTTCCCCTATTTCAGTCATTCCCCTACCCCCTCCCTTGTGTCAACCACCAGTTTGTTTTCTGTATTTATGAGTCTGTTTCTGTTTTTGTTGTTGTTTGTTTTGTTTCGCTTTTTAGACTCCACATATAAGTGAAATCATACGGCATTTGTCTTTCTCTGTCATACTTATTTCACTCAGCATAATACCCTCTAGATCTATCCATGCTGTCGTGGATGGCAAGATCTCATTCTTTTTATGGCTGAGTAATATTCCATTGTGTGTGTGTATCACATCTTCTTTATCCATTAATCTATTGATGGGCACTTGGGCTGCTTCCATATATTGACTATTGTAAATAATGCTGCAACAAAGCATAGGGGTGCATATATCTTTTCAGATTAGTGTTTTCATTTTTCTTTGGGTAAATACCCAGAAGTGGAATTACTGGATTTGATGATAGTTCTATTTTCAGTTTTTTGAGGACCCTCCATACTGTTTTCCAGAGTGCCTGTTCCAATTTACATTCCCACCAACAGTGCATGAGAGAATTAGCCCTGATTTTTAAAATCATATGTGCCAAGATAAATTTCTAAAGATTAAAGCTTCAAGTTTCCTGCTAGCTTGTAACTACAGATAAGAAACTTAAAACATTTTAGAATAGCATTTCTGTTTCTAAAAGAGAAATGAGAAAAGTTATCCAAACCAGCATTCTTTATTTTTCTATTTGAAACATTATTTGCTATTTATAATGATTATTGTTCAGAAGTGGCTAACTGATTAGAAAACCTTTTACATTTTCTTCCCTTTACATCAGAGTGACTTCTTGCATAATTTTAGTTCTAAGTTAAATTTCTATGCCAGCTGACCAAGTTATTAATGGATAGTAGTGAGTCTTTTAGATTTGTGAACTGAAATAGAGGACCACAGCCTCTATTTTACCATATAGATTCCATTTTTTCCTTCTAATTATGAATTTACAATTACATAGTTAAAATCTCATTTAAGTATTGTCAGCACAGCAATTTGGGGGCAGACAAATAGGCATGGCCATTTAAAATATGTTGAGGACACATGAATAGATTAATGCTTAAAGTAAAATCAATAATGAGTTTGAAACAGAACCAAAGAGTTCTCTTCTTAGACTCTGATTCAGAAGGCTTTTGATTTTTAGTATTAGGTGACTTTATGGTCACTTGCTTTCTGAACCTGCTCTGTGTGAGTCTGACACAAACATTTTGCATGTCAAAAGTTGACTGACATTTTCTCTATATACATTTTAGTATCAAGGCTAAACCCATCAATGAACAGAAAGTCTTTCTCAAGTAATAGTGTATTTGTTTACTGGTGTTTGCTGTCTGCTTTGAGAGTATTAGATCATCAAAAAGATATTAAAAACCTAACCTTAGTCATGGGAATAAAATAAAACACAACGATGATTTATTATTTTATAAGGCTCAACCAATATTATGTTGATACCGACAGTTGAACAAATTATTAGGTTAGGAACTAAAGTGTCAAACTTCGCACGATCTGTAACTATGATGACTGTCAATGGGCATTCATTAGTCTTATCTGCATATAAAATTTTATACAAAGAGTGAAATCATTGTTATCAGAAATCTAATGTTTCTTGCACTATTCCTTTTAATTCTTGGTAGAAACCATTGTAAGATATGCAGGAATGTTTTTTATTTTTTGAGAAATAGGAAAACTCAGATGTAGGAAGAACACACATCATTTGCTCCATCATTATAATACCATATTCTTTATGCGTGTCATAGTTTTCAAAGCACTTGTACTACATTCTCATGGAGAAGAAAGATCACTGGACAAGAAATTAAGATCAATGACCTAATCCCGGTTCTGCTATTAAGTAGACTGACCTTGAGTAAGTCTTTTAAGTTTTCTGGGCCTTTATTTTCTCATTTACGAAAGAGAGTAGTTTGACTAGAACGTAGCTCAGGTGTTCCTTGTTGGAAAGATACTTTAAAAAAAAATCATTCCTAATTTAACCCTGTACAGCAGGCAAGACAGATATTTTCTCTTACTTTGAGAACAAGAAACCTGAGTTTTAGTGAGATTGTCACATAGTTTGGAAATGTTGTGGCAGGCCTAGAACATTAGAAATCTGAGGGCTTTACTATTACAGTGAGCCCCTCTTGACAATTCAGTTCTCAAATCTGATTTGGCTCATTTGAGAAGTTATTCCCCTGAATATTTGTATTTATACCTTAAATGTAATCAATTGTTATCAGCAAAATAACTGAAAATCTCTATGTTTACTCCCATGATTTGTTAGTTGCCTCTAGAGTCAACAAGGAGTGATCACATATAGGGAAGACGCTGGACTTTGTCTTAGAAGGCCAATCCTGTTGAGTCAGTGATAAGAAGGCAGTCTGATGAAGCAATGAGAGCTAAACTTGAAAACTTACCCTTTGCCTCTGAAGCAGTGTTAATCTTTTTACTCTACCCCGCCAAACAAAATGAGATAAATGAGTATGTTAGGGTAGATAAGCATTTAGCTGGACTAAACACATCTACGAGTGATGACGCTTTCTGCTTCCCACTGTATGTATGCCTGACAGCACCTCTGAAGGCAGAGGGAGAGCTTGCTCTTTATTTATCCATCCTGAGGTTATTTTGATCCTGCCCTTAACTTTTAAAAAGTGTTCTACTTAAAACCATGTAACTTCTCACAATCTCTATAAGTAATCAACATTATAATGTGAGCTCTATGGGGACAGAGATTTTTGTCTCTTTTGTTCACTGATGTATTCCCAGTGCCCAACAGATTCTGGTGCGTAGTAGGTGCTCAATAAATACTTGTTAAACACGTGAAAAATTATCTCAAAAAAAATTCTTATTACAAAAAAAAAAAGAAAGCCCTAGTGTTTTGTTGTTGTTTATAACCTAGAGTACCATATAAACATTTGTAAGTAGAAGTAATTTAAATCTGAGAGACATTTTTGTTTTTACTGAGAGAGATTTTTCTTGCCTAAAAATGGATGTGCCATATTTGGAGATAGGTAGGACATTTTTGGTTATTGTTTTAATACGTGACTTGGAAGTTAGAGTATTTAAAATACTCAGTTGGTTAAGTGTCTGACTCTTGATTTCAGCCCAGGTCATGATCTCAGGGTTGTGAGAACGAGCCCTATGTAGGGCTCCACGCTGGGTGTGGAGCCTGCTTAAGATTCCCTCTCTCCCTCTGCCCCTCCCACCTCTAAAAAATAATATTAAAAATAAATAAAATAAAACAACCAAAAAAGACACAGCATTTACTTTAGGTAACCATAATGTTGTTCCGCAGAAAGTTTGTGTCTCTTCCCTCATTAGGCATTTGCCTTTCCCATTGTTAGATTGTTTGCAGAGAAGGCAAATGCAGAAATTACTTTTTTCCTACTTTTTCCAACTTCTCAGCTTTTCTGATTATTCTTCTCTCCTTCTTCCCTCACCCCAACTCCCACTCGTGCTTCCTTTTTCTGGTTGTGTGCTCTCCCTTCCGTACAATCAAAATGAATTTGACATGAATGATGAAAAATATAACTAAGGGGGTGAGGGAGGGTCAGGCACCCAGGGACCTGAACCCAGGTCACCATCTTTACGCTGCAGTCTGTGTTTCTGGATTTACACAGGTGAAATGTTGACCTAGAAGTACAGTCTATGGAACAACTACTACAGCTTTAAGCTGTGGAGGTTTATCAAAAAAGAGCAGAAACAAAGGCAAGCAGATGGCTAAAGATGAAGGTCACATCAGATTGAGAAGTTTGTCAAAATGTGATGACATAGGTAATCTGTAAACTGTTATTGCGCCTAGCTGGAGGTGCTGAAAAACATTTTGAAATTACAAAAAACACTGGAGTCGCCAGCACAGAGGCAGAAATGATAGCCTGGAGTGGTTCTGGTCTATGGATGAATGCCAGATGTGGAAAGCGACATATCTGGAATTAATGATATTAAACATGCTTTTCTTTTATGCTCAATAATAACTCTATTATGATTGATACAAACCGCAGACACTTTATCTAGTACAAATGGAATCGTCTGTCATTGACTATATTAAATCATCAATTTCTGCATGATGAGGATCGTTTAGGGTAACTAATCATCTGTCTCGTTCTGAAGTCTTTAAGGCTGATCAGATAACGTTTTGAATACTGCCTGAGCAACCATGACAATCTAACCCTTCCATGTAAGGATTGAGAGGGGCCCATTATGCCGTCAAAGCCTGTGGAAATATCACGGCTCTTTCTCTACATAATACCCTGCTGTAAATAAATCACTCTCCACCACAAACTTTATTGATCACAAGCACTTCCATGCTTGTGTCTAGTGAAGTCTCTACAGAATAAAATGCTGCTTTATATTTTGTCTTGTCAAAATATTAAACGGCTCTGTCAAGCGGAGTCAGGCTAGCAGTGATGGTGTAATTCTGCTGTAGCCCTTCTCATTCCCTCCTTCTATCTCAGCTGCCAAGCTTACAAAGCAGGATTTTTTTTTTTTTTATAAACTTTCCAATTATAGTCTCGTAAGATTATGAAGCCTTAAGATAAAGTGTCCTAATTTAGAGTGGTGGAGTATTGAACTCCTAGGAAAGCGACTGTTAGATAAAACAGCCTTTCTCCCAAGGAAAAAGATAACCTGGCTTATTTATATACACAACCTTAATGGGCAGTGGGCGTTAGGCTTTAAAAAAAAAAAAAAAATCTTTAATTTTTGCCTTGCAGAAGGGAGGGTGGGGTGGAATCTAAATTAATTTGCACTGAAGTTCTTATTATTCATACTTACAAAATGATGTGTGCAGATCTGATGGAGGTGAGGGGGGTGGGGATTGCGTTCACACCGAAGTCCATCATTAACACAACACGTTTTCCAAATGGCACGCGGATGGGTTCCCCAGCCCCTAAGTGGTACCACATACTGTAATATGTTTGTGGCAACACCCAGAAACAACGCGCAGATTAAAAGTGTAATTTACTGCCTGCCAACGCTGAATTTCCTGGGCAGCATCTGGTTTTAATGCAATCTAAAAGTAGTTTCATCCTTTGTCCCTTATAAAGGGGTAGGATTTTGCTTTCAATAGGGAAAGAAAGACACTGAAATCACTTAGAGAGGAGTAGAAGATTTAGTGCGCTGGGCCTTTAGTGCTGCTCGGAGGACACTAGGTTTGATCTTTATTCCCTTTTGGAAGATCATTAACTCTTTTAGACATTTAGCAAATAACCTCTTCAAGGCTTGGAAGGGTTTCTACACCACCATAAGAGAGCATGTTGCTCCTGTCCTGCCCATTTCCAAGCCAGATATTTGTTGAAGCTTCTGTTTGGTCATTTTTAAAAAGAAGTTAAGCTGTAAGATAAATTGATAATCCTAGATGGTGAATTTATTTTGGAGTCATAAAAATTGGATGCCACAAAAACTGAGAGTGCGAGTCTAGCTGTGGATCTCTGTGTACACTTTCGTTCCCGCCTAGAAGAGATCCTAATGAAGAGGGAACAAATTTTAGCTTAGGGATGGCGTTAAACCCACTGGCATATTTCAAAGAAGCAAGTAAACAGCTTTTTACTTTTTTGATGGTAATAAATTTGAACCGTCAACAACCTTTGCTTAATTCAAGTTGTAATTCATCTCCATAGTCCCCTGACCAGTATTTTTTCAAGTACTATAATGGGCAGTAAACCTCAAGAGAGTGTATCAATCAGTTCTTTTTTTAAACAATAGGGAGGTCATTAAATCCTACTGAATTGTTTAGTCTCCTTCCAAGTAACTATAGCCATGTATTTTCTTGGGAGGAAAATGAAATGTGCCAATGTATTTGCAAATGTATTGAAAGTATTTTGCTTCAAGTTGCAGTTTTCCACCTTATCTAGTCAACATTTCTGAATTCACACATGAGATAGTCCTTGCCTTGCTAGGAATAGCCCTGACCTTGAGAGGCTCAGGGTTTACTTAGGGAGACACACTTATAAACAACAGTGCAGTGTAAGAAAGTTATGATGTGGGTACCTGCGATGTTAGCCTTCGTCTTGTATTTACCCTGTAAGATACACGGTAGTTATTTTTCAGGTACGAGTTTAATAGACAGCTGTAGTTTACGCCTGCTTAATTTTCTTCTAACAGCTTCTTGATTTTTTTCCTTCACAGATCTCAAAACAACTGGGACTTCCCCCCGTGCCTGCTCAGGGTTGGGGACAGAATATGGGCCAGGTGACACGACCTTCTGGCCACAGTGATTCATTCCGGGATGGTCAGTGGTCACACAATCAGGAAGGGGTGGAGCCAGGTTATTACCAGGCACAGGGGCTCCCGACCTCATGTTTCTAACCATTTTACTCTTTTTCAATCTACCCAGAGTGGAAGAGGCACTCAATGGGTGCACTTGAATGCATTGAAGGTAAAAAGACCCAAGCCAATCCACTGAGATTCATCGCTGGGACTTTTACTGAGACATTATTTTTCTGGTGATTTGCCAAGCTGGTATGCCAGGCTGTCCAAGGGCCACTATGATGGAGAAAGAACCCACCAGAGAATGAAGCCAAATGCAGAAGAAGGAAACCGGAGAGGTGGGGAGATGGGAGAAAGAGGGAAACCCAGGGGATTGAATGAACTGAGTGGTATCATTTGATTTTGTGGATCCACTCTTCAAAGATCTACCCCTGGATTTTTTCATTATAAAAGCCAACAACTGGCTACTCTTGCTGATGCTAGTCTCAGTTCAGCTGCTCTACTACTAATGATGTGGTCAAAAAGACGAAGACATATATCTTTTATGGCTCAAATGGGAGAAAGTTAGAGCACCACCTCCAAGGGATCTCAGAAGCCCCTGGAGTTCCATGAGGGAAAGAGACTGGGAAAAGGAGGCTTCAAAGGGAAGTCATCATTTATGAGCCTCAAAACAGGGCTTGGATGTCGCACTGAACTTGGTTTTAGGTAATAAAGATATAACTGATAATTGTACACTATAATTTCCATTAGAAGATTTTTAAAAATCTATTAGCTAAACCTTCCTTCTATTTAGTGAGTCAGGTTCTCCCAGTTTCTGGGTTTCCCCTGGTTTGCACAGCAGCTACCTAGAGGAGTTGTGTCAATCCTCTTCAGCGTATGAAGGTATCATTTAATATCCTGGGTGGTAGCTCTTTTCAGCCACCAGAAAACCAGTTATCATACCATACGTGAAAGCGTTAATACAGTTTCCTCAAGTACCTAGCATACTCCTGGGGAGTAGCTTACACTGTGGGAGAATCTAGGTCAATGTGCATGACTGAAAATAGCTTAACAGTGAATCCAATATGAATTGAAAAAATAATGAGATGAGATCCCAGCCATGAGATACCCTGACTAGACTGATATTGGGCCTAAAAATCAAGCATCCTAGGTCTTGGAATAGGTGTACTGGTCGGCACAATTTTCTTTCCTGGCCTTGTGGAACTGTTAAAGGAGCACTGGATGCTTAGATCTAAGTTTGGCCAAAGAAGCTGCCAAAAAGACAATCGTGTTCCATAAAGAGGCCAGATTGCAGTTTGGAAGGGAAATAAAAACTTTTAGTTAAGTGACACTACATCTCTAGGCAATTTTAAGTTTTTGTTCAGGATTCCATTACTGGAATCCTGAATGTGTTGCATTTCCTCAGGTTAATAATTTGACTGTAAAAAGAGAAATTCAAATCCCTCACTGCTCTAAAATTTGGCAAGCTGAACGATTATGTAAGGAAGTAAACAAAGTAGTCATTTAATTTTGGAAAAAAGTGCCTTCAGATTGCCTTATTTGTCAACCTTTTTTTTTTTTTTTTTTAATTTGACAGAGAGACACACAGCAAGAGAGGGAACACAAGCAGGGGGAGTGGGAGAGGGAGAAGCAGGCTTCCCGCGGAGCAGGGAGCCTGATATAGGGCTCCATCCTGGGACCCTGGGATCATGACCTGAGCCTAAGGCAGACGCTTAACAACTGAGCCACCCAGGCACCCCTTGTCAACCTTTAATGTATAAAATACTTAAATGATTACTATTACATTCCTAGGGTTTTTTTTTAAAGATTTTATTTATTTACTTATTTATTTAGAGAGCACGCATGGGGGTGGGAGGAGGGGCAGGGAGAGAGGGAGAGAATCCCCAGCAGACTCCCTACTGAGTGCAGAGCCCCACTCACGGCTGGATTCCACGGCCTGAGATCATGACTTGAGCTGAAACCAAGAGTTAGACTCTTAACCAACTGAGCTACCCAGGCACTGCACATTCCTGATTTTTATTATAGGGAAATAGTTCTGAAATATTCATAAAGTAAGATAATTTTCTTAAATAGGAAATAATAGTTTATACAAACCTAGTGTTTAAAATAATGGGGTTTTTTTTGTCACTTATACAAGGTATGAATAATATCAATAATAAGTGCTATTTTACCGTGCCATCTAGGTAGAGTTTCTGAAAAGGAAAAAGGAAAAAAGTGTCTTATTTTTGTCAAAACCTTAAACTACTCCATTCTTTTCCAGTGAGAGGAAACAAGTAACTGCTAAGTGTCTGCTATTGGCGGGTCAGTTTGCCTGACAACCAGTTCTAGCTATTGTGTGAAATACAAAGTAGTTAAGACTTGGATGCTATGGTCATGGTATCTTTCAAGCTAATTGCATCTTTGGGGGTGGTGGGTAAGTGAATAGGGCAAGGAAGCAGAAGTGTATGCAATTACTATAATGCATGGAAAGCTAAAGTGCTAAATAGACGCACAAGTGATAGGGGAGACACATGAAAGAGTAATTAACTCTGACTCAGAGACTCAAGGATGGACTCATGAAAATAATCTTGGTTTTGAATTCACAAGTATTTGAGATGTGGCATAGGCATTCCAAGTTGAAAGGACAGAATAATCAAAGTCACAGTAGCATGAAAGTGCATGCTGTAATTGGGAAAATGAAATTAATCTGCTAGGTTTGGGATTTAGGAGTTGAGGAAGATTGGACTGGGTAGTGATAAAAATAGGTTGAGTCCAGATAGATTGTTGAGCATTTTAAATAGTAGTCTGAGTAATTTTTTTTTTTTTTTTTTTTTTTTTGGCAATGGGAAGTCATGGATGGGAAGTGATGTGATTTAGTCTGGATTTTTAGAAGATTAATGTTAACAATATAAGAATAGTAGCTAACATTTACTGAGGGCTTAGCATGTGCCAAGCACTGTTCTATATGTGTAATGTATATTAACTCACTTAACCCTCATCATAGTTCCATATGTAGTTATCACTATCATCCTCCTTTTGCAATGAGGCACGAGAAGCTTCAGCAATTTGATAATGGTCATATAGCTCAGAAGGAACAAAGCCAGGTTTTTGTCCAAATCCATGCTTCTAACTGCTATGCTCTCTCTCAATATCCAATATAGGGGATGCAGTGAGGAAGAGAAATGTTGGAGGTAAGAAGACCATTCAGTGGTCCCAGGAGAATGATGATTAAGGCCTGAACAAGAAGTCAATGGGGAACATAAAAATAGAAGGATAAATTTAAGAAAAAACCATAGAGGAAGAAGTAATTAATTTGGGCAATCAGTTGGACATCAGGAGTGAAAGAAAGAGAGGAGATGAAAACAACTACAAGGTCTTAAAATGGAGGAAGAGGGTCAAGTGCCAGTAACAAAGATAAGGGCTGCATGGGGTATGGGGGTGCAGGTTGGGAGGGGGTGATAAAATGTGTGGTTGCTAATATGCTCAGTATAAAGTACCTGTGGTTCATTTCTGTGGATGCATCAAGTAGGCATTTGGAAACAGAAGTCTGATGCCCAGGAGAAGGATTGAAGCTGGACAAATATTTTAGAAGTTGGCAGTCACTCAGCTGAAATGTACTGAGTACCCATCATCTGCTCAATTCTGTATTAGAGATATAGTGATAAACATGGTCTCTACCTTCACGGAGCTCACCATGGAGTATAGACATTGTCAGACAAATTGATAGGTGATTTAAGTGGTTATTGGTTCCATGAAGAAAAGTGAATTGTAGAACTGGCTTTATAATAGGGATCTAACTTTAATTGTAGGAAATTGAAAAGCCTTTTCTAAAGATGTTTAATTTGAGCAGAAACCAGAAGAATAAGAAGGATTTGCCTGAGTTAAGGATGCTGAATGTTCAGGCCGAGGGAACAGCATGTGTGAAGTGCTGAGGTTAGAGAGAGCTGTGAGTACTCATGGAACTCAACAAAGATGAGAATGGCTAAAGTTCAGAGAATCAGAAAGGGACAAATTCTGAGAGAAATTTGTAAAAAGAATCAGAAACCAGGTCATAGAAGGCATTTTAAACATGTTAAGGGTTTTAGAATTTATTTTAAGTCAGTGGCAAGTTATAGATGAATTTTCAGCAGAGAAGAGGCATGGTAAGATCTACATTTTATTGTGGCTTCTAGGAAGGAAGATGAATGGTCAGGGTTAAAAAAGGACATGGTTTAATTAGGAGGTTATATTAATAATACCAGTGAGAGATGATAGGGATTCAATTATGATGGTGGCAGTGGAGAAAAAGAGAAGAGGAGACCGAGTGAAAGATATGATGATGAGTCATAGAGGGAAAGTGAGAAAGAGATATGAAAGATGACTTCTAGGTCTCCTTAAAGAAACAACTGAGTAGTTGGTTTCCAACCTCAACTAAGAAGGTGGAAATATCATTGTCCCACACTGGCGACATTTAAGAATAGTTACAGCTCAGTTTTTGAAGATAAAAGCTTAAGGTCCCTGTAACAATTCCAATTGGAGATAATAGGTATATAGCTTATCAGGTTTCTGGAGCTCAGAACACAAGGTGTGGGCAGTTATGGAGATATGCATTTGCAAATATATAGCATGCCGCAGATTTTTAAAGCCATGCCAATTAGTCAGATTGCTCTGACAAGATGGAAGAGTGAGAAGAGAAAGGATATATGAACCAAGACTTGAAGAACATCAACATTTATGGCGAGGGTAGATGACAAGGTGTCACTGTTCAACATGGACTTAGAATTATGTAGAAGAGTATGAGGTAAATCAAGAGAGTCTGCTGTCATGGAAGACTAGCCATATAGATAAGTATTTTATGTTCCTAGTAAGTCAAGGAAGACGAGTGTAGGACAATGCCCATTAGATACAACATCAGAGGTGACCTTAATGAAAATAGTTTTGATACAGTGGGGCCCAGTCAGATTAGACTGAGTTGAAGAGTAAACAGGAAATGAGGAAGTGGGAGAGACATGCAGACAGGCAACACTCTCGAGAGCTTGACTGTAAAGAAGAGAAAATGGCACTAAGAGAAAAATGTCATGCAGGCAGGAGTTGGAAGGACGCGTGAGGAAAAGGCAAGGCTTATAATTGTTGTATTTGGTTTTAAATACAGGAACTATTAAATATACTTGAATGCCCAGGGGAAGAGTTTAGTAGAAAGCGAGAGGTTATGTAGGAAAAGACATGGAAACAGATGGAACAAAGTCTCTGAGAGGGCTGGAACCGATGAGATCTGAACGAAAAGTTGAGGAACTGGTCTTTGTTTTTGTGGGAAGGATACTTATCTATGTTGTAAAGAGGTGGCACGGTGAGGACACGGCTGATGCAGCTGGGCTGGGAGATTTGGTGGTAGGAAGATAAAGGCACACTGGTCTCGTGGCTTCTTTTTGACTCCGAGATTCATGAAGCAAGGTCAGGTACAGAAGTGACACGATAGAAATACAACCTTTGAGAGTCAATGGTCTCAAGTCTAGAATGTATTGCGAAAGGAAAAATGTTCCGAGATCAGAAACTTGGAGCGTGACTGCATTTAAGGATCCAAGGGAGAAAGAAAAGTGTATGCAGAACACTAAGAAAGGAGAAGGAGACCAAAGAACCTCAGTTGTAACAGAAGAGAAGAGGTTCCAGAGGTCTCCAAAGGGAGATTCAATGTCAGATGACCTGGCTAAAGCTCTTGGAAAGATAGTATTTTTTTTTAAATAAAGATAGTATTTTTTTAAAGTTTGTGTCACATGACAAGAGCTGTACTAAGTGCTTCACATGAATTAGTTCATGGCAAAGGCTAAGAAGAATGTAATATTAACTGTAGACAGATTAAGTGACTCGTCTAAGCTCAGCTCAAATGGCAAAGTGAGGTTCTTAATGTAGGAAAGACAGAACCTGAAGCCCATGAACTTACCACTCTGGATTCTGTCTCAAAAGGCTAACCAACATATACTGGGCCTTTGTTATTAGCAGGCATTTTGCTAAGCGTTTTATTTATGGAAGCATTTAAGTTGCTATTCAAAACAGGAAAAAATAATCAATTAAAAATAAGAGTTAACAGTATTGGCACCTTATCTAAGATAGAAGAATACGATGTGCTCCAAAATCATAGTAAGGTATTTTGTTAAACTCATAAATAACAATATTTATTAAGTGCTCATTCCTTGATTATAAAACTGAAAGGTGGGTTGGGTGAAGATAGGGTTAGACCAACATAATTCTCTCACCTGTCAGAGTTTACAAGGTAAGACTGACTCCATAACCAAAGAACAATGGAACAATCATTAAAAATACATACATGAATAAAATATTGATACCGAGTAAATGCAAAGATAGTGCTCAGCATACAGAACATTTTAGGAGTTGGTGGTTCAGATAGGATCCATATTAGAGTATCTCTGCCTAGAAATTGGGCCACTAGAAGAAATTTCTGGAGCAACATGATATTTTTGCCGTATCTCCCTCCAGCCCCCTAATAAAAAAGCTTGTTATCCTTTAGGGGGTCCAGATTCTAAACAAGGCCAAATTAGAATGAAATATATGATATTGCTGAGGTGGATAGCTCAAAGGTGAGGATGGGATACGGGGGGTGTTCAGGGCTGAGTTAAGAACAGTCTTGCTGCTTCCAGAGTAAAGTCTAGGATCTTTATACACTGATGTCACATGGAGGTAAAATGTGAGGAATATTCATCACTCGATCTACTTATATCTATATGTATATCATTATCTATCCATCTACCATCTATCTTTTATATATTTATTTTTCTATCTAACTGAAACAAAAAAAAAAGATCTTTATAGACATATTGGCAATGCCTTACGAGAGCTTGCAGGTATTATACTGCAGTTTCTATACTAGAAAATGATCTCCATGTTCACGTAGATGGGTCATGTTCACAGAACTTGCTAGATTTGATTAAGGCAGATACTTTAACTAAGAAGCCTAGGATGATCACTAAGTCTCCATCCACACGACAATTTCTTATTATGAGGAAGAAAATCCAATTTAATCCTGTTTATAGAGGTATTATTTGCTAATCATTGTAAAGTAGAAATTTCAAGTCTATAATAACTCTAGGGAAGTGAGGTTCTTTACCACATTTTGATTAATAACTGCTTTTATAATTAAACACTTTATTTTTTTCTAAAGATTTTATTTATTTATTTGACAGAGAGAGACACAGCAAGAGAGGGTACACAAGCAGGGGGCGAAGGAGAGGGAGAATCAGGCTTCCCGCCGAGCAGGGAGCCCGATGTGGGGCTCGATCCCAGGACCCTGGGACCATGACCTGAGCCAAAGGCAGACGCCTAACGACTGAGCCACCCAGGAGCCCCAGTTAAACACTTTAAATACCTCCCATGTGTCTATCTGTCTGTCTAATAAAATCAAGGCACTGAGAGAAAGTAAGAATATTTTGTATATTTGTGGGGTGAAAATAGGTTTTTGTACAGGGCAAATCTCAATTTTCTTCTCATTCAGAAGACTTGTCCATTGCTAACCCTTAGAGAAAAGCAGTTTCTAGAAATCTATGCCTTATTAAAAAAAAGGAAAATCCACACTGGAATGTGTCATAACCTTTGGTGAGCATGGTTTTGCTTGCCATATGAAGCATTCAGAGAAGAGGGATTCTGGATCAAAATGAAGACCACTAACTTGAAGTTAGTAAAGATCCAGGTATAAAGGCTTCTCCTATCACATGGAAATTTGTCTTCTTGTGACCCTTTGTTCTCCTGCTAAGACCTTGATTTTAAGGCTGTGGCTTCTGAGGGGTGGGAATTGCTGGGAATGGCTGGAAAGGAATGCTGCGTGATTTTCTTGTCCTTTCAAAATCTTCTTTAAAGTCTGGACATGTCGGGCCACTGCTAAATCCGTCTGGCATAGCATTCTTGACAGGCAAAATTACTACTATCTTGGAGTCTGCCTTCACTAGGGCTTCTGTTTGAACTCCCTGGAAGCTGACATCCCCATAGAGTAGGAAATCCACCACACTGGCTGTCAACAAGCTGGCAGCTTACTGACTCTGTGTGTATTACCTGCTGGCTCTTCTTCCAGAGTGAAGACTCCTGTCCAGTGATTTATCCCAGAAAAGAGGCTTGCGGATTAACTGGGAATCAGCATCCTGTGCCCACACAAGAGCGTGATTCTCGTTCACCTACTTGTTCGTCTCCTATTCTCCAGTGTCCGAAAGGCAAAGACCCAACAGGCTACTTTCTAGCAACGCATTATTTTAGTCATCCAGAAGCAAAATAGATCATTTGGGTTTACCGTGTGCAGAGATCAGCAGATGGAGAACTCTTTATAAATAGATTTACCTGATTTCATTTACCATCTAGAGTGTATGTCAGTGTGTGTGCCTCTTGATGTATATATACCTAACTAGTTTGGGATAAAATACTTAATGTGAATAAAAATAATATGCCCAAATGCTCTTAATGAGAATTCACTTACTTATAATTTATAAATACGTAGTCAGTTGGAAAATAGGTAGATGGCTAACTAGATAGACGGGTAAATACATGCATACAGAAAAAGAAATCGGCCTTACACTGAAACATGATGAAGTCAGGGATTTTTTTAGAGTACATGGAAAATTCTGTTACAAACAAGGTTCTGCCGCTCCCTCTTTTCCCAACCGTGACTTTGGTTTCTTCCTTCTCTCTCTTTTCTTCTCCCCTCGCTGCTTTTCCCTTTCGGGCTCTACAGAATACTTGCTCTGTCCCAAGGAGTCGGCTGAGTGGCAGGGTTGGCAACAGGAAGCAGATGAGCAGGAATATTTGAGAGACAGGCTCCGGCTGCTTCCCTTCATCACTTCGCTCTCACTTCCAACTTCTCCCTTCCATCACTTTGCCCTCCCCCGCCACCTGAAAGGCAATCAAAGATTAAGTGAAAGAGAAAAATATGTCAACGTTTTTTCTTTTAAAGAAGAAGTCTATTTGTCTTACAGCTTGATAAAATGCCCTGGTAGGTTATGTTTACTTAAGTTGCTGGGTTTTTTTTAAACTTTTGATTGCTAGCCCTGTGATTCCAAAACACACCATATAGACCCCCACAGACTAGTCAGCTGTGGTCACTCTCAAAAATTATCTAGCATGGAGCGTGACTACAAGTCTGTAGATTTTTTTTCCCCCTCTAGTGAGCCTAACTAGTCCATAGTAGATGGTTTTGTGTACCAGCACTAATTTTTAAAGAGCCAGGGATGGAAGCCATGTTTCTCTCTGACATCCTATACTTAAAGCAGGAAAAAAATAATTAAAAAATATGTAGTCCCATTGTCACTTTAAGACGCTGGTATTGGTCAGACCATGTAACCCGACCTTAGGCAATCTGGGATAATTTTGTTCCTTTCTGGTGGTGCCTCTAGCTGTAGACATTTCCTGTTAAAATCTGGAAGTTAAGCAAACACTAAGACTCTCAGAATCTTGGTATTTTAATCTGTAAAATGGGGACAATGGTACTAGCATGGGATTAAGTGCCATCTATATGTTAACGTGTCCACGATAATGCCTATAATTACTTAGGAAATGTTTAGCCAGCATTAGTGTAATCAAATTTAACCATTCCTACAGATTCTAATGAGCCCCCCCATTGATATTAACAGAATAAAGTGTTACTATTATCATGTAAATTTATGCACATAATAGCCTCTTCTAAGGCAAATGCCTTAACCCTAAGTCTTGATATTAATAAGCAACCTGTATATACATTGCACTTTACAGATATCGAAGATATGTCATATCCATTGTCTCACTTTACCCTTCCAGTGATCCTAAGACTATTTCAACATGAGATTACTGAAACTCCTAGAGCTTAAAAATACACTCAGGGTCATACGTGGATCATGCAATAGAAGAGGGACTGGAATATCTAGAATCAATGTTTATTGATTTTAATATAGTACTAAGCAGGTAGGAAATGAGATATGCTTATAGCAACCAAATCAAGCAGATGCCTGTTTTTGCCAGCTTTAGCAGCAGCCGTATTCTACTGGGTCTACTGAAGCTAACATTTTTCTGGGCTAAGGTGGTCATCAGGTAAGTGAAAATACAGTGTGTGTATTGTGGCTTTTAATTTCATCTCAGAGTTTAGTCCATATTCAATTACCTAAATAAATTGACAGCATTTTCCTTGGTGATTTTTGGATTGATATGATGTACACCCTCTACAGCCTCTACCCAACCATGTTCTTTCTAACAACATGATGGTAATGGACATAAATTTCATTTGGTTAGAGCAATACATTTATAAGCCAGTGTGTGGCTGACCTATGTGAACCTTCCACCAAAAATACAAGGGCTTATCGTTGTTTTCACAAAGTCTCAAACATTGAAAAACTAAAGTTTTCCCATTTCTCGGGCGATATAAATGGACCTCTATCTACAGTTCTGCGGACACTCTCCATTTGTAAGAGTTCATGATAGTGGTAAGAGGGAAGCAGGGGGCAGAAAAAGGGAAACTATGGAATACATTTAACAATTTATCAATACATGAATACTGGCATCTAATTTTTGACAAGAGGCAGCTCCATTTAGAATGATTCTAGAAACTCTAAGCTTTATCCATTTTGTAGGATCAATAAAACACTTGCAAATTATTGTCACTTTCATTGTCAATTCTGAACTTTTGCGGTAAGAAATGTCTTAGTAAGCCATTTATTCATTATTGCTTGTTCTAGCAAGACACTCAGAATGTTTATTATGATTTTCATTTTTTGAAAAGAAAAGAATATCATCATTTTGTAAGAGTATAATCTGTGAGAGTATGAGGGAAAAAAGCTAGTGTGTAATTACGTTGTCAAATTCCAACAATGCTCAAATTAATCTTCCTATTTGGTTTTGCATTAATCATATTTTTAATAAAGATCACCTACCCCTGTGCAGACATTTCAGTACTCTGGCCCAATATCTTGTCTGAAAACCAACTCCTCTGCCCGTAATAAGCCACAGGCTTCGTTCTCACAACAAAAATTTCTTTGTGGCATGCACTGGAACTCTTTTTAAAAAAAGGTCTCCAAGAAGAGAATGCTTTGGGGTCAATTGTTTGCTTTTACGGAAAAGTAAAGGAAAAAAAAAAGGCATGGTTGATGCGAATATCATCTCTAAAAATCTCATTCTTGAGCAGGAGGGATACTGCAAGGCTAGAAGATATAAAATTTCATCAGACGTCAGTCACTTCACACCACCGGCCTTGCCACAGCCCTTTGGAGTGTTATAAGACTTTTCTTATTTTTTTATTGGAACTACACCAGGAATTACACTAGGAATTATGTCAGTCCTGCAGCAATTTTCAAGAAGCCGCAAGTCCATGATCCTGAAACTTTGACTGCTGACAAAAAGTTGCTTGGAGCAGCAGTGTTATTAACAAGCCACCTTTCCTGCACCCCATCTGCACTGGAAGCCATCCCCAACCCATCACCTCCATCTGTCTCTCTGTACGACGGGGCTTGCACACCAGCAGTCTCTGGCCACGAGGTTCAGTTTGCTGCTGAGTTAGTCATCAAACACCCTGTGTTGCGTGGACTCCTTACTCTCAGTATCCCCGGCTGCAGGCAACCAGTTCTTGAGTCTGACAGAAGTGTGAATTTACCTTCTTTTATAACGAAGGCTCTTAAGGCAGTAATGCTGATGCCTTAAGAATGAAGATATTTAAGTATGTGCCCGGAGAGATACATTTGGTACTGTGGGTGTCCTTCCTGGGATATATTACACCTCTTTGGGGAGGTGGGATCCCTTGATTTGATGCCATCAGGACTTTGTTCTCTGCACGGTGTCCTCTGAAGACTACCAGGTCCAGATTCTTGTTCCAGCTTTTAAAAGGCCTCTGAGGACTAAAAAATTCAGTGCTTCTGGATTAAAGCATAAGATATGCATGAGCCTACTGTTCTCTTCTGCTCTGTCTGTTCCTGGCAAAAGGCTCTACTTTCATTCTTGCCGCTGGTTGTCAAATGGTGTGCAAATGACTTAGTACCTACCAGAGTTTTTGGTTTGGGGCTTTTTTTTTTTTTTTTTTTTTTTTAAGGAGGCCAGGCCCTGTAATTCTTACTTTGCTTCAAATTGGTAGGTTATCAAAGTTACTCAGGAATTTCATTTTCATTTTTTTTTAAAGTCTTCTCCCCCTTTTCTGTGTAGGAATGGGAGAATGGTGAAGGACATTTCTCATATTGTTAGCTCTCTCAGATTCCTTTGTAATACTTTTGTGATATAGCGAAATGTCAATGACTGGCCCCAGAATGGGATCATAGATCCTAGAAGTCATATTTCCTTTGGACTCGAATGTAGGATGGAATGCATGGACTCTAGAAAGAGAAATATTATGATGTAATGGGCAAGAGCAAGGCATGGATATTGTGGTTAAAAAAGAAAAAACAACTGTACTTCAAGATCTAGCTTTGCCAATTACCAGTTACTGGCCTGAGGCCAATGCCTTAAGCCCCCGTTCTGTCATCTGTCAAAGGGAGAAAATAGTGTCCAACTCTTAGGTAACTTTGGATGTGGTAGCAATTAAACCAGAGAGTGCATATATAGGGCTGAGCACAGAACATGGCAAATAGTAAATACTTAAGTGTTACGTTATACTACTGTTCTGACTGAGGACAGAATGTTCTTCTAAAAGCAAAGGAGAAAATTAAATTGAATGATTCTTTTCAATTTTACTGTACCCAAACTTTTTTCTTTATCATACCCTGTGATTTTTAACTCACAGGCGGAGAAAGGTAAAGAGAAAATTAAAATTGCTATTTGGTGATTCTATTCAGGAGTTCTGCAATAGGATTCAACCAAGAATTTAGGACTTCGGGTCCTCCAGATGTGTCTCTATCCATAAAGCTGTATTTCCTTTGACTTGTGTAGAACTGTGTACCCAGAGGGCACTCAATAAAAATAATGACAAAAATCAACCCATTGCTGCACACAGGAGTGAACTTAAAAGATCGATTTCATATTATTTTTAGTGTTCTTCAAAGCACCCGGTTTCTTGGGGGAAAAGTAAGCCATACTGCTTGTAAGCTTTTATGTTTTCTTGTTTAACATCTGTCTTGGTCTTGGACTTTGCTACCATCACTGACATGTGGCAAATCAGTTCTTGAAATTAAATGTTATCAAACGTATTAACTAGCTAATTTTATAGAACCAGGAAGATAGCTAGCTTTAGATTCAGGCACCAAACGGCACCTACCCATCACATACTCAGATAAAAGTTAATAAAAATGGTTCCTATAATAGAATATTGAAATCTTTAGGACATAAATGATACACAAAAGAGTATAAGTAAAACTGGGAAAAATCTATGGAATAAGATAGGTTGATTGCATCAATGTCAATATCCTCCTTGTAATACTATGCTATAATTTTGCAAAATGTTACCACTGGGGAAAATTGGGCAAAGTGTAGAGGAAAGATATTTCTGTACTATTTCTCACAACAGCATGTGAATTTACAATTATCTTAATAAAATTCTTAATGAAAAATATGAAGGATAGATACCTTCAGAATGATTCATATTTATAAGTATTTTTTCCCGACACACCTTCAATTGCTCATTGCTTTGTATAACATCTAAGTGAGATGTTTTCTACAATCAAACCATTAGTTGGTCCACAGCCTTTCAATTTCTTAGAAAAATGGAGTGAAGTGGCTAAACTACTACAGCTTGTTCTTTCTTTTAAACGAAACTTGGAAATCGGGACAATCCTTACTTTTGGACTTAAAAGAATTGGCCAGAGGATAAATAGAATCCACGAAAGAAATTTGCGTATAAAGAGGCATGGAAATGTCTTCAAAAGAAGAACATCTTTCATTGATCTATTTTTAAAATAGAATGATACATGGTGACAAAATCGAAAATTTTAGATCAGCTTCCATCTTTCAATTGTGAAATGTATACGACCGTTAGCAACAGCAACACATACTCCTGCTGTGAACTTAAAAACAGTTATTTTCTGATTGTCCTTTCTGATACTTTAATGTCCCATGGCCTTGTTTAGTCTTCATGTCAGATTTTCTTAATATTCTTGCTAAAATCATGGGGTGCAGATTCATGTTTCTCATGTAACAATGATTTGAATCCAGTCATGTGAGCATAAAGGATTGTTATCAATACTAAAGATCCAAAATGACTCTAGATCACCAAAGGTGGTCTACTTGAGTGTTAGCATGGCAGAAGTCAGTGACAATACATCTTTGTCTTTTAGACCTCAGTAGAGCCGTGCTGATTTTAACCATGGGAAAGAGTGTGGAGGGGGAGGAAACCATGGCTTTCCAGCTGTGTTTCTGTAATGCAGATATTTACAGCTGAGATAACTAATCCTCTTGGCTTTTCTTTGCTTTAGTGAAAACAACAACAGCACATACTGGACAAGACCAAGGCTAATCATGGTGGAGTGTTATGTGTATTTGTTGTGACCTATGTTAAAGGAAAAGGAGGGGGAAAAGATGCTTTATTTGGGCTACCTAGCAATTATTTCCATATTTACTCACCATTATCTCATGTCCCCCAAAAGACTTTCGAGATCAGTATAGATGGTAAGTTTTACATTTTCACTATTTCCAGACAACATTCCATCCTTAAATGTCTGAAAATTGTATTCAGAAACTCTGAAATATCTATACCTGTTAACTTAGGTTGTCAAATAATGAGTCACAGGGAAAGACGTGGGCCACACATCTCTTTCTCTGATGATCCCTGAGTGACTTGTGGATATGATTGCATAGACCTTTAAACTAATAGCATTCACAGAGTCTTCGCCTACTTTCCCCACGATCTGCATGTTGGTTCTTTCATCATCCACTATCAGATTTAGTTGGAAATCTCCCAAAGTGTAGCTCATATAAGTCTTCTTGAAAGGCAACTGCCCAATCAACCGTACTTGACTTCAAGGAAGTTTTGTGGAAACTAATTATAGGAGAGTCATGATAATCCCCAAACTCTTAGGTAAGTAGGAGACCCCGTGGAACTGTGCGGTTACATTAACAGCTTATTTATGGGACGTGGTCTTTATTTTGGCAATTTTTAAAACGGTTTCACCGTACACTTTTAAGGCACATGAGTATGCATTTGCTGCTCATTATGCACTGTAGTTCTGGGGCAAAGCTGGGTACAAAGAGTCTCTGAAGGACAAACCCGACCATTCATCTGTATACAGGTACCATGCTGGCTGCTGTGTGTTGTAGAAAGAGGCTCTGCAGATTCTCCAATTGGAAGAAATAATGAGCTTAAAGCAACAGCTCCTCTGAAAACAGTCGGCAGTTAGATAATGATGGATATGCTACAAATTCCAGAGATATCAGCCAAGAGAGATGAATGATGCATATAAAGAAAGGAAGGCTAAAAAAACTCCTACCTTTGTTTTAAGGGTAAAAGCACAAGATGTTGTTCAGTATGATGGCGACATCATTTGGGGTACATTGTGCTGCATGAGAAGCAGCACCACATTCCAAAACAAATTTCTTTCTGCAGGAGGTTATTAAGAAAAAAACTGGACATTGTGGGAAGAGCTGCAAAGTGGAGGTTGAAATCTTGGCCTCAAGTTGAGGTTTTCATTTGTGCTTTCTTGCTGAAATAACTTCACATTCAGCTGCTTGGTCCTTTCTTGTAAGGTGCACATGGTCTGGTTAACTTACGACAGTACTTATGGACATCAATACCATTGATTAAAAAGTAAAAGTTCTGTCAAACAGTAGTTTGATCTTCATGACAGCAAACAGCCTGTTTGATGTTTTTATTGAATCAATTGATTTTTTTTCACTGAATTGATTGGTTGTTTCACTGTCATGTGGACACTTCCTAAATCAACATGTCCTTCTGTCGACGTGTTTTTGAAAAAGTCTGAATTCACGGATGTGTCTAGAACTTCAGGCTAACAGAATCTTATGAAATCCCAACCGCATCAGAATAAATGGCATCAGTGCTGAGAAAAAGAGGTTTTTGTTTTTCCTTTTCTTCAAGTTGGATTTGAATTTCAGAATTCAAGCAACTCAGTGTTACAGGCTGATAAAAAGTCATTTTTTTCCTTATCTTGCTTAAGTCTGTACTTTGGATGTTGACTGAGTTGTTAGATAATACTCTATCAATAAGGAGAAATTGATTTGTTATAGATTTTTAAGGCTAAAAGAAAAAGGAAACAGATCCTTACACTTCCTTATCTCTTTCATAGACAAGCTGACACATTAGCCAGTCTTCCCTGCTTTTCCAACCAAGGGAGTTATCAAATCTACTGTTCACGATGGTCAAGATTTTTTAAATGCCCAAGGAGTCCTGCAAAACTTCATTATTTCTCTAGTATACTTCGATTTACCAATAGGCTTTTGTTTTAACAGTGGTGATTAGGCACAAAGATAAAGTCTGTTATATTCTGCTATAAAAGTGATGCACTGGCCATTGACTCTGCATACTCATGCACTGGCCATTCTCCTCTGCAGGAAGAAAAGGTAGTTGCAGATTTGTTTTATCTGTTCTGGTTTCAGTGCAACATATTAAGCACCACATCTCAAAGAGGAGATTGATGACCCTTGTATAATCAGTGTGTCTGTCTCCCACAGGGGCTGCAATAGGATCTCTTGCTAAGGTGGACTGTGATGACCCTGTTGGAGCTCTGACCTATCAACCTTCAACACACACTACAGTTGTTCAGTACTCCAAATTCACTTAGTAGTGAGATTCTACCTATCTGGTGCATCCCCTCCCTTTGACACTAACCAAAATGTGTCTCTAGATTTTCTCCTGTCATCCATCCATCCACCCATCCATCCATCCATCCATCCATCCATCCATCCATCCATCCATCCATCCATCCAAACATCCATCCTCTTTCAGCCCTCAGATCCTCGTCAAGACATCTGATTTACAGCCAATACCTTTGTCTCCTACTTGACTGATCAAAGTTATCTGACACAAGTTTTCCGATCTCCCATCTCACTCTAACTCCCAAATATCTTTATGCTTGTATCCTTCTTGTCACTCCAATAAGTCTATATACGTTCAGCTCTCTTTTCTTTACTTTCTACTATGTAAGGACAATGTTATGAGTCAGAGCTTTCATTTTCCTCCTCTTTCGCCGTGCTTTGTAATTATTTCCTGATTCTTCTGAATGAGCATTGATTTTTGGTGGCTCTATCACCACTATCCACAAATATTTTTATGTCTTCCCTAACACAAGAAAAATAAGTCTCTCATCTCATAGTACTCTTCAGAGTTACTACTCTTTTACTGCCAAGTTTCTCCCGAGGGCAATCTACAATTCCAGCCATATTTCCCTCACTGCCCCTTCACTGACAGTCTGGCTTCCAGCCTCATCACTTTACAGGAACTCCTTCTCCCAAGGTCACCAGTGTCTTCCTAATTGCCAAATCCAACAGTGTGTTATCAGTCCTAATTCCTGAAATCACTGTAGCATTAAACACTTACTTGACTTCTTTGACTCTTGCCTACTTTTTTTTTTTTGGTCCCTCAGAGAACTTGTGCATGCTCATGGCTTCAGTTCTGAGCATCAGGGATGGATGGAGAAAGAGCTTTGATATCAGGCAGATATCAAGTCTAATTCTCTATGGTTCTTCCATTTATTAGCTATAAGCACTTGGATCCATTTTTTGTTTCTTACAACTTTAGTTTCTGCATCTAAAAAGTAGAGATAACAATGCCTTTTGCACGGGATAACTAGGATTAAGTAAAAATGAGCAGTGCATAGTGGATGCTCAGTAAATGTTAGTTTCCTTGATTTCCCTGAAAAATCTCCTGAATTTCCTGCTAAGTTGTGGTCATATTCTTTTCTTCTTAGTGGCTTATTTCTACTAGACATTCCTATTGCCACCTCGATTGTGCAGAGTAAGGCACACACATTGTTTTTCCTCTCATGACCACCACCCCAAACCTCCTCTTCCCCAATTCTTTCTCTCTCAGTGTCACCTTGGCCTCCACAAAGGCCAGTGACAGGCTGCCTGGGTTCACTTTGAAAGCTCTTTTTTTTTTTTAAGATTTTGTTTATTTATTTGAGAGAGAGAGAATGAGAGATAGAGAGCACCAGAGGGAAGAGGGTCAGAGGGAGAAGCAGACGCCCTGCCAAGCAGGGAGCCCGACGCGGGACTCGATCCCGGGACTCCAGGATCATGACCTGAGCCGAAGGCAGTCGCTGAACCAACTGAGCCACCCAGGCGCCCAATCACTTGGGAAGCTCTTGACTGCTGATCATCAGAAGGGATCACGGACAAAGTTTTCTCTAAGGAATCTCCATATCTGTGGCTACTAGTATCTCTCCCGATTCCATCCTAACCCTATCTAATATTTTCTTACCTGGTAAGCTGGTTTGGTCCTGACTTCGACCCCTGACTTTCTTCTGGGCCCAACAGAGACTCTGGGTCCTGGTTTGGGTCCATTCTTGGCTCTCTCCTTAGCTCTCTCTGCTTTGGCTTCTTTCCCTAGAGATTGATACCCAAGTTCATGGTTTTCCAGGCTACCCGAGTTGCCTCCCTAGATAGCTTTCTGTTGCCCTCATCTGACACAACTCCATAATTATCAAAGCCACCTTACTGGGACCTGCTTCTGAAATTCACCCCTTCTGGGTGTAACAAGTGATGTCATCACTTTCAATTTCTCAAGCACTTGAGTTAGCTTTTCACCTTTATTCCCCTCCTCTTTCTCTAGGACAACCCTCAAATCCATTCAATCCTAAGTTACTGTAGCTTTGCAAAGCTTCATACGTGCATCTTTTCTTTTATTATTTATACTAATAGAATAATAATGTCACTAACAACAACAATAGCTAACATTTGTTGAGAGCCTATGGTGTGCTAGACATTCTGGCAAGACTTTACAAGCTTCATCTCTTATAAAAGAGAAAATTGAGGCTTAAGGAAGGTTAAATACCTTGCTCAAGGTCATAGTAAGTACTGGAGCTAGGGATTTAAGCTCAGATTTGTCAGCTCCCAAACCCATGCTCTTATTCACTGTTTTATTTTGTTTGAAATGATCACATTTCCTTGATGGAAGCATTTGTGTATTTTTCATAAATGTTTTTCAAACTATGTTATCTTTCTAACCGCAGATTTTGTGAAGTTGCACTGGACGAGGGATTTCGTGGAATTAGAAATAAATTGTAAACAAATTGTTATTCTAGTAAAGAGTCACTCAGTATTAGCCAGAAATGAGAATAGTCCCAATACTGAGAGAAGCCAGGAGAAGGGAATAGTGTGACATTGCAGAGAAAGGAAATAGGTGAAAATTTAATCTTTAGTGTTGTCAACTTATTTATCAGTGGGGGCATTTTCTGGTTGGGAAGAAATAAAAGGGGGCGTCCTTGGAAAGAGTCAAAATGGAAACAAAACTAAAGGTGTCAGGCAATAAGAAGTCAATGGAGAGGAGCAGTGGCGTGGTTTAGGAGAACAGGTTACTGCTTGAAATACTTCCCACTAGCATTAAGCCCTTGAACGTGTGCATTGTAACGTCAAAACATTTGTATGGAGATCCTAGCCCTCTTTGTGTATAGTCTGAGACAGAGCCCCGGACTTGGGATCTAAATACTGAATTCTCTTCCCAGCTCTATCACTGAACAGTGACTTGACCTTGGACAGATCCCTTAACCTTCTTGTTCCTGAATTTCTCATCTTTAAAATCCCTGGGAGTTGGGCTGTAGGAGCTCTAAGGCTCTTCCCTGCATTAGCCTTTGCTCTTCCATCCGCTCAAAACATGGTGAGGACTTAGAGCTTAGGTGCGTGGCCCGCTACCCATGCTACACATTTACTAACATTACGTATGGATGTCATGGGTTGCTCTGGTCACTCAGATTGTGGAGAAAATTGGCAAAATCTTGGTAAGAGAGTCCCCAACTGGGGCCTAAGCACATGACATCAGAGGTTACACACCTTTTGTAAAGTACCAGAGTGTGTTACACTCTGCTCTGCCGGCAAGATCCCTTTCTAATTCCTGAGTCAAGCCCCCTTCCACTCCTTGGCGCATCTGTCTCCTTGCACTGTTGCATATGACTTCGGTTAGCATGTGCAGGGGATGGACGGTCTGTGCAACTGAAATGCAAAGGTATAATTACAACCGAACAAGGGAATAATTTGGCCAGTAGTTTAGTATCTCAAGATCTCAAGAATGATCACCTTCAGCTAGACTAGTAGACCCAAATTGCCCTTTTTATTGCTTCACTAAAACACACCACTTTGCCCAGTTCATTTATTGACTTTTTCATCTCAAGCACAAATTCTTACCTAGGTAGTAGTTAAAGGTCCACAACACACTAATTGTAAAAGCAGAAGTGCCAAGTCAACAGAATTCCGAAACCACGGGAAATGCCTGTGAACTTGACAATTCTTGTGTAAATTAAGCCTGAAAATGATTTTTTTTTTTTTTTTAAGAGGCTTTGGGTGTTCCTTGAAAAACTTTACCTCAGTTACAAGAGTGTGTATATCTATGGAAAATGAGGAAAGAACTTTGTGTCAGTTGCATAAAAGAGTAGGAAACACTGACGTTGCTTTTTGGGAAACAACAGAAAACTAGTTGCTGAGATTTGATTTAAATCACACCCTAAAAATATCACCCTCACTTCCAGAAGCATACATCATTTGCATAAATAATCTATCCCCCCTCCCCCCCCACTACTTAGCTTTGCAACAAGCGAGCAAGAGTTAAACACAAGAGTAGTTTTTAGAGGAAACCTTATGACTAGCAATCAGTGCTAATAAGATTCTTTTCCTCTTGCAAGATTCACAGAAAGCCATAGATCCATGCAGAGCACATTCAAAGGCAAGGGACTAAGAGCTCCTCTCACAGGTTCATTATCATTCTCAGGTTATCCCAAGCCAAGTGAATCAGGAAAGCAAATGAATTAGTGAGAATTACGGAGCCTCTGTGGTCTGAACCCACTCCAAATCTCGGTGAAGATGAAAGGTAGACGCTGATGTCTTATGTCCCAAGGTTCTCGGGATGGGAGCCCCAGCGCCTAGCTGTTCCTCCAGAGCCTTGCAGAAATGTGCAGGCAGTTAATGTTGCCTAACGTCTTCTGACCGTGGGTTCAGCCATGTGGGAAAAGTTTTACGAGGCTGCAAAACCAAACCCCCTTTCACTCACAATTAATTACAGAAGACTTGCTATAGCACCTAGTTGCCAATGAGTCCAGCATGGGCACTTTTCTTCTTATTTTGGTCACTTACTAATAATCAAAGATACCTGGGTAATGCTTTAGTATATGATGATACCAAATGGGATTTTTGAAGAAAAAAACCTATAAAATATTTAAAGTGCTAAAGTGTTAAGCTTCTTTGGAAGAGATGCTTTGAGCTGAGGAGGGGGAATTGAATTCAAACTACTGTCCTTGAAATTGCAGAAGTTCTTGATGTGGTTTTAAAGGCTACTGGCAAATAGGGGTGGGCAGAATGGGGAGGGGGCGTGCATTTGTGCTTGTGGCGGAGATACAGTGATCCTTGGAGTATCCATGGAATTTAAACAAAACATGTAAAGGTTTGGGAGTAGCAGTTTGTTTTCATTAAATACTTGTTACTGCTAATTATATTTGATCATTATAAAGAATACAGTTTAATTAAAGAAACACGGTGGTTAGAAAAATATTTGATTTCCAAAGAAGAACAATTTATCTTTTCATTAGTAAGGAGGGAAAAAAGTAATTGTGACTGTATGTTTTTCAGCATGTTATTGGTTTTTATGGAGAGGTTTTATTCCATTCGTAGGGAAAAATGTTATTTTTGTTCCTAAAATTGTGGTGAACTACTAACATCATATCATGTTGTTTGCATGCACGCTTCAATTTATTTAACATAAGTAATTATTTTAAAAATGAGACATTTGGCAAATGATATAAAACAACATATTCTAACATCAATCTGAATCAACATATCTTCTTTCTCTTTGGAGAGAGTTTCCGTGTTAACTCTTTCAGTGAATGTTGAAATGTACTGTCGCATTAATGTTTTCCCTAACCAACATATGGTTTTCATTCTCATTTTGCAAGGTAATATTTCAGCAGCAGTCTGGAGGAAATTAATGGAAAATGAAGGCAGATAACTATCCTTGTAACTAAAGCCTCGTGTTCATGTTGCTTGTATATCATTGCATATAATAATTCTTTTAAGCAATCACAAAATTTAAAATTTTTGACTTGTAAAAATGTATCCTCTCTACATCAGCTTAGTTTGAGTGAACTCCCATGAGTTCCAGAAGTGTAATGGACCTGGGTACATCTTAATATAGTCTTAAGAAAAAGGACAATTCAAGTATCGTGTTTATGGTATGGAAGTGTAAGGGATGACTCAGACTTAGAACAAGAGAAATCCCTTCCTTTGCAGTCTTCACACCAGAAACAGCATTGGAAAATAAGAACATTCAGAGTTTGGCACCATGTTTTTAAAGGAATGAATTTTTATCTTTCCATTTTAAACATATGCCTGTAAATTTTGGACAATATTTTGTTTGTAAAATCTTTGGGCAGTTTGCTGGTTTCAACCATTTTCTTTGTTGTTGTTATAATGCGCAAACAGTACTAAATGTACATAGTCATGTATTTGGATAATTATACTTTTTAAAACTTTTATTTTTTTATCTCATGGAGAAAGGTGAACCTAAAAATCATATTTAAAATATAGTGTAGATGTGTTTGAAGCTTCATAGCTATTTTTCATTCACATTATAATTTGAATGTTCCATTTCTCTTTGGCATATACACAAATTACATCGAACCCAAGCAAACATAAACTCCCAACGGGACCGGGTAGAAAAGAGACACCGTCTCCTTGGTGCTTCTGTATGTCATTCTGCTCTTGTCGCTGCCCTTAGGATCTTCTACTCTTGTCACTAAATGCTTTCCAGTGAGAAGTTTTTCCTTTCTTTCTTACAAAACTAAAATAATTCGACACTTCTGGGTAGAGGAGGAAAACAAACTTCCAGCTTTTGATAAATTATATTAACGCGTATGAAAACCTGCACATTCCAAAATTCTAAATCTGTAAGCAATTTTACACGGAAATCTGCTTTTACTAGATTTCTGAAGAAAGCACAAGAAAGCAATTGGAGCAGTTTGGTATACAGTGAACGGCTAGAGAGCAGGTTTCTGCATGCTTCCATCAAAGCAGAAACCCACCTTTGTTACTAGAACTATTACCCAGCACGCCATGGTTCGGCAGCAGCCTGCAGCAGTGGCGACGGCGAGCACTCCCGCCTTAGCACAGAGGCCGGCCTTGCCCTCGCGCTGCCCACAAATGACCAGGGAACTCCCAGAGGTACTCTTGAATTTCTGCATTCTCGTTTCTTCAGCCGTAAAATATCTGTCACTCACATCCCATTCTGGCCAAAGTGACACCTGCCAGTCTCAAGAACAAGGACAAATTATTGTTCGTCGGCCAACCGCGTCTCAGCAATGAGAGCAGAGCAATGGTAGGCACGGGCTTCTAAGGGTGTATTGTTAAACTCTGTAATTTGTTTTTGAGATGTTTCTTTCAAGGAGGTTAATTCTCAGCCTATTGTGGTTTAGCATTCTGAACTTGTGTTTTTGTGGTCCACTGTACATCGTAATGACACACTTAAGAATATTTACAAACAGGTGGCAAAATCTATATCGAATAGGCTTAGGTGGCACTGTGCAGGGCAATATGATGTTATTGTCATGAAAGACCCATGGCTTTGGTGATTGGAAGGCTCCTAGGATCCTTTTCGGGCCAAAATCCAAAAGCATTCCCTCAGACCCACAATTCTGAATCTAAGAGTTTTATGGTGTGTGTGTGTGTGTGTGTGCGTGTGTGTGTGTGAGAGAGAGAGAGAGAGAGAGAGAGAGATCTGTCATCATGTCATATGAAGTTATGCAACATTCTATCCCTTGATGAAATGCAACATGACAGAATGTAATGTATCAAAAAATGTAAATAATATACTTTGCAGGATTAGATATCTGCTGTCAATTCCGATAGTAAGGATCTGAACTGAACTTACTGAGGCGGACAGAAGCTCACTGAACGCCAAACTGGCCGTGGTGTTTGAGAACGGGCACACACCACAGTTCACTGATTTCCCCAATTACTTTGGGGTAGTTTGGCACGTATAGAAATGTTCAACAAAAGTTCTCTTGTTGGACACTTCTGGGAAGTAATTTGATTGTTAATTACAAACGCTCAGGGTGATTGCTCTGCATAATTGTTTTACTCCTTCAGTACTCCATTAGAAGCTTATCTGCCTAAGGTTTATTTTTAGGTCTTTGAATTTTTAACATCTTCCTTATGTCACACTGATGCAACATGAGTGACCTCTCCAGATAAAATCCTTTTAACCAGCCAGGGTAATCCAGTGCCTCCTGTGAGAGGTAGAAGTGGGGAGACAGTATGACCACATGCATTTTATCTCCAATAGCATCTGTAATCACGGGACACACACACACACACACACACACACACACACACACACACACTTCAAAATTCTGTGCCTTTTGAGAAATAACTTCAGGTATATGCTCTAAATTGCTTGAAAGTCGTAGAGAGCAAAAGGCACATCTCAGAATTAAACCAAATGCATTCCACATACTATTTCTTTTTATTACCGAGCTATAGTCTTGACCCTTAACAATAGACAACACAAAACAAGTCCACATTCCTTTAAAGGTAACTGGACAGAAGCTCATCTGATACTGCATCCCTGAGAATGGAACCTTTTATTTGCTGTCATAGTGATGACTTTTAATTGTCCTAATAAATAAGCTTTTAAAAAGCTTCTAAAATGTTCTCTAATAACATACTTTGGTCTTTAGCCATAGAAATGCAGAAATAATTAGAAGTGGCATTGTGTGTACACTGCCTTCTGGACTGGGCTGAAGGTGAAGGAGAAAGTCTCCTGCTCTCCTTGTCAGCTGCAAGGGTAATTACTGCTGGCTGAAATTACTCAACATTTGTTTATAAGCTCCCCAGAGCATGCTGTAAATAGATTGTCTGTTATAGTCCAATCACATTAAAACACTGCTCCTTGCAAACTGCTACCTCCTGTTTTCTGTAAGCTAGACAGAGAGAGCCTGCTGCTCACTTATTGAGCACCGAGCAGGGAAGAGCTATGTTTAATGTGATTGTTTTCATTAGATTCTTCTCTGTCCAAGATCACATTTGTTGTTTGCAGAGTCTGAATGCTAGTGGGGTCCATTACTTTCATTAGGACCCTTTTATTTGCTTTAGGGAGGATGGATATCTTTATTATGGGGATGCATATGTTCCAGTTTGGAAGGAAATTTAAAACAGTGCAGAAGAGTGACCACGTACATTTCTTTCCACACATGGGATTTGTTTATCTATATTGAGTTTTAGGAAGTTCATAGCACCTACTGGCTACACCAATTTGATTCCATTTAGCGTGTACTTATACAGTCCTCACTATATGCCTAACACTGGGCGACATACTATGAAGATAAAGATTTATTACTTTTAAAGAGACTAAAATATAGCTGGAGAAAAATGACTTGGATACATGATAAAGTTAAAGACTAATAAGATACGTGATGAAATACAGATTTGAAATACAACAAGCACCAACGTGAATACGTGAAGTATGCATATGGATGCTCAGCGAGTTTTTGTGTTTGGAGAGCAAATGGAATTTACTGTTTTGGAAAGGTAATAAGGCTTTATGAATTAAATTAATTGTGCCCCCTTCAAAAGGCACCAGAGACAACCCAGAGAGCAGTTAGCTCAGCTTTTTGGTGACCCTTGCTTCCAGTTTATTATTTCACGTGAGAGAGATTTGATTGGACCTTTAGGCTGGCTGGCCTAAAATGTCTTGAATACAGAAGAAAGCAGGAAATTAAAAGCAGCTCAACAGAAAGAACCTGGATATTCAATGAACCAAATCCTAAGATAGTCTAAATTTGCTCTCTAATTGATTAGTAAATAAGTTTAGCTATTTTGTTTTCATTCATCCTGGGGAAAGAACTGGAGTAATTCCTGAGTTGTTTCCATTTATGGTTGACCAAGATTTCTAAAATCTGGGTGATTATGTCTCCACAGCAGTCTCAAATTTTTTTTAAAAAAGTATCACAAACCTGTTTTGAAAAGGGAGGGATATTGGAAGACAAATATTGCAGAGAAGGGGTACTACTCAGTAAATGGCAGACATGGGAACAGGAAATGCAAATTGTAGAAATTCAGATTTGAGACACAAAAGGACTAGTTGTGAATTGGAAGAAAATCGGGTATAATCTTACTTTCCAGGAAATATTTAGCCTTTCCCTTCCTTTACATCATTCCAATTTTTTTCTCAGGGTAATTATTCTTTTTTTTTTTTTTTTTTTCATCTAGTCTGGAATTGGTAAGGGGCTTTGGAAAACTCTCATTTCTTCTTATGTACGCCAATGTCACTGGAAAGCCATACAAGTGATACAGACATTTGGGTACCAAAATGCTGATTCAATTAGATTTTACAGTAATTCCTGGAAGTACTGTATTCTAGACTTTAGTACAGGAAAGGGCATCAGATGCAGAGCAGATTTTGGGTAGGCACCAATATTGCCATGGAAAGCCAGCGATGTTTTACATAGAAAACTAAATGAGCATGGGGATGCCAGTGGTGTGTTCACTTCAGAATGTTTGGCTAAATTTATTTTCAAGAGAAAAGTAAAGCTAAATAAAATCGTTCTTTAGGGCTGGCACACATTGTCTTAAAATAGACTGAATCCATTTGTAATCTATATAACATTTTTATATGTTCCCCATTACTCACTTTATGCCATTAGGAAGCACTGAATCTTTAAAGAGAAACTTCCTACAGCTAAAAAAGACATTAAGGGGGAAAAATGCTGGGAGCCATAGTGACAGGTACAACTAAGCTTGTATCCTTCGGTTCCCTGGAAACCAGTCAAACACTATCTCATCTTGCAATGGTTGTGTCTGATCCTCTGCTTCAGACATCTTCCTAATAATGGCAACTGCAGAGGTGACTCTCTGCAAATAAGGGCTTGCAGCCACTGGGCATCCATCACATTTCTCCAGAGCAACATTAGACCACCCTAATGGGTACTCCCGTCTTCATTATGATATTAATTCTCTAAATTTCCAAAGTGATTTCATTTGTAATATGACAAAGGCTGGCTGCTCAGGAGACAAACTGTTTTCATCCCCCTCCTGCATGCTCACAAAGGCTTGCTCTCTTTAGTCTTTGGGGGAAAAGGAATTTGATCGCATCAGATCTCTGGTGATACACAGGCTGGCTAACGGCTACACCACCTGCCAGCACTTCGCGCCTGCCCATCCAGCCTGAAGCTTTCTAAAGCAGTGGTTGCTCAGTGGAACATGGATGTTGGTTTGGAAACAAACGATGTGGACAGAAAACAGCGGCCGAATAAAAAACTCGGCATGGAAGCTGAGTGGGATTTGAGGGGAACAGTGGGGTCACAGAGAGGCTGGAAACAGAATCTAGTGCAATAGGGCTGGTCTGGGAGATGCTAGCAAACGTCGTGCTTTTTCTCCCTCGTACACTGGAGCCTTTGTTGTGGCGACAAATTCCAAGACTGCCAACTATGTACAACCTCCAAAATATGGTCATTCATTTTTCTTTCAATATTCTAGCCTCTATGGACTTTAATTCAATCTACCCACATCAAAATTAGCTTATCTTCTGCAATGTTTACTAGATATAAAATCTAACACTTACTAAAAAATCCTGTCTTGATCAATACTGAGGATTTTCTACTCACCAATGATCATTGTTTCTAACTAAATTAGCATCGTGGATAGAATGTCTGACTTGAGAGACCCAGTGCTAAATTTTTAAGAGGTCCAACATTGGTCAAAATACTGAAGTGGATGAAAATTTTCTCTGCTTTCCCTTTCCATGCCTTCTACTAGGAGCTTCTTGCTCTTACTTCTTGCTTCACTGCTGACACTCTGTTTAAAAAAGAATTCTTATTAGAATAGTCTAAAATAGGTTATTATTTTTGAGTAAGGTATAAAGAAATCAGTAGTTCACTGTTACTGAAGATCCTAGTACCTCTAATTGGAGGTGGTACATTTTAGTGGGAAGCATCAGCAAAAGCTGAGTTTGATTCCACTAGTGAATTTTACAATCTTGTGAAAGTGAATGAAAAACATTACCTGGCTTCTAGTTCTTCAGTTTCAAAGTGGAGGAACTGGGCCTTGCGTTCGACCCTGGAGCTGCCCATGCAACCCAGCCATGGTCAATCCCACTGTGTTCTTTGACATTGCCCTGGATGGCAAGCCTTTGGACTGGGTCTCCTTTAGCTGTTTGCAAAGTTCCGAAGACAGTGGAAAGCTTTCCTGCTCTGAGCCCTGGGGAGAAAGGATTTGATTATCAAGTTTCCCACTTTCACAGAATCATTCTGGGATTTCTGTGCTGGCATGGTGACTTCACCCGCCATCATGGCACTGTTGGCAGGTCCATCTATGGGGAGAAATCTGATGATGTGAATTTCATCCTGAAGCACACGGGTCCTGGCATCTTGTCAATGGCAAATGCTGGATCCAAAACAAATGGGTTCGTTTTTCATCTGCACTGCTGAGACTGAATGGTTGGATAGCAAGCACATGGTCTTTGGAAAGGTGAAAGAGGACATGAATATTGTTCAAGCCATGGAGCGCTTTGGGTTCAGGTATGGCAAGACCAGCAAGAAGATCACCATAGCTGACTGTGGACAAATCTAATATATTTTTCTTGTATTGTACCTTAGCTACCATATCATTCCTTCTGTAGCTCAGGCGAGGACGCCATCTGCTTAAAATAGCCTATAATCTTTGTGCTGTTGCTGGAGTTCTATGGGTTTTATACTTTCTTTACTCCCCTCCAAGTCTAGCTGGATTGCAGAGTTAATTTTCTGATTATGAAATAAAAACTAAACAAAAAAATAAAGTGAAGGAACTGGATTATAGACTCCACGTTTTAATTTTTTTATTATTTCATATTATATTTATATTAATATTTTTAGCATTATCTTATATCTAATTTTTTGTCTGTATATGTTCAAACACCTGGCACCCTTGCAGGATACGTTTAGGCAATATCTTAACATCACAAATTTTTAACTGAATATTCATATCATTGATTTACAATTTCAGAATATTTGCTATAGCTCAGAATCTTCAGGCCATTATAATTTAGAAAAAAATTGTAAAGCTCTTTTTTTTTAAAGATTCTATTTTTTATGTGTCAGAGAGAGAGAGAGAGCAGCAGCAGCAGCAGAGGGAGAGGGAGAAGCAGGCTCCCCGCTGAGCAGGGAGCCTGAAGCAGGGCTCAATCCCAGGACCCTGGGATCATGATCTGAGCCAAAGGCAGACGGTTAACCAACTGAGCCACCCAGGCATTCCTGTAAAGCTTTTATGCTTGATTAGATTTCTTTTAGATTTTATTATTAGTGCAATACAATCATATGCATTATATATGTTGCTTTTAGAAATATAAAAACATAGATGTACAGATTTTTAAACAAAATAAAACAATTTGGGGGGAGTGAGAAATTTTGCCCCATTCTCCAAACCACAAATTTTTCAAAAGAAAATTGTTTAGAGCAAGAGAACATTACTGAATATTTCATCTCTCACCCATCCTATTTTTCAATTTAAGAGATTGTCTTATAAATTTCTTGAAGTTTTTGCTTTTTTGGCTTTAAAATGTATTCAAAACTAAGCTTGCTTTCTTTAATCTCAAACTTCATAAATGTTACAATGCTTCTCTTTAGAAATTGAGTTGGCTGTTTTTTCTGATAGTTCAATTTCTAGAATAAGTCATATCTCAAATTGTAATGGTTTGCTTCTCAAGATTTACAGAAAATAAGGGTATGCCCTAAAACTTAACATGAATCTTATGAATATTTGTCAAGTCTGTGTTCAGACCATTCCCAAATTACCAATGTCTGATTTCAAATGGCTCTTACATACAACTGCCAGGCACTTCTGTCTTCACTGTTGATAGAAACTTCACAGAGTCCTGCTCCATTCCTACTCTCTTCTGCAGCACTGGAGTCTCAGAATCCCTTGCCACGACTGTAGCATAAAGTCTGGTGGTGTGATGTGTTGGGAAGGGAGCAGGATGGAGATTCCTGATACCACTGGAGGGCTTTTATTGCAGGAGATGTCCTCCTCGGGTCTCAAATTAAAACAAGAGTTGAGTTACTGTTCAATCATCAGGATTTTATTACTGAGAGCCTTCTATGTACAAACTATCCTTCTCTTCCAAATGTCCTCCTTGGAACATAATGTTTCACTCTCTTCAAATGATTGGGATTATACTGCTCTATAACATATACCTAAGGCATTAGGCCTTCGCTGTGGGATTAGTTCCAGATGGATGACATTTACTGCAATGTAAATAAAATATAAACAAATATAGGATTATTGAGCCTCTGACAACTGACTGAAACTCTAAATTAAATCTAAGTTCTTTGATTTAATGATCATTTCTTAATTGTATTTTTATTATCTAGGCTTAGTATTTAGTAGGTGTTCAATATCTATCCATTGAACTAAACTGAACCTACACCAAGATCCACAACTGATGCATTTCCATTAGTTTATAGTACAGAAATTCGAACTCATGGTTTAGACAATTTATGTGACTAATGGGGACTATATAAAGAGTAATAGCATGCCATTATGTTGATAGTAATACCTATAGCATGTTTTAATAATGTCTTGTATGGTGATGGGAATTTTTAGTCATCAATAATTTAATTTTAGGCTAAGCAAAACAAGTGGCTAAATTATTTTAGGTTACTCTTGAAAATCAAATTAATTTGAAGAGCTATTTAAAATTACTTCCATATTGCTATTTTTATAACTCTCAACTAATATATTTTAAAATATAGTTCATAGAAATGATTTTCACTTAAAAATAAGATGAGCAAAGAAATCACTGGTGACTGTTCTTGTAGTGGTGAAGTGATTAATAGACATTCACAAGCCGGGGATCAGACTGGCTTTATTAATCCAATGATTTTGCATAAACTTAGCCAGCTGGCAGATACTTAGGTTTTTCTATGATTGCCATCTGCAAAGATCCAGAACTGGGTTTAGACTCCACCCTAATGAGTGTTGATTCTTAGACATCACCCTTCTAATCCAATAGGCCCTCCTCATGCTTCTCTCAAGCGTTTGTAAAGGTCCTAAATCAATCTAGCTCTTCACAGTCACAAACCAGGGCTCAGAGTGTTTGGCTCAGAGAGTTGTAACCAGGTTAATATTGAGAAAAAACAGCCTTTCTGATAGAACATGCTTTCACATTCCAGTAGTCAAGGAGTGCAAGGCATGGTGGATACACTAAAAAAATGAACTCTTTGCAGTCATTGGATATTAGCCCACAACATGAAAAATAACAAGTCTCAATAGGAGTTTTTAATTTTTTTAATTCACTAGTAGAATATGGTATGAACAGTATCTAAGGGTACTAGTCTAAAAATTAAGAACCTTAAGTTCAGGTTCTAGCTTGACCAATAAATGGCTCTGTGTCCTTGGACAAGCCACATACTCCTCAGTGTTCTAGTTTTCTCAATGTTCAAAAGAGGGAGTTGATGTAATCTCTTAAATTTCTTAAAAATTTTAAAATAATTGCTCTTTAAAAAAACAAAAATTATGCTTCTTTAATTATTCACAACCATAATTCTTTTTAAAAGGCTAAACAGAATGTCCATTTATTGTATTGTTAAAAAAATACAAAAGGAATGTGATTTTTTTTTTTTTTTTACATCATCATGCAATTGTCTGTTAGTCGTTATTGCTGCTGTGTGAAGTAACTTTGGGATTTTTGGCGAGAGGGTTTTCTATAAGTAGCTTTTTTTCAATAGACATTTTCCTCCCGAGTAACTAAATTCTACTGCTGTTGTTTCAGTGATAACAGAAGCATAAGTCAAGTCTTAATCGTGAAAGAAGAGTTTGAAAATTTATTTTCTACTTGGTTTAAAAAGAAACAAGTGCAAAAAATGCTGACAGAATTAGGCATAAAATCACTATCATTTTCCTTCTATCCTCGGCTAAGAAAACCAAAAAGGTATGCTAGAGGAAGAAGCTCTTACCTGTGTAAAGATAGCTCTCTCTAAGAGGAGATCTGTGTTTGCTTGGGAAGCTCTTGTACCAGGTATCTGTGTGGCTTATCACTTTATTCAGGTGTGTGCTAAGATGTCTCTTTGTCAGAGATATCCTGTCGAAAATAACTTCCCCTGTTGCACTCAAGCTTCTTTTTTTCTCTTTATTTTTCCCTACATAATACTTATCACTACTTGAAATGTATTTATTTATTGTCGATAACCTCTCTCATCCCCAGCAAGAATAGAAGCTCTATGAGAGCAGACGCAGGCGCTACCTCGTCACTAGAGCCCACGACAGTAGCTGGCATTTAGAAGTAGCTCAATAAACACTGAATGAATGAATGCCTGAAAAAACTTAGTGATAAACCAAACTGGTCAAGTGAAGGAATAGATAAGTATGGAGTAAAGAATAAAGAATATTCCTTGCCTCAGGGGAAGTCCAGGCTCTAGATTGGAGCTTCCCAGCTCAAATGCCTACAAGGACCAATAAGTTAATTGTAAATGTGTGGGTAAAAACAAGAGGGAGTAGTAAGAACAGTTGCAAACTGGAAACTGTATTCTTATCTAAAGAAATCCACACATTTCAAACACCTGGAAGCCAAAACAAAACAGCTACATGCTATATTTAGTTCCCAGGCCATGTGCTTATAATGTGTGCCAGGTAACCGTTGTGGAATGATGCAGGTAAGAATGACCTTGTGCTCTATGATGAAGGAGACAAAATGTACAGCAAAATTACGTACCACCTAAAATGGAAGCTACCTGAACATTTGAATAGCTATTGATGTAGAAGGGCACCAAGAAACAGAACTTGAGCTCCTGGACATTGAGCATGATGTTGACATCAGAGAGTTTATCAATAATTAACTTGATATTTTGGGGGGAGAGATGTTTAACATGATTTTAGGTATGCCCTATAAATCAATATTTTTCAAGCTATACATCCCTTGCTTCTAGAGAAAAGCTCCTGTGTCTGCAATCGGATCCCTCTCAGAAAATGAAGTCATTACAGAAATCATGTTTCTGACATTTCTTTTTAAAGCAAAAATGACAAACTTGCACATTCTAATTGCCCTTGAGTCTTTCATTGCCTAGCATTATTTAAGGCTTCTTATGCCTCCAAGATCCCTATACGAGCGTGTATTGAAAATAAAACATGCAGTTATACAGAATTTAATTTACGGAAAAGTTTTTGTTTCAAGAGACCTGCATCAACTGAGCCGCCTGGATGCCCCCCCCCAATTTCATATTTTTAATAGCATATCCATCTTAAATTGCAATTTAAATATTGACCAGAAGGAAAGGAGTGGTCAAAGATACAAAAGAGTTTCTATCTGGATGTGCCAATCAAAAAGGGTGGGTTTTATAGTATTTCTCAAGCTTTATTTGTTTGTAGGGAAAAGTAAATTCTGGGGGTAGCCTAGTTCCCCAGAGTTCAAACCTGGAAACTATTAACAGAAGTGCTGATCTTAGCTGTCCTGAGGGTGTTGGGGGAAAAGGGTGTATCTCAGTCACTAAATATAGATTTACAGAGCTCCCATCAAATGGGGACGTTCTGCAGGAGCAAAGACAGGCAGCAGATATCTCAGGAAAGAAAATGTAGGTTGAAAGAAGCCATTGTGAACACTGCATGTTTTCCATTAAGCACAACTGTGCATATGACAAGTACATATGTAGCCAAAGTGAAAAATGCATGATGACCAAACTGGGCGCACACTCGCCTCTCGACACCATTGAAACACAGCTTCTAATGCATCTGTGCTTGTGGGCCAGTTGATGTATACCTGGAGTCCTGTCAGTAGGAAATATGAAAGTGCATAAAACTCTTAAATTTAGTGTTTGAGGTGGTTGGAACGAGCCATTCACCTTCCCTTTCCCCCCCTCCTCCTAGCTTCTCCTTTTCTCTTTTCTTCTCCCTCCTCCCTTTGTGAATTTATGATTCAGAAATTATTCAAACTGACTTCAAGCTCTGTCATTTCCTCATGGGTATTTTATGTGTGTTCTTGGATTTTCATCTTGCCACTTGGTCCAGAAGCAGTGGTATACCATTACATTAGAACATTTTACTGTGCTTAACTCCAGGATGGCAGAGCCAAACTTGATTCTGAAATGATCCACTGGTCTTCTCTGCAAACATTAAGGAGAGAAAAAAATTAGTGCCATAAGCTGAACAAATGTTACATTAAAAATAAAGGGCTACGTCTGACACTGCAGCTTTTATCTATGGTTTTGTTTGAATTGCTAAAATATCAGTTTGGGGGTACTTTTATACACAGCTGATATAAATGGAGGTTAAATACTACTTAGCTAGTGGTTCTTATCTTGTCTTTTTCTTTTATGGTTACATACTTAACTTGTTCTATTCCCCAATTAATGACTACAACTTGCCATATGTGATTATAATATATATGTTGGAGTTATTTAGTCTTTGCTGTGTAATCTTCAGAACCATGTAATAGGAGGGCAATTATCTCATCCTAAATATATAGCCCTTAGAAAGAACCTTGAAAATATAATTCTCTTTCTCTTTCTTCCTCTTTCTCTCTGTCCCTCTCTCTTTCCAAGAATTGCATATGCTTGTCTCAAGATAACTGAATTTTCTCAGTGAGGGCAAGATGACGATTAATCAGCTGGGTTCCTATCTATGTTTAACTGCTTGTCTCTGGCATTGAATGGGACGAGTTCTTGTAGTAGTTTACTGAAGCAGTTTGCATAATACAGATAGCTATTAGAATCGCTGTATTAATATATGTCATCAACAACTTGTCGCTTTAGTACATTTTAGGATATCTGTGGGAATACATAATATAAATCTGAATTCTGGGCAAAACTATACAACTGGTTCATTTCCAAACTCTATTATGTATAAGATTAAAACCCTGAAGATTTAAAATGACAGGTTTACTGTCAAGTGCATTGTACTTTTTATTCTGAAGGGACACAAGACTTCATGTCTTCTTACGTCTTCATGAAAACTCCACCAGTGATCTTCAGAGCAGCACTGTGCTGGTGAGACCTCTACTACCTTCAGGGTTTCCTGCAGTGCTCTCCATCTGGATGGACTAGGGGAAAAATTGATAAAAGAAATGGAAGGGAAAGTTTTTTTTTTTTGGTTCCTTGTTTAAAGTCACCAGATGCTTTTTCCATTCCTCTCTCTTTATCTTCCTTCCTTCCTTCTTTCCTTAGTCTGTCTTTCTTTCTTTCTTTCTTTCTCTTTCTTCCTTCCTTCCTTCCTTCCTTCCTTCCTTCCTTCCTTCCTTTCTTTCTTTCTTTCTTTCTTTCTTCCTTCCTTCCTTCCTTCCTTCCTTCCTTCCTTCCTTCCTTCCTTCCTTCCTTCCTTCTTTCTTTCTTTCTTTCTTTCTTTCTTTCTTTCTTTCTTTCTTTCTTTCTTTCTTTCTTTCTTTCTTTCTTTCTTTCTTTCTTTTTCTTTCTTTCTTCCTTCCTTTCTTTCTTTCTTTCTTTCTTTCTTTCTTTCTTTCTTTCTTTCTTTCTTTCTTTCTTTTTCTTTCTTCCTTCCTTCCTTCCTTCCTTCCTTTCTTTCTTTCTTTCTTTCTTCTTTCTTTCTTTCTTTCTTTCTTTCTTCCTTCCTTCCTTCCTTCCTTCTTTCTTTCTTTCTTTCTTTCTTTCTTTCTTTCTTTCTTTCTTTCTTTCTTTCTTTTTCTTTCTTTCTTTCTTTCTTTCTTTCTTTCTTTCTTTCTTTCTTTCTTTCTTTCTTTCTTTTTCTTTCTTCCTTCCTTCCTTCCTTCCTTCCTTTCTTTCTTTCTTTCTTTCTTCTTTCTTTCTTTCTTTCTTTCTTTCTTCCTTCCTTCCTTCCTTCCTTCCTTCTTTCTTTTTCTTTCTTTCTTTCTTTCTTTTTCTTTCTTTCTTTCTTTCTTTCTTTCTTTCTTTCTTTCTTTCTTTCTTTCTTTCTTTCTTTCTTTCTTTCTTTCTTTCTTCCTTCCTTCCTTCCTTCCTTCCTTCCTTCCTTCCTTTCTTTCTTTCTTTCTCTCTCTCTCTCTCTCTCTCTCTTTCTCTCTTTCTCTCTTTCTTTCTCTTTCTTTCTTTCTTTCTTTCTTTCTTTCTTTCTTTCTTTCTTTCTTTCTTTCTCTCTCTCTCTCTCTCTCTCTCTCTCTCTCTCTCTCTCTTTCTTTCTTTCTTTCTTTCTTTCTTTCTTTCTTTCTTTCTTTCTTTCTTTCTTTCTTTCTTTCTTTCTTTCTTTCTTTCTTTCTTTCTTTTCTTTCTTTCCTGACTTCCCCCTGCCCCTGTATGCTTAATTTTTATAGCTTTGTTGTGATTAGTCTTTTATTCTTTCCTGACTTCCCCCTGCCCCTGTATGCTTAATTTTTATAGCTTTGTTGTGATTAGTCTTTTACAGCCATATGTAGGGGCTTACCTGTTGAAAAATAAATCACATGAGTACTGTCTATAAAGTCTAGAGAATGGTTTCCTGATTGAATGGCCACTTGTGACAAGCGTAAATTTGCCCTGTGTTGGGAAAGATGCTACTGCTCACCTGGGAGCTTTGTTCCTGGCAGATCACTAGCAAACCTTTCCATAGCATGGCATCGTCCCATGACAATTTGAACAGAGAGGGCTACATTCCCAGATTTACCTTCTAAGATTGCATGAGTTTGTGAGCCCCTAAGAGTGAAGGTCACAAAGTATCACCTGGAGGTGGGCTGCTTCAGAGAGAAAAATACACACCAATACTCTCAATTACCCCTACCCAAAACAGAATATCTGAATGTAAATTACAACAAAGTAGGTGCAATAAACTCTAAATTGTCTGTGTTAATACAAGGGTGCATCTGTTAAAGACCATTTATATTAAATTTAGATGACATTCTCTCAATTGGCAATGGGTGGGGTGTATTAGATTTATCATTTAAAGTATGTTGCATCTAAGTTCATATTAGAATCTGTAGTTTGCATTTCTTGTGCAAGCCATAATAAGAGGGAAAAGGCTCAGAGGTGTATTAGGTGGCAAATGGAAGCCACTCTGATAGCAATCATTTCTAACAGATAAGCCAGGAAGTAGATAATTTACACTTTGGTGATCTGTAGATTACTAGAGATGACTGTAGTGTATGTGCTTAGAATTCATGCTTATACATACATTGCTAACAATTTGATTCCTGAAAAGGAATGACTTCGATTTGAACCCATCTCTGATCTTACTAGTTTTTGAATAAGCCTTCCACGTCTCTGAGTATCAGTTTCTCTGTCCATAATATGGAGTGATATACCTGCTTTTCTTATTTAATGTGTATTGTATCCTGAAGTTAGGTAAGGATAGTTACAAAGATGGGTAAAGACACAATCTTGGGCCACAAGGAGATTGGGGGTGGGCGGGGAACAGACAGATATACAAGCGATCTCACTAACACAGGAAGAGTTATAAGAGAGGTTGTGTTGAGTAATTCCATAACCTGCCTTGTAATAATATATATATATACACTATGTAATATAATATAGACATATATATCTGTATCTACTGAACCAAGAAATCCTTTTTTAAAAAAAGATTTCATTTATTTATTTGAGAGAGAGAGAGAGCACGAACAGGGGAAAAGGCAGAGGGAGAAGCAGACTCTCCACTGAGCAGGGAACCCTTGCGGCTGGCTCAATGCCATAGCTCCAGGATCATGACCTGAGCCGAAGGCCGACTGAGCTACCCAGGCGCCCCCATGAAGTCCTTGAAGTTAAGAATCACTTTTGAATCATCAGAAAGCAGTTCTGGCATAGGCCATAAAAAGCCCACAAAGCTTTTCTGTGGAATAAGTGATTTTTAAGCCATTCGGGTGAGAAAACCTTTGTAGCTTAGGATTGGGAAAGTTACACTTAGCACCAAGTACTTTTTGTGTGCTGTTGGGTCAGCACAAAGCTTACAAGTAGGTTATTTAATGAGGTCTTATTTCTAATATACCTAGCATAGCACTTGGCATGGAGCTCATTAAGCAGAATTAATACGTGCCATGGCATAGCGAGTAGGAGCCATTAAAGCACCCAAAATGTCACCCCAGCATCCTGCCTTACTTATTGGTTGGTGGAAATTCCTACCATTAGGCACTCACACTGACAATTAGGAAATTGCATCCCCGGAAGTCTTCCTTGAATTTTTGATGTTCTTGAGGAAAGAAAACTTTTAAACTATGGTAAACCCTTAACACAGTCCTGTGAAGTAATTTTTGATATTAGCAACCATAACATCAGAACCCAAAGGGTACATGAGATATAGTAGGGAAGCTTAGTAAGAGAGAAAGAGGGAAAGGTCTATAATCTGGGACCCTGTCAGTGCGAGCCTGACCCATCAGGTGGACCTTGGGCTGCTGTGGTGTTCTCTCTTCAGCCAGGATCAATGTGATAGTACCGACACTCTGAGCTCTAGCACTTGGGAATGTTCTGCGGTCAAGTGGTGAGAAGACCCTGACTGCAATTTTCACTTCGCTGTGGACTAGTCCTGGCTTTTCTGTAAAGCTGGTGAGAACGCTAGAAAGGGGGGAGAAATGTCATGTGTTGAATTCCTTCCCTCCACCATAAGAAGTGAGGAATAAACTCAAGAATACATCAAAGTGGGAGTTTTGATAGGGGTTAAACGGCCACATCTGTACATTTCCTTCCTTGTTCCTAGGTTACCAGGAGAAGACATCAATTACAGAACTGGAAGAGTCGGTCGGTATGGTATAGGAAGCAAATAAGAGGAGCTCTATAGACACTTTGATTACCCACTTCCCCTTCCAAGTCTAGTGCCACTCATTTAGGCATTCTTGTGCAGAAAGAACTGTCAGGCTAAGTCTTACAAGGGAGATGTCGAGACAAAAATATCAGCATGCACATTAAATATTGAATGGAAGTCAAATACCGGTCATGAAGATTGCCAAGCAAGACTAAGGAACAAAACTCCAAAGCCACAGGTAGAGGTAAGTCCTGCGCTTTTCATATAAGATTTAGCAGTGTGTAATTTTTTTCTTTTTTTAGTGTTACAGAATAATCCATTTTATTAGAGTGTTTGCAGCAGATACATGAACGGCATAAATTACATATTACAATTTGCCATGGAGATCTTACTGTCCCAATTAAGTGTCTGTTTAGTTAGCACTTTCTGCAGTGAGCCATCCTTCTAAGGCCTGGTGGTATTTCATGGTACGTCAGTCAATAACCCGCATCCCTAGCCTAATTGCCAAGGGGCTATATCCTGACTCTTAGCCAGAGGTTGGCCTTGGAAAGTATAAAGTTATGTTTGTTAAAAGCAAGCCTCATGATCTCTGGAAGGCGTTAGCAATAATTTTCCTGCCCATTGCACAAATTCCTCCCTGTAAATGCCAGTGATCATGGTGTAGACAAGCATGTGCTCCAATCCCATGATTTTACTTGAAAACTAAACTTCCTGTCAGCTTCTAAAGCCTTGCTCTCTCTTTGAATGCTAGCATTTTGTTAAAGTAAATGGAATTAGAAGTAGAAATAAGTCCATTTAATCACACAAGAAGCACAATTTTTCATGAGTACTTCAGACATTTTTATATGAACCATGGAAAAATGAATATGTTAATTTGCAGCTAAATTGAAAAATTTTTAAAACTATTTAATTTTAGTTCTAAACACATGTTTATCTTGTTTAGAAATAAATATTTTTGTTGTTTTATTTTTTTCCTGCCCTTCATCTGTGTCTTTGTGATGTAAATTTTTATATTTTTTTTAAAGTTGACATACAACATTATATTAGTTTCAGGTATACAACATAGTGATTTGACATTTATATACAATAGGAAATGATCACCATGATAAGTCTAGTAACCATCTGTCACCATACAAGGTTATTATTATATTATGACTATATTCCCTCTGCTGTCTTTACAGCCCTATGACTTATTTGAAATAAATTGTTTTTTAGATCACTTAGCTCTGAGTCTAGAGTTAAATGACAAATTTTCTCTAATATTGTTTATTCTAAAGAGAAAGAAATTCTTGTGCACGTGTGTATACACATAAATACACACACATCTTATAGCTTTTAAAATTCAAGTGCAACTACATCTAATTCATCTCCCACTACAGTGTATCAGAAGAAAGGTATGGATTTAATGTGAGTAAACTAATTTGTATTGTGAGAAAATAGTCAAAATAATTGCTAAAGGTAAGTTTCCCAATATTTACCAGAGTTTAAATTTCATAACACAGACCCGATTCTTTAAAAATAAAGTCTGAGTGAGAATAAAGATTCCCCTATCTGATGTAGGTGGTAAAGAATCTATCTTTTTGAGTTATTTTAAAATTCTTATTGGATTTGCTATTATTTTGAAAGATGAATCCAGGTAACGATCGTGTTTATTTCCTACAATTTTCTATTTTACATTAGGAAGAGAATAAATGTACTCAATTAGAAACAACATAAACCCTTTGATGAAAAGCTTTACATTTAATTTAATTCTTTTCTCAACCAAAAAACTGATTCAGGGCTGCTGCGCAGTTTGTGTACTGCACAAAATTGACTGCTTGAAGATCTGGGTAAAACTCTAAATCAAGCCCTGTCTCAGCTGATCGTACCTTTGCTTTTGGGGTAGCAACTACCACTTTATCTACTTCCTACAAACATCTCATATAGACACTGCATTTTTTTTTTTTTTTTTAAGTAAACTCTGTACCCAGCGTGGGGCTCAAACTCATGATCCTGAGATCAAGAGTCACGTGCTCTACCAACTAAGCCAGCCAGACATCCCAACACTCTATACTTTTAATTCAAGTTAAAGTTTTAGTCTTAAAGTCAGCTTTCTAAGACTACATTCTAATAATCTGATTAGGTTTAAATTCTAAAGAAGTAATGATTAGAATGAATGTAACAAATAGGACTTGATTGTCCCCCTCCCCATTTTGTTGACTTAAATCATATCTTTGTCATAAGGTAACAACTTAAATCCAGAAAAATTCAGCCAGGATTAAGTTTTCATTTTTACCCTTTACATACTATCCCTAATAAAAGTTGAATAATCTCATTGGAGGAAACTTTTACCTGTTTTTAAAATCAGGGGTTATAATAGATATATATTTATAATAGATCCTTTTTTTACTCATATAACTTAATAGTTAAAGGGAGCAGTAGCTTTAGATTTTTTAAACCTAAGTATATACTACAAAATAATCTAATCACTTGTTTTTACATCCTTACTCAATTGCCATTAAAAAAAATAAATGTTAGATGAATAATATCATGAGTTTTGTTTGAATTGAGGTCTGAGATTTGATTAACATTTCATTTATACTTATCTTAAAAACAGGTACCCCTCTGAATTATGATGATGAATGAAATGTAGTATTTGCACTAAGAGAAGTTAAGGATAGAGCCATTATACCCTAGTGATACAAGAAGGGCATAAGATATCAGGGCATAGTGTTGTCACGTTCAAATTTTACCCAATAGTGTGTTCAGTAGTGTATTTGGTGTTTGAATTAGATAGGGCTTGTTGAAGGGCCAATTTTATATCACAAAATATAAAGGTTAGAGGGAACCACATTGACGACCTCTAGGTCATCTCTTTAAAGACAAAAATATTCATCCTGAATATTCTGGTAGCTGGGACATGGTGACAAGTTTGGATTTATAGATGGAGCCCTATGATGAAGATGGCTAGGTTGATTGTCCAGTTTGAATATGTGAATGACGTCACAGAGCAGAACTTCCCACTGCCCTAGATCATCTTCCTATCATTGACCATCCCATCTTATTTGATGCCACCATATTTTGGGGCTCTTTGTTATAGCAGTTTAGTCTAGACTCTGACTAACAAATTTACATGTGGGAAAATCTGCTACCTTTGAATTTCTTCTATTAGTTCAAGTTATGGCCTTTCTAATATGACATCACTTTAACTACTGAGGGACAATAGCTATCTGCTATACATTTATTTCTTCTTTCTTAAGTCTTCATCAGACTTGATCCATTCCTCAAATGCCTGGGCTTTACCTCTTTTAATCTGGACACCATGTGCCCCTAATGCAGCCTTGGGTTGGGCTCTGCCACATTCTTATGTTCTTTTCCATGAAGCAAACTCTCAGGTCTCCCCTATAATAATCTCCTGTGAAGCACTTAATTTATCTCTGTTAAATGTCATCTTGTTGATTTTAATCCCTCGTTTCAGCAAGTTGAGGTAATTTTGAAAGTGTGCAGGTTTTAATGAGACCATTGGTAAGTGCAAACAAGCAGTTTGACTACTCTTCTCAGTAAATTGAAAGATTGTTGTTAAAATATTGACTATTACTGCTACCACTTTTCCTAATGAATACCTAGTGCCAGCCGCTGTATTAGGTCAGATTATTACTCACAACAATTTTATTATTATTCCTATTTCTCCGATAAGTAAAGGAGTCTTCAAGAGAAAGGATGACTTGTCTACACAGGTAGAAAAATAGCATAGCCAAGTGCAAACCCAGATTGGTATCTAGATTCTATTGCCATTTGATGTGCCTTAGTTTCTGAAAAGTATAGGCTTCTGCCTTGTACAAAGTTCTGGCTCTGGAAAAGGATAAGCCATATATTTACCTGTCATCACAAAAGCATATGCCTTTCTGTGTCTATTTTGGTCACGTTAACTTAAAAGCAAGAGAAGGAAACATTCCAAATAATTTAGAAAACTGAATCTATCAAACTATTAGTCTTGCTTTATACACAGATAATGCTTGACTCTTCTCTCTTTACTGAAAACATGGGGTGTTTTCTACGCCAACTCTTTTTACAACATGGCTTTCACAACTGAATTTGATCCTGAAACAGAAGGTCTGGTTCCATCTTCCATTGTTTTCAATCTTTTTGCTGCAGCTAGAAAGACATTATTATGATTCCCAGGATCACAGTTGGTTTTCTAGAAGACTTAGCCCTTTTTTTGCTCTATTTCTCCTTTCTTTGTTGAGTTGGCTGAGAGACTTCTAACATCCAAGAATGCTTGCCAGCTCTTGGGACTGGTGGGAAGCATGTGTAGTTTGTGCTTAGGGGGCCCCATCTCCACATCAAGATAATTTCCCCACATTCTGTGAGTCAGCTCACCTTCCCTTTATGTGCAAGTCATACTGCTGTTCTTATGCCCTTCTATACTAAAACTCAAGAAATCAAAGCACAAACTGAGAAGTTACAGATGTCTTGTTTGGGACATTTATATGTTGGGGATTTAAAAAGCTTGCATTATCGAGTCGTAATGGAAATTGTTACTGAGTGATGACAAAGGAAAAATATCATTGAGTTAGAGTTTCCTAATCATCTATTTCAATATCTTCATTTTCTAGATGAGAAAATCAAGTCCCAGAAAGTTGAAGTGACTTGCTCAAGTTCACATAGTCAGGGTGGCAAACTTGAGTAAGAAGACTTTTATTACATCTCTCAAACTATACCATGTCGATCCCGTTTCTTGTTAGCATCTATTTATTATTTAGACCTATGCCGTGCATCTTATGTGTAGAACAAAGTGGCTAGTGATAGAAGAAAAGTATTTAAAACTTGCCTGGGCTTCTGTCTTGTCTCTAATAGGCAATGACTGTAAGTGATAAGAATAGTAATAATAATAATACTTAACATCATAGAGAATATTTATTGAGCACTGGCTGTAAGCTGGACACTATTATAAGTAATATATATTATTATATGTGTCATGTATAATATCATGTATATTAAATATGTCTTATATGGTCTCTTATATACTATATATATTATATAATATATATATCACCAGATTATCTGATCTTCAAAAAAAATTTCATGAGATTGGTAAAATTGTCATTTTCATTTACAAATGAGGAAATGGAGGTCCAGAGATTTGTCTGAAGTCACAGAGCTCACTGTGGCAAAGCGAAAAACTCAAAATTTGGAATCTATGTTCTAAACCACTTAGAATCTATGTTCTAAACCACTACACTATGCTGCCTCTGAGAGTGAACTGTCTACCTAGTTTTTCAACAGTGGATCAACTGGCGCGTGTACACATGTATGTCATCCATGATATATGCCATACTGTATTAATAACATGTAAGCATTGTAGTCTTTCTATTTGTGAGCAACAGAACGTTTTCAGAAAAAGCGTAAGTTCTGATTACTTACATCTACTCAAGTAAGATTAACTTCATGGGCTCAGAATTTGTTGAGATAACTGAATAATGCTGAAGGAGGGTAGATACTTCATGATATAATGATTACAATGAAAGTACAATTATTAGACATGCATAGCAATTTGTTTGTTTTAAAAGGACTATCCTATGCATTTTACACCATATTTGCCTGTCAAAACTGTCAATCCATAAGCCAAACAGATAGCAGGCAAGAAAACTGAAGACAGAGACATAGAAAGAAATGAAAATTAGCATATTCTGTTTTGAATGTAAAAAAGTGATACCAATGATGCTTTTGGTCAAGAATGTAAAAGGACATTTTTGTCACCTTCCCTCCGTATCACCAATGTTCTCACAGGCCACCACTCTCATAACTCCTGTTTGAAACTCCTGGGCCCATTTTAAAAGACATGGTCTATTCTTTCTTTCAAAATAAAATCTTAAAATTATAGGAGGAAAAGGAATTTGAGCAGTGTTGCTTCTTGCCTCTAAGAATAAGCACAGCACATTTAAGTCTGGATATTGTGTCCTTTAAGCAGTTTTATTAACACATACCAAGAAGGTTGTGTATACCCATTTTAAACCTACTTTAAAGTTTATAATTGACTTTTTACACTGCAGACACACATGGCTTGTTATGAAAGAAAGACTCTTTTTGCTTTTTGTTTTTCACGCACTTATACTGTTAATTTTTAAAACGCAAACACATGTCTAACATATTTAAAAAATAAATACCTAATACAATATGAGTCTTGGCATATTTAGGGTGTTGCTAAGTATCCAGAAATTAGAAAGAATTCTCTTTTAATGACATCCTGTGATTCAATTTAAACAGCCAGCTTTTATATGATTAGTATTTATACTCAAAGATAGGTAGGTTCTGTATATTCCCTATAAACATACAGAATAAACATCCTTAGTCAACAGTGAAAGGAAAGAGATGGGCTTTAGAAGAAAAATTGGAGGCTGGTTGTCAGTTAATTTTAGCCGAACACTTTCACTTCTTATAAAAACATTCAAAATAGTGTAATACATTCAGGAATATCAAATAAAGTTCAAACTGTTTAAACTTAATTTGCATCATATTACATCAGATCAAATTTCTAGTTATTTCTTCAGTCAATATTTATAATATGCCTGTATTTTAATAAAGATCACAGAAATGGACTGAAGCTTTGGTTTTAGTACAAATGCATTATCTGTATTTATTATAAATATGAGGCTAGCAGATATTTAGCCAAGATTCATGTCAGTCAAATCAATGTCACTCTGTTGATACTCTTCTTCTAATTGGGAAATGGAATTGAGGTGGCATTTTTATCATGATGTCCTTTGTGGTTGACACATATCTGTGCTGAAATATCTTTGTGCACGAATTTGTAGTGCAAATGGGATAATTTGCCTTCAGATAAAGTTTTCTTTTAGAAGACTTTAGAAAAAAATCCAAGAACAGCAGAGGTATCTGATAACACCCTCTTTGAGGATGGAGAAGGAAATAAAATACTAAATTGTTAGAAGTTACAGTTTAGAAATATGTACCTGCTTTATTTGTTGTTATGATTAGAGAAGAATGGATTGAATTAATCTTTGAAACAGAACTGTAGCAAAATATCTAAGTGTCAAACATTAACTGCATTAAAAGAACCCATTGTTTTTTGTTCTCTGTCCTTTTAAAAAAGATAAATGCCTTTCCATTATATTTCATTATCAAAGTTCTGTTTAGAGTCCAATATTTGCAAATTTGACAAGTTAAAATATAAACTAGTCTACAGCTGACACACTTGAGAACTTATGAACTTACCTCTCTGCAATCCAGATTTTTATGCCACTCTCTAGATGATTTCATTTTTTAAAACAAGGATTCTTTCAAGTATAAATACTTATAAATTACAAAGTTAAGGCACAGTTTGATTCTTCCATTATTTGTTATTCCTCTTATTATTTTATTTCAATCTCTTTTATTTCTCTTCAATTGAAAAAAAAAAAAAAGAAAGCAAAGAAGGAAACAGCAATGACCTGAATCTACCAGGTAAATGAATGCTTAGATTATGCAAATGAATTGTTGAATCTTGAACTTCTAAACTGGCTATAGGAAAAACAATCTCATAACAGGAACCTCTCCCACATTTCTAGAGGTTAATAAGAATAGCTACACTGTTACTCATTTCAAACCAGTGTTTGTTGCAAAACTGCATTCTCTCCTATGCATCTTGAAAGCATAACATGAAAAACATCAAAATGGCTTAATTTTGGAAGCCAAATAGCAGTAAAAATGAAGACACTGCTCCCTTTCTCCCCAGTGGTTTGCAATTGAGCCCCAGTTTCCTAAAGTTCATCAAACCAAAGGGAAGAAAGAAGACGAGAGAAACAAGTAGAGAAAGACACAGCCATCCAGAAAGAAATATATTGAAAAAGAAGAGAGAAAAGGAAAGCAAAAATTAGTCATGTAAAGATGAGCTATAGAAACTGGTCACATAAATAGTCATGAAATGAAAAGTTTCAGATTTGTATTGAAGTAAAAAAAAAAAAAAAAAAAAACTACTTAGAGAAAGGCCAACAGGCCAGACTAAATAATCCTCGACTTACCGTCCAATTCTGAATCCCATATTAGCTGCAGAGATTTTAATGTAAATATGCCATTACACTGTCATTACAGTGATCAGGCTTCATGGCTCACAGGTCACATCTCAGCCACTGTTAATTTTGCAGGCAAAAGCTTTTTTTCTCTTGAAATGTTAATAACTTTCTATTAGTTAATGTAGCGTGACTAAAATTCAGATTAGATATAATTCATTTTAATATCTGTGACTGGCTATCCTGATCATTTAGCAATGGTTTCCAGCTGAATACAAGATGCTAAATTGGACTCATTTGCATAGCCCTGTTAAAGCAATGCCATTCTAGAAATGTAGGCATCTTCAAATTAATTTAAAAGATTTTTTTTTTCTCCTGGTTTTGCTACTAGGGTAAAATCTTTGGTTGGCAACTAATTGAAGTTACCATGGGCTGAATACACATCCTTTTCTCTGACGGTCCTCCCATCCCCCAAGAAAAAAAGAAACCAAAACACTGGTCAGGAGTATTAATTGGTGAGCCCAGAAAATACCCAGTGCCTCGGAACACAGGGAGGGCTCACTTTAGTAACTGTAATGTTGTTACACAAATCTCAACTACTGACAGGGTTTTCCTGTAGAAAATTTAGTTCCACTTTGCAAACGTGTTTGTAACTCCCTATTATGTGGATGCAATGCATCACTACCTGTCCCGTGCATGGAGTCTAGTTTGTTGAAGTAGATGATAAAGTCTGCCGCTTTCCAAGGAAGCCTGCACCAGAGTGAAAAGCAATGATATTAATCATAGATGGAGTCTATTCTTTTCTTCCTTTGCATATGTAACACCAATTAATGCCAATGGAAAACACAGATGATACATTCACGCAACATGGGGGGACCAGACCCCTGAATTATCCATGCCAGTGGGTAGATACACACACAATTCAGTAAGTACACCTGTGGAAGGGATTAGGGATTCTTTGACTGCAACTCGATCTGATTTTTTTAACAGTATCATATGTGATGATATTTTTTCCCTTTCAATCAAAATGCAATTTAAAATATTAATCACTTCCCATTTCTTCACAAGTCTCACAAACTGTATAAAGAATATGCAAATAATCTTATACAGCTAGGTCAAAGTTTTGGTTGGTTCAGAAACCTTAAAAGATTCCTAGAAAGTTAAAAACTGAAATAAATACATTTTCAATATTGCCTTAATTTCACTAACTTAAAAAGCAGTATTTGAAATGTTCATTTTCTTTCATGAATTTATTTAATCATTATCTAATTACTTAGGTAAAGATGTTTGGCTTTAAGAACTCACATTGTTACTCTCTTTGAAATATAATTTTCAGAAATGAGGGTATAATTATTTTTTTTACCTAAAAGCAAAAAAAAAAAAATAGGTCTCAGATACAGTTAATGTGTATCAAGATTTCTTTATATTTGCATTTGACCATTTCTAGACTATTTGAGAAAATATGTGAATGGGAAAACAGTCTCTTTATGGTACTACTCTCCTACCCCTTTCTTCTTTCTCTTCCTCTCCCCCTTTTTTTCCTGGAGCAAAATATCAGATTTTCCTGCTGCTACTTGGAATCTGAAAAGTTAAAGAACTGTTTGGTCACCCCCACCCCCATTTCTCTCAACCTCCTTCCTTGCCACCAAGAATTTAATGAGAAGAGTATGGTTGGGCCACTATATGTGTGGGAGAGATGGAGAAACTTCCAAGAAAAAAAAAAATCTAGTGGAGATTTTGCATAAACACAGAATTGGCACGATTATTCCCTCCTAAAATTTATGTGATAATTTTCAGTGTGTAGTTCATGGGGAAAATAAATCGCTAGGTGATATACACAAGATGCCAACCAAATAATAAACCTGGATAATGATTGGCTCTTGGGCCAATAGTGGCTACAATGAGTAGCTAGAATGCCAACTCCTGAAAATACTTCTCTATTTGGTTGATTCCCTTAAGAGTCAATGGTTACTGTAGACTAAAAGTTTTGTTGGCATCTTTCATCTTTTAGCCTATAAATATTGTCAGATATGTGTGACCCTCTCTGAAATTCTGTCTTCCTATCAACTTACCTCTCTCTTTCCCTTCAGGGCCGAACTTCTTCAAAGAGTGACTATTTCTACTTTCTCCTTTTTCTTCACTCCTCAGTGCACTTCCCACTTTCACTACAAGCACACTGCCATCTAGCCTCCTTTCTTCCCATCCCTCAGTTGATATGTCTCATGATCTGTTATTGACCAAATCACATGCACATCAGTACCCTCATCTCTGGTCCAGTCATTTGGTCAACTGATGCAATGATTAATTCCATCACAAGGATCTATTTTGACTCTAGTATTAGGATAGGCACTGGAGGATATTGAACATGAGCAGCGTTTAAAGGCCTGCATATGTAGATTTTGAAAAATTATCCCTGTTGATTTTGAAATGGTGCCTATAATCTGGTCACTATTCTTTAGACATGTTATCTACTTCTAAGATGTTAACTGTCAGCTATGTTGGTATCTCCCAAATCCATAGTTTGAACTTGGGACTCTTTCTTGACAGTCTAAGCCAAATATCTAATTGTCTACTGGCTATATTCATCAGATTGTACCACAGTCAGATGAAAAGAATGGTGTGCAAACTGGTTCCTCTTCTTTGTTCACCAAAACCTGGTTCAGGATGGTAATATTTACCTTGGCACCCAATTCTGAAATGTGGAAGTCAACCTAGAGTTACTAAGTCTGTACATCCAGTTGGTTATTAAGTGCTATTAATTATATTTCCTTCATAAGTCTCCAATTTGAATCTTTTTCTCCATTTATTGCATCAGGTCAGGCTTTGATAATTTCTGTCTGGGACTATTTTTACTACTTTAAGCCTATTTTGGGGGGCCACTTCCACTCCAATTTATCTTCATAGCCGGAGCTATATTTCCACAGTACAGATCCCATCACTCCTTCTGTTAAAAAATCTTTTAGTGGCCTCTGCACCACTTTTAGGGTCAGAAGTCTCTGTACGGTAAATGCTTCTCTTAATGATTGGCCACTGACAGGCTGTCCAGCCCTATACCCTGCATTATACATATTTGCACTTTGGGTCCCAATGTGAACCAATTATTCCCATTTCTTGGAAGGAGCCATGCCATTGCTTACATCTGTGCCTTTGTTCACGCTATTTTCCTTTTCCAAATACTCTCCTCTTGCCACTTACACACCTAGGAAATTCTTACTCATTCTTTAGTACTCAGTTCAAATTTTATTTTCTCTAGCAAGCCTCTCCTCCCTCTATCATGCCTTCAGATAGGGTTAAATATGGCCCTCTGCACCATGGAGTACTGGCTCAGACTTGAATGTTCTAACGTGAGATATATATATATATATATATATATATATATATATATATATATATATATATATACACCTCATGAGTGTCAGGAGAATAGGGGGGCATACTGGCACAGAGTAGACCCTTTATAAACATTTTTTTGAAGAAATAACTAAATAGTTAATGTGCCTTTCCATCACCAAACATCTAACCTTTGTAAAACCAATTGAGTCCACTTTGTCTTCCTGAAGTTTCACTTCACCAAAAGCATCCTTGCCTGATCTTTGAGCATGAAATCTCTCAGGATCGTAAGGAAAAATTTCACTTTGAACAGGTGTTATTCCAGACTTGTTCTTGAGATAACGTTAGTTGCTTTTAGCTTTTCCTAAAGTCACCCAGAATTTTTAGTTCCTTCCTTCCTTCCTTCCTTCCTTCCTTCCTTCCTTCCTTCCTTCCTTCCTTCCTTCCTTCCTTCCTTCCTTCTTTCCTTCCTTCCTTCCTTCCTACCTTCCTTCCTTCCTTGCCTTTCCTCTCTTTTTTCTTTTCTTTTCTTTTTACAGAAATTTCAAAACTCTTATGGATTTCGAAAATATTTCCCTGGATAGTGACATTGGTTATTTCTATTTAAAACAGATACCTGATGATAGTTAGCCTGAAATAGATCTTCTAGGTTTCAAATCCTTATTTTCTGGTAAGTTTCTTTATTTAAAACAAAAACAAAACCCCAAGATATTTTAAGATACAAAATAGTTTGGAGCAGATTTTAGAACTTCACAATGTACGAGAATCTGTCAGTTTAGTGGCCCTTATAGAAAAATTCCTCATTCGCTACCATGATCTCCAAGTTCAGAGAGATACAAATCTCTTCCTCCTTTTATTTATTTCAGAATTTCCTAGCTGTAATATACAAATGCAGTCATGTGAATATGTCACACCAAGATAAAGCACATAAAAAGATGAAATCTTACCTTAGTGCCAAAAGGCAACCACGAATTAATAAAGCAGTTCTGTTAAAAAGAACCTGCAGTCACAGTTTTCCAGTTACATAAGTCCAGTGGCACCACACTTAGACATCCTAGAAAGAATTAAACTGAGAAAAAAGATGGTTAAATAGTGACTGACTATCTTAATAAGGTGAATGTCTTCTAATATCAGAAATAAATCACTTCATAGCAGATAAAATCATCTAGTCACTTCAGTATAGTTATCAGCTCATCTTAGTATTTTTTACTTTCTGTCTAGATTTTTCATGACCTAAATATTAAAGCATGAAGATATATCTCTTGGCATTTCTATTAAGATATTTTTCCATTTTCCCCTATTTCAAATGCCTGTGTTGTTCAGAAGGCCATTAGGCTCTATCTTCTGCAAATTTCCTTTGTGTGCTTTCAATCTATTGGACATTTTTCAAGCTATTGATAACATTTCTGAGCATTTGCACAATTAGTTGAGATAGTAACAGCAGTGTTAGGATCGCAAGAAAACACTGGTTTCAAAATGCTCTTGCGAACTAACTTTGTTGGGGCAAATTACTAGGAGGGTGAATAGTGACTGGATTAAACATCCAATTAATTAGCAGTTATCTGGAAACTGGGTGAGGGGAAGGTCAATATTGTGAAGGTAGGGGGAGGTGGAGAATGGATTCAAAGAAATGAACTATGATGAATCAACTTATATGAATAATTACAGCAAAATTGAGTTAATTTCATGGAATAAGTCAGTACAAAGGACAGAGCCATTGGAAAAAGTTTAATGGTGGTAATTGTTACATGATTTGGTCCTTGATATTGGATAAGGAGAGATAAGAAAAGACATTCAGGAAGGTGGAATGATACAAGCAAAGGGTGACATTGGACAAAGCAATTAGATTCAGAAAAACTTTAGTTTTTCGCAGGTCTTATGTTAGATGGGATGGAATCAGATAACAAAAAAATTGCAATTATGTAAACAGAGGAATCTGGATTCAAACTAACAGACAAATATAAGCCTCTAGAGACTTTTAAGCAGGGAGACAATATGAGGAAGTGGCAGTCATACATAGAGTAGAGGTCATATTTGTTATCTGATGCTATGTGACAAAATCCCTCCAGCAGCTTAGAAGACATTCATTTATTATCTCACAGCTTCTTAAGGTCAGAAATCAGGGCGAACCTTAGTTGAGGTTCTGGTTCAGGTTCTTTCACAAAATGGCAGTTAAGCCATCAGCTGGAGTAATAGGCTTCCTGGGACTGGGAAATCTCCTTCTAAGTTTGATCATGTAGCTGTTGGTAAGCCTTTGTTTTTCACTGGCCATTGTCTGGAAGCCTCCATTCCTTGCCACTAGGGCCTCTGCATAGGCTGTCTCAAAGTTCTCACATGACAGCTGGTTTCCACCAGAGGGAATGATCCTGGAATGAAAGAGAGAATGAGAAAACAAGAGAGAGTGTTCCCAAGATGAAAGCTGCCATCTTTTTGTAATGTAATACTGGAAGTCACATACCTTAACCTTTCCCATATTTTACTGTTCATAAGACCAACTCTGGTAAAAAAAAAAAAAAAAAAAAAAAAAAAAAGACCAACTCTGGTAATATATGGGAAGGAACAACAAAAGGGTATGAATGCCAGATGAAAACCACTGAGGGCCACCTTGAAAACTGGCTACCACAGTAGTCGATTTGGAAAGCCAGCCAAGAGGCTATTAGAATGATCCAATGAGAACAAGATGAAGATATGGCAATGAGGATGGAGAGAAAGGGACAAAACTGTAAAATATTTAGAAGACAGGATTATTTAATAGTAGTGAATTTGGTGAAGTTACAATATTAATAGCTAAAAGTAAACGTCAAGTTTTGGAACATGGACAATTTTAAGTTATCTGGCTACCAATTAGTTGGTGGTATAGAAATGGTAGTTTTTAATGTGAACATAACTTGAAATGTAGAACTGTTGAATTTGAGATGGCAGTTATCTACCTAAATAAAGATACCCTACTGATATTCTGGAACCTATAGTGGAATGTGAAACTGAGAAACGCAAAGAATACATTGACTACCATTTGTTTTAATAAATTGTTAATTTTAAGCCTCAGTGCTAAAACACAGAATGTCTGACAAAGAAAATCCTGCATGAAAATAGAAAAAAATATTCCAAGATGGCTTTAAGAAATACAGAAATTCAAATTATTGTTTCATATTATCAATATTTTATTTTTGATGGTTAAAAAAGTGTAGCAAAATGAGTCACCAATAAATGTATGCAAGCTGAGATTTTTTTTTTACAATATCCATTTACATGATCCATGTAGTATATGCATCCTTCTCAGATTTAAAAGGAGAAAAGATCTATTAATTTATGCCCCCCCAACACTTTTTGTGGGGCGCCTGGGTGGCTCAGTTGGTTAAGCAACTGCCTTCAGCTCAGGTCGTGATCCTGGAGTCCCGGGATCGAGTCCTGCATCAGGCTCCCTGCTCGGCGGGGAGTCTGCTTCTCCCTCTGACCCTTCCCCCTCTCATGTGTTCTCTCTCTCTCTCATTCTTGCTCTCACAAATAAAATAAAATCTTTAAAAAAAATTCAAAAAGAATAGGAAAAACAATGGAATTTCTTTTTCACACTTTATCTTTAGGTGAGAAAACACTTTCTTTACACTGGCTAATGAAATCAAATATGTTTCACACATTTATTAAGGTAATCCTTGAAATATAAAACCTTATTAATTCATGAAATAATCGATAGTTCCAATGAGAATCTCCAACTTTTTGAATTTTGAAAGTTTAAACATTGAGCGCAATTTTGACATTTATTGTTAATATATCATCACCAGAGACTGGTTGATCCAGGCTCTTCATGCTGGGAAAAAGAAATGCCATATAATGATGCAAAAATTTAAGCAAAACAAAACAAATAAAAACAAGCATTCACTGGGAATACTTTTTGCAGTCATTTCCCTAAGTCAAATACGACTCTAAAAGTCTTAGCTTACATAATCCTACATTACTCATTAATCTGTACTAAAACTGATCTCTCCAATATTTTTTTCTTCATTTCAGTCTATTATCTACAAAGTAGCCAGAATGATTAAAACAAAACAACAATGAGATTATGTAATGCCCCTGTTTAATATCATTCAATGACTCCCACTTTGTCTTAAAATCAAATTTCTTATTATAGCCTATAAGGCCCAGTAGGGCCACACTCCTTCTCACCAACCCTTCAGTTAGGCTGGATTCCTTTTAGTTCACAGACCAAGATGAAATCTTTCCTACCTTATAGACCATTTATATTCTGCATCCTATTCCTGGAAGGTTAAGTCCAATTTTTCACCAGCATGGCTTTTCCTCATTTTAAAAGTCTCAGCTTAAAAGATACCTACTCAGATAAAATTACCTTGCCCTTAGTAATTCCTCCTTACACACTTAACCCCATACTGCTTATCAAAGCATCTTTATAGGAATTACTTAGCTTATAATTTCATAGTGTGTATATGAACTCACAAACATATATATACAAACATACATATGCACACACGTATATATGTTTATGTGTGTAAAAATATGTCTTTGTGTGTCTATGTCTTTCCCTATGTCTAAATGCATGTGTATATGTATACTTTATTAAGGAAATATATATTCCAAAAATATACAAATACTGTGATCAATAAAGTTTTACAAAGTGAACACATCCACGAATCCATGTCACACTATAGAACATTGTGTGCAAGCCAGCCAGCCTTGCTTGAGATAGCTGCACCTATCTACCAAACTTCCCTCCAGCTCCCCACAAAGATAGTATGCCACATTGTGATTTTTATCATAATAGATTACTATAACCTTTTTTTGAACATTATATATGTATGTACTCTTTTGTGCCTAAATTCTTCACTGAACATTTTTTTATTTATTTTTATTTATTTTTTTATTTTTTAAGATTTTATTTATTTATTTGAGAGAGAGAGAATGAGAGATAGAGAGCACAAGAGGGAAGAGGGTCAGAGAGAGAAGCAGACTCCCTGCTGAGCAGGGAGCCCGATGTGGGACTCGATCCCGGGACTCCACGATCATGACCTGAGCCGAAGGCAGTCACTGAACCAACTGAGCCACCCAGTCGCCCTGAACATTTTGTTTTGAGATTCTTCCATTGTTGTATGTAGAGAAAGTTTGTTCATTTTCATTTTGAGTAGTTTTCCATTATACTGTACATGACAATTAGAATTATCCATTCTACTTCTGATGAATAATGCTGCTTGAACGTTGTTCAGGCACGTCTCTTGGTGCACATATATATGCAATTTTGGGGGTAATGCAGTTGCTATGCACAGGGTATGAACATATGTAGCTTCAGTAGATATTCCCAATGGATTTCTAGGATGTTTGCATGTGTGTATAATCAGCATAAGAGTTCCAGTTGTTATATATCCTTACCAACATTTGGCATTGTTATTATTTTTAATTGTTGATTTTCTGGTATGTGTGCATGCATATTGATATGTAATTTTGGTTTTAATTTGCATTGTTTTAACATCTAATATTAAAGACTTTGTTATGCTCGTTGGTTTTTTGGATATATCCTTTGGAAATGTCTATTCATGGCTTTTTCCCATTTTTAGTTTATTGTCCTTTTTTTCTTGTTTGATCTGTGGTTTAAATATATATATTTAAATAGATGCATATATATATATATATATATTCTGTACCTTTATCCTTTGCTATCTATACATAATTGCATATATTTTCTCCTACCTGAAGGTCTGCTTTTTCACTCTCCTAGTGATATGTTTGATGGTCAGTTGTTCCTAATTTTATTTTAATATTTATTTATTTTTTTAAAAGATTTTATTTATTTATTTATTTGAGAGAGAGAGAGAGACAGCATGAGAGGGGAGAGGGTCAGAGGGAGAAGCAGGCTCCCCGTTGAACCAGAGTTCAATGTGGGACTTGATCCCAGGACTCTGGGATCATGACCTGAGCCGAAGGCAGTCACTAACCAACTGAGCCACCCAGGAACCCAATTGTTCCTAATTTTAATGAAGTCTAAACTTATCTTTCCCATTTGGTTTGTTATCTCTGTGTCATATTTAAGAAGACTTTACCTAGTAAAGTCATAAAGATATTCTTCTATGTTATCTTTTTCTAGCTTTATTCCTGTTTTTCATATTTGGTTTTATGATCCACCTGGAATGTATTTTTGGTACTGTGAAATAAGCGTCAAGATATATATCTTTTTTCTCTATTGCATATCCAATTATTTTTGCATCTTCCTTTCCATTCTTCAGTGCTTTGTTATAAATCAGGTGACTATACACACACACACACACACACACACATATGCATTTGATTCTAGACTATTCTCTTCCACTATTTTAATAACACACATTTTAATTTCTGTGTCTTTTAAAATAAATCTTGGTGTCTGATAATGTAGATCCAACAGTTTTGTTCTTCATCATTGCCTTTGCTATTTTTGGCCCCTTGTATTTCCATAAAAATCAGCTTGTCAATTTTCATATAATAACCTATTGGATTTTGATTGCATTGAATTTACAGTTTAATTTTAGGGAGAATTGGCATCTTTACAATATTGAAATGTCTGATCATGAACGTGGCATATCTGTAATGAGCCATTGGCCCTTCACTTTTGCTTGCCTGCAAGAAATAACAAACTGACAATGTTGTTGGGTGTTGCCCACCATTCCAATCTGAGTGAGACCTCTGACTGTGGCAGAAGCTGTTGGTTCTCGTGGCCTGCCTTGTTCTGGCTCACTAACAAAGCTGGGTGGGATGGGGGCAGGGGACATATTGGAAGCTGACTCAAGATAGAGTGCACAAAATTCCACTCTTCTTTCTCAAATCCCGGCAGCATTTATGCATAAATGCTTCTTAGATTATTGTGTATATTTATGTGCTTTCCAGAGCCCTAAAATGTTTGTTTTTTGTTAATTCTACAGGGCTTTAGAAATGTGTTGGGAGACATGAGTTTGCCTCAGTCATTGTCAAAAGTCCTAAATAATGATTTGTTCCCCAGGAATTGGCCCACTTAATGGAAGAAGTTTTGCTTGTTGTCGTAATGTTATTCATGAAAGCCTATTATTACATTTGTAAAAATTGTAACATCTATATCTATGTCCCTCTAATTGCATTTTTTTTAAATTAGACTTTCTAGGAGTTTACAAATTTTACTGTTCTTAAAATAACAGACCTTTGCTTTGTTGATTTTTCCATTGCACATTTGTTTTCTATTTAGTTAATTTTTACTAGGATTTTTTTCCCCCTATTACTTTGTGTTTGCTTAACTGTTTTTTTCTGGCTTATTGAGAATCATATTCAGATAATTTATTTTATACCTTTCTTCTTTTATAATATACATTTAGGTGATAGATTTTCTGTAAGTAAGGGTTCAGCTGGATTCCACACATTTTGAAGTCGGTGTTCTAATATATATCACTAGCTCAATATCATATATCATAGATCATTTCTATATATCATAAAAATTTATATTTAATTTCCATAGTGACTTCTTTGAGCCATGAGTTATTTACTATTTTATTGCCCAATTACCTAATTTGGTGGGATTTTCTAGTATTGTTTTGTAACCTATATATAGCTTAATTTTACTGTGCTCAAAATAAAATTGTTCAGAGTTACTTTGTGTTCCAGAACAAAGTCAATTTGTTAAATATTCTAAGTAAACTTAAAAAAAGGGGTACTCTGCTATTTTGAAAAACTTCTATATGTTAATTTTTTGTTTGCTTGTTCCATACTTTACTGGGAGTAAATCTCAAACTGTGACTGTGATATTTTTGGTTCTTCCTATGTCTCTGCAAGTCTTTGCTTTCTATATATTGAGGCTTTCTTATTAATGCATACAAAATTAGGATTTTATATCTTCACATTGAATTGACCTTTTAATTATTATAAAATGTTTCTCTTAATCCCTAATTATACCTTTTGATTTTAAACCTACTTTGTTACTATACCTACCCACCTTTGTTTTGTTATGATTTGTTTTTCTTTTACTTTCAACCCTTCTGTTCTCTTATATAAAAAGATATCAACAGCATATGGTTGTGTTTAATTTCTTACCTGGGCTGATATCTTTGATTTAAATATATAGATATTGTTCATTTACATTCAAACAAATTACATATTTTGAGTGGCTTAAATCTACTTATTTAATTTTTTTCTTTTTTTCTTGCCTTTTTTATTAACCAAATGGCTTCTATTACATAATTTTCCTCCCTCGTTAGATTTTATTTATACATTATTTTATTGATCTTCCAGTAGTTTTTCAAGATTTTATAATATGCACATTTAACTTACGAGAATCTATCTTATTACTTTTGCCACTTTCCAGAAAATGCAAAGGCTTTAGAATATTTCATCTCCATTTACCTGCTTTATTTCTGTATCTATTTAAAAAAATTCAACATTTTTTATTATTGTTTAAAGTAGGGGTGCCCGGGTGGCTCAGTCAGTTAAGCGTCTGCCTTCGGCCCAGGTCATGGTCCCAGGGTCCTGGGATCAAGTCTTGTGTCAAGCTCCCTGCTCAGTGGAGAGTCTGCTTCTTCCTCTCCCTCTGCCCCTGCACCCCACTTGTGCTCTCTCTCTCTCTTTCAAATAAATAAATAAAATCTTTAAAATTTAATAATAAAGTAGAACTTGGCAAAGTAGCAAAAACTTGCAAAAAAAACCACCCAAAAAAGAAATAAAGCAAAAACTTGCAGAGACAAAGGAAGAACCAAAAATTCCATAGTCACAGTTTGAGATTTACTCTCAATAAAGTATGGAAAAGCAAACAAAAAAGTAGAATTCATGGGCCATATCCTGCCCCACTACCTGATTTTTTGTTTTTTTGTTTTAAAATTCTGTGAGGCAGGTTTGGTTTTTACGTTGTAAATGGCTGGAAAAAATAAAAAGAAACAGCATTTTAAGATGTGTGAAAATAATCTGAGATTTAAATTTTGTGTCCCTAAATAAAATTTTATTGAAAAATAGCCACACTGATTCATTATGTTTTCTATGGCTGCTAACCTAGCATAGCAGCAGAGTTGGTGGCCATCGTGACAGAGATCATTCATGATGTTCCCATTACTTTGCACTGCTGCTCCGTGTGCTAAAAATCTCAGTGGTGCAGCTCTAACTCATCAGAGTTGCAAGTGTCATACGCATTGCTGTACTGCAACATCTTATTTTATTTTTTTATACCAGTGCACCATGTATACAAATGGACCATATATATATATATATATATATATATAAAATATGTATATGTATACATACATATGATCACCATGGCAAAAGAAAAAAGTGGACTCTGAGTATCATGCTTTAAGACACAGTGGAGTACAGATTATTTTGTCATCAAATTAGATGACAAAGCATTGTGTATTTTAGCATTAACACTATAGCTGTGCTAAAAAAAAAAAAAATCATAACATACATCAACATTACCAGACTAAGCACTCAACACAACAATCACAACACTAAGGAAAAAATCTGAAAATTCAGTATGAAATATCTCATCAAAGAAGAATTTCCTCTTTTTGAAAATAAAAATGAGTCTATAACCAGAGTTAGTTGTTGAGAGGCTCATTTGTTAGCCAAGCACTGCATAAGTAATTGTAGACTGGCAGCAATTTTATTTTGATGTCTTAAAGATGTCATTTCTTTTCTGCTGGATTTCTTTATTTGTGTTGAAAAGTGAAACATTTTTATTATCATTCCTTTGCAGCAATGTCTTTTTTTAAAATCTGCTTTTAAGAATTCCTCTTTGTCCTTGATTTTTAACTTTTAATACTATATGACTAGGTGTGATTTTGTTTGTTTGCTTGTAATTATCCTTCTTAAAGTTAGTAGACCTTCTTGTATCTGCTTGGGAAATTCTTATCCCATGTCTCTTGCAATATTGCTCCTACCTCTTTATTGCTTTTCTCCTTCTTGGACTCCATGTACACATATGTTAGACCTTTTCTTCAAACCTGATGTCTCCTACACTATTTTATATATATTTCATTCCTTTTTCCTTTGGTGCTTCCTTCTGGATTTTCTACAGAGCTCCATTGTTATTAAATCCATATATTGATATCTTAATTTTAGTTGTGTTTTTGTTTTAGAATTTCTAATGATTCCTTACTATAGCTTTACTTTCTATGGTGAAATTTTCAGTCTTTTCATCATATTATTGTTTATATATTAATAATAGTATCATTGACCTCTCTTCTTGATGTGACTTGGCAAATGCTTTAAAAAGAAAACGTGATGATAAATGTTAGGGTCACGTCAGTGATTTTCTATTTTCTTAGGAAATAGGTTTCTCAAGTTCTGGTTGCCTTGGTTATTTTCCATTGTCCTAAAATAGTGCTATCTCTTTGTCGCTCTCTCTCTCTCTGTGTGTGTGTGTGTTTTGCCCAACTTCTATAGCTTTACTTAGGATGATAAATAATCTGAACTAAGCTGCACAAAAAAAAAAAAAATCGCTAAAAAAACAAAACAACAGCAACAACAAAAATTAGCCCTTTTCCTGGCCCATAGTTTTGGTTCAACAAATATTTTCAACTGAAATAATTAATGTACTATATTCTGAGTTTGTGCTAAGAATTTCATAATGGATATTTTAGTTGTACTAGAACTTCCTGGATATAAAGGAGGAACAAACATTTTGCCTGTCCGACATTAGTTCAAGAACTCTCGCTCATGAGAAAGCCTAAGGTGAATGGGAACAGAGAGGTGCAAGATATGTAAAGAAGTCATTTTAAAAAAAATTTTTGACCTTGTAAATTTGAACCAAAATAGAGACTCTTAGTAAATTAAACCTTTCTTCAAAATCTATTTCCCACACTCTTCCCAGAAGAGGAGAAACAAGGAGAAACTATCTCCCAAAAAATAAAATCAAGTAAGAAAAATTGTTTTTAAATTTGCAAGTGGTCATGATGCCCTTGAAATCATCTGATTAAAAGGTAAGAAACTTGTAAATTACCAGCTCCTTATTTAATCGTGGTATGGAGAGACATTGTACTCTGATACTTTCTGTGAACTATACTATTAATAGTACATGGGTCAGAGTCCTTCCTAGTCTTCAAAACCTTTTCAAATCCCCAATTGATATCAATTGCACATCAACAGGGTTGAGATGAGAGTGAAACATACGAAGCACTAAGGGCACACAATTTGAGGATGTACTTGCTCTCAAGGTCACAGAAGAGGCCACCTCATACTTGCATGCCCCTGGGAGTGAGTGACTCCTTAAATTGTATGCCTTTGGTGGGTTACATGTCTCATCTGACATTCAGGCCTACTTTTGAGGTGATTGGAGCAAAATTTACTCTCATGACTTTGTAATTGTGGAAGCAGGCAGAGAAAACTAATTGATTCCCCTAGGGCCACATTGGAACCTAGAAGACTGATCATAGTAAGTTAAAAACAACCTTGGTAAATATAGGTAGGATGTACAATTCTTTGTGTAGTATCACAGAACCATGAGTAACACTAGTCAAACTTAGATCAAAGCCACGTGAGTAATTTAGAGCAGTAATAATAAAAGTCAATTTCCTAGGATCAGTCTGCATATATGTAGCATGCTCCATCACCTGAAAGAATAGTATTTTTGGTTTCTGGGTGGGACACCGACTTTAATGCTTTTTGTTGTTGATCTCTGCCACACCGATTAGGCTTAAACTTGAATTAACAAATGATACTTAAATTTTGTCCTCCAGCCTTGACGAGCCTTAGTTAGAAAATCAGACTATTATTGTGTACTAATTTTTACCTTAGCAGATGCAGCACTAATTGCTACAAACATGTTAACAAAGACATTTGCAGTCAGCACGCACAGAAAAGTTTTAAGAGATTCCTTCTATAGCAGTGAGCTCTGTGTAAGAATGTGGAATGATTTACAGGTGTTAATGGGCATGCATTATTGTTGAAATGCTGCTCGATTAAGGCATCTGTGGAACTACAGAAAGGGCTGTGTTGAAAATGAGTGCACCTGTTTGCAACCTGCTAAAAGATGCTTTGAAAATAAGACGTAGTTATCCAAAATAGTCCTAAAATCAGGGATTAGAAAGCTTCATCTCTTTCCAGGCTTCTTGTTTATTTATTTATTTATTTTTTCTGTATTCAGTGTTCTTTCTCAGGTGTGAACTGAAAACTTCATTTTGGATCAGGGTCATTTTATTTAGGAATGAAGGTTGAGTTTAAAGTGCTATCTCTTAAGTGAAGGTCAATGGTTTATCCATTACAGTGCCCAACCCCAAATACTTTTTGCAATTAATTATATCTATATCTGTTTTTATAGAGTAAAAGAATAAAGAAATGACAGTCAGCAGTTTTAGGGAATACAAGTTAAAGGTGTCCTATCATTTAAAATGATATATCATTTTGGAGAGAAAATTTAAAAGCTGGTATATGCAATCTAAAATTAAATACAGATTTTGAATTTCAGTCTGTGAAGCTAAAAAGATCAAAGGAAAGTCTTTATAGTACTTTGGAATTTGGTATAATACTTCCCGGGAGGTCATTTACTCCCATAATTTAGTCTGACTTATTTTGGCTTCGGGTCCATTAAAAGTGTGCAGCAAAAAAGGAGGCCTCTTTTTACTTTAATTTTTAACAGCAACTTGTCAGTAAAAAAGAAAGATGTCTGAAAGAGGAGCATCTATCATAGTTCTAATAGCTTTCAAATCTAGCTTTTTGAGTCTGATTGAGAGGGAAGCTTACCTTGAAATGTCGATATTTTAACTCTTTCCCCTGTTCTGCGGAGGAGTATTACATTAGATTTTAAGGGTTGCTCAAATGCAGCCACCACCTCCTATGATACCCATGGTTGTTACCCCTTAGCCAAGGAAATTTTAGATGTTCAGAGGATTAGCAATTTCTTTCTGTCGGCTCTTTTCAAATGATTCAGTCCTACTGATATGAATTCAGCTCATCAGTGGAAAGATGACTACAAAAAATGAAGACCTGGGTAAATAATTCCTTACTCTTTTTCTTCTCCTTTCTTTCCTGTCTCTCTTCCCCTTTATCTCCCTGCCTGTTTCTCTACCTCCATCTCTCTCTCTCTCTCTCTCTCTCTCTCTCTCTCTCACACACACACACACACACACACACACACACACAAGGAAGGATTTTTTTTTTTTTAGAGGCTGCGTTATGCAAGGGGTAAAGTGCTTGGCTGGATTCAGAAAAGGCAGGAATCTCATGCTCTAGGTTTGTATGTGTGTGGGTTTCATTGCAGTCAGTCTATTTCTCTAGTCTTCAATTTTCTTATTTGGAAAATAAAGAGGTTGAGTTTGATGAGGTCTCTTCTATGCTTGAACCTGTTCTGAGCATGCCTAGTCTGGGATAGTAGTAATTATTATTCTATGATGACCCTACGGAGTAGTGCTCATCTCTTCTTAATGTGGGCACAGAAAACTAAAAAAGGATTACTTTAATTGTATCAATGTAATTCAACTAAGCTTTCTAAGTAAGTGTTCATCAGAGCAGATTTCTACTCTCTACGAAGATGTTAAATGGCTACCAATCAGCTCCTGATGAGTGGCTGCCTAGAGTCCTGTGCTGGGAAGGAATGTGAAGCCAGGTCCAGGGTTCCCTGTGAACTCTGAGCCCTGGCTTCCATTGGCGAGTAAGCAGTAGGTAAGTGGGGCACAACCACCGCTTATTAGCCATCCCCAACTCCCTATTTGTTGATATTGTGGAAAATGAATGACTAGGCAGAACTTATTATAAATCCAGCTTGAATGAAAGAAAATACAAGGCAAAAATACATCTTTACATGCAACCCTTAGAAGCTTATAGATTTCTAATACTTGTAAGTCCTAAAATGATTGTTATTACTACCTCAAGGAATACATTTATTTATGGGCCCCCTGAGCACACAAAATGAAGGTATATTTATTAAATAATCTAGGAACTTCAGGGCATCTACTCTCTGCTTTTTGACATATTTTAGGGAGTCTCCCTATCAACCCACCCACTGCAATCCTCATACTTTAAAAAATTCCATATTGGCTTGGCTTACTATGAAAGGTAATCTCTTGGACCACTTTTTGACTCAGATGAAAGAAATTCTGGAATGTCTGCAACATAAAGAAATGTGTTCGTAAAAAAAAAAAGAAATGTGTTCGTATCTTACGTGCTTCTTGACTCTTGCTGTTGAAAGGTTCTGGAAGGTCAGCCTCTATTGTATTATAATCTAAAGAAAATGAACAACATTAAGCATTATGGAATTTATATTCTCATTTTAGTGGTAAAAGATTGGTAGGAATTTTTAGATATTTTCTATTGTGTATATAATAAAGCCAAACAAGCACTTGGAGATCTGGCTACCATACACTTCTCAGAAACACTTACGATATTTGCTGAAGAGTTTGAAGTATATATTTACCCCTTGTGTAACCTAGTGTAACTTGTTACATTATGCAGAGAATTCTAACCAAGCCATGTAAAGCAACACAAATTATCTACTGACCTACTTGCATTTTTCTAAGGTTTTTGTATTGTAAGGTTTTATTTTCATATACTTTCAGACTTACAGAAAATCTACAAGCTGCAAGAGGTTCAGGGAACTCCCTATATCCTTTATTATTCACCAGTGTTTTGCTTCTCCTTCCATTTATTCCCTCTTCTCATTCTCGCTTTCCCTTCTTCTTCCTTCCCCCACCTCCTCCCGCCCCATCCACTTTTTTTCTGAAACAAGTGAATGTTAATTGGAGCTACCATGCCCCCTCTTTCTGAATACTTTATTGTGTAACTTCTAAGAACAAAGTCATTCTTTAACATAACTGTGATATAATGACCATAAATTAGAAAATCTTAATATTGATACGATACTACTACATGATCTAGAGTCCACGTCCAAATTAAACATATTTTATAACTAATTTGTATTTTGCTGGGAAAGGTTCCATGGGTGAGGGGATAATTGATGCTATAGGAGAGGGATGAAAACTGTAAAAGCATATCCTTGAATAGGTCAGAGGAGATGCTATCTAGTACACAAACCCTGGGGTTGTCCTTGGTTACGAGCATAAGAAGAATCTGCGGGCACAGATGAGAATGGGTTGATTCATTCAGTGGTGGGAACTTGTATGGCCTCCTCTGTTACACATATCTTCTTAGATAAATAAGAAGCTGAAATGAAGGAAGGAGAAGGTGGTACTAAAGGTCTAAGGAGGGAGAAGAGAGCAGGGAGATGATAAATGGATCATGAAAATGTGTTATGATTACAGGTAGCACTGAGGTCACACTTGAGGTTAGTGGTCCTAACATTAAGGTGCATAGCATGACTATTTTCTCTCAACTGCTCTTGGCGGTTTACATGCAAGTGCAGAGAAAGGGAATAGTTTTATTTAAGCAGGGCTGGAGTTTTGACATAGGTGTACGATGAAGCAGGAGGAGCAGGGAGTTGAGGGTTGTACGTAAGGGAGTAATGTTGAAGCCTGACCCTACCTTTAAACTGGAGAGTGGGGATGTGAGAATCTTACGGGACGAGAGACAATGAGAAAGGTTGCAGTTACCATAGTAATGACGGGGTCTAGGAGTTATTCTAAAAAGTGAGAAAAGGTAACTAAGATCACTGGAGGAGAAGATGTCCTGGGACTCTGAATCCTGAGTTTTAGAAAGAACCATCTACACTAGAATTGAAATTATGACAGGAATAGCCTATTCCTGCCAGGGAAAATATTCCCGGAGTGAGGCGTGACACAGTGCAAGGACTGGTAGTGTGTGGTATCGTCCGCTGAGAGAGTCAAAATTTGGGATTTTTTTAGTGGAGGGACGTTAGTCTGAAAGCAGCGATGGGGAGCATGGAAAGCACTTAACACACGTCAGGCTCGAAGGTAGGAGAGAAGTGGGGAGAAAACATAAAAGGGCCAGACATGAGGTAGAGGTCTGCAGAGCCAGGCTTCTGTGAAGCCTGCAAGGGAAGGGTCCTGCACTGCCCAGAAGTGCCACATCTAAGACGGTTTTCTTCTCTGTACAAACTTCACAGCTTTGTGCACGTAGTCTTGCAGTGTTCCATCAGAGGGTAGTGAAGTGTCTTCAGGAGAAGCTCCACTTTCTAACTTACAACATGGTGTCATAAGGGCTTAATAGAAAAGTTGAGAGTAAGAGGTTTTGTTGATTATAAACCATCAATTCTGGAAGTGAAAGGACTGCAGGAGTTGGGGAGATGCAGATATGAGGTAAAAATAAAAGTATAGAGCTTTTAAGGATTGGAGTCTGGGAATGAGAGGATGACCTGCAGAGATTCAGTTGATTTTTGGTAGATCCCAGGCGTCAGGAGTTTTAAAAACTCCCAGTAATTCTAATATGCTTCCAGGGCTGGGAACCATCGTCCTAAATAATTTGTATTAAATTATTTAAACAATTCTTCTAAAAGCCTATAAGCACTACATTAAATTCATAACATGTGACATACCTAATGTTACATATCGTAAAGACTAAGTGAATAAATCACTCAAGCACATACACAGTTCTGTTTATCCATCACTGTCATTGTCCATAGTTCTAAATTAACGCAGAGAGGTTTCGCTCAATAACTAGATGCTTCCATGTTCATTCACTGAAAAGATCAAATGAAATCTACCTCCAGCTGGCTCTTGGAGACATGTGATGCCATTTGACATCATGTGCTCTCACAGTGTGCTTCTTGAGTAAAATCATTTAAAAAAAAAATAAGCACACATTGATTCTGTTACCAATTGTGTTGTTTGTTGGAGATCAAGTTGGGATAAGACAGATACTTTAGTCTTAATTTTACATGTAATAGCTAAGTACCTGTTTAGGAGTCTTTGACAATGAACACCTTCCCACAGTCTCTATTTTAGTAACCCTTGGAATTTACATTGATTTTTAGTTTACTTACGGCAATTCTGATCCGAAATTCAACCAGAGGTGTTTTTCCGCCCCATATCATCATACCTCTCCTGCCTGCCATTGAAATATCTATCAATTACCTATGTTGAGACATGTTGCTAAGCAACTTTATTTGGAATTTGAACATTAAATTTGCACTCTGATCATTATGGATATCAATAAAATAACAATTATCTTCTGAGCAATGGTGACCTGACTGTATAGTTTCTGATGATAATATAAAACAACAAAAGCAAAAGGCTATGCTCTAATTTTAATTTTAAATCTACAATCTTCTGCACAATTTCCTGGGAACTTACCTCAGTTCTACCTTAATGCCTCACCAATTATGATGAGGCTGAGCATCATCTGACAGAAACAAACACATTGAAGTTGTTGAACTCACTGCTCACAGATTGTCTTTTATTACAATATTAAGCACAGGATGTAAGAGATCCCAAATGTAGCACATCAGAAAAATATTATCTTCTACAAATACAATGATTTGGATTTGCTCCTATTCAGAAGATGTTCTGAAAATGCTGTCGGATATTGCACACTGATTTCTTTCAGTCTGCAAGAGCTAATCCCCCTTTTGGATTGATACAAGTAGTCAAATCACTCCCAAATCTTCAGGAAATGAAAGGCTAGATCACTAATCACCGCATACATACTTCACTTTAATATTTCATTCAGCATTGATAGAAGATTATAATGGAAGATATTATGAAAGGGCACCACTACAATTGTACTCAGTGGGCCGTGTGTGATATTCGAAAGTACAGCATCTCTGTGGGTGCTTTGCAAGTTGCAGTTGTTAGACGAAGAATAAATGTTAAACCGGATTCTCCCAGTCATCCAATCAAAAACATTTATTATGTGCCCTCTATGTGTAAAGAACTATATTAAGTATACAGTTTTTGTCTCCGCTATTATTCTAAAACGATGCTTCTGGTGTGTTTTAAGCAGAGCTGAGTGGGTCATGCCATTAGAATAAAATGAAGGCATTTTTTCCCAGTTTCTAGAAGAGAAGTTAAGGCTCAGAATTTTATCACTTTGAGCTTTCTTCTGCTAGTTTTTCTTAAATGTTGGATGCCTGCTACTGTTTATGTCGTAGCTTCTTGTAGCTAATTTCAAAACCAAGATTATTTAAGTTTAGTACATTTTTATTTTATGTTGTTCTGGAAACAACATCATGATTACCAAGTGTCCTTTCTTGTCATGTAAATAAGTCTGAACACCAATGTGACTTCAGATGCCTTGGAACAACTGTAATTAATTCAATTCAGGTGGCTAAAAATGAGTAAGTTCAGACAGTTGACTAACACACAAATTTCTAAAATGTAACCATGTACTTTAAAAGAATTAATGCAGCATTTTATGTAGTTAAAGAGTGAAAATAGGTTAGATCCCAGGAGGATTTGGTTTATTTTGTTTTTACTTACATGATTTTCTAGTGAATGAAGTTAAATCATGTCTATTATTTCTTGATGCCAATCATTTCCTACAACTGCATCAGACCATCTGTAAATTTAGGCTTCACAGAGTATGTAATAAACTTGCTTTATTTTTGTCAAATAGCATTAGCTTAGTAGTTAGTAATAATAGCAAACTCTTACTGAGTACATACTTTTGGGTAAGGAACCATATTCTACATGCCTTTGGCTCTTCTAAATCTCACAATCGCCTTATGAAGAAGGTGCTACTATTATCTCCTTTATTCAGGTGAGGAAACTCATAGTCTAAACTAAACCTACTTTACTAGTAAACCTAGTGAACTAAACCTCATCCAAATCGGAGATTCGACCTCGGTCAGTTTGGCTACAGAGTCTGTGTTCTTGACAATTGAGCTAAACTAACCCCATTTTTTTTAATTCAGGAAAGTTGTATTATTTAGGATCCTTTTGCTGCAAGTATCACCCTAACCTAAACTGGTGGAAACAATAAAAATAATTTAGTGGCTCACATCATTAAAAAGACTAGAAATAGCACTTGCTTCAGGCAAGGCTTGATTTATTGGTTCAATGATGTCACTAAGAACCCAGTTTCCTTCGGTCTCAATGCTCTGTTTTCCCAAGATGGATGCCAGCTGCGTCAGAGGAAAACACTTCCTTATTCACATTCAGCAAGAAAAAAAAGTGTCTTGGTCTCAGTATTTCTTGCGAAAGTCTTGAGACTCACTCTAAATGAGCCAGTTTAAGTTGCTGACTGCCCCTCAATCAATCACTTTGATCAGGGAGATGAAATGTTCTACTTGGCTTAGGCTAGATCCGGTATGCTTCCCTGAAACCACAGAATCCTTAAATGGGTTTCTGGTAATGGCGGACATAGATACTCCAAAAGCAAACCATAAATGTATACATAATAGAGTATTTCTATAGTCTATACTCTCATACATAAAGGAGATAGCCTTACTGCATAATTATAGGAAGGTCATTTTCTCTTTCACAGTTTCGAGGTTCAGCAAGACTGTCTATGTCATATATCATAACATTGAGATGGGCCAGTGATGATTTCAGTGTAGGATGCTATGAACTACAGTCATACCAAAGAAGCCACTTACCTTTCTTTGTCTCCTCTTCCACTTGCATGTTTATGTAGAGTAGTACTATAAGACTCATTTACTATGAGTCATATATATATATGTATAGATATATTCTATCTCTTCATATATATATATATTCTATCTCTTCATCTATCTATCATCTATCTATCTATCTATCTATCTATCTATCTATCTATACTATGGGTCATATATATATGGTATTATATCTCTTCATCTATCATTTATCGCAGCCTGACACCTTTTCTTGGGAATCAACCTTTGAACTGAGGAAGATGCCATACAAAATGATTTTGGGAGGAGCAGCTATTCTAGAATCATCTTGTCAGGCTACCACATAAGCAGTAATGGTTATTAAAGCCAACATTTATCCAGAATATTTAACTTTGTGGACATTTGGATCACTCAATAAAACAGAATATAACATTTTAGGAAGAAAAGGGGAGTATGTCAGAGGGGGAGACGAACCATGAGAGATGATGGACTCTGAAAAACAAACTGAGGGTTCTAGAGGGGAGGGGGGTAGGGGGATGGGTTAGCCTGGTGATGGGCATTGAGGAGGGCACGTTCTGCATGGAGCACTGGGTGTTATGAACAAACAATGAATCATGGAACACTGCACCAAAAACTAATGATGTAATATATGGTGATTAACATAACAATAAAAAATTAAAAAAAAAATGACTTTTTCAAATATCACTAGCTGACATTGTTATCCATAGTTGTTTTAGGAATAATTTTTTTTTTCTCTAGTACTGTTTTTGCTTTTTATTCATGCTCTTTTAGGAACTAAGTACTTCTTTGAGAAATGGAGCTTTGAGATATGGAGATATCAGACTGTAGTCTGACAAATTTCAGTGCCAAGTTTACATTGGCGGCTTATGATGTGTAGGAATGAAATTCTTGTCCAAAGGAGACATACATGCTTCATGTTCTTCTATGTTTAAAAAGAAACACCATAAGAAAAACCCACCTCTGCATTCTCATGTCAAGGCTAAATCATTTACAAAGTACAGTAATAAACATGCAAGTGGAAGAAGAGACAAAGAAAGATAAGTGACTTCTTTGGTATGACTGCAGTTCACGGTATCCTAAACTGAAATCACAGCTCACCCATCTCAACGTTATGATATATGACATAGATAGTCTCGTTGAACCTCGAAATTGTGAAAGAGAAAATGACCTTTCTATAATTATGTAGAAAGACTACCTCCTTTATGTCTGATGTTTCTATTTCAACCAGTTGTGATGATCTGCTTGAATTAACTGTGGAGTTTTATAGATTTAAACAACACAAAATAAAAGCACTTCATTGAGTATGCGGGTGAATCATGGAATTTTTTGAGATTTTTCTCCACCTGTCTAAAAAATGTAGAGATGTAATGAAGCCAGAAAATCTGGAATCTCCAAACAGTATATATCTTTTCAAATAACAACTGAAAAAATGTAAAAGAAAAAATATTTAAATTAAAATGCTATTTTTACATTCATATTTTTTCAAACTTTCATGGCAGTTGCAGATTTTCAGAAAAATTGCAAAGGTAATACAGAAAGTTCCTATGTATGCTACACTCAGTTTCCCATATTATTAGCATCTTATATTAACATGGTATATTTGTTGCAATTATAAACCAATATTGATGCATAATTATTAATTAAAATCCATGCTGTATACAGTTTCTTTGTTTCTCAAATAAATTTTTATTTTAGAACAGTTTACATATACAGAATTATTGTGAAATAGTACTGAATTTCCATATACCCCACACTGCATTTTCCCTATTATTGACATCGTACATTTGTATGATTCATTTGCCACAATTAATGAACCAATATTGATGCAATGATATTTATTTTATTTTTATTTTTTTTTAATTTTTTTTAAAAGATTTTATTTATTTATTTGACAGAGAGAGACACAGCGAGAGAAGGAACACAAGCAGGGGGAGTGGGAGAGGGAGAAGCAGGCTTCCCGCCGAGCAGGGAGCCCGATGCGGGGCTCGATCCCAGGACCCTGGGATCATGACCTGAGCCGAAGGCAGACGCTTAACGACTGAGCCACCCAGGTGCCCCGATGCAATGATATTTAAAGAGTCTATACTTTGTTCAGATTTCCCCAGTTTTCCCCTAATGTCCTTCTTCTGTTTTAAGATCCCACCCAGGATACCACATCACCTTTAGTCATCATGTCTCCTTAGGCTCCACTTGGATGTGACAGTTTCTTGGACATTCCTTGTTTTTAATGACCTTGACAGTTTTGAGGATTATTGGTCAGGCATTTTGTAGAATATCCCTCAACTGGGATTTTTCTTATGGTTTCATTATGATTGGACTGGATTTTTGAGTTCTGAGGGGGGAGACCACAGAAGTAAGGTACCATTCTTATCACATTATGTCAAGGTATATATGACTTAACAGTGTTGCTGTTAACCTCAGTTATCTGGCAGAGGTCTTACCAGGTTTTTCCACTATAAAGTAACTCCCTGGCCCCTCTCCATTTTCATACTCTCCTTTTCGGAAAAAATTTTCTTGCACAACCTACACTTATGGGGTGGGGAAACCATGTGCCACCTCTTTAAGGGCAGAGGATCTATATAAATTATTTGCAACTCTTCTGCACAGGAGATTGATCTCTCTTCTATTTACTTATTTTTATACTCAATTTTTATATGCATTCATATTTTAAAAGTACAATTAGTCAAATAGCATAGCATTGGCATAATAATATTTATTAGGAAGAGTGAAACACGTGGCCTAATAAGCCAGTATTCCAGGGTTAGGTTGGCGGTAATTGGCAATGTCCAGTATTCTAGGGAGGGCACGAGACTTTCCTCGGGTATAAACTTACTTCTTCCCTGTATTATGCTGTCTGTCCAATCTTTTCTAAGCTCTTTCTATTTCCTGTGTTTAACCAGATCTTAGTGATCATGGATTGCAGAAGTCTATTATCTTCTGAGCAAAGCAGCAGATACTTGTATTTGTTCTAATTGTCTCTCCCTGAACATTTATCAGGGAGCAACAACAGCAACAGAAGCAGCAACAGCAGTAACACTACTAGGTTTATAGCATGAGCCCCATTACGCTAAGTGTTTGACACATACTGAAATTTAAGCCTGACCATAGATAGCTCTATGAATCACAACTTATTATCCTCATTTTGAAGAATAGGAAAACTTCAGAGGGTTAAATAACCTGACCAAGGTCACCGAGCTGGCAAAGTTGAAAGGCAAACTAAGATTTTTGTGATTCGAAATTTTAAGTTATAAACTACTCTTCACTGCTTCAACTCACTTCATCACTCCTAGTGTTAATGACTAAGTATTTCCCCTCGCAGTCTTTGATGGACTGATTCTTTTTTAGTCTATTATACTTTTGTCATTTCAGCTCTCAGATAATTAAAAATTTTCTCCTATATGCCTTTTCTGGTCCAATAATACCATGTGTGAAATGCTGTAATAGGAATTTTTCATTGTGTTTTGTTGCTTATGCATTAGAGTTTTCTTTTAGGGGGACTAACATGTTGGCTGGCTGTTATTTGATTTTTCCTATGGTTTCCTTGGTACCCCAAATCTCATTAACGTTTTGACTAAGACTATTGATCAATCCATATACCCAAGTAATTACCATTAACCACCTATATGTATTATGGGGAGATACAAGCTGAAAAAGATTGGCTTTTCCTTCAATAAAACTACAGGTGGATAGAAATAATATACATATCAAAATAGTACAAAGAGAGAAAGTAGTGAAAATTATGACTAAGGGATAAAGAGTTGAGGAAAAAAGATTAATTCTGAGAATTAATTAATCAGATAAGACTTCTTGGAGGAGGTAACATTTGACTTAGTTCTTGAACAACTTATAGGATTTGTGAACATGGAGATGGATGTGAGCACAATACAATGTAGAATTGACCTCCAAGATTCCACTTTCTTTTGGTTCTCTTTTTATCTCTCAGACACTTTTAGGTGCTCATCGTCTTCTACCTACCTTTTAAATACAAAATGATTGGCTTCTACCTTCAATTCTCTTCTTTTTGTTCTCTATATACACATTGCGCCTTCAACTATCAATCACATGCTGAGAATCCCAGACCTTTCTTTCCACCTATAAAATACCTCAATAGACATCTCATACTCAGAATGTCAAAAATAACTCCTGTTCATTTCTTAGTTATAACATAATAACTGAATTGATTTACGTTTGAGTCAAACATTCTTAGGTTTGAGTGCAGTTTCCATCACATACTACTGAAGAGACTATGGGCAAGTCACTTAATAAATATAAGCCTCATTTTTTTTTCCAGTGAGATCAATAGTAATTGTGCCCACTTTATTTAGATATTATAAAAATTAAATGAGATCATAAATGTCTAAGTTCTCAATGCTAGATGTTGTTTTTATTATTTTTGCAATTTTACTAAAGGATGTCACCATCCACTTGATCACCCAAGCGCCAAACTTAGCAATCACCACCAATGAAACTCTTTAACATCACCTTCCACTAATGCTGTCAATTCCTTGTTCTTCATGTCTCTTTTCTATGCCCACCTGCTACTTCTTAGCCCTGTCTTCTTCCTCTAATTACAGTAGATTACAGCTGGTTTTCCTACATTAGATCATATCCTGCTTTTATTAATACCTCACATTATTGCTAAAATAATGTTCCAAATATGCAAATCTGATATTTCTCCTCTGCTTTAATCAATAGCTGCATATTATTTAAGTGTTGAAGTCCAAACTCTTTATCATGATCTGGCCTCTGTCAAAACCTCCTGAGTTATCCCTAATGAATCCAAGGCCCTAAACACCATAGTTCCAAATCTCCCTCCCCTACACCATGCTACTTATCTTTCTCCTGAACATTCCATACTGTTTCACACTTGGACTTCTTGGAACCTTCTCATAGCAATGTCTTTTCCATCCACACTGCAATATGGGAAATGTGTCCACAGCCCCCAGAAATGTCTTTTACAACACCTTTTTAAGATAGACCCCGCAACTTTTGAGTCCCCATTGCCAACTTTATGTGCTATTTCCATAATACCTTAAACTTTTGTTGCATTTATTTATTTACAAGCTTTTCTGTCCCACCAGAATGTGTATCACTAGCGGGCAGGAATCTTACATCTGATGTAAAATTCATTCTCAGATCCTAGTAAAGTGCTTGGCATGTTAATAGGTACTTAATAAACGCTTGTATGCATTATTGAATAAATTGGTCCAAATGATCAAAGATTACTCATTTCCTCACACTTCTGTCAAATTCATATTAATTCACAAGAAAGTATCTATTTTTGAAATCTGATACTTTGCTAGACAAAGAAGTTTGTCATTGGAAAGTCAGAGAATTTCTGTTTTATTTAACCACCAGAGCACTTACACTGATGGTGCTTGATAATATTGCTGGTACCAGGTCCGTAAGACCCATCTCTAGACACATCCTCATTCATCTCAACCCATCATTGGTTGTTTCTAAACTGGGTTTCCCACCCCCATGTCAAAATAGTTCCAACTGATGGCACGGTGGTCCCATTTCTCAGACATGTATTTTGGAAAGAAAACTTGCTAAGGTTTTCCTCCACCTGATGTAGAATTCAAAAATAAGTGTAAATTTGATAGACAGAAGCTAGTAAAGATGCCCAATACTTTCTTAATTTAGCCTGTCACCAGGTACACCACAATGCAATTACCCATTTATTAAGAAATAAAATGAAGACAAAAAGCATTTAATTTTAATTGCCTGTGATGCTCACCATATTGTCACTTTTTACTGGCTCACTATGGCTGCTCAGCTAGAATTTCTCTTTCATGCAAACAACAGGACTAAATTGAATTACATAAAAAGAAGCTACACACTGACTCCCAGCAGTATGTTTTGACAAAACATTTTGTCTCCATAAATGATTTCAGATGCTGTAGTCAAAAGCCTTGACTGCAAATAATGGGTTCATAAAACCTATCTTTAAAATTTTACCTGACAGTAATGCCGTGCAAATATCTGCACTTCTAGTTCACCTTCTCCACTTGTTTACATCAGGATTTTAATAGAGTGGCTGTCACTGAACAACAGCTAAAGGCCACTGTTTGATAAGTTCCTGTAAAAACACACTGTTTAAAATGAGAATTTCCTTCTTAAATTCAGCCATCATAAAATGTGTTGGTGGTGGTGGTTAGAAAATTATTGAAGAAAACATGTTTTCTTGGAGGACCTCAATAAAATTCTCAGAGTTAAGGGGCATCTAAATACTGATGACTTCCCAATTCTAGGTTTTGAGTTGCTAAAACAGCACCTGGCAAAAAGTCCTTCACGTAGTAGGTTCTCAGTAAGTGTGCTCCTCAATAGTTACGGCGCCCGTTCTTTGATAATGTGGCTTTGTCGAGGCTGAATTTTGCTCCAGTAGGTTAACTTTATCAAATAGAAACATGAATTATTTCCACATTGAAATTGTATTACTATATTAAAAGCAACTAAATATATACCACTCTGCATGTTTTGCTTATTTGTTCTTAAATCCTCGCTATGAGAAAACAAGTAAGATCTTAACAATGAACTGAAGGTTTATTTGGCGCTTACTATGTGGCTTGCAAGGTGCTGAGCACTTTGTATGGGTTATCTTATTTAAGCTTCTCATCAGGCTGATGAGGAAGGTACTTTTTATGAAGAATCTGAGAAGCTGTTCTATTTCTTAAAATCGATTTTTTCCCATTTAACTAAAACATATTATTTATAATGCCATGTCTTCACAGAATTTTTTTTTTTACTTCTTTTCTTTTTTTAAAAGATTTATTTATTTATTTTGAAGAGAGAGGGAGAGAGAGCACGCGAGCACGCACAAGCACGCATTGGGGAGGGGCAGGGGAGAGGGAGAGAGAATCTTACGCAGATTCCCTGCTGAGTGTGGAGCCCATGCAACGGATGGATCTCACCACCTGAGAGGAAATCAAGAGTTGGCCGCATAACCTACTAAGCCACCCAGGTGCCCCTATCTTTTTTTACTTCTCAACAACATTTTTGAAAGTGGGGCTCTGTTTCTCATTGGAACATGTTTCAGTGTCTGATGCTTTTTTCTAAAAGCTCTGCAACTTCTTTTAATATCACAAATTCAGCTTCAGTTTTAACAAGGTGAATTCCACACCTGTTTTAGTTTGATTTTTCAGTTCTGTGAAATAAATAGCAACAGTGTTAGCATTATCTACATTTTAAGAACTTAAAATTAGCTATCATTTTAAATATCAAATGCCATAGTTACTATCATAGTAAGAATTTGGAAAAGCCGAAGAGTAATTCTAGACTCTCATGTATCTTGTCAAGACTGAACACTACTCTTCCATTTTATTTTCTGCCTTCAAAATGATTGTGTTAACTCCTAATCATTTCAATCCGTGTTCTTCTTCAATCCAACCTTTTTTTTTTCCCTGAAGAAGCTTGTTTTTTTGCAAAAGTTCCCAGAATGATGTCAAATGAGAACTGGTCATGTGACATCCTCTTTCTTGGCAAACTCCTTCCACACTGTCAGAGAACTTTTATAGATTAAAATTGTTGAGATTATTTTAATTCTTTTTTATTCTAAGTAAATTAAATTCCCTGTCTTGTACTTTCTTGCTCATTTTATTTCATCAATGTCTATAATTTGAAAATAGGAAGGAAATTAGATTTGGGTTCACAATAAGATGATATTTCAGGGATTATAGCATCCCCTGTGATATTAAGGACTTACTCTATTGAAAAAGAAATGGCAATCCATTTTTCGTCCATCTCATTTCATGATATTGCCTTATGTATGTATTCCAAATCTATGCTACTTTTACAAAACCCCTAGGAAAGACCTCTGTGAATCAGCACGTGCAAGCCCTTGAATCTTGAGGTTGAGACAACGTAAGATATACAGCCCTGAAACTATTTTGCCATTCAGAGAGCATCATTTCTTCACCACAGGGGAAGACTTCAAAAAATATTGAATTCAACATTCTCTTAGCAGTACTTGTTTGCTCTCTTGCTTAGGAAAAATGTTATGGCAACTCTCACACTCATACCATTTCTGAGAATTGAAGAACCACAGAGTCTTAGAACTGAAGTGTATCTTAGATATGATTTCGTTATTCAGAGGCACTAAATTGTGCTTTCCATGTTCATCTGCATGGGAAACCCAGGAGGCAAATAAATAGGGAGACCCAAATTGAGTCTCCCATCTCCTTTTCTCTGAGCTCACATTTGAGACACTTAACATGTCCATTTTTATCATTGGACTCAAGATGCAGTTGGAACAAAAGCAAAAGTTACACCCTTGCTCCCCACATGTGCCCATCTCTTTCAAGAACCAGGAACTCTTATATTTCACTATGTTTTATTTCCCAATTTGCCCCATGTCAAATGCTCTCACTGTCAACAAGTCTGTGAGGATCATGAGATTGAGCTTTAAGCAAGGGTGGTAGAAATGTGTTACTGTGGGCTTTGTAACTTCAAGCAAATTATGTAGCTGTTTTGAACCTCAGTTTGACCACCTGTAAAAGTCAGGTAATAATGCTATTTACTCATAGCATAGTTGGAGGAATTTAATATGTTAATTCCTGGAATGAATTTATCCCAACACATAGAAACCCTCAACAAATAATAAATACTGTTGTTGGATTTACTACAAGATGTCTGACAAACGTGTAGGGGTGGAAGTGAAGATAGTTGGTTTCTTGATACATGATTTTGTGTTTCTCAAAAAGCAATAATGTGTAGGTTCCTGTTTTAAAGTTTTAATTTTTAAGTAAACACTTTACTGAATTATAACACACATGCAGAAAAGTGAATCATGTGTGCTACATTCAAATTTTCATAAAATTAATATATCTTTGCAATCACCACCAATATGATGTGAGTGGGTTCCTTCCCGCCTCCTCAGTCACTACTCTCCTAATTATTATCCATTAGTTTGCCTGTTTTGGAACATTCTATGAATGGAATTTCTGTGAATGGAATTTGTGTCTGTCTTGTGTTTATGAGACTGATTCATAGTACTATGTATATGTATGAACATATCAGTATATGTTCATTCTCATCACATGCAAATATCACAAATTATTTATGTATTCTAAAGGTGATGGACCTTTGGATTGTTTTCAATTTGAGCTTATTATGAATAAAGCTGCTGTGAAAATTCTTGTCTATGTCTCTTGATACTCATGGATGTGTCTTTCTTTTGGATATAAACCCAGGAATGGAACTGCTGGGTTGTAGTTTATGTGTATGCTCAGCATGAGTAGACACTTTTAAACAGTTTTCCAAAATTTATACTCCCACTGGCAGATATGGGAGCTACAGTAGCTCCACTTGGTGCAAATATATACTATTATTTTCATATCTTAACTTTCAAATATTGACTCTTCTGTTTGGTGTATAGCAGTAGTATCTCATAGTTCATTTCCCTAAAAAAGCTGAAGGATTTTTGTTATTGTTGTTGCTGTGTGTTTGCCTTTTCATGTTTCATTGACCAAATGAATTTCTTGTTTTAGAAAATGCCTGTTGAATTTTTTCCCATGTATCTATTAGGATGTTTATTATTTTTCTTATTGAATTTTAGAAGTTCTTTACATATTTTGGATCCACATCTTTAATACATATATTCCACAAATATATTTCCCCCCTTAAGAGCTTGCCTTCTACTCTCTTAATATTTTATATATTTTTAAATGGTTGCTTGAGTACATTTTTTCTTTTCTTTTTAAAGATTTTATTTATTTATTCATTTTAGAAAGGGGGGGAGGAGCAAAGGGAGAGGGAGAGAGAATCTAAAGCAGACTCCACACTGAGCTAAGAGCCAGACACACAGCACAGAGCCCAATGTGGGGCTCAATCCCATGACCCTAAGATCATGACCTGAGCTGAAATCAAGAGTCAGATGGATACTCAACTGACAGAGTCACCTAGGTGCACCTTAATGATATAGTTTGATAAACAGAAGTCCCTAATTTTAATGTAGTTGAATTTGTCAACTTCTTTTTTTAGTTGCCCATTTTGTTGCCCTGATTTAGATTTATTTATTTATTTTCCAATCAGAGGCTTCTGACCATTGAAGAGATCAATTAAAGATTATGTTATAAAAAGGAACAATTTACATTTTAAAAATGTGTTAGAGAAAAATTAAGAAATTCGATGTATCTGCTTGTTACTATTAAAATAGAAGTTATTCATTTTAGTTCATTATATGCAGCCCTAAAAATACTCAGTTATATATATCAATGTGAGTTAAAGGAAAGAAAGATAAAACAACAAAAATCCAGAGACAGATAAAGAAGGAAAGACAAAAAACCTAGCCAACAACAGGTGAGAAAGCCGATAAAGAACAGAGAGTGGAGTACACTGAGTACGAGGGAGGAGTCAAAAACTTGACCAAAGTGGGAGAGAAGAGAACCTATAAAGAACTGAAGAAACAAAAAGGATTGAGAAAGAAAAGAGATGGCTAGAAGGACACAGAAGGTTGGAAATTCAGAAGTAGAGGCTCCAATGATGCCACACTTCTTCAAGTTGTGAGCTGAAGAGAAAGAGCACCCTCTGATCTTGAGTTAATTACATTTGGTTAGTGACTTAAGTACTGTTCAAAGATCTTCTACTTAAACCTGCTCAACATTGTTCGAGATAAACTGCAGCCACAATGGGAATTGGGGTAGGGATTATTCTTTGGACAATGGCAGCTGAGGTCAGAACAATACTTGAGGATTACTTAGAATCCTACATCAGTTCTGGGCCTAGGTTTTTTTAATGCTGATTTTAAAGAACTCCTCTAAATAATGTTCATTGTATGAACGCTTTATAGATTCAATGTTGTTTTTCATTGGGAGTGCATATTATGTCCTTTTAAAAAGTGATTTTTGTCTCAAATCTTTTTCTGTCACAATAAATAAAAGTGACCCACTGTGTAGGAGCTAAATATTGCTCTTCTTATTAGGCTAATATTTTCTAAACTGTGGGTTTTTACTCCCAAAAATTAATTTTATGTGTTATGACAAGCAAAAATTTGTAATATGTAGATTTGAAAATGTCAGTGCATCAATGACAAATATTGTTTTTTTTAAAGATTTATTCATTTATTTGTTTTAGAGAGAGAGAGAGAGAGAGAGCATGTAAGCATGGGGCAAGGGACAGAGGGAGAGGAGAGGAGTCTTAAGCAGACTCCATGCTGAGCCTGGAGCCTGATGCAGGGTTTGATCTCAGGATGCTGAGATCATGACCTGAGCCAAAACCAAGAGTTGGACACTTAACCAACTGCACCACCCAAACACCCCAATGGCAAGTATTATTTTGTGAAAATTTTGCTTTTTATATATGTATGGCTATTGTAGATTTCAGTGCATTTCTGATTGTGGATTGTATTCGTTTGTTAGGGCTGCCATAAGAAAGTATTACAAACTCAGTGGTGTAAGCAACAGAAATGCATTGTTTCAAAGTTCTGGAGGCTAGAAGTCTGAGATAGAAGCATTGGCAGGATTAATTCCTTCCAAGGGTTGCAAGGGAGAGTCAATTCCATGCCTCTTTCTCACCTGCTTTGCTGGCAACCTTTGGCATTCCTTGACTTGTAGACACATCACCTCAATCTCTGCCTTCATATTCACATGACATTCTCTCTATGTGCATGTTGTTCTCTGTCTAGAAATTTTCCTTTTTTATAAGGACACTGTCATACTAGGTTCAGGCCCACCTTAATGACCTTATCTTAACTCATCTGCAAAGACCCTATTTTCAAATAGGGCCATATTCATGGACACTGGGAGTTAAGACCTCAACATCTTTTGGGGAGATCCAATTCAATCCACAAATTGGATTATCAGCAAAAAAGTTTGAAAGCTTCTGTGTAGGCATTTCTTTTCCACATTAGCTTTAACCCCTAAAACCAGGCAAAATTGTATATTGATTTGAAGATGCAATATGGTATAAAGTATACTGATTTGGGGTGGTCCTCTCTGACCCTGATAACCACTAGCAAATAATTTGTATGATTCTAATTATACTTTTTTCTATTTAGGCAGCCAATGCACATCTTTCAAGGTGTTTAGAAAGTTAATAAGGAAGCTGAATAATGATTTTGAAGGCCATATGTATGTTTACTTAAGCTTGCTTTTTTATCCACTTTTAAGGGTATAGCCAACACTTACATAATACTTTAGTCATTTATTAAAATGTATTATCAAAATATAAGGTTTTTATTAATCAAATATAATTTGTAAGATAGCATTCTTTGGGAGGATATATGTAAATGCCAGATATTTACAACTAGCTGCATGTATTTATTCCCTGATTCTTAATCACACACTGTATGCAGTCATCAGTTTTCTGACAACCATCTGCTTAGATGTCACTCATTCCTTCCACCCCATCTAGTTAAAATTAAAATATTGACAGAAATAATTTTTGCATGGAATGTGGAAAAGCTAATAGGGGTGGTGAAACTAGATTGGATTTTGCATGCATTGCCCCTGACAATATTCTGACAATTTTTAGCCTACTTCTTCAAGTCATGCAGTACAACAAGAAAATAAAATATAAAGCAAAGATTTGAGCAAAGTATAAGCTTGGTTCTTCTGATGGTCTTAAAATATTCCTGAAAAGGAAAAAAGAAAAAGAGAGAGAGAGAGAAAGCTACCAAGCTGTAACTGTCATATTTTGTTGTGACTATGTGAAGTTAGAAGAGTTGCACAGTAGAGATAAAATGTTGTTTAGTCCTTTTACAAATACATAATGACAATAACAACAATAAGACATAAGACATGAAATAAAATTTTTTAATGGAATTGAGAAAGCATTTCAAAACTTGAAAAATGCCAATTATATATTCATTTTGAAATTCTTAATAAACCTAGAATATTCTTTATTGAACATATTTAATATTTGAACAATCCAAATCTGAAATTCTTTTTGACCTTAGCAAAGACTCTTCAGCCACATGAAAAATTCTAAGCTTAGGCTTTAGAATTTCCCGAGATGGTATATTACTGAAATAAACACTTGATTTCCTACTCTTAAAAAACTTGTAAGCTAATAAAAAAAGTATGCCACTAAATGGTTTAAGTTTATCCTCCCAAAACAAAAAGTGGTATCCCCAAGGGAGTAGAGGATTCATATGTACTTACAATTTATTTGATTTTAAAAATTGCATCCATGCAGTCAACCGATAAAACATTGAGTCAGCGAATTAGATTATGGTAAGGGCATGCAATGACAAGAAAGACAGGGAGTGAGACAACCAAGTGAGTGGCTAGTTGAAGGAATCAGAATCAGTCAGAGGAGCCATAAGAAAAACAGAAACAAGAAAAATAATGAAGTCATTTCCTCTGTGCTCTTTCCAAAGGCAGGAGAGTGTTTTCCGTACTTGAATCACAAATGCCCAGTATAGAGACAACCTTTTGGCAATGATGCCTGGATGTCTCGAAGACCTGACCAACTTCATTCCAATCTCCCTTTTCTAAACCTCATCTCTGGCCACACCTCTTTCTACAACTCACAAATGGGCATATTTCTATCTCCTACAAAGGAAAAGACATTGTTTGTGGTTTTTGTTTTTAAAGCCAAGGCAAGTACATCTTGAACTTCCATTATTGGAAAGGTGTTTCATTTCATCTGACATCTATTCGTTAATGTTTTTTATCATTTATGGTATAAGTTGTCAAGCGAGGCTCTCTGTTGGGGACAACAGATGATGCAGAAGAGCTCATGGCCCCTTGGAACTGGCGGGAGGTGTACCATAGGTAAATGGATAAGCACAGTGCAATATGATAAGATGATGGTAAGGGTAAGAGCGTGGAGAAGAAAGTGGGGGTGCAGGAAAATGTTTTATGTAGAAAGTAATCTTTGAATGGAGTTTGTAAGGTAAAGGAGAAGTTTGAAAACTTGAGCATAAGCATTTTGGGCAGAAGAAATGCTATGTTCCCAAACAAAGTTGGGAAAAGGCTTAGCTTAGTAAGAAAGAAATTCTGATTTGATCAAATAGAAAGAACGTTCATCTGGAGGATAGACCTCAGATGTTGTTGTTCTAGTCTTGATTCACCTTTCCCAGGCCAGGAAGCAGTTCTAATTCACACGTCAATCTCAGTTCACCAACACCACACCATTAGCCATGGAGTGTTGTGAGGTCAGAGGTAAAGCATGACCAGTGCCTGTAGAAGCTGAGTAAGCAATAGCACACATCTTACATAGCAAGTCGCCTCCTTTAGTTTTTTTTAAAGATTTATTTATTTATTTGAGGGCAGAGGTAGGGGCAGAGGGAGAAGAAGACTTATTTATTTATTTATTTATTTGAGGGCGGATGTAGGGGCAGAGGGGAAGAAGAATCTCAAGCAGACTCCCTGCTGAGTGCAGAGCTGGATGTGGGGCTCAGTGCTGGGCTTGATCTCACGACTCTGAGATCATGACCTGAGCTGAAACCAAGAGTCTGACGCTTAACCTAATGAGCCACCCAAGTGCCCCAAACCCCCTCCTTTCCAGTTGACTATAACTCAAGAACAACATAGAATGGTCTATGGGCTATATGAAAATATGGACCCCAGGATTTGGCACATATGATTAGGCCAGTACTTCACAAGTGGATTTTACTGTCAAGAACTGTGCTTCTGTTGAAAATGTAGCAGGAACTAGGAGATCATGAATTACAGCTTTGTCCTAGTGAAGACTGAAAAAAAGCTGAAGTCAGGGAAATTAAGTGACTTGCCCAAGGCCACACAACATATTGGTGAAAGGGCTGGTGCTGGAATGAGGGTTTCTGGCTCCCAGGCCAGTTTCATTTCCATTGTATCATGTGCTGGTTCTGACAAATGGAGGTGTTTGCTGACATTTGAGACATCTAAGGAGTTCAACACATGAAAGAAATGATAAGTTCCCTGAGGAACTTTGAAGTTAATAGAATTCCAATCACCTTTTTCTGAGCAATCTTGCCTTAAATTTGCACTTCTGGATTTGCCATAATGCAAACTTCCCTTCCCTTTCAGAAGGGAAAAAACAAAACAAAACCTCATTCTTTTCTGTTTTTTTTAGATACCATCTACAGTGCCCACCAGTGTTGACCCGGTTGAGACCATCTGATATTATCTGTGTAATTCAGATTTAGGTTGCTTTCAGCCAGGGTCCCAGTGGGAAAAGCAGAGCACACTTACAAGGGTCAATTGAAGAGACTTCAGTGAAAGTACTATTGACAAAGAAGTGGGTGGGATTAAGGGAAACTTATAAGGGATGATGAGTCACTCCAGGACTAGCAACAGTAGGAGGGATGTGGACAACCTAAGGCCTAAAGAGGGAAGGAGGAAAAATTGTTCCTGGAATATGGAGGAAAAATTTGCAGATGTAAACCGTGGCTATAAATATAGAAATATAGTCATTGCCAGTCTGAGGCACAGCAGGGAGGGAGCCAGTAATTATAAATACTCCAACTCCAATTTTTTCCTGCCCTCTGATCTCCTCAGTGCCTCAATTTGATCACACTGAACAGAAAGTCAGAGAATAAGGCCACACAAGTCAGTCTCCAAGGGCACAGAGCAGAAGGGATAAAGTGGAGGAGAGCGGATCTGGAGGAGAAAATGGAGAACATTCTGGGACGGGGCAAATACAAATTCATCCCTGGCCCGGCCCAGGATCTCTCTTCAGTCCTGCGGTTGCCCAGCGCTTTCTGGAGGTGCAAACTCCACAAACTGCTCCGATTTCAAGGAAGTTTACCTAACACTACTGGGAGAATTATGTAAATATGAAGAGTTTGGCTGAGCGGTGACTAAGGAGAGAGGGAAACATGACCTCCATCTGCAAGCAGTGCTGAGGATGGAAATGATTTCCTATGGGAAGGCGGCTGGTATTACTGTTAAATCATTTGTATACTGTTAAATGAGTTGTGTGCTGGTAGGGCAAAGAGGTCTTAGAACTGTGTTTGCCGGCATCCTCCCCGCCTCCATCATTGTCTGCAAGCACTTGAAAGGTTGAAAAAACAGCCAGAGAAGGCTCTGATTCAAGGTGATAGAACCAGGTACGGTATCGTAAAATCAGGAGAAAAGATATTGTAAGAAAAAAAAACATAACAGTGTTCATAGCAGAAGAAGTAAATCTTTTATTAAAATATTCTAAGGGAATAAATATGGGAAAGTTCTTCTTTTGCATATTTAAATCAGAGTGAAGAAAACTCTAAAAACTTATTGCTGAAGATAATCTTGGTGCAGAAAAAAAGATACACAGTTTATTTTTTGTTTGCATATGTAACAAGTACACTTAGCAACATTAACAAGCTTTAGCAAGCTTCACATTTAAGATGCGGCTAATTGATATTTACTTTTATTATCTGAATATGGTTTCTGATACCAAACAGTTTTAAATCTCTGAAGATAAAAATTCCTTTTTTTCTCCTTCTGGTAAAATGCTGAATATGTAGTTTAAAAAAATGTAATAAAAATTTTATGAAAAGGGGTTTTGATATTAGGAATATATTGAAAGCATAGGAAAAGACTTCCTTTTAAAATTTCAATTAAGTTAAGCATATATTGTGTACCTACTGAAGCTAACATTTTGCAAGTTTAAGAGTTTTCTACCTGGCCTGACAAATTCTAGCGGACAAAAACTATGTCTTATATCTTATTGTTTCTCCTACAAACCGGCATAGTCCCTTAAGAGTAAATTAGGGTACAAAATTTCATTAGACAGTGTTGTACGATCTCAACAATAATTCCCATTACTGACCATGCCATGCCTTAGGCTGCTCTAAAAACATGAGGTGTTTTCCATCCATTTACAACTCTTGAAACCTTCATGAGACATTTCTATCTTTGTGGAAGTGGATACCGAGGCTGGAGAAGCTAGACACCGCTCAAGATGATGCAAAGGGTTAGTAGCAGAGCCAGCATTCACACCTGAGAAATCACATGCCAGGTTGTGAGTTTTCAACCATAATGCCATACTATTTTATTTTATTTTATTTATTTTATTTTATTTTTTAAAGATTTTATTTATTTGACAGAGAGAGACATAGTGAGAGGGGAACACAAGCAGGGGGAGTGGGAGAGGGAGAAGCAGGCTTCCTGCTGAGCAGGGAGCACGATGTGGGGTTTGATCCCAGGACCCTGGGATCAGGACCTGAGCCGAAGGCAGATGCTTAACGACTGAGCCACCCAGGTGCCCCAATAATGCCATACTATTTTATAAAGGTGAAGATAAGGTGGGGCCAGAACATAAGAAGCCTTATATGCTAGGACAGTAGGTTGTCCACTGAACACCACTGTAGCTTTTAACACAAGAGAGCGCCATGATCAAATTTCTCTTTTAAGACGATTATGGTGTCTTTCTTAAGATTCAATTAAGGCAGACAGAAAAAAACTGTGCCTTTTTAGTTCCATGCACTGTTTACTTAACATTCATCCAAGGGCTAAAATAAGCTATGATAACGAAGAAAATAAACAGAGTTAATTCAATAATTCAGTGTATAATTCAGGATTCTAAGCCATTTTTGAAAAACCTTTGCTCCAACAATATTTTCTGCGGACACTGAATATGAAAAATATATGAAGGGGTTTAAAATATCTTATTCTGGTGATTCTGGGAGGAAAAAGTAGTTCCTGAGAGTAGCACTTTAGGAAACTGGAAACCACAACCAACTTTCTCAGTGGCTGCTCTTCTTCCCCTACATGTCATGTCTGCTGACAGGGACTTAACGACCCAGGGCAGGCTAATCACCACCACAAACAATTACAAACTTTAAGTGGCTTAACATGTCAAAGGCTTTTTTCCCTTTTCTCATCTTCTAGTACACTGCAGGTTGGAGAGGGTAGAAGTCTCAATTCTACCAGTACTTAGAGTCAGGTTGATGGAGGTTCCACCATCTTCAATACTTGGAATTCAGCATCCAACCAGCATCTAATTCGGCATCCAATCAGGGAGAGAGAAAGCACGGAGAAGGCACACCGGCACTTAACTGCTTCAGCCCACCAGACACCAGTCACTTCAGCTCACACTTCATTGGCAAGATGGAGTCACAGGGAGCACCTGCGTGGCTCAGTTGGTTAAGCGACTGCCTTCCGCTCAGGTCATGATCCTGGAGTTTCAGGATCGAGTCCCGCATCGGGCTCCCTGCTCAGCAGGGAGTCTGCTTCTCCCTCTGACCCTCACCCCTCTCATGCTCTCTCTCTCTCTCTCATTCTCTCTTTCTCAAATAAATAAATAAAATCTTAAAAAAAAATTAAAAAAAAAAAGATGGAGTCACAGGGCTCCACCCTGCTGCAAAGGGCGTGCAGCTGTAAGGTAGCCGTATGCCCAGGAGGAGGAAGTATGTCGGGTGTGTATCTCTGCCACAGCGACTCCATTACGAATTGAAAGGAATTTGAAATGAAACTAATCAAGTGAAAGCAAAGAGGAAGTGGCACAGTGAGGCCTGGCTTTTAAGATGCGGAGTCAGGACTTGAACTCAGACCGTCTTAACTTCAAACTCCACGCTCAAAACAGTGAGTGCCACAGGGGGAATACAGTTACGGTGTGTCCTGGCCTTGTGAGGACGGAGGAGTTGCACCAGTGACAGGTGATCATCAATCTCTGGTCTTCACTTGGGAGCACAGGTCGACTGTTCAATAAATGTCAGTTATTTTTATTATTGTATTAGGTTTCCAATAAAAGATAACATTTTGGAAATGATTTTAAAGGAGATGGGCCATTTGACAAATGGGAAGTTAATGTGAATGGGACTTCTTCCAAAGTCATTAGAAGGCTTTTAAAAAAGGTACAAACACAAAGACTAGAAAAATGAACTAAAGGAGTCTGAGAAGGCCTCATGGGCCTGGAGTGGGAAGAAGGATTTTTGTGCTAGCTGATTGGCTCCTTCTTACCCTCTGATAGGCTTCTGACACTTGTCCTTCCTTAACTTTAACTGTCCTTTCATTTGATCTGGGCAAAATACTTGGATGCTTGAGCCTCAAATTCCTCATCTTTAAGAAGAAAAAGTATGAATCACATCATTTCCACAGCTCCTGCTATTGTGGTTCAGTTCTTCAAAATATCTGAAATTCTAGGGTCTTAGTACTTACTAATTTTTTAAAAATGTTTCTTTTGCTATCTTATTTTTGGGCAACCTCAAGCTGTGTGTCAGATTAGTTTGAAGATATAAATGTTTATGTTCTGCATATGTAGATGTTAATTCTGAGTCTGACTTTAAATATTTTGATATAAACCTATCTTGTTATGCCATTAACCTTTCTCTTTACACATTTTCATTGGCTTTCTGTTTTGTTTATAGGATGAGGTTTTCACAGTGGAATTTGGCAATAGGATCGTGGAAAATTTTAGGATTTAAGGACATCCATAGGAAATGTGAGTGGGAGTGTGTTTTCCTGAAGTTAATGGAAACAATTTAAAAATTAGACTGACAATAATGTTAAGAAATGGCACGCTTTATTGATGAATGTTTCTGTGAATATTTTAGTAGAAGATAAAAATTAGAAATACAATTATCTAGACCTTGGCTATGAAAAGCGAACAGTATTTCATCTATTTTCTGTATTTAAGAAACAGAACCTTTTTATCTATTAAATTAAACTGGAGCATGCTATCATCAACCTAACACACACAAAAAGAAGTCTATAAAAACTTCAGTCATTTTCATCTCAGCATGATGATACCCCCCTGTGAGGTTTATAATTCTCAATTAAAATGAGTAATTCAATGAAAGAACAAGTCCCATGAGGGTAGATGCCAAGAAGGAATCCTAATGTTAAAGAAATATTTTCCCATGGTAAGTCCATTATGGTTGGTGATGCTGCTAACATACCTATGCTCACAGTCTTGGATTTTCATGTTAATGCAGTAGTGCTATACATAAATTCAGGAACAGAAATTGAAAACAGCTACTCTTGTATGACTAATTGCATTTCTCTTTATTAAAATTTTCCTATCTGATGAATACATCTTTTGGTTATATTATTAATAGTACTATACGTAGTACCACATCCATTGAAGCTGCAAATTTTTCTCCTTCTAATACCATACATCTTAATTTGCATCTGCTATCTTTCTGCCATTTTGCTAGGTTTTGCTATAAATGTCTAATTTATTCCTCAGAATAATCTTACATTGCTTGAGTAAGTGAGGTGACGTGGCTGATGTCACACAGATTATAAGTGTGCAGGATTTAACTGAAATCTTTTGAAAGTCTCTCTCTATACAGTCAGACATTGGCCTGTTTATTTTTTATATCTTCAACTGATGGTTTTGCACAACCTGAAAAAATTTTTGAGTGCATAGGCCCTGGATCAAATGTGAAGATAAGATTCTGCATATTGTTGGATTACAAAGAACACTTGGAGGGCCCAGCTTTGCACCCAAATAGGTAGAGCTGCAAGGCTAAAGGACCAAGCCCCTACCTCGCCAGCCTTCCAGTAAGTAAATTTCCTGTGGCTCTAGGTGTTTTGGAATGGTTAAAGCCCTCAGTTAAGTGCAAAAGTGCTTCCCAGGACAAGCACATTATGGTCTTAACCATTAATACTTTAGTGAGTTATTTTTTAGATCTCATCTCCAAATAGAGCCAAGGGGCATGGGATGGAGGACAAGGGAATTGAAATAGTTACTTCAGAGTCACAGACATGGGGAATGCTTGAAAATGAACAGCTAAGAGAATACCAAAATGGTATTGCTGTCTTGGTCACTGCTAGCACATATAGCATCTTTCTGTGAATTTATAAAAGTGTTCTATGTGAGGATAAATTATAAAAAAGACACTCATTCTGGGTGGTTGAATTACTAAAAGATACCTTCTTCCCCTGTTCTTTCAAATGCTATAGCCTCAAGCTAAGGCACAAAGGTTGATGAAAGAAGTCTGAGTTAGACTTCAGCTCCACATATTCCATTTGGCTGAGTACTTTTGTGCACAACTTGTACAACCTTACTTGGCAGTTCCAGTTTTTCCCACTACATTGCATGAAGCCATAGGGCTCTAAAAAGGGAAAGAAGAATATGCTTATTGTAGAATTGAGAACCAGCTTTATTTAAGGCTGAAACTTACTCTCGACTTTGGGGTACCTGGGCACCAAGGAGCTCTAGCAGCTTTACACCACAAGAGACTCACTGAGGCTCCACCCAGTTGGGTAGGTGCTGGGATTAATGTGGACAATATGAGATTTGATCTAGGCAGAATCATGGTTATTCAAAGATGTCAGGGTGACCTCCCTCAAGTACTGAGTCTAGAGAAGATTCTAGGTGCTTTTAGTTATTTACCAAGGGAATATCAATTACTCTGGAATTCTAGGCAGTCTGTAGGGACTCCTCCTTTATAGCAATCTACAAAGAATTCAAAATTCTTTTGGAGAGAAGGTATTATTTTAATTTCCAAGTAAGGGACCTCACATTTTTCTTTAGGCAGTAACATTGAATATTTCTTGAACCAGTTATTTAGTTAACAGTGGTCTATATCGACATAGTCTTTTACTATGTTTATACTGTTAACAGCTGTAGTCACTACAAAAGTATTATATCTTGCCATAAAAAATTTTGAAAACACAGAAATACTGAGAATGAAATAGAAATTAATTTCAATCCCACTAAGAGATACAAGTTTCATCCCACACTTGTACTGACTTCCTTTTTGTCTGCCATCGTCTTCCTTCCTATTTAGTTAAAATCAGAAAGATGCTGCCTGTTTCTTCTGAGGATCAGGAGTGTACTGCAGACCAAATATCAAGGCCAGTCCAGTCTATGGGTCTTTGACCTGTTTTCTGTTTCTTCTTTTATCTATCCTCAGATTTCTTGGTCCCTGGTAGCCATGCATTCTATCCAATCACAGTAGCAGTTATTTCTGATTACCAGTCTGTTGATGATAAGTTGATTTTTACTTTTGGGGTTTTGGGGGAAATAGCTAGGGCCGAATTCTTTGAGTTGCTTTGATTCTTTTTATAAGATCCTTCAGTGATATCCCCCTTCAGTGCTTGGGAGCAGAGCAGTCAGGCTACACGGATGTACACAGCTTCCTTTATTCCAAGTAATGCATTTCAATCTACATATCAAACTAATATTCAGGGCCCCTGACTAAAGAATTGTCCTCAGAGTTGTCATCAGAATTTTGACAAAATCTGGAGTTTGGGGGCCAAGTCTGAGTGGTTATGTACAGAAATACGTGGGTTGGTGGTAGATGACAGAAGGAAGGAGGAATGGGGATGGGTGGCATATTTAGACTAAAGAGGCTTGGAGAAAGAACGAGAATATTTTTTAATTTTCCACTCATTGTTCCCTGGCAGCAGGACCGTTTGCAGATAAAAAGGCCAAAATAAGCATGAATTTTGTTTTAATTAACTCTCTAAGATTTGTCTACCATTTAGTTGCCCCCTCCCACCCTCATCTGTTATTTTGTTCACTTTAGGGCCATAAATATTATTAATCCACAGAGATTTCTTTCTGCTTCCCTTAGTTAATTAAAGATACTCTAGAATTTATCTTATGCTACCACCAGGAGGGCACAAAAAGTGAAATATTATATTGCTAGATAGTTCATTCATTAGCATAAAATAATCAGTGGGATTGTGTATTGGAGTTTCAAATACCTTCACCAGACTTTCTTTTAAAGGACAAACGTGATCAGTCAACAGAAGAAAATAGAAAGGGAAAGAGGGGAGAAAAAAAGAGTAACAGATTAAGGCGATAGGCAACACCGAACGCACACGTTACTTTTTAGAGATAGTTTCACTCCACTCCAGTCTGGGAAAGAGCTGGAATAACTCCCTGCCCACATATCGTTAGTAAGAGACACAATGGCCAAATCTTCCCTCATCTGTTTCAAGCTGTGTGGTTCAGTTGGGAGGAGAAGGAGGGGCACCAGGGCAGCTGTCAAAAAAAAAAAAAAAAACCCTCACTAAAATGATCATTCTTATATTTTACTTACTTTATTTTATATTAATGGTTTTATTACAAAAAGAAACTATGATGTAAACTTCATGTATCATTCACTTACAACATTTTAGACCAAACCAAGCAGAACCCAACACTAGACAGCTCCACTATTTATATTCCTCTAAGGGTAGCTCATCCTGCCCTCTTTTCCACCCCTCAGTGTTTTTCTTCCTTCAGGGAGAGATTCTATATCAGTGTTTCATTTCTCCTCTGGGTAGACGTAAAGGCCAGACACATTGATTATTAATCATTATATTGGGGTTTCTCTCCTTTCTTGACCAATGGCACAATCTGCAGAGCATGATAGGTATACTGTAACTGACATCTGTACTGAAAGAAAAAAAATCAGGTTATGGCATATATATCTGCACTAATAAAAAAAGCCATCTTTCAAATCCTCCTTTTGTAAGTCTTACTAAAAACACCACTGTGTTACAAATGCATAGGCACTGAGCCATAAATCCGGTAACAGAGACATATCTAAAAGCCCATTTTGGGACATTCTTTACTTGGACTCTTGGGACACTCCAAGCTTAACAAGAGTCACTTTTTTTTTCTAGGTTGTGCTGCTGATGAATACCAGGGAGAAAACTTGAAACATATGGGATTTTCCGGCCCTATTAGCTGGCAGTGCTATTTTATTTCATCTATTTTGGTGTATATCTTTATTTGTGCAAATGCCTCAACTTACAATCATTTGCCATTCATGCCTTATCAAACTCATTGGATTTCTGATGTCAGGGCATACTTGAAGTGTATTTGTGACCATCTGTTTATAGTTTTCTGTAATATGGCGTGACATTTCATGAGTTAAAGAATAGGAGAAATCTAGTGTAACAGTTAAAAGCATGGGTTTTTATTAAGGGTGACAAGGTCTGAATCATGGCACTCGGCCTAACCGTATGACTTTGGGCAAGTTATTTCACCCTCTAAGAAGTTCACTTTTCCCAACTCAGGAGTGGAAGTAATAGTAATACAAACCTAACGCTCAGGGCTTATATCTAGCTCGGGACCTGCCTCATAGTGTGTCCTCGATTAGTGAAAACATTATCCTTATGATTGTCCGAATGGCCAAATCAGGATAACTGGTAAACAAGATGACTGTATATTTTTAAATAATTACACTGAACCAAAAGGCATAAACCAATGTTATCCTGAGTCTAGTGGGACATGTGGTCAACCTGAATATTGTAGACTGTAGGCGATCTCAGGGTCAGCATGAGGAAATTCGATATTGAATTACTTATTTTGATCCAGTGTTGAGAGGTACTTACAGCAACCAGAGTAACAAACCAAGGGACGGAATTTTGTTGTTATTGTTGTTGTTGTTGTTGTTGCTTAATTTTGTTTCCCTTTTTTTTCAAAACCTGTTTTTAGTGTGGGAAGGAAGAGTTTATAGTCATGCCTTTTAGTTTTGTCCATGCTTCTTCACATTAAAAAGGTAGTCTCTCCTTTGGTCACACCCTTTCTGACTGTAAAGGACAATATGGATTTATGCTTAGTGACCTCTTGCAAGTTTTCTTTCTTTGCTGCAAAATTATGGGGAGCAACAACTTGATTTATTCCATTAGTTTTTGAACTGTGCTGCCAATAAGTAAATTGGTTCATGGTAATCACAGTATTCACTTCAATTAAATGATCATCAATTGAGTTATTTGCCTTTTTGCATGTAATTTATTATGGTCTACTTTTCTCTTTCAATTAAAAAGTTGAAGTGTATAATTTACTTGCTTCTAGAGATTACAAATAAGGGAACTAGAATTGTAAAATGATTATCTTAAAGATTTAACAGTTAGAAATGTTTGTGTTTCCTTATATTTTACTGACAATACATGATTAGGAAATTATTTCGTTGTATGCAATCAAAAAACAATTATTTCCTTATGCAAAATCACCTCAGGAAAAGGGAGAGATGAAACAGATGAGAAAACACATTTTACCTAATGATTTTCTTTCAGGAAAAATATTGCTATCATGATCCTTTTTAATTAAATAAGAATTTAGCACTTTCGCGTGTGTGTTCTTAATGTCAGACTCTTTGGTTATCACACTTACACCTCTGTTATTAATGTTAGCCATGGTTTGCAGATGAGGAAAAGCTAGTTATCAATGAATAATTCAGATTCCATAACTGTCAGACCTCATTATTTTAAATAGGGCCTGGTAGTTCCAGTTGTAACGAGCTAATTGCCTCGTTTAAACTTAAACTGTTAGACTAGTTCACATAATTCCAATTTTAAAAAACTTTAAATACATTTAGAATTGCTGTAGTACATACATAGAGCAATTTGCCTTAAATCAATCTAGAAGAACAAAAGGCATTCTGCTTGTGATGTCTTCAAATAAGAATTAAAATTTATTTTAATTGAATCTACTAGCTGTCATGAAATGCTTACTGAACATAACATGAACAAAATGTTTTTAATTTATAAAAAATAAAGTGAGAAGCCGGAGACTGAATAATTCGGTTTAAAATTTGATCTCTTTTGTTTAAACATATTGCCAAATAAAAGTCTAAAACCAAATTGAATGTGATGGACGAGATCACCAAAGGTTACTGTCTTTGCTTTCTAAATCCCTGTCACTTTGAAAACTAAATCAACTGTAACTTTCCTGGTCACTTAAAAACTCTGTAAAGCCAGTGTGGTGGCTATGGGGGTGAGCGGCGCATTTCTTCTGTTCAGAGAAGCTGAGGTGGTGGGTAGACCTCCTCTGGGGGCCACACCTTCAGATCTGCCTCAGTTGTCCACGCCAAAGTCACACCTGCTGGGGCCGATACTGGCCAACGACTGAGCACAGTGGAGGACAAAGTATGGGAGCCAGGCCGTTGTGCAGCGTGGCACACTATGATGGCCATCCTCTGTCTGGAACTCTTTCTCAGCCTGGCTGAAACGCTCTCAGAACTGTGTTTCTCCTATATCCAACCCTCCTTCCTTCCCTCTGTTCTTTCCTAGGTGTCAGAACTGTGCTATGCCCTGAAGTCTCTCCGTACCTGTCCTGCTTGGTTTTCCCTTTCTGAGTCGTGTGCATCTGCCCCGATCAATCTCCTGAACATCTAATTCTGTCATATTGTTTGCTTCTTGCAGGACCCGGAGTGACACAGCAAGAATTCTACAATCTCTGCATGTCTAATTAAACAATTCTCTTCACAAATCTAATCCCTTTTATTTGGCTTTGATCTTCTTTAGAGATAGTGAGGTTTGACGGGAAGAGCCTCCCCGTAATGAGGATGTTCATAGCATTGTTGAGGCCCACGTAGAATCCTGTTTTGTTTCTTTATTCAGGCCAAATGACCCTACCTGTGGTGATTCTCCTATACCCGAATATATATATTTTCCATTTCTTGCATTTTCTCTAGGTTCTTAATATATCCCAGCATGAATACATAAGAGCTGAGCATGTACCTACTACTCTTACACAAACACTTTATCTTAAAATCTCACTTAACCCTTCTTTCGGGGGGGGAAGGTCACTGCCTCAGGGAATAATAAATTTGTTTATATCCCAAGTCTACAAAGCTTTGTTATTTTTATGTTAACTCTACCTTTATTTTATAAATTTTGATTAGAAGCAATGTGGTTTCTTAATGTAAAAAAGTGGTTATTCTCTAACTGGGAGAGGGATCTCGCAACAATTTTAAAAAATCAGCAAAGCTTTATTGTGATTACTTCAGCTGTTCAGTAAGTCCAATTTCAGTTCTTTTTGAGAATATTTGTTAAAGGTTTATGCCCATGTTCATGGTTGTGTAAGTGTAGAAACCGCATAGCTTTTATGGCAAGGAAGAAGAAATACTTCTATGGCGGTAACTTACTATCTGCCAATCTTGTCTCTTGTTTCAGACAGTGTCTACGTTCTCCAACATCTAAAGTGTCTTGTGCTGTTTCAAAGATAGGAGAAGGGCAGGGGTGTAGAAGTTACAGGAACATTTGGAAATAATGTACTGAGTTTTTAGCTAAGTTTAAAGTTGCTTTCAATTTTTACTCTCACGATGTCAGCGACATTTTGTTCCTCTCATTAGAAGAGTGAAATTTGGAGGCACGTATTTGCATAGTTTAGTTTTAACGCCACCATTATACTAGCTTGAACACTTCGGGTTCATCACAGATATTCCCTGGGTTTTTTTCTTCACCTCTGAAACCAGTAATGGAGAGTGGCCAGAGATGGGACTAGACACCTTTGAAGGCCACTTCCAGCCCTGTGAGTCTGTGAGTTTAGTTACCTGTGCTGCACCCACACTCCCTTTAAAGGAAATGTTTTCCCAGTATTTCAAGAGAACATCTTTGTTTACTTTTCCAATATAAATCCAGATTGGATGGATAGTGCATAGGGTTGCCCAAATTTAATATCCTTTTCTGATTAGAGGTGAAAAATGAACTCATTTTCCTCTGATTCAAAGGTAGGGTAGTTTTTATGTACTTGGTTTTTTTCATAAGTAAGTGTTCCACACCAAACTACCTTTGTATAGTTAACACCATAATAAGGTTTGAGAAAGTTAAGGATTACTTTTCTTCTTTCAATTTACACGTAATAACTTCTGAAATATTAACACTTCCTGGAAGGTTTGTCCCCCTTTATTACCATTTGATTTCTGAGCAACGATTAGTTTTTGTCCGCTCTGTGACATTCTGAAAGTATAATAGGCTACTCTGAAATAATATAGTAAATATTTCCTCTTCATGAATTCTTATATTCTGACAGGTTTTTCCCCCCAGAAAACCCAGAAGATGAAATACAGACATATACAATTAATGTCAGTTACAGTTCATAGAAGAACATGCTTTCCTTCCGTTGCAATAACTGAACGTTTAGGAACTGAAGGGTTTACCATCTGTGAGCCATGTGTCAGCTTAGCTGTCTCAGATCAAGCTTCGTGTTTTAAATATTGTGCTCTGAGAAGAGCCCACCTCAATCTCCGAATGTCATGCTTGTGATCACACTCAGATACCATAGTAAGAGGGAGGCCTTGCTTGTGCATCTTAAAACTCTAGCCCTGGCTCTATCCGCTCCCGTGATATGTGTCTTTAGTGAAGTTAACCATTCTATTTAGTAATGTACTGAACTGTACCCCCAAAATTGAACAGTAATGTACTACATTTAGAATTTTTAGATAATTACATAAAAAGAACGAAAAGGTTGTAAACGTCATACTTAAAATTGATTCCCCCTACACTTTGGTTTAGGATCCTATTGTATTGTAAACACTTTCTATTAAGCATTTATTTCAATTAATTTTGTTCAAACTCATAAAAATGGATGCTTTGGGTTTTTCTTTGCTTTGTTTTAAAAGACTCCACTAAAATTTAGATTTTTAAAACCATTTTTATAATGTAAAATTTGTTTTAGTAGAGAAGACTTTGACTTGCCACAAGTACAGAAAGGAAGAAATGAGTTTATTGAGTAAGCATTCGGGTAGAGTGGCATTTTTGGTTGTGTTATACATTTTGACCACTATTTAGCATTGAGAGGAATTTGATAACCTAGGACAAGATTCAGAGGATTAAATGGTCTCTGTACACATAAATCGTATTTAAGTCACATATTTCTTTAAAATCGCTGGAACCCGGTGGAAGTGAGAATCCAAAGCAATACCTTGCTTTTTGATATGTGAAAAACTGGAATATTCTCAAAGGCAAAGATTTAAATTATGGTCACTGTTAACACCTGTTCTATAGGGGGACAAATTCCTTGCTATGATTATGATATTGTGATGGAGATGGAAAGTTCCAGAAAGAAAGTGAACATAGTTTCCTAAGGACTGAGTCAGACTTTTAATATATACTGCGTTCTTCTAACATATGGTACAGATGGATTGCAAGCTACACCTGAGTGATTGACTAGTTCTAGCATTTGGTGTTTATGTTGTGATTTTAAAATAGCCATTCATTAGCCTGGTGTGTGTGTGTGTGTGTGTGTGTGTGTGTGTGTGTGTGTGTGTGTGTATAAAAGCAGTTAAGAAAAACACTATTTTACGATTTCACAGAATATGGAGAATACTGTATCATAGAAGATTTAAGAGCAGAAATCACTGCTAGTTGTTAGTCACTGACTCTTAATACCTACCTAGTCAACATGAGGAACAGATGGCTTGTGGGAATACCTTTTTTCTTCTGCAGTGCTCTAAAATGTGGAACTTATACTTCAACTTTTTAAATAATAATTCTTCCAATCCCACAAAACATTTTAGCAGCAGTAACTACGGGCGCAAAGGTGCATGCCAAGGAGTGGTTAACGGCAGCAGAAAGGAAGGCTATTTGATAGTCCATCATATCTGGCATCTGTGATCTTCATCACCTCTGCAATTTAAACCCCATATTTTCAGTTCTGAAATTTTTGCCCACTTGGAAACAAACTGACCTTTTTTAAATGCAAAAATTAAAGTTAATGTAACAACTCATCATTAATACAAAATATTAATACATATTAGTTACATTCAACATAACAACATATTAGTTACATTCAAAATAACCACTAATTATCTATGGGTACATACAAGTCCTTTAAACCTGAGCTGTATCATTCAGGAGTGTTCATCCTGAGCAGTAGGATAGATCCTCCACCAGAAAAAATAATAGTGCAATTTACCCACATGTGAAGCAAACCCCAAACATCACGTCATTTATCTATAAACACTTCAGTCTCTATCCGTAAAATATCAGAACTCTTTTACATATGATAATAGCATTATCATATGTAAAATCTAAAATAATTCTTAATATTACTAAATACCCAGTCAGTGTACAAATTCTGCTTATTTTTTAAAGATTTTATTTATTTATTTGAGAAAGAGAGAGACAGAGAGAGAGAGAGAGAGAGGGAACACAAGCAGGGGGAGCGGGAGAGGGAGAAGCAGGCTCCCCACTGAGCAGGGAGCCCGATACGGGGCTCGATCCCAGGACCCTAGGATCATGACCTGAGCTGAAGGCAGACACTTAACCACGGAGCCACTCAGGTGCCCCAAATTCCGCTTATTGTCACACACTTTTTTCAGTTGGTTCGTTCAAATCGGAATCCAAACAAGTTCCAAACATTGCATTTGGTTCATATGTTTCCAAGGCAAATCAAATCAATAGTTTCTTCCTGCTCTTCTTTATCTTAATTTGTATATGGAAGAAACTAGAATTTCCTATGCACGGTGTATTGTATCTTTGTATTATTATTTAACATGATTCTTTGTCCCAATTTGATGAGATGCAAGTGTGAATTTTTACAATGAAGCTGTACAAGTGGGGCAATAGATTTCCTATTGTAATCCACCAGGAAGCACATAGTATTATCTCTTTTAGGAGATATTTGGGTTGGCCATTGGATTTTGATTTTATCAGTCTGATCAGTCTATTATAAAGTCTCTGCTCAGCTTTTCAATGAATGGTTTTCATAGTCACGGTTGATCATTGCCTCCCTCCAATAGTTCATTCAGGGATTATGTCTCTTTTTGTTCTCTAAAAGTTCTACAGAAAGTACTATTTCATTTCATACAGTGTGTTCATTGTGGAGACCAGGACGATATAAGTGGGAGGGTGATGACAGTTTGTAACGTTTTGTTCCTCCTGGGGGGTGGGAGAAAACGGAAGCATTTAATTAACATGTGTGTGATTTCAATTAATCAGTACTGTAAATGCGGCTATTTTCCAATATAAATGACAGTGGAGTCAACATTCCTGAAAATACTAGGATGTGACTTTTGCTACTGTGGAAGTAGCTTCCTTTAATTGTAAATCATGATTCCTACTCTAAGACTGAATATAGATACTGACTGCCTGGTGCATTCAACATGATTGCTCATCCATTTGACCACCTGATTCTCAGGGCAACAACAAGGCATCAACAAGGAAAGTATGGCATCAACAAGGAAAGTATCATTTCCTCTATTTTACAGATGTGCAAACCGAGGTTCAGAGAGTTCAAATCACTTTCCAGTCTCATCCCATGAATCCATGGTGGAACTGGGATCAGATCTTGGGTTCCCAACTCTAAGTCCAGTGTTTTGTTTTTGTTTTTGTTTTTGTTTTTATTGTGCCATACCTGAGTTACCTCTAGATTCAGGCTGCAGAGCCATTTGTTTAAATTCAGTAATACATACAGACAAGCCATTAAATTAGTATAAAACTGGCACAGGCCTTATATGAACAAGGAAGTATAATTAAATAAGAGGCATAAAATTAGAAGTTGCTTATAATAATTTTCATGGAACCATTAAAAAGTAGCAGCTATCTGCTAATTTTCATTTTTTATTGAGATTTTGGTTACATTAGCACATCCTCAAAACTTCTTATGGATTTCTAATATGTGAAAGATGCTGGGAATAAAACATTTTGTCTCCATTGGAGGACTTCATGGCATGGTGCAAGAAAAGAAGATAAACCAGTAATTGTAGCATAGATTAGGAAGATGATGGGTTTTAGGCTTCAACCATTGTCAATTGTGACTTGACCCTAAATTTCTGTCTCTCTTATTACTGTCAGTATATCAAGTGAACAAGTATAACTTGGTCAAAACACATAAGATACATTTTACAAATATAGCTAGTGACTTTCTGTGAAGTAATTCTACTTGCTTTTAGGTGTCAGACATGGCTAATTACACCTCTGAAATTTTCTTCAGGTCTTTCCACCTGAAGAAATGACCTTCTCTAGTTGGTCTTAAAGTTCCACTCTCAGGTGGCTGTTGTGTCTAAGCATGGCCTTAGCAGTGGTCCTGTCACCAAAATGGGCAGACCCAAATGTTGGAGCAGGGTTCAAGGCTAGCTTTCCACAGTTCCAAGCTATCCATTTATACCTGGCTCTAAAAGAATCTGGGACACATTTCAAATCGGGTAGGTATGAGTGTCTGTTTCTGGGGCACAGTCCCTACAGAATCTCTGAGAATAGTTGATTCCCAAAGTAACAGATAAAATCACAATTCTTGAGGGGTTCCTCAGACACTGGAGATTTACTTGAATGATTTGGACGCAAAAACCTAACTTCTCCTCTTGGAGGAAATCTGTGTTTTTGTCTAGAGATACCAATTACAGACAGTACTAAATGATACCATGAAAGAAAAGTGAGGGAAAACAATAATACAGACATACTGTGAATACTAACATACTAAATTAGGTGAATTTTAATGTTATACGTGCCTGGCCGAATGCCTGCAATGATGAGATAAAGATTTTGGTCTTGGAGATGCTCTTAAGCAGATTGGAAAAGCATCTATAAGATATGTTATTTTCCTTGGTGTCTTTATCACTGACCCCTAACCTTTGTGTTGTACATGAGCAAAATTTTTAATCAGATGGAAAACTCAAGACTTTTCCTAGTGTCTCCATCACAAAAAATCTTATAGAAGTGTCTTTACATCTCCAAAGCACCTTACCTTTGTTTTCTGATATGTACAAACATATGTGTGTACACACACATATATACACACACATATATATGTATGTCCACCCCATATATATGTATATTTATACACATATACCATATATGTATGGTATATATATATATGCACACACACACACACACACATATATATATATACACACACTACCCCTCAATATACATTTATTAGACACTTTGTTCCCACTTCCTAGAAGAGGAAATCAAATTTCAGGGACTAGGTACCTTAGATATCTGAACAGGGATTAAGTATTGAGTATTTCTGACTTAAAAGGCAAAGTTTTCATTTGCTTCTTAATTTTAGAAGGCCAGTGTACACTTCTACAACATATATAGTAATTTTCTCTGAGAAAACGTGAGGTCACCTGCAGGCTGATATAAATGATATGTTTGCTGAGTCATTTGTCCTATATGTTTAATGTGGGTACACCAGAGGGAGGTACTGAAGTAGAATAAATGAGATGTAAATACCATGAAAACAGCATCCATGCCTGGCTGGTGGGTATTATGAGTACATTTTGATAAGAGGTTTCCATGATTCCCTTCCCAGTAGCTCCTTAAGAGTATTCTGACATTGGAGTTTAATGATTTCCCTAGGAACAAAAATTAAAACAAAATAGTATTTTGCATTGGCTCTACTTATTTTTTTTTTTAATTTTTTGAGGGAAAGAACATTTTGAGTATATTCCCTTTTTGGAAAGATTGTGGCACCTTGGTACTTTTTATTCTAATGTGAAAAATCATAGATATATAGACACATATAGCTAGAAGACTTTTATATACCAACTTTCTTTTGAGGAAGGCCATTATTAAGACTATAAAACTTTTTACTGTCCTATGATTTTTATCTCCAGAAAGCATTTATTGGCACACTCACAGTGCTCAGAATTTTATATCAGGCAAGGCACAAGAATGAAAGAGATAAAGGCTGAGTTCACAACTAACTGGAGTTACAGAAAACCACCTAATGTGTGTGTACTCCATGACTGTGCACAATAAACTTCTAAATATTCCCATGCAGCAGGATCCAGGCTTCGTCAGTCAGCTTAGCTCTCTGTGGATATTCTAAGCAGGTAATGGGTTTGCTTCTTTTTTCCTCAACCTGACAAAATCAAGAACACAGCTCCAGGTACTGCAGCAAGTTTCCCTGTAACATAGCTGGAGGACCCTCTACAAATGGTTATTATTTGGCTTCATGATCCCATTTGTTATCATGGAGGTTGAAGCTTTTGCCATATTGATGTACAGATTCCTAAATGGCAAGAATCTGAAAATATCATAATCTTCAGTAACCTACAAGAAGTGTATTGTCCGGGCGCCTGGGTGGCTCAGATGGTTAAGCATCTGCCTTCGGCTCAGGTCATGCCTGGGATCGAGTCCCGCATCGGGCTTCCTGCTCCTTGGGAGCCTGCTTCTCTCTCTCTCTCTCCCTCTGTCTCTCATGAATAAATAAAGAAAATCTTTAAAAAAAAAAAAGAAGTGTATTGTCCACTGTGACCTTTTTGAAACACACAATAAGTATATTTTTCATTGTGATAGTTTTCATAACCACTTAAATATACTTTGTATTGTGAGCCATTACACACACACACACACACACACACACACACACACACACACACACACACCTAACACAAAAGTTTCATAAAAATACTTATACTTACTACGTGCACTGGACTCTGACATTTTCTTTACTTGCCTGTTTTATTTTAATTTATATTTCCACTCTTTTGGAGATTATTTTAAAGATGCTAGTTGTTACCTACTGAATTTATTTTATAACCCACTTACACATCTGGATTTATTGACAGAATAACTTTGTGCTAAAGAAGTTGCAGAATTGGAAAAAAAATTACAGAAATAATCTATGGGTAGAATCTATTTGATGTTTATAAGAAAATAAGAAAACTGATATGATGCTCAAGTAGAGAGTTTCTATTAATTTAGAAATTGGTTAATTAGGTGTGGTCAGATCTAATTTGTAGCTTGAATCATGTTTTCCCTGCCTCACATCTCCAATGTCTAGCACAGTGTTTTCTCTAGGAGCTTATAAATAATGTATTAAATTTAGTTAAAATAACTAGTGTGGCTACAGAAATGGAGAAAAGTCGTAGATGAAAAACAATAATGGAGAAAGGACCTGAACAACTTGGGTAGTTTTTATGTTTGACTTCACAAAAGAGACAGAGTACCAAGATTATGTGAATTTTGTGAACTTAGGTTCGAGATTAAAGGTAAGATTTTGAAAGAAATCATTAGTTTAGCAGATGTTTTTAGGAGTAAATACATGGTTGTGCCTAGTGTTGGATAGAATTGTAGATTCTTCAGGAAAATGGACATTAGGGATCCTCCGGAGTTCAAACTCCTTCCCAATGCAAGATTCCTTTTTGTAGTATCCTCATACTTTAGCATACTTTTTGTAGTGTCCATCTTTTCATAAAACATTCTAGTGAAGGGAGAATGTACTTGTATAAGCAGTTTGGTCTGTTGGTCATTATCTTGAATTACTGTAAGGTTCTTTTCTCTCTCTAACTGAAATCTGTCTTCTTGTTGCATCCACTCCTTTTCCTTGGCCTATCTTCTACCATAATATAAAAAGTTCATTGCCTCATTTATACAGTAGCCCTGATCACCTCTTGGCCATACACTTTCAGTATTTTTCAATGTCCCTGAAACTCAAGATTAAAAGTGTTAACAAGGCCAACAATGTTAAAAAGAAACTGAGGTCATCAAGAAAGTGAATGAAGCATTGAATAATCACAGAACTAATGCCCAGTTCTTCAAAATGATGTGGGCAGCATTTCATGGTTATCGGATCAGGATCTCCAGTGCTTTAAAAACTATGTATATTGTTGACTTCATAAACCATTATCAATTAGTAATATTTATTGAGAACCCTTAAGGAAAATGGTACTGTGTTAACTGAAGGCAAAGCATATTTCTAATGGTTTCTTTCCATATGGGAACCTCTTCTTGCCAAACAATTAGAGAGCTCTTCAGTACATTTCCATTAATATCATCATTTGTCTAAAAGTTTAATTAAAAAGCTGAGCTCCTCTTAAAAGGAGATGTTCTCATTTTTGAAGAAAAATATTTATTTCCCTATCAGATTGACACAGTTTACTTAACTGTGTGTTTTTCCTTAAACACTAGTCTCAAGATGGAGTCATCTTTGACCCAAAATATGCACCTCAAGATTTTCTATAATATAATCCTTTGTAATAAAACATTAGGCAGAGTAGCTAAATGTGATTTTAGAAAATACTTTTGGAAAATTCCCAATAATTTTTAGGTAAAGGATACTGAAAGTGTTCACTTTAATTCTCAGAGGTACACAATTTAATCACAGGCTGATGTATTTTTAAACTATAAATCATTTTTTAGACTGTAAATCATTTGTACTTAGAATTCCAATACCATTTGAAACAAGTGAAGTTTTGAAAGCTTCACAATCTACCAAACCCTAGTGATTTTCAAGTAACATTTGAAAGACTAATGATGGGTAACAAATATACCAATGTCACTAATCCTCATTATAATACCATCATAAAAATATATAAAATCACCAATATACAGCAAGAAAAACAGATTTTGGGTTTTACCACCTCTTGTCTCTCTAAATCTCTTGCAATAGTTTCTAATCAATAGTAAAATATATAAATTACATATATACATATATATATATTTTGAACATATAATTGCTTTTTGTTCTCCAGTCCTTAGTCAACCCAATAATGGCAATTCTAAACAGGCATGCTGCTAAGAACAGAAATGAGGAGCATTGCATTGTGGCAAAGGTGGTAGAAAATGAGCTTGTTCCTTCAGAAAGATTTAAAAGTATGATGAGGATCCCAGACTGCATGCACCAGAAAATCACTGAAGGCTATGGAAGAATGTGTAAACAATGTACATTGATTCAAAAAATGCATAAATGATGAAGGAAAACAAGTAAATGCCTGGAATCAAGAAAAATATTCTTGAAAGAATTTTAGAGGACCTAAGTTTTCAACAAAATAAACAGGCAGGAAGATTGTGTGTGTGTGTGTGTGTGTGTGTGTGTGTGTGTGTGTGTGTGTGTGTGTGAAGTTACAGTGCCAGAAGGAGAAAATACTCAGGAGTAATAGTGACGTTAGCACAAAGGGAGAAAGAGAATGAAGGTACAGGAAGAACTTTGTACTTTACAGAGGACAATACCTTCTACTTATGTTGAATCATATGCAATTGTTGATATTTAGCCATGTTTACCTACAAACACAGCCATTTCAAATAGTTTATTATAAATTTCCTTGTCTGAGCTGTAAGAACTACTTGTATTAGGGAAGGGGATTTTTGGGCCCCAAGGCAAAACTATTGAAGAACAATGCCTAGTGGTTAATTGAAATTACAACCAAATTAGGCTCTTTAGGTGACTTATTTATGGATCCTACAGTTTAATAGCCATCATTTGTCCACCATTCAGGGCTGAGGAATAGTCCTAGTACAACCCTTTGTACTTGATTCTATATATAGGCTTGACCACGTGGCTAATTGGGCGAGAGCAGATTCCTAACTCCAGGTAGCCAAGCCCAGGAGCTGGCTAGTAGTTATGATTTATCCTTGAACAAATCATGAGCAGTAAGCTCTGCCCAAACATGTAAAATGGCAATCTACAGGACCAATTATTTTCTTTTTTCGGCAATTTTAGCCAGAAATATAGGAAAAAAATCAATTGGTTGTAGGTATATATGTAAACATAGTGGAGGGATATACAAGTCATACTTTCAGAAAGTGTTAAAGTAAGGATCAAGAATGCCTACTTTTGAGAAACACTTGCACATTTTTGGAATTACCAAAGCTGCCATCCAACTAGAGCTACATTTGGAGTCCAAGGATACTTTTGTCTCCCTAAACCTGGCAATATGGTGGAATTTCTTGCTATTTCAATGTATGTCCTTAAATTTCTAATTTATGAAGTGACTGAAATGGGCACTGTTCACCTCAACCATAAGAGCAATTGTACATCGGTGTGAAGTCCAGACCAGGATTTTAAAGAAAAGTGACATGCTTTAATTTTAGAATTAGGAGGAAGAAAAGCCAAGAACTGGTTGAGTGTATAATCAGCCCTAAGTAACTGAGTTTGAAATACCTTCTGAAATAGAATTAAATAATATTAACTTTCATCTCTTTCCTCCCCACTACCAATCTAAAACCTCAAGAAAAATGTCCTGTTATCCTGCTTGTTAAATTAAAATTAGTCTACACGGCCCCAAGTTCCTTTGAACTTGGGAGCAAAATCTCCAGTAATGAGGTCACAATTTTGAGAGACATTCTTAGCTCACTGCTTTAAATGGTCAGAATCATTGTAATTAGGATTCCAGTTTTCCTTGGTAGCAAGTTGAAATGTCTAAGCACCAAGTACTATGCACAGTAGTAATCAGTGTCCTATTTTAGAGGACACATTGAGAACATATTAATGATTTGGCTGAAAAATCAGCATTGAGGGAATACTGCAGGGGATAATATCACAAGCACGAATACACAGTATTTCTTGAAAACTAAAATGTTTTACTTCTTTTGTTTCATGGCCTTTAAAAGCCATAATTTTCCAGTGTGGCACCTCCAATTAATTTTCATGAATTAGTCCAGAATCCTACCTTGTGTTATAGTGTCTGGGCTTTCCTTGATATTTCAAACTTCTGATACCTCCGTCAGAAACTTTAGCCTCTCAGTTTTTTCAATGGTACTATTCTGTTTGTGAATTTTGGAAGCTTCAGGGGGATAAAAATTTTTAATAACTTAAAAATCTTGCTGAAATCAGACTCTTCCCTGCATCTCTACTGTCACCACCCTAGTCTAAATGGCATCTCTTGATCACTAGACCTCTGTAAATGGTCTCTGCTTCCATTTTTGTTTACTACAAAACTTTTTCACAAAACAGCCAGAATGAAGATTTAAAAATATAAACTGATTTGTCACATACACACACACACTTCTCGCATAATCTACTTAAATCCATTCCATGGTTATCCACAACTTTGAAAATGAAATACAAATTTCTCCTTGGAACCATCTCTACCTTCATCTGATGCAACTCACCCACACTCACTCAGCTCTAGCTTTTTCTCAGCTCTAGAATTTTGCCCTCATTTGCTTTGTACTTGCCCTAGAAGACACTTCACTTGGATCTCCCTGTGGCTGACTGTGGCCTCCACCCACAGACCTCCTCAGAAACATTATCTCCGACCAATCCATATAAAGTGGCTTTCCTTAGCTACTCTCCTCATCAGACCAGGTCAAACAAAACTTTGTTCTCCTTCCTCAAACCCAGCTGCCAAATGCATCCTTTTGGTTTGTGCATTGATTTCTCTTCCAATTATGTGGTCCTGGAGAGCAAGTCTGCTTTTACTCAATGGCTGGAATATGAATCACAGCAACTGTCTGCTGAAAACATTGCTTCCTTCATTTTCTTCAGAGGGCTGCTGGGCCTCATAGGGTCCCTGTACAAGTGGACACTACAACATGATTCTGAGGAAGAAGTTAAAGATCATTAAGGGCTGGATTTAAAAATATAAACCTAAATGAGAAAGTCAGTGTCATATGTGCATTCTAAAAGACAATTGTATTCTTTAAATTGACATTCCCAAGTAGGAATTTATCTGGAGGAAATACTACTGACAAATGTGTAAGGATATATGGATATAGAGTTCAGTGCAAGGGGCTGCTTGAGGATCTATCCATAGTCACTAGTTCAGTAAATTATGAGACAACTACACAAAGAAATAAAATGCAATTCTTTAAATGTAGGGTATATATATATATATATATATATATATATATATATATATGTATATATACTCGTATTGACATGAGAAAATGTTGCAGGGGAAAGTGGGTTGCACAAAAACACGTCTGGAAGGGAACTATTTATTTAAATTACTTGCTATATAGTGAGAAGGACATTTTCATATTGAACTGCAGACTCATAGATATTCAGCAGATTTCTGTTAGTGGTTGGTTGTGTCCAGATTGTGGAATTTTTACTTTCTTCTCTCTACCTTTCTCTAGTGATTTATTTTAAAACTAGTGTGTGCTTTTGTGGTAAACAGAAAAAGTGAAACAAAAAACTGTAGCAGAAAAAATACTGTTACAAACTGTATTGCAAGACGGGAAAATATTTAAGTGTGTGGAAATATGGAAGATTGTGCGGCCATACGATTTTAACTCTGCCAACATACGTAAGAAGAAAAGACCTGAAGGACTGGCACAAAAGTGGTAATTGTGTAGGGATTGTAGGATTAAGAATAAACATTCATATACTGTTTAAAACTTTTAGTAATGCAACATTTCTATCATTGCAAATATTTTGAAAGACTAATCCACATGTACATATTGATCACTTAGCAGAGTTTGGCAATTCATACAAGTGTTGTGGGTTGACAAATTGGACAAAAAGTTTGGAATATTAAAATATGCTATTATTATGTACATAGTGTATATTTATATGCATTTATATCCACACACAAATATTTATTACCATGAATTACCATAAATATGTACATTACCATGACATAAAGTGCAGTAAAACTACAATATTTGAAGTCTGCAGAAAAGTAAAGTCAGTTCTGAATTCTACTCTAGTATGTCTACACGTAGGTAGATTTTTATCTTGAGGACTCTTTATACTTTGTAGACTGAAGAATTTCAGAAAGAATATAGACTTCAAAGCTTCAGTTCATTCTACATTGGCAGAAGCACTTCCTCTCCTACTTGGTTCACCACTTTGAACTATATTAGTAACTAATCTAGTCACCTTGCAGATCTAATGCGGGGCATATATGCCACAGATAATTCTTGGTACTCTAGAAGAACTTTGATCTTGTACTCCCTTTTTTAGTAACTAAAAGAATATTTGGGAGTGAATCTAGTGGAAATGTTTCTATACAGAATAACTCTCACAAAAAATATTCTAGGTGGCTCTCATGTATGTCTTTTTCTCTGGCTTTAATGTAAGAGCAATTCCAATTTTGTCTTTTGGTATATATTCTATATCTACTAGTTCATCCATATTCTTTACATCTCTGAACAGTACATGTAATCATTGCTGTATTAGATATCAGTAACACTGAGGTTGGCATCAATAATTAGAAGTGATTTTAAAATAGAATGTAAGCATATAATTCTATTCAGTTCAAATTTTCGTCTTTTGGAACTGAAACTCAGATGTCAATTAATCACTTTATAAATTAGTGATTATTTGCTTTTTTTTAAAGATTTTATTTATTTATTTGAGAGAGAGAGAAAGAGAGATAGAGAGCACGAGAGGGAAGAGGGTCAGAGGGAGAAGCAGACTCCCTGCCGAGCAGGGAGCCCGATGTGGGACTCGATCCCGGGACTCCAGGACCATGACCTGAGCCAAAGGCAGTCGCTTAACCAACTGAGCCACCCAGGCACCCAGTGATTATTTGCTTTTATTGTTTATAAAATGAATGAGTGAAACTTTAGAGAGTCTGCACAATGTCAAATATCAAAGCACACGTATTGTTTTCATCACTCTTTTAAATAAGCCATTACATTTTTTTTAATTTAAATTCAATTAACCAACATATAGTACATCATTAGTTTCAGATGTAGAGTTCCGTAATTCATCTGTTGAATATAACAAATTTTTCTCTTCCTCCATTGTTTCTACATTCTGGGCCCTGTTACTCTTAGTTTATATAATATCATAGTCCGGGAGGATGCTGAATAAACAATACTGTTCAGACAAGGTAGCCATTTTTTCTTGCAAGTAGAATTAGCAAGAAAGAAAATGGAACCAAACATTTACTGAGCTTCTGCCCTATACTAAGGATGTTGCTTGGCACTGAAGATATCAAAATAACAAAACAAAGTACCCTCCTCATGGCCCACGCGGGAAAAACAAAAGCTGTGCCTACGTGCAGACATACTGCAATAGCGGGAAGCTTCCTGAATGTGGGAAGCTATTCATATGCATGGTTAGCAGGATATAATATAATGTAAAAAGTGCTCTAAATGTACTGCCTGATTATAGAAAAGGACACAATTAATTTTGTCTGGGTGACTGGGAGATAATTGGTCCTCAAAGAGAGCTGCAAAGAAGAGAAACAATTTGAGCAGGACCTCAAATGATGAGTTAGAACACTCTTGGAAGACACACAGCAAGGTGGGAAGAGAAAAATTGACTTTACCATGTCATGAAATATCCCATGTGATGGAATAAAAATGTCAACTATCTTGCTCATTTTAATTCCGTGTATTCTTATATTAGTGGATAACTTCAATGGTTTCATTAGCATACCTTTTGGCATTTCTGCTCTTCCTCTAAATTCTACAAATTTATTAGGGTTCTTTACCTTTCATGAATTTGGCACATTGACAACAGAGATGGCTGGCCATAGATGAAAATGTGTTGAAAGGTCATGTACGCTGGTGATCATTGCAGAGGTTGGTCAGCACCTTGTTCTACATCCTGGGTCTTTTCTTTTTTCCCACTGGCAAAGTCAAATGACTGGGGTCCAAAATGAGGAGAAAGAATTGTGATCAGTCAATACAACTGGTATGAAAAACTTCCTAAGAAAATTAACTTCTCAGCTGGTTCTGCAGTCTGCCTCTGGTCTCAATGGCATCAAACCATGCTATTATACATCCTTATATGGTTTAGTTTCTTCTAAGTCTGGGAAGTGTGCAAGTGTTAATTCATATTTTTGAGGCATGTTTCTAGATCATAATAAGATAATGCAAAATATTAGATGACTGTGAGAATACCACATTGGGAAGAACAAATTCTGATATTGACATTAGAATTAAGCATATGTTACAAACTCATGTGACACAAAAAGAAGCAATTGTATTTAGCGAGGGAATTGTGTATATGTGCGTATGTGCGCATGTGTGTGTGTGCGTGTGCGTATGTGTGTAGAGTAACTATAAATTTAGCTTTAACCTAGGTTGGTGAACAATATTGGATCAGGGGTATCTCACAATCTTAATTTATAACTGCAAGACAAAGGAAAAGTCTTGTTTGGACACTTGTATTTGATCATTACCTGGAGGGAGATATGGGAATGCTAGTTTTCTCTGCCTCCAACAACAACAACAGCAGGTCTGGAAGAATAGCTAGAAATGTGACACTGTAGTTGACAGAAACTTGTGACTTCTTTTCTTCAAAAAAACTGTATGGCATTGGTGTTGACTCTGGAGTTCTTGGTAAAGCACAAAGACTTATTACACCTCATTCATTAAATATGATTCACGAATTATTCCTGTGTTTTTAAGTCTGGGAGAGGCTAGAGTCTATTTTATGTAGTGAAGGATTCCTGTGACTCTTTGGGAATCTGTAAAAGCTGCCATTGTTTGGAGAAGCTGTGAAAGCCCTGGCAGCTGTTGATACACGCGCGAGTAGCAGGAGCAACTGCTAATGGCTGAGGGAACCACTGAGATCGCATAGGATCAAGGAGACCTTGTTGTTCAGTGATACCCACCTAACCATTCACCCTGGGGGGTTTCTTATATCATTTTCACTGAAGGGAGAAAAACAGCCATGTCTCATCGGGAAGCCACGAGATTCCAGCTTGGGAACAATGGGTGAAGATTGAAAGCAAGAATGGAGTGCATAGGGAGAAAATTGGTCTTCTGATTCGGGGCTGGATAATATGGCTTGTGAAGAGAGACTTTGATTTGAAACTACTTAACTTCCAAGCATTCTTTGGTTTGATTCTTTTCAAGTATTTGTAGGTTCACAGCTACTGTCTGTTTAACACTGTCAGAACCAATGGGAAAAAAAATCGGTTGGTCTAGATCTTAGCAGACTAATGTTATTCCAACTGAGCTAGAGTTATTATTAAATCTTCTCTTTAAGTTGTCGTGTCTGTGAGAAGACATAAAAAATTTTCTTCAAAATTTTCATGTCTTCCTCAAGTTGGCCAGATTTCTTTCCATGTATTGGGCAGAATGGGAAACACATTGTCTGGAAAAAAAAAAAAAAGAGTGAAGAAAGGAATAATTTCTATTCCAGGATGAGTTATGGTAGAAAGTGTATTTATAAGTGACAATGAGACCATATCTGCATGCTAAATTCTTACAAAATCTGAGTATTCTTTAAATAATCATGCTTTCAAGTGCTGATCAACTGAATGACTCTCTAAATAGGACTGTTCTCAGAATGTTGATCTTACAAGAGATGACATATAAGAATGAAAATGGTCATTTGTCTAAAGAACGGACCCAGGACTGTTTAGGAAAGATCGTTGTGTTGTTGTTGTTTATAGGCATTCCTATGGCCCAATTTTATGTGGATGTGGTTGACCATCTGTTAAGATGAAAGTCTGCTTAGGCTTATTGTCATGAGAGGAGGAAAACTTTATTTTTGGCTCATTTAATTATTAAAACATATGTATCTGCCCTTAATCAGTAACACAAAATTTTAGCACTCTGACTTCTTGCCAGAATATAGTCTCAAATTTGCTGCAGTGAATAACTACACATGTGGTCTGTCTATTCATCAAAATCAGAGTTTCACAACCTTTTTTAAGCCTATGTTCCCATTTAATAAACACAAAAATCTCATCCTTTCCTAGAGAGTGTCAAAAGCTTATCTATTGAATATAACTATTTTCTGCATATTCCCACCAATCTAGAAGCTGTGTTTTACTTTCTATAGATACTGTATTATCAGAAATGGAGATATTATTTTAATTTTATGAATATTAAATAATATTTTAAGTTTATATATGCTTTATAACTCATGCTCCCCTCCTGAGATATGTCTTCCTACAAGCAGATGAGGAACTATGTCACCAATTGAGAAACATTCCTCTAGATGTCCCAGATACTTTAAATGTTACCTTTGGATCTAGCCAGACCATCATGGAGCTGCACAATGAGTTTGCACTCCTTTCCTGAAATGGAATGAAGGAATTTTCTATTTTGAATTTTTTCATTGGCTTACACTGAGGGGCTTGATAAACAAAAATTATAGAAACTTGATATTATATTTATTATAGGATGTTGTTGAGGATAGAATCCACAACATCCTACATATCTTTTTCATGAATACATGAAGATATATATGTGACGGCGGGGGTAAGGGGAGTGGAGTTTTTACTTTTCCTAAGGGAAAGTTTTGTTTTATCTATACATGCATCTTGAAATCATTCTGTTTTCCTCTTTCCTTTGGCCACTGGGATCATTAGTCCAACCATAAGCTCACCCCTTTTAGTTGTACAAAATTTTATCATGTATATTTTATGCAATCTAACCTCTAGGTGGATAGGAGCATCAATTCTGGAGTCAACCAACCAAGGACTAGAATCCCAGCTCTTGACATTTACTAGCCCCATGATGGGAGTCAAGTAACTTAAATTCTCTAACTCTTCATTTCCTCATCTGAAAATTAGAAACTAAAAAATACACTCCTCACAGAGTTGCTGTGAAGATTAAATAGGAGAATTTATTGTGTATGACACCTTTGGGGGCATATGAAACACTTTCCATTAGAATAATTATGGTTTGAATGGTTTCCCTTTTGCCCTGATAATTTATCTTTGTGTGCTTTTGTTTGTTTGTTTTGTATCTTGTTTTGTTTTCCCTCGTGGTGTCTTAGTGTTTCTTCAGAGAACCTCAAACACCTTTTAGAATAAAGCTGAATATAAGTAAAGATCATATCATACTTGTGGGATTCTTCAGAGCAACTTAGGGAGACAAGCTAGGAGCTCTTAGGAGAATGGAAATTCCAGTGATGGCAAATAAACTGGTTTTGAGGGGATTGATCACATGCAATTTTGCAAGGTAAGTGAATATTAAAAAAAAAATTCTTAGTATCCTTAATTTGTTCTTTTAATCTATCCTTTTAATTTCTTCTTTCATTTTTTTTTCTTGTTACTTTGCCCTGCCTACTCCCAAAAATATCCCCCCCGATTTTAAGACTAGAATCTCCTTCCTTCTTTTGAACTCTTTGCCAGAGTGTTAGGGACTCTTAAAGCTATTGAGTGGACTATTAGGTGGGAAAGGTTTGAGGTGAGAGCACCATCCCTAAGGGACCTAACATTTGAGAACTGGCACCACCCCCTCCATCCCCATTCCACATCCTATCCATGAAGACCTGACAACCGGTGAGTATTCAGGGCACCTCTGAAGGATTAACCTTCTATAGAGTCCTCCATGGACATTAAATCTAAGAAGTAAGTCCTAATATCGAAACTAATATCAGAAGTATGGCTCAAGGCCGAAATCGGATTTTAGCATATCTTAATTAGAATAGTTAAGTTCTTAAAGCTTTATGAATGCACAGGGTCAAGTGAACATTTGTTTTTCTTCTAATAACAATATTGATTAAGATCTATGAGTAACATTGTACTAAATCTAAATACTAACCATAAGGGCATGAAATTTAGACAGATTGTCGTATATTCATCTATGATGGAGGAAAATGAAGTTGTATTTAGAGCTGTTATGTAATTTAGGTGAATGCTTTCAGAATATAGCTAAAGTACGAATAAATAAAATGGAAGAAAATAACCACCAGAGGTAATCACAAGCGATAGAAAACCTTTTTGTTTTTATTCTTAACTGATTGTCTTTGATAGAGATGGCTCTGTTCCTCTTAACCGATTATCTTAGACTTTGTCCAAACAAGATTTCATTCCCATGACTCCACAAAAATTGCTTTCATCAGTTACTAATGACCTTTATGTTACTAAACCCCACAATCAATTCTCAGTCTTCATCTTGATCATTAGCATCATGCAATTATCAGAAGCATGATTGTCAGATCACTGCTTCCTTTCTCATGTACTGTCCTCATTCAAATTCAGAAGAACCATGTTTTTCTCTGCCTCACTGGCTGCTCCTTTCTGATTCCTCAGTGTTGAGGAAGCCCAGAGCTCTGTCCTTATACTTCTGTCTTCTCCATGGGCATGTAGTTTTCGGGGGGTCTCATCCAGAATCATCACTTTATATGCTAAGTATATGTTGACAAAGCCACTTTTTAAATTTTTTTATGACTCTAAAATTTGTCTCTACAACCCAGACTTCTGCCTTGTACTCTACACTCATAAATCCAACTATCAATTCAACGTCTTTCTGTCCATGTCTAATAGACATCTCGAATCACCATGCTTAAAATGGAGTTTCTGATCTCTCTCACCTTCAAACCTGTTCCTTCTGCTTGTCAAACTTGGTTGACCTCAACTCTACCCTTCCAGTTGCTCAGGCCAAAAATCGTGTAGTCATCCATGACTCTTTCCTTTACCTCACACACCCAGTTTGTTAGAAAATTCTATTAATCCTTTATTCAAAATGTTTTCATAATCTGATCACTTCTCATCACTTCCTCTGCCAAACCCTAGTCAAAGCCAGTATTATCCTATGTCTATATAAACATAATAGCTTCTTTTTTTGAAAATTTACTTTTTATTCAAGTATAATTAATATACAGTGTTATATTAGTTTCAGGCACACAATAGAGTGACGCAACAATTCTATCCATTACTCAGTGCTCATCATGATAAGTGTACTCTTCACCCCTTTCACCCATTTCACCCATCGCCCCACCGACATTCCCTTTGGCAACCACCAGTTTGTTCCCTTTGTTTAAGAGGTGGTTTTGTTTGTTTGTTTGTTTTTCTGTTTGACTCTTCTTCTCTTTGCTAATTTTTTTTGTTTCTTAATTCCAGCTATGAGTGAAACCATACAGTATTTGTCTTTCTCAACTGACTTATTTCACTTAGCATTATACTCTCTAGGTTCATCCACATTGTTGCAGATGGCAAGAGCTCATTCTTTTTTTTTTTTTTTTTGGCTGAGTAATAGTCCATTATATATCCACAAACATATAATATATATCACAACTTCTTTATCCATTCATCTATGGATAGATACTTGCGTTGCTTCATAATAGTTTCCTTCACAAACCTTTCTGCTTCTATTCCTGCCACCAGTAGTTTATTCTCAACAAAGCAGCAAGATTGATACCGTTAAAATGTGTCAGACCATGTCATTCCTCCACTCACAACTCACGTCTGGCTCCCCATATCATTCCAACTGAAAGTCCAAGTCATTACAGTGACTCATAGGACTTCAAGCTCTGGCTATCTTTTACCTCCTTAACCACATGGACGACCCCTTTCTGCTTTGCTCATTCTGTTTGGATCATACTGGCCTTTGTGCTATTCCTTGACCATGACAGGCAAATTCTTGCTTAGGGCGTTTGCTGTATGGCTCTACCTCCAGGCTGGAATTGTCTTTCCATGAATACTTGTGAGACCAGATTTCTAATATGTTTCAAGCTTTACTCAGTATCTCTTTTTGAATGATGCCTACGCTGAGTACTCTGCTTAATACGACAGCCTTCCCTTGAGTACTCCCATTTCCTCTTCCCTGCTCTATCTTCTTTTTGTTTCTTCTTTAACACTTATAACCATTTAACAAACAACGTGACTTAGATACCACATTTATTATTAATTTTGTATCTCACTCAAATAAAAGGAAGCTCTCTGGGGGCTATTGTTGGGCATTTACTGTTCGTTCTACTTATTGATTGCTTGCCAATTTATGTTTGGCTATCATAAGCATCTTTATCTGTTTAAAGAACTATTTTCCGAAAATAGAATCCCAGAGATAGGATTCCTAGGAACAGGATTCTTTTAAGACTCTGGATACACATTACCAAGTTGCTAAGCAAATGAACTGGGGCAGTGCATATTCCCACCACCGTGTCCTAGCATTTACTTCCATACATCCTCATTAATATTGTGTTGTGATGTGTTGACAATTTAATTGCCAAAAAATGCTATATGCTAGTTATTGAACTGCAATTTCTGTGACATTGAAAATGTCTCCTTCTTGACTTTGAAAGTTTGCCTGTGCTCTTTTCACCTTTACAGATTTCCTGTACCTGTCCTTTGTCCAATGATCTTTTAGTGTTTTATGTCATTTGTTTCTTGTCAGTTTGTCAATCTTTGGCTTAATATACCTTAAAACTGATATTCATTTTATATGGCTATCACAGCTATAATACATAGGTATACTGTATATACAATATCATAGGTAAAAGGCACATGTAGTATCATTAAAAAATTGAGTCTTTAAGGGCGCAAAGGTTCATCTACATCTGAAATAATGATGTACTATATGTTAGCTAATTGAATTTAAATTTAAAAATAAATAAAAGCAATTCATTTTTTTTTAAAAAAGGATGAAAATGTTCAGTGGCTTTCTTCATAGGTGTTACAGAGAGAAGGAAGTTTCCATGGAAAATTTAAATGTTTATAAAGATTTTTCCCATCTCACAGTGCATGGAACTCAATGCATATCTCCAAATGAAATCTTGCAGAAAGGGTTTTAAGTATACGTAATAAAGGTGACTCTTGGACAATGTCTAATGTCCCTACAAAAATGTGGCCAAAGTGCAGAGCAGATGGAGCAGAGAAATAAACAGAGGTTTGGTGCATAGATGAGCATGACTTAGAAATGCACTTCCATTGATAATCTGTCAGCATCAATTGTACTTTTAAATTTTCCTCTTCTTAGAATTTATTCTCTGGTACCAATTTCTAGGCAAGGAGAATGACATTGATTGTAGATAATTGACACTGAACTTTTGGGGTGATTTTAAAGGTGACTTTAAATCTCTTCATATTTTGCTTGTTGGTATTTTAAAGATCTAATGATAATGATCTTACATTTACAGCCAGGGCAAGCTAAAAAAATTTCCCATTGCTGCAGAGACCCTGTCAGAGATAATTCGTTCTATTGGATTTTTTTCTTTTCTTTCTTTCTTTCTTTTTCTTTTTTTTTTTTTTTTTGTATCTTTAGTTAAGAATGCCATATGGTTTCTTTTTCTTTATTACATTACATGTTCTAAAACCTTTACCCCAAAAGTGAATTTATACTGATATTATGCAGAAGGATCAAGTTTTCACCAGAGATGCTGCCATCCCCAGAGTTAAATGTGGCCTCTATTTAGCTGTGTGCAGCAACATCACAAAACAGTGTGAGAATAGAATGAAGGCTCTCTTTGGACCCAAAGAGAATTTAAGTAGGCAGAATGTAATTACCCAAGTTGGACTTAAGCCAGAATGACAGGGTTAACATGCTTACTAACATTAATCCTAATTGAAGAAAATTGAAACTAACCACAGCTACTTTCCCAAAATGTGAGTCATACACCTTTTCCTAGTGTCTTTCATTTTCTCTTTATTGATAAAGTCTCCCAGGCAAGGACTGTGTTTTATCTAAGTCAAATATCTATTGCCAGCAAAACTGTTGTTGTTCTAAAGATATGAAAATACAATCTAGTCATTACTCAAAAGATTTACGAAATGTGAGAAGAAGTATAATTTCTCTTTTGGTGTCTAGGTTAAAAAAAAAAACACAACACTATACACATGGCATGGAGCCTAGGTTTGTAGAGTTTGAGATTATTTGTTTTGCTCTGATGTCAAATCAAATAAAATGATACTCACTTGGCTAAAATTATGGAAATGTTAAAATACAGGATTCTGAATAAGTCCACCTTTAAAAAATATTTTGCACCTCCTATAAAAGATGATACTATCCCTTTGCATGTAGTATGTTTGATTCATTTGTTTGCATTTCTGCCTTCCTACATTAACATGTGAACTCTTGAAGGTCAGGATGATGTTTTTTTGTTTTTGTTTAATCTGAATAGCATCATCACAGAGTACATGCTCAATGCAAATTACTGAATGCTTCTTATTTACCTTATTTACATGCACCGTAACAACTAACTAACCAGTTTAGATGAAAGGAATAATGTGCAATTTCTTTTCTTTTTGAAAGGTAGCTTTACTTGGATTCATTAATCCCTACTTTCTCCTTTTGTTAGAATATTCCCAATTCATATTCCTCCAATGTTCATTTTCTTATTTTTCTTCTATTGGAAACAATCACTATCCTATAATTAAATGCATTTAATTAACAATGGGAATTTCTAATTCTTACTCTCTTGGAAATTGTTTTTCACTTTAATCCCAGTTAAAAATACTGAATGCAAGAAAGACCTTGCTAACGCAGGAGCATATTAATTTACAGCCCAAATTCACTTTCAGGTATTTGTTCTTCAAATGACTCTTTAGCCAAACATCAGGGAGCTGCCCTATGGTAGTAGTGGCTGGGTATATAAGCAGGACAACCCAAAGAATCTTTAAAAGTAAACATCAGGGGAACCAGATATCAGCTCCCATGCTTTTCTTTTATGTGACTACTACCTTTCCCATGAGATGCTTGGCAGTTTTGAAACTCTGTTATAATATGGTTTGTAGCCCATAGCAGAAAGAGAGGTATAAGTGTGATATGGTCCACAGGCCCAGAGACAAAAAGAACGTGTAAAAAATTGAAGTGACAAGGTTATATGGATAACTTATTTATTTAAGGCTTTTAAACTAGGTGGTTACACCATGATAAGAGTTCAACAATTTGGCTTGAATAAAGAAATCTTTAAACTTTTAACTCTCTCAAATCAAGTTTTCTTGTTTTTATCTCTTTTCGTAGTTCAAAAAGTTTGATATTCTATTTGATGCTCCACATTTCATAAAGCCATGCGTGTATGGCTTGGGATTAGGACAAGTGTCAGTCAGAAACACGGCACTGCTGTAAAAAGTGCTGTTCTTGCAGAATTTGCAACCCAATTTAAACCTATTTATTCTTGATATCCCATAAGAAATATGTAGTATCATGGGATTTATAGCCCAATTTTCTGACTGAACAGGTTCAGATAATTTTTAAAAGCTTATGATAAACAACTTTAAAGTTGTGCCCAAATCTCCGATTTTAGACCTCCTTGCAAACCACAGCACTCTATTCTAGTAAATGCTCCTTAATTTTGGTTAACCAGGATTTGATTATTTCTATGTAGATGGTCAATGACACCCAGCAGACATTTGGGTTACCTTCCCCAACTAGTAGGTGGTATGGGCCCAAAGAATTACTAGTTTTATTTTATTTTTATTACTAGTTTTATTTTATGTTTATTACTAGTTTAAGCATAACCAGGGGGTAAATTTGCTATAAACGTCACACAGTGCCTTCCAATGGCAACTGCAAATGGCATTCATAGTATTGACAAATAATTCACTTCCACATACCCCTAGAGAGGAAGGCAAGTGACTGTGTATATCTATCTAATCAGGTGGTTCTACCTTAGAGCCTGAGTCTTGGGGGCATGGGACAAAGTGTTAAGTCCTTTTGGGGTTACTTTTATAGAAAAACTGGTGGAGTTGAGGACTTAGCAGTATGATCACACTGGGGTTCTTAGGTGACATCTTAAGTAGAGCAAAAGAGGATTTGGCTGTGTCTTTTCTCCCTTGGATTCTTGCTAGGCCTTGTGTTCTAGGTTGTTATTTATGCTAACTTGCACCCTTCCAATAAATATCTTTTCTGTTTAAGTTAACCAGGGAAAGTTTTTGTTGTTTGCAACGAAAAAGCCTAACCAATAGTAAATAAATATAATGCCATGATGCTATGTTTGCTTTACATCTGAGAGTTGCATTAATAAAACTGTAGACATCAATCTAGATTGTCTATAATAATTGCCCAATAAGTATTAAGACTTCAACTAGGTTAAATTAAAAGAAAAGAAAACTCAATAGCACATTTTTGTCTACATCCACCTTTATGAAAAATAATTGAATCACCGAGTCTAGAAATTTATTTAAAAAGCCACTTCTGGCTTTTGTTTTGGTTCTGGCATGTAAGGATTTTGGAAGTTGTCACTCTGTCCTAACAGCAATGGAAAAACAAATAAACAAACAAAAAAATCCTGAAAAATCAGCAACTCTTCCTAGATCTGTCAGAAAAGTGAGGTTGTAGGCCAAACAACTTCCCCTAAAATTTGGAGAAACAGACAAATGAGCACAGAGAATCACAATTTACCCACTAGGAGAAACTGCTGTGGGAAACAGTGAACCTCAACTGCCATTGAGGAAGAGCCAGAACCTTAGAGTTAGTAAGTCTGAGCGTTAAAAGCCCAGAGGAGCCCCGTTCTAGGAGGGTTCTCAATATTTTGGCACGTTTTACCTCTACAAGCTTGACCAGGTTCTCACACTGAATGTTGAAAAAAAAAAAATCCTCTGGTCTTCTCGCAGGGGGGAGGGAAAAAGGAACCGTATTGAAATACACCAGAGCACTCTGTTCTTAGCAAAGACTGCCCTCAAGTTTTTCTTGAGGCTTTTCACCAGAGCCTAAACTATTGGGCTTTATCAGAGCCTAACTGACTTAGGGGGAGAGAAATACCCAGTCCCAGGTGGCTCTCGCCATTCCATTCCAAACCTCTCTAGCTTTCCACATGGGAGAAAAAAAAAATACCCAACTTCAGGTCACTCTAGCCATCCTGTCCCACGTAGGGGAATAAAAAACTGAGAGGCATTTACAAAGTTTACAGTAAAGAGGTAGAGGATCACTAAACGACTGCGACCTAATTATAAAATAACAGAATGCTTTTTCTGCATCCCATACCTCACCACCACATTACTAGAGGCCTGGTCACCTCAATTCCTTTTACTCAATACATCCTTCCCAGCCATTAGTAAAAATTACAAGGCATAATAAAGGGTAAAAAACACAGTTTGAAGAGACAGAGCAAGAATCAGAACTGGACTCAGATATAGCAGGGATGTTGGAATTATTAAACTGGGAATTTAAGACAACTATGATTAATATGCTAAGGGCTCTATTGGATAAAGCAGACACATGCAAGAACAGATGGGCAATGTAAGCAGAGAGATGAAAATTCAAAGAAAGAATAAAAAGGAAATGCTAGAGATAAAAACACTGTAATGGAAATGAAGAATGCCTTTGATGGACTTATTAGTAGACTGGACACCTGAGGAAAAAATCTCTGAGCTTCAGGGTATGTCAACAGAAACTTCCAAAATGAAAAAGCAAAGGGAAGAAAAACTGGAAAAACAGAACACAATATCAATATCAAGGTTTGTGAGACAAAAATGAAACATATATATGGGACTACCAGAAGGAGAAGAAAGGGGAAAAGGAACAGTAGCAACATATGAAGCAATAATGGTAAGAATTTCCCCAAACTAATGTCAGACATAAAACCACAGACCTGGAAATCTCAGAGAACACCAAGCCTGATAGGTGAAAATAAAGAAAAAGAAGAAAAAAAAGAAATCCCTACGTGTAGGCATATAATATTCAAACTTCAGAAAATCACAGATAAAATCTTGAAAGAAGCCAGAGATGAGAATTATATCTGATTTCTCAGAAATCATGCAAGCAAGCAGAGATTGGAGTAAAATAGTTTAGATGTTAAGGGAGAAAAAAAAACCAGCTTGGAATTCTGTATCCTTTGAAATTATCTTTCAAAAGTAAAGGGGAAATAAAGTCTTCCCAGACGAACAAAAATTGAGGAAATTTGTTGCTAGCAGACCTGCCTTGTGAGAAATGTTAAAAAAAAAAAAAGTTCTTCAAAGAGAAGGAAAATGATATAGGTCAGAAACTTGGATATATGTAATAAAAGGAAGAGCATCAAAGAAAGAAAAAGTGAAAGCAAAATAAAATTTCTTATTCTCGATTTAACAGATAATATTTGTTTTTCAAAATAATAATGTGACAATGTATCTGTTTTTTTAAAAAAACATTTATTTATTTCAGAGAGAGAGTCTGTGCATGAGGGATGGGGAGAAGGAAAGGGAGAGGGGAACAGACTCCCTGCTGAGTGCTGAGCCAGACATAGGGCTCTATGGAAGCGGTGGGGGGTGGGGGGGTGGGGGCAGGGGGGTCTCAATCTCCTGACTGGAGATCATGACCCGGAGATCATGACCTAAGCCAAAACTAAGAATTGGTGGCTCAACTGACTGAGCCATCAGGTACACCTGATACAACCAGGTATCAGTTTTATACACCCATGCATACACACACTTATGTCTGCTTATGTATAGGTGAAATGAATGACAGTGATACTACAAGGGGCAATATAGGAATTAGATTGTTTTGGTATTGTAAAGTACTTACACTATGTGTGAAGTGGTATAGTGTTGTTTGAAAGTGGACTTGGGTTAGCTGTAAAGGTGTAAAGGTGTATCGCAAACCCCAGGGTAATCACTAAAAAAAGTAAAAATAACCAATTTGCTAAGAAAACAGAGAAATTTTAATCATATAAGATGCTCAATTAAAACCAAAAAAGGCAAAAAAAGAGAGACAGAAAACAAAAATAAAAACAAAAAACAAGGGCAATGATTAGAAAACAGTGACAGATGTGGCAGATATTAATCCAGCATCAATAATTACTTTCTTTTTTCTTTTCTTTCTCTTTCTTTCTTTCTTTCTTTTCTTTCTTTCTTTCTTTCTTTCTTTCTTTCTTTCTTTCTTTCTTTCTTTCTTGCTTGCTTGCTTGCTTGCTTGCTTGCTTGCTTGCTTGCTTTCTTGCTTTCTTGCTTTCTTGCTTTCTTGCTTTCTTGCTTTCTTTTTCTTTCCAGAGATTTTAGTTATTCATTTTACTTTAGAGAGAGAGAGACAGAAAGCAGAGGGGAGGGGTAAAGGGAGATGGAATTTCAAGCAGACTGTGTACCAAGTGTGGAGCCAGACATGGGGTTTGATCCCTTGACCCTGAGATCATGATCCGAGAGATACCAAAAGTTGGATGCTCAAATGACTGATTTGATGCCACCCAGGCACCCCTCAATAATCACTTTAAATGTCAGTGGTCTAAATATACCAATTAGAAGACAGAAATTGTCAGACTGGATCAAAATACAAAACCCAACTACATGTTGTCTATAAGAAACTCACTTTAAATAAAAAGACATATAGATTAAAGGGATAGAATAAACTCAAAGTAAGTTAAATACCTAAATGTAAGACTTGATACCATAAAACCCCTAGAAGAAAACATAGGTAGTAATTTCTTTGACATTGGCCATATCAACATTTTTCTAGACATGTCTCCTCAGGCAAGGAAAACAAAAGCAAAAATAAACTATTGGAATACACCAAAATAAAAAGCTCTTGCACAGTGAAGGAAATCAACTAAAAAACAAGGCAAACTACACTAAATGGGAGAAGATATTTGCAAATTATGTATCTGATAACAGGTTAATATCCAAAATATATAAAGAACTTATACAACTCAACACTCCCCCAATAATCCAATTAAAAAATGGGCCAGCCTTCCAAAGAAGAAATACAAATGGCTAACAGATGCGTGAAAAGATGCTCAACATTACTAATCATCAAGGAAATGCAAATCAAAACTATAGTGAGATAACACCTCACACTTGTCAGAATATCTAAAATCAAAAACACAAGAAACAATAAGTGTTGGTGAGGATATGGAGAAAGAGGAACCCTAGTGAACTGTTGGTGGGAATGCAAACTGGTGCAGCTACTGTGGAAGGGTATGGAGGTTTCTAAAAAATGAAAAATAGAACTACCATACGATCCAGTAATTCCACTCCTGGGTATTTACCTAAAGAAAGCAAAAAAACAAACTTGAAAAGATATATGCACCCCTATGTTTATTGCAGCATTATTTACAATAGCCAAGATAATGGAAGCAACCCAAGTATCTATCCATAGATGAATGGTTAAAGAAGATGTGGTATATATATTCAGTGGAATATTACTGAGTTATAAAAGAATGAGATCTTGACATTTGAACAACATGGATGGACCTAGAGGGTATTATGCTTAGTGAAATAAGTCAGACAGAGAAAGACAAATACTATATGATTTCACTCATGTATGTAATTAAGAAAACAAAGACAAATAAAGAAAAAGGAGATAGACAACAACAACAACAACAACAACAACAGCAACAACAAAACCCAGACTTTTAAATATTGGGAAGAAACTGATGGTTGCCAAAGGGGAGGTGGGTGGGGGAATGGGTGAAAAAGATGAAGGGGATTAAGAGTACACGTGTGATGAGCACTGAGTAATGTATAGAATTGGTGAATCATATTGTACTCCTGAAAGTAACATAACACGTATATTAAACTTCAATAAAAATAATGCATTAAATTATTAAATTATTATAATAATTCAGTGTGATTTTCTTCATTCTGTTTCTGTGTCCAAACTTTAAGACTTCAGACTTTTATCACTTTTTTTCTGGATCATCAAAGTAGTCTCCGAAATTGTTTCCCTGTGTTCAGACTATATAGTTCTAAACCATCCTACCGATCAATAGCACATTCATATTCTTTGAAATATCAACATTTTATTGCGCCCATATATAGGACTGTTGACAATACTGACTCCATCTTTGGCCTTCCATCTTGTTCATATTTGCTCAGTGATCTCTCTTGGGGCTACATGTTCCAGACCCCTTGGAGATTAATTTACATGCCTTAGAAATGCCCATCAGAGCCAGAAATGGGGGAGGCTTATTTTGGCCTCCCATGAATCTGTTAGAAATAACATAGTCTTCCCTTTCCTTATGTACAGGTGGTGCCACAAGATCTAATTAAAGGTTAGCTGTCAGGTGGATGCAAGTCCTCTGAGGTACATGCGAACACCTTGATCTTGCTACTCTCTCAACCCACAACCCTTCTGTGTATCCCCTCGCTCTATAGAATCTGTGGACTGAGGTCCGGATTTTGTGGAGAAATAACGACACAGCTGCTGTGGATTGTCCTCCACCCGATCATCCCTGTCGTAAGTTAACAAAAAGAAACTGTGTAAACTGTATGGAGTGGCCTGCTTCTGGTCTCAAAGTGCCTTCTCAGTTTGGGGAATACTTCACTGTCTCTCTTCCACCTTCTAACACCATATTTAATAGCCTTTTATTACTTCTTGGATAAGTCTACATTCTATTTATTATGAAAAGTTCTCTATAATGGTGCTCTTTATCTATCCATCCTCATGCCCCACCATAACCCTGTCAATTCACTGTCACTTCTAGCCCAATGCCAAACATCCTGCCTTGTTATTAGTGTTTTATATTTCATCTAATATTTATCTATTATTTATATTTCATTTAATTTCTTCACAGTTTACTCAAGTCCCCCCATCTTTATAATTCCCTGACTACTCTAGTCAGGGAGCATAAAAAGCTACAGCAGAAGGAACATGGTCAATAATATTGTAATAACGTTGTTTGGTGACAGATGGTGACTACATTTATCATGATGAGCACTGAGTAATGTGTAAAATTGTTGGATTATTATACTGTATGTCTGAAACTAATATAACACTGTATGTTAAATGTAATTTAATTTGAAAAATAAAATAAAAAGGAATGAGAAATGTAAAAGGGTGAAGAAAGATATACCATGTATGTAAGTCTGCTCAGGCTGCTGTAACAACATAGCAGAGACCAGGTGGCTTCAACAACAGAAATGTGTTACTCAACAGTTCCAGAGGCTGGGAAATCCAAGTTCTAGGTATCAGCAAAGTAGGTTTAAATCTGAGGCCTATTCTCTTGGTTTGTAGGCAGCTGCTACCTTATCTTCATGATCTACCCAGAATCATAACTTTTGATAACTTCCATTGCTACAAGCCCATTATCATCTCTCATGCATTGCTCCCAGAGGGCCTTATGGGTCTTTCTGCCCTTCTCCCCCTATACTCTATCCTCAACACAGCATGTCCCTGTGATACCACAGGAGATCTCTTCACAAACTTGGCTCCAGGATGCTGGGTAATCTGGCCCCTCTTCCATCTCTTCAATCTCATCCCCTTGCCCCCTCTGCTTTGGTTATGAGAACTTTCAGCCACTTCACACACACACACACACAAACACACACACACACACACACATCACATGTACTCTGCTGCAGGAACTTTGTTGTTATGGTTCTTTCCTGGAATTCTCTTCTGCCAAATGTCTGCCTGACTTTCTTCTCACCTTCTTCAGGTCTTGGCTGGAGTGTCATCTTCTTAGTGACATCAACATACTTAGAAGTTGACTCTCCATCCTCCTTCCCTTCATTATATTCTCCATAGAACTTATAAATATATAAGATACCAGGTCTCATACTGTACCTTTTGGTTTTTACCTGTTTCTTCTTGCTAGGATATAAGCCCGTCAAAGAGAGGTCTTATTTTATTCATTTATTTACTTATTGGTCTATTTTGTTCAGTGTTTTCTCTTCATTACCTAGAATAATGCCTGTCACCTAAGAGGCTTAATAAATTTGTGTAAAATAAATAAAGGACACATTGCCTTTGTGAATGTTTCCCATTGTATTGTAGTATGGAGGTCAGGAACCATAGAACATTTATCCTTTCCTCTGCTCTCTGCCCCACTGGACATGAGGGCATATAATACGTATTCAGCAACTGGGGTTGTGTGTGTGTGTGTGCACGGTGCACACAACTAGTGAGTGTTAAAGCTGAGAATGGAACCTATGTCTTCTAAATTTGGTCTCTCCATGGCTGCTTCCTTCATATGACAATATATCTCAGGCTCAGAAGAATCCGGCTGAAGAGGCCTGAGTGTTGTCCTTTAATTTTTAAAAATTACTATCTCATTCTTGCTTATTTCCTGACTAGCAAAAATATATTTAATGCTTGATTTACATGCAGGAACTATGTGATATGGTGGTAGAATATTGTAATACATTTGGTGAAATTTAAGCAAAAGACAGAGTACATTATTGCAATATAGCCCAGTTGTTTACCACATTAATGATGATATATCCTCTTTAACAGGTATGAAATGCCTTTTTACCTGGCAATGTCCCTAGCTTTGAAGATTGAATGAAAAATATGTGCCAACTTCCTACACTATACATTATTCTGACCACCTTGCCCCTTTTCCCAAGAGCGTTTGAATTTTCTGATGGTCACTTTTGCTAGGAAAATATTCTTGTATGTTACAATTCTCTTCATGAACTAAAAAGTTAAGATATGAGAAGTGCTACACACACACACACACACACACACACACACATACACACACACAAAAACAAGCAGAGAAAGTGTAACTTCTTTGACTAGGCTTTTTCCATACTTAGCTGAGGCTTAATTTAATATTTATTCTCTCTGTTTTATACTCTTGCTGTCTCCTGGGAGAAACTACTGCTGCTTACAGCACAGGTTTTTATAGTTTGATTTATCTATCATTTTTCTTCAGTATTTACCAAATAAATACAATGTTTCACAGCTTTACACTCCATGGCAAGAATGTTCTAAATCTTTCCCTAGTTTTTGTAAAATCTTTGACAGCATATTCTTACCACTTTTTCCTGTTCAAAAAATTATAGAAATCAGAGGGCAAAAGAATACTTGTTTTTCCCTTAGGAGAATGGAGTGAGTAATCATAATAAAGAGTTTTCAAGATTATTCAACATTCCTTTCAAGAAGCCTCATCTTACTGTAATTTTACTGCTACTACTATGGTTATTACCCTTACCTTTGTAACTGTTAGTTACCATTATTGAGCTGACTTACTTGCATATCTTCTTGAATCCTCAAACTCTACTATGAAATGGGTACTATTTATTAATTACTTATTCCATTTTATGGAACAGGAAACTGAGATTCACAGTGGTTAGATAATGTTCTTGAGGTCACAGAGCTATTGAAGGCTGGTATTAGGATTTGAACCCAGGCCCATCTGCTTTGTCTTCAAATGTGAAGTATGAAACTCATGACATTGCTGTGAAGTCTATAACCTAAATAACTGAGCTCTTCCCTAGTATAATGAACAGATTTCAGCACTCTATTAAAGAAATTCCAGTGTAATTCAAATTAATTCAAAGTGTTATGTCACCATTTTGTTCTTATATTAAAATATTAAGAAAATAAAAAAACTATAGTAAGATTATAGGTGATAATAGGATTCTATATGTTTTAAATTATAATGTTAAATGAAGGCAATTCAGTGAATTTTCTGAGGATAAAATAACACAAACAACAAAGATTCGTTTTGAAATCTAATCTTTATCATAGGATATCATATGAACTACTAGGTTTATAAATTAATAAATATGAGGAAAAATTAATTGTGTGTTAGGTCAAAAGAGGAGATCCTTCCTTGAATTGGTTTTGAAAGTGATTAGATGGAAGAAAAGAATAAAATTTTACAGCACTTTTTGCATGGCAAGCATATTTTTTTTAGCAGGCATATTTCTTATTACATACCTAATTTCCTGACAAAAGACTTTTGAGGTGGGCATTTTATCCTAGTCTTAAAGATGGGGAAACTGATACTCAGAGAGAGAAAATAATTTCTTCAGTCTCCAAGCCGATAATTGTAGAGCCGGGAAGTGGTCCTGAGATTCCCTTGGTATTAGTCCACTTGATTCTCTGGGTCTGTGTTGCTACGCATTGAGTCTCTGAGAAAGAATGTGTATGTGGCAGGGAGTGGGGGCTGGGGTGGTGGTGGTGGTGAAATCAAACAGGTTGCCCTAGGGAACTTAGGTAGGTAAGTCCTTGTAGGCCATTAAGAGTTTGACCTTCCTTTGAATAAAATGGGAATATCCTGGAGGCTTTTGTGTAGAAACCCAAAACAATCTGGCAGAGATTAACAGTATGATCGTGACTGTTCTCTTAAAAACAGACTTTAGGATAATAAGGATTGATGCAGTGAGAACAATTAGGGACTAATGCAGTATTTCCTGAGGAGAATCTGATTTCAATCATATTTAAAAGATACAACCAATACAATTTGCTAATGGATTGAATGAATATTCCTACTACCATGCTATGAAGAATATTATGGGGGCGCCTGGGTGGCTCAGTCAGTTAAGCGTCTGCCTTTGGCTGGGGTCATGATCCCATGGTCCTGGGATCAAGCCCCGCATTAGGCTCCCTGCTCAGTGGAAAGCTTGCTTTTCTCTCTCCCTCTGCTGCTCCCCCTTGCTTGTGTGTTCACTCTCGCTCTCTCTCTGTCAAATGAATAAATAAAATCTTTTTTAAAAAAAGAAAAATATTATGTATCTTCTCTGCCTTCTCTTTCCCCTTTCATAAACCAATTGCACCTTTGTCACAGTCAGATGTGTATCTTAGAAAGAATACTGGGGAGAAAGAATGAGACGATAATATGACTAGAGGCAAGGAGACCAGATAGAAGTCTGTTGCACTTATCCTAATGATAGACTATGGTAGCTTGACCTAAGGGAGAGACGGAGACAGAAATACATCTGTAGAGTTAGGATAGGAATAAGTGACTGATTGGTATCAAAGCACAGAAAAGAAGAATGATTCATAGCTTTCTGACTTGAGCAAGGGATGATGATGCCATTCTAAAATAAAGAATCACAGGAGACAGAGAATAGGTTGAATGTGGAAGTTATGGGAGGATAATATGAATTCACCTTTGGACACACTGTATTCAGGGTTCTTGTTGGGGATCCAGGTGGTTTTTCAGGAGAGAGTGGGTTTCATGTGGGCTCATGGAGAGTCAGGCTCATCATTATATAGGTAATAAGAGCTATGAGAATAGTGGAGACTATAAGAAGGCTTAGAATGTTTAGAATGAAAAGAGCAAAGATTTGTGAATAGAACTAAGAAGAATACGTCCATTAAAGGAGTGGTTCCAAGCAAAGCCAACCACGAAATACATAAAAAAAAGAATGGTTAGAAGTTGGGGCAAACTTATGAAGGTTAAATGTGGGGATGCCCAGTGAATAAGAGTGTGTGGTCAACAGTCTCATTGTTGGCAACTGTCAGAGTAAATCAAGGATTGGAAGTAAGTGGAATTAGCAACATAGAACTAATTTCAATGGTGAGAAGGAACTATATTACTGTAGTTTGCCTGTTGGCCTGTTCACTAGACACAAAGCTCCTATAGCATGGTTCTGAGTTCTTGAGTCTGCTCAATTCCTATTCCTTTCCTCTACCTCATGGCATCTCACACAGTGGAGATTTGGAATTTCACTGTCCATCTGAAATGGTGATTTACACTATAACAATAAATCATGGGTTCCATGTTGTATATGCTATGCCCCTTATGCCTCTTAAAAAATATTATCAACTAATTTTCACTGAGAGACTTAAGACAATTGGACTATATAGCATCTTGAATTGCATTTGTCATTTCCTGCTTAATTATAGATGTCTCATCTTATTTTTAGTGCCACTAAGAATTACTATCTTTGGGAGCTAATTTCTGTAGAGTCACAGAGTGTCGGTTATTTGTGACTTGTACAATCTATGCTGATGACTATACAACTTACAACCAAGGAATGCCACATTCTACAGTATGCTGTGTTGGATAACAAGATCATTTTAAACTGAATTCCAAGTTCTCTAAACTCCACCTCTAATGTATCTGGATGTGAATACCCTAATTTGTGAGCTACATAACTCCTTTGTTCCCCTGCAATAGATGTTGTATGAAAATGTCCTTCATACCCCAAAGACAGTGTTCTTTCCCTATAAAGCACCCCATTATACCCGAGAGCAGTGTAGGGCTTTTGTAGCCTCACTCAGAACTCCATTCATGCCCTCTCTAATAAAGGCCTCTTTGTAACATGCACATTAGTAGAACTCCCTAAAATCTCAGGTTCTCTGGAAGAACTCTAAAGAGAAGAAAGGGGAATGTTAGAAGACATAGTTGGTGCAAATATAAATAAAAGACTGATCGGTTCAAGATCTTTTCCCTTTGCAATAGTGCCAATGAGATGAAGAATTTGTGTGCCTGTTTTCATCACATTGTTCTGGTGGTAGCTCCTCTCTTCTTTGCCTGCTTTATTGGTGTTTACCTACTTATTTTTTATGCCTTCCACCTTTGGCCTTGCTTTTTCAATGCAAGAAACTTATGCATACCCAGAGACCAAACATTTCCATAAGCTGCATTTTATCAAATAAAACATTTGTACAAATATAAGGATTTTTGGATTTCGGAGTAAAGTTTCTTATCCTTACCTATGTAACATTGCATAGGAGATTAAGCGTGACTTTGAAAGCAAAAGCATTTCCCCCCAATTTTGTGTAATATCTAATTTGATTCTTTGTCTTTTTTTTTCTATTTAGGAAAGAAAGAAAGAGAAAGAAAGAGAGAGGAAGAAAGAAATCACAGTGGAAGAAAGTCAGACCAGAGATTATATTAGGTTGAGGCAAATGGTATTCACCTTTTATAGTCCCTATGTTTTATAATGAAGATACTTCATTGAAACAATGATGCATACTTCAAGGGTCCCCTGGAGAGCTGTGAATCCTGTTTGGAGAGATTCATGAATATGTGCATTAGCACAATCCAACTGGAACTTGCCCTTAAAAAACGAACCACAAGAGAAGCTGATCAGTTTCTGCTTATGTATATAATCAGAAGGTTATCATATTATCTCCCTCTCCACGGGAAAAGCAGATGCGTATTTTTCTACCACCTTAAGATGAGAAATGCCAAAGGAAACAACAATTTTTCCCCCCTCTGTGATGTTCATTATGTGAAACCCCATAGAGACCTTTTAATACTGGGTAAAAAGAGCAGAAAATGAATAGAGGCTCAATTTTTCAAAATGAACTTTAGTTTTTGCATAAGGTGAATTGTAGAACAAGCCTTCAAAATACACATTTCTGCTTTAATTTGCTGAAGGGCACTAATAAACCTGCATCAAGTTCAAATATTGCTAGAAATTGCATATATGAGACGTCTATTTCAGAGTCAAAGCTCCCAGCAAGGTACATGAAACTCTGTGTCTTAAAGATGAATGTGGGGCGCATAGCAGATTTTGAAGTAATAGTTGATTTAAAGTACAAAGAATTCCATGAAAAATATTTCTAGCCAGCAGTTGGTGACCAAATTTCAATAAAAATGGCAGACCACCACTAAGTTAGCAACAGTGATAAAGAGTATTCAGGTATATTTGCAGATTTATCTTTAGTTTTTTTTAGCATATTAAAAAAGGGAAAAAGCCTCCAAATCTTGATCCTCATGTGGAAAGAATAGAGAAAAATTGTTGTTACCTAAGTACCAAATGTTGTTAAATTACCATCTTCGATGGCGTGTGGAGCAGAAATCTCATTACCGAATGTAAATAAATTTGAAGTTTTTCTCCAGATTTGGGAAAAAATGTTCCTTAGACAAGACCTTATGTAATTTGTGTTGCATAGTTATTCTTACTTTAAGTCCTGTACTCTGAGTTCAACCATGTCAGTGTTTGCAGCATGTTGTGCAAACACAGAGGAGAGTAATCACTGTCTCAAGAAGAGTACAATTATATTAATGTGAAAAACTACTTAATTCCTGTCTGGCAATTTCTTTTTTAACTTGTCAGTTAGTCATTACTTAGGCATCTGATAATGAATTGCCAGAAATTGTTTCAATTTATCATTTTTTTTGTCCCGGTGTTCATGGAGAAAACAGTATTTGAACTCATCCAGTATTGTTCTCAAACCTCTGGATTCAAAGCTTCCTGGACATTTTAGGCTCTCCAAATGTGATTTCAGAGTCAGCACCATTCTCAGTATGCAGCATAGGGCCAAGGGAACATTGTTAATTTGAGAGGGTACAATGGTGTAGTCATGCATTTAAATTATTTCTAACTTTTCACCAGAAGTCTTATTCATGTTTTGGAAAATTAGTACTTAGCCAAGCTCTGACGAAGAAAGCATTTTATTTAGTAATAGTTCAAATAATGCAGTAAAAATGTCTCTCTGTGCATTTGAACTGGCCCGGGTGGCCTGATTCAGTATTTTGCCCATTTCCTTGGCTTTTCTATCTTCACACACACACACACACACACACACACACACACAAAGAAATTGTACAAAACACTTAGCACTATTTTTTCATAGCTGGTAATGGGGCTTTCACTGCACAAAGGCAAGGAAAAATTATTTGGAAAGGTGAACAGGTTTTTTAGAAAAACTGAAAAACTCTCCTCATATGTTTTAGACTCAGCTTTCTGTCCCTTTCCTGCATGTTTTAAATCTAGTCACCAGAATCCCTGAAAGAACTATGCTTTCTAATGTTAAATGCTGGATGTGATCACCCACGATGGCCTTTAAAAAAAAAATTTCATAAAGAATGATGTTAAGAGAAAGACTGCTATTTACTGACAGTTTTCTTTTTGTGCCTATGCATATAAAATCTATTTATATCTACCTACCTCTCTATTCCCAAACTACCTCGGAATTCACGTATGCAGCACAGAAAATGTGGCTTTGAGCTCTTTTTGCAAATAGGTCCTATCATAGGATCTTAGAAGTTTCATCTTGTGCAAAAAGGCAGTTTTCACCAGCGACACAGCCATCTGTTTAGTGAAAACAGAGCCAGCTAGTGAATTGCAGCTTGTGTGTGTGTGTGTGTGTGTGTGTGTGTGTGTGTGTGTGTGTGTGTGTGTGTAGGCGAGGTGGTGGTGAGGGAGTAGAAGGTCAAAGGGTAAATTCCAATTGCTGTGACATATTTTTATGAGCTGAATCATACCCAGCTTTTAGCCTTGAAAGGGGAAGAGGATCTTAGAAAGGGAAGTAACATGAATGGGCAGGTCAGGAAAATCCTCAAGAAGTGCTCTTCCAAATTAGCAGTTAATTGCTCCCCAACCTGCCATATTCATCCATTTGAATTTTATTTTATTGTCCCAAGACTTGAAAAGATCCATGTTCTCTTGAACGAATCCCAGTAAAATCTGGATTGCAAAAGATGAAGTTATCTTGGAGAATTTACTTCCCTTTTATACCTTTGGTATTTTTCTCCTTGTTGGAGGGGTGAGGGGTGAAGCATCCTTGAAAGTCAGAGAGGAGGAGGAGACTGTGCGGGGAGTTCGTTCCCAGCCCAGGGCTGACAAAGCATTGCTGCAGCATGAAGGAAAATGCTAACCAGAGCGGGGAGAAAAAGACAGGAGGGGCCCCAGGAACCAAGCTTTGTTAGAAGCCTTAACCACCCCACCCTAGCCTCCTTTCCCCGCGCCCTCGCTCTCTGGCAAATGTGGAGGCTATTTTCTGCTTTTTACAAGAGGTACTGCCAGGAGGAAAAAAAAAAAAAAGGAAAGAAAAAAAAGCGGGGGGTGTGAGATGGGGGGGTAGGGAAGCTGATGCTGAAATCAAGGAAGACACAGCAGAAGGGTCAGGGGCAACAGTCAAGGCAGAAACAGCTGCCGTGACCGGCCCAGCACCGGCCATCACCGTCCCGGCGGCGCGGCGACAGCCCGAGTGGCAACAGCTGTGGGGAGGCCCGGCTTCTCGCCCGTGCCGCCCGCACCGGGGCTCGGGCTGGGGGGTCCCTATCGCTCCCATCTTCTGAGCCAGCACATTCCTCTCATTCCTTCACTCGCGCCTTCTCAGCGTCAGCTGACCGGCTGCTCCCTCCCTGGCTTTGGGGACCGGCGGAGCTCGTTTTCTTTCTCCGCGCTGCACCGGAAGGACACCCGGATTTGTTCTAGTAGGGGTCCCTGCGGCTTCGGGGGTGACTTCGCGGAGCCAGTGCGGCCTGGGCCGCGCCCGCATCTGTCTCCCCGCTGGCTCCTCAAACCCTAAGGCAGTTCTTTGGTGAGGTTGCCAGGGCCAAAACAGGACCTTCATTTTCAAAGTTGATGGGGATAAACCCAGCATAACTTGAGAAGGTGACCAGCTCCAAGGCGCGGAAAGAAGATGAACAAATTAGGCAATTTCAGTATTATCAGAGACAGCATTATGACCCTTTTTGTTGTAAAAGGAACATAAATGTAGCTACAGACTGAATGAAGTTATAGGCCATAAAAGGGCAGAAGAGAAAAAGGAAGAGATAATAGGCACTGTCCATTTGAGCCTGTTACACTTACTGTTTCCAATCTATCCAGACAGTGTTAGTGGCAAATACATAGTTTACCGGCAATAATAAATGAGGGAAGGAGTGAAGATAAATATCAGGGAGTGTGGCAGTGCATTTAGAGTAGTGACAATTGCTGTTTATTTGCTTTTCATTTATGAAAATTACACAGCCCAAGGTTATATGTGAGACACATCGTTATATTATTTTTTCTCATATTTTTGGAAGTCAGGGTGAGTGGAAACATTCCAGTTTATTTTCTTTACTTAGATAAACTAAAAAAAAAAATCAATAAACCTTTTTTAGTATGGATTTCTGTCTTCTATTACTCAAGCAAAATTAATTGTACATTTTTTGGCATTATATTATAGCCAATCTGTTTGCCTTCATTAAGCCTACCCCATATGATCATTAAAGGCTGCCTAAAAGTTTAAAATATTTCACATATATGAACTTTAACTCAGCTATGGAATAATGTATTTCTTTATACACTTGAGCAGTTACGCATTGAAGATTTCAGGCACATCGTTCGCTTGATGGAGAATTAAAGACATTTATTTTGTGTTTTTAAGTAGAAGCTCCTTAAGGGCAAAACTGGGGATTTCTCCACAGTCTGGAAACTACCAGCCTCACAATTAGCCTCAAGTAGGTGCATTTCCGTTTGGAAAAAACAAATAAGCCAAACTTCAAATTTCAACTTTTACACTTATGGTAATTGGTTTCAACTAAATGGAGAAATGAGATTTTTTTTTTTTTTTTAGGAGTGAAAGAACTTTGTGCCTTTAATTAGAAGATGTAATTATTTGATGTGGTGACAGAAGTATATACAGGTGTATAATTGTTTATTTTGAAATTTTTAAAATGCATTACATTTTATTTTTTGTTTCTTTGAAATGGAGTGGAATAATTAAAAATAAGATCACGTTGGTCACATAAATGAAGGCGATCAAAATATTCATTTGTATTAGAAAAACAATTATACTACATTTTGATAAATTATTTTACATAAATTTCAACAACATGATGTAGCATTTTACAAATACCTGAAAAGAATTTTCTTAAGGACAACTAAGAGAAATGACTATCAGAATACTATTTTTCCATGTGAAATCGAAGGAATTTTTTTACAAAAATGATATGTGAGGTTACATGAAAACTAACATTCCATTAAGAATATTCTTTAAGTAGCTTTCAAAGAGAAAGAAAGATGAAACGCTAATATTTCTGTGGTGAGCTGAGCAAACAGAATTTTTATGACTGATTTCATCTGGACATTTTGTATTTTTATAGTGTGATTTTGATGTATTTTTTTGATGTGTCCCTTAATGTGTACATGGGAGTTTGTTCTTCATTGGCTCTTTCAAATAGTGAAAAATCAATGATTTCTGCATTCATAGATTGATCCTGATTTGCTTGTTATATTATTGTGTCACTGATCTTTTCTAGACACAGTGATATTGCATGAAATTTGTATTTCAGTATTTTTATAAAATAACATAAAATGAGAAAGAGATTTCATATAATAAAAACAAACTTTTGCATCACATAGTTAAAAAAAGGTCTCATTTAAAATGTACACTAAAATTGCCTTTTATTTCTTTATAGTCAAACAAAAGCTCTCTGAATGAAGATTCAGGGATTCCTTGGGCTTTGTCTAAATTCAAAGTGCCCTCTACTGTCAAAAACGTGTACTGCTCAGAAAGAGAAAATCTGACAAGTCTGAAATCAAAATCTAGACAGTGAGAGACAGATGGAAGAAAACCAAGATAGGTAACAGCACTGTCACTCAGCCCCCGGCGCAATTCAGTCTGGAATGTTCCATCAGTAAATAGTTACACACCCATTCCAAGTTAAAAGTTACATTTAAATCACTTGTAATTTTACAACTGTTGCTTCATGCTTCTTTTCTTTTTTTTTCACTTTGGTTTTAAAAACTGAAATTTCACTTTGGTTCCACTGTATATTTTCCTATCACGATCTGAACCATGCATGTTATGACTGTCAGACTAAATTTTCAAATGACACATACCCAGATATTTTTATTCTACCCTTGAGGAACATTATTTAGAGTTTCTTTTCATATTTTTCTATGTTACAGTATTTTCATTTTTATTATAGATTATGGATACTTAAAAAGGCAAAATATTTATCACCACTCTGACAGAATAAAGCTAAGTAATCAGTTAAACCAGACTTTAAAAAATATCATGCAAATAAATAAAGAGTTGCTTATTTTGTTCACTCTTAAGAAGGTGTTTAAACATTAAGACAGTCGTAGCCTGCTCTGTGTGTTTGTGTAAGTTTATTATAATCTTTCAATTAAATTCAGTGACCCAAAGAAAATTTTTCCATAAGAAATTCAGGCTATTCCATAATGTTAAGTTGTGTTTTATAATGTACTGCAAAGCAGGGGAACTTGAAGTAGGTGATATAGGTGAAAATTTTAGAAATCGTTACTGAGATGTTTTATTAAAGCAATAGATGGTATTGCAGTATATTCGAAGGACTATATTCTGATGGAATTTATTTATTTATTTTTTATAAAATCAGTAATTTGAAGTGAGATTAAAGAGGCACTGACATAACTGAGAGATGGGAAAGCTCACCATTTAAGTGGCCAATATATATAACCGGTCTTGGTTAACTAGCTCTTTGCAGACTTTGGTCTGTATTTCAAGCAAAAACAAACTAGAGATTTGGATAATTTGGGGGAAGATTTTGTGTAAAAATCAAGGGCCATAGCTTTTCTGTCAAATAAACCTAGAAATGGTTTTTCAGTTTAATCAACCACTAGAGATTTTAGGAGCGACTGTTGGAAGAGAAAGCCAGAGAGCTCACGCTTCCAGGGGAGTGGGCCTCAAGCAGCCGCCCTGTTTCCAGTGTGTTCTTCCTTTGTGCCTCTCGTGTGGTTGGTTTCTGACTTCGCCACATGTCAGCTATCCATGCTGCCTTCTGTGCATGAGAAGGACATTCAAATAGCACTTCACATTGATGCCTTCCTGATATGAAAGGATGTATCTATCAGGAGTGCTTGTGTGTCACAAGCAACCAAGTGAATGAACAACTACACTAACACATGAATAAAAGAGAGAGGCAAAACTTATCCCCAAGAAGTGGTTTTCTGGTGGTAGCAGTTAGAGGTGATTTGGAGAAGGAGAAGTACTTGAGGGCAAATCTCTTAACCCAAGGGCATACCTGAACCTAATTTTTGTGGAATCCCCATTTCTCTTGATCAGTGTTGTTATTTTCCATTCCTTGGAAAAGAATTGCATTTGTAATATTAATCCTAAATTCCACAAAAACATGCCCACATATAAAAAGTCTAATACTATGACGTACTAGATGACCAACTGAATGTTGTAGGCTTCTGTTTTCTTTGCTTTTTAGAATCAACTCTTTTCTTCTGAATTCAACTTGAAATAATCTAATTTCTAGATAACCTAATCTAAGCTAATTAATAATGGATCCCTTTTCTTTGGCATAAGTATTCTTTGTCATTATGAGTCAGTTTGGGAAAACTTTAAATCAAGGGGCTGACATCCTCTAGCCAATGATGAGCTAAGTTAGACCATGGAACTCTTTCTTCCTGCAAAATGAATTTCGAGGTAAATGTTACAAAGAGGAACAAAGAAAGAAAGAAACAAACATTGGCTCCCTGAAGAGCTTGCTCTTTATTTCCTCCTTGGAACATGGAAGCTGCTCCTTTTCTTATCCTTTTTTTTGGCCTGGTTGTCTAATTGTCTCCTAGCGCTGGTGGTCTGCACAACAGTCTTCTGATAAATTCCATTTCTCTGCAAGGTAGCTGGTCAGTTTCTTCTGTTTGCAACCAAATAAATCTAATGGACATGACTCATGTCTTCCTCAGTGAGCAACGCATAGATTCCTAAGTGATATTCACAGAAAGTTCACAAACTTTCATTTCATGATCTAGAAGCTTGGTTGAAGAGGGGACTTGTCCAGTGCCACATAGTATGCTTGTGCAAGAGAGTGCGACTCAGTCCCAAACCTCCTGACGGCCGCAGCATTACGCTGAAGCACTGATGAATCACTTCTATTTTCAGGATCGGCCGGATTTTATATATGGCTTTGTTGACAGAAATTCTTATCTTTCACATCCTTACAATCTAATACTAAGAACATTGGTTTGGATACAAAAGTAAAAGTCGCATATGTAATGGAGATTAAATAATTTTAGGAAATGAGATATTATGACAAATTGAAATATTTGTAGTACATGTAGGGCCCTAACGTTACACAGTTTGGTACAAGGATTATCTTCCCTAAAAAAAAATGAAATCTAGTGTATTTAAACGGTGGAGGGGACATATTTGGATTGCATATGTTTATGTAACTGTATCAGTAGCAACTGTCTATTTCCAATTTGATAAGATGCACAGCAAAACCCTTCTCTTTTTCTTATGAGAATTGTTGCAGATAGAAGAAAATATAAATTGTGGAAAATTGTCTTTAACACATCAGTAGTGACAAAGCATGCCACAAGCATTTAATAAAGGGATTATTGTGGACTTTCTTCATTCTTGGGAACCAACAGAAAAATCTCCAGGGACAGATCATTAAATCTTCTTCCTCAGTGTTAACTTGGACAACAGCTCAGGAGACATCTCTGAGGGTGCAAGGCACTTATTAGAAGCATGTTTAGGAATCTCTGACTGTTTTTCAAAAACCACTTCTGCAGCAAACAACAAGATAGTTACCAAGCATTTCTGGAAACCATGTATAACTGAGGAGATTCGATTCATTAGAAATATGATAAATTATAAATGGTAAGGCTGAAAAAGGGTAAGTTGTGGGGGAAATAGAAATTAAATATGAGAAGTATAATGTAACCATGAGAGATCACTTGGTATATAGTACTTTATTATATTTTATATTATACTTTTTGAGATAAGGCAATTTACCACAGTATTATTTTATGCTTCACTCACTTTACAGAGCAAAAAGCAAAGAAAAATTCATAAACAAAAATGTACAAAGTGTGTTTTGTCTTACTACTTTTTCTTTTTGCATTATTAAATATTCTCATATTCATAACATAGAACCTATTTATGGATTCGTCAGCTATAATTAATTCCCATTACTTTTTTCTTCCTGAAAGGGATTATTACTAAAACCATGACTTTTCTCCCAAATCTTTATCTTTCCTTGACCCAGCACTTTAATTTTTTTTTCTAATGGATTTCAAGTAATAAATACACTGTCTTTGTCTTTCATTTGTGTACTGATTCAGACTTAGTAAGTATTTTATAGTCAAACTTTTATTTGCTTCTCCTAAAGGCTCTTTTTCATAGTTGGCAGGTACTTTACTGATGAGTAATTTATTTGTTTGACTTTTTAAAAAATGAGGTTCAGTGATTAGCTCAAGATAACCCATATATTAGGAGATTAAAATAAGTGTAAAGTTCAGATCTTGAGAATCACAGCTGGGCACTCATTTATTCACTACTTTATTAAATCACTCATTTATGCATTTTTCAACAAGTTATTTGTTGAGCATCTACTTATATGAGAGTCTCTTGCAAACAGGGGCCATTGCTGCATTCTGCCTGAATGGGCTTTCCCTTGCCTAGGGGTAAGACCAGCAAGTTTATGAGGGCAGAAAGCACCTTGGGCTTTAAGGCATCAATTGAGGGTATATGTTTGGATAGATTTGATGACTAATCACTTCTAACTAATTCCCATGAAAGATCTTCTTTATTCCCTTTTTGCCTTTGAAAAATACTGTTTTGGACTCTCCACCTTGGATGCTTAATATGGTTCCTAACATCTAGGCCCAATTTTGCTCCAGTCACTGTTAGACTTCCACACCCGGTCCCCAGGAACCAGAGGGTGTGAATACTTCCACTGTCCTTCACTACTTCTCATCGCCTCATCATGCCCCCACTTCTGCCTCATGCATCTTGTCTGGGAGGGGAGTTCTCTGTCTAGAGTCAGACCTTATGGAAATCTGTAATTCTGCACTCCAGAGAATGTCAGTTTCATTTTTATTCATTTTTTCCCTTTTTCCTTTCTCCTCTGTGCTTTTCTGCTTCAGTTGCTCTTTTATTTCCTTATTTATAATCCCTCCTTCCACTCACCTCTACCCTTAGTTATACCATTTATATGTGGCATTGGACAAGTCACTTAACCTCAATGAATCTGGTTTTGTTATCTGGATAAATAGAAATAACTTTACTTATAGAGCTATGGAGATGATTAAATAATGCATTTAAAAGCACTGAACTAAATCCTTTTTACATAGTAATTGTGATTGGTGAGTGCCTTATGAGCATTTGCCTTCCTCGGATTTATGGATAAAACCTGTAAACAAATTGTAAACCAACTTGTGAGGTTGTTATAACATGATCAAGACTTCAGTTGATGTAGATGATTTCTCTATTCTATTACATTATAATTTATACCTCACTTTTTGGATATTCCTTTGGTGTTAGCTATTGTTATTTTTGTGATTTCTAATTGACCATTTTCTTATATCTTGAAAACATTCAGTAACCAAGTAAAAAGTTGGATGTTTTTTTCCTGTAAACCAAACCTCTAAATTAGAGGACCTAGGCCTCAGTATTCACAATTTATAATACCTGGATAGGAGATCTTACCCTTTGCTCTAAATTCCTTTTATATACTGATAATTATGAAGTTTATATCCCTGGCCTGATGTATTCCTTAAACTCCAAACTCATATATCCAGTTGTCTATGTGATATCTCTACTTGCATGTCTAATGAGCATCACAAACCTATACATATAAATCTGAATTAATGATACTTCCCAGAAATCTTCTCCAAGGTTTTATTTTATTTTATTTTATTGGCCTAATAATTATGCAAACCCATTGGACCAATTCTTAGACATTTTTCTCATACCTCAATCTAATCTACAAGTAAATGCTCTCAAACTCAATCTTCACAGATACCCCAAGCCAACCCCTCCAGTGCTACAAGTCTGGTCCAATCCACCTTCCACCTGACCTCTACTCCTACAGCACTCCTAGCTGCTATGCCTGCGCTCACTCTTGCTCTTTTGCAGTCTGTTCTTCATCTAGCAGCCAGAGGGACAGACTTAAAATGTAAATTAAATCATGTCCCTTCCCTACATAAAACTTTTCAAAAGCTTCTTCTTTTATTTAAAATAAAATCCACAGTTTTTATGATGGCTTAAAAGGATCTATCTACTGAACATATAATCTAAATTAATGAGAAGAACTGGCTACACCTTCTAACTTATTTCTTACTGCTTTTTCTACTTTTTCCCACTGACTTCACTACAGCTCTTGGAAAACATTTCAGTTAGGGCCATCATTCTTAATGATTCCCTCTGCTTAAAAGGTGTTTCACCCAGATATGTACATGCCACACACCTCGGCTTCACTGAAATATACTTTGACTATCCTATATATTTTATTTATGAAGATGTTCACCCTTTGTGTCTTTCTTGCTTCAATCTTGATGTTTCAGGTTTCCTTTCCTAATTATCTCCTTGAAAAACTTTCTTTAGCATCCTTCTTAAAGCAGGTTCTGTGGTGACAAATTCTCTTAGTTTCTCTTCATCACAAAATGCTTTTATTTTGTTTTCATTTCTGAAAGATATTTTCACTGGGTATAGAACTCCAGGTTGACAGATTGTTTCCCAGTGTTGTCCCCATGGTCTAATGGCCTCCATGCCTTCTAATGAGAAATCCACAACAAAATAAATCATCATTCCTTTTTTTGTGTTCTTCTTCTCTGGATGCTTTTAAGGTTTTTGTTTTGTTTTGTTTTAAAATTTATTTTGTTTGGAGTTTAGGGTTTGCTGAGCCTTTTGGATCTGTGAATTGATGCTTTCACCAAATATGGAAAATTTTCAGCTGTTATTTCTTCAAATATATTTTCTGTACCAATCTATGTCTTCTTTCCTCTCCTCTCCTCCTTTCCTGTCCTATCTAAAGTCTCTCTGCAATTGTCCTCTATCTGCTTTCCTCTTATGACATGACTGTTAAGCCTTTGGATATTGTCTCACAGTCTTGAGGTTCTGTTCACTTTTTAATTTTTTAATTATTTTTTCTTTATATATTTCAATATGTGATAACTTTAATTTGTTCTACCTTCAGGTGTAACAATTCTTTCAATTCTGCCATTGACTCCTCAGTGAATTTTTAATTTTCATTAATGTATTTTTTCAGTTCTAAAATTTTCATGTGGTTCTTTGTATGGTTTCTATTTCCTTGCTAAGAATGTTTTTATCCATTTGTTTCATGAGTACTTCTTCTTACCTCTTAAATCATTGTTATAAAGGCTACTTTTATGGCTGTGTTTGAGGATTCCAATGCATAAGTCATCCTGCATTTGTCATTGGTTGACTGCTTTTTCCTTGAGAGTTGTTTAGGTTTTCTCAGTTCTTTGTATATTGAGTAATGTTGGATTGTGTCCTGAACATTTAGATCTTTCAAATAGGGATATCTATTATGTTATGAGATTCTAGAGCCTGGAAAAATCTGGAGAGGGCTGATCACTATTTTTTTTTTTTTTTTTTTTTTTTTTGAGCAGTCCATCCTGTTAAATACAAACTGCAAGTCTTGACCTTTCTTCTCTGGCCCATGGTCCCGATGTCAATTTAGTTTTCAAAACCTTCATAGTGCTATTCTGGTCTCCCCTGATTATACATCAACCAGGGACCAGTCTGGAACCTGTGCAATGATTTACCTCGTACTTTATTTTTTTAAGTCTTTCCTGCATTGATTCCAACTGGTTTCATTCATGTATATCCTAGCTTGAGAGTAATCTCAGAACTTAATGCACAGATTCAAAGGGTTCCTTTCTCCAGCTCCCTCCTCTCAGTGATCACACCCCTACAGTCTGTTTCCTAGAGTTTCCCCTTCTTGGCCTTCTGACTAGAAAAGCTGGGGTTATAGGTTCCTATACTGTTGCACATGTCCCACTACTAGGCCTGCTTTGTGGCAAAACAGCAAGACACAGAAGTTTGAGCATCTCCAGTGTTGCCCCTGTTGCTACTGTAGGAGTTTAGTAGTGTTACTGGTTTTTATCTGGAGGTGGGCAGAGAGACTCAAAAGAACTTTACCCTTCATGTAATGCTGCCACAGGTGGGGTGGGGGGCATTGCCTCTTTGTTGTTGGCATTTACCCAGAGTAAGACAGACAAAGTCCAGAGTGCTATTCTGCTGCCGTAGTGGGAAGGGGCAGGGTACTACTTTGTTGTCAGCACTCATCCAGCAAAGGTCAGGGGAAGTCAGAAGGGATTGTTGGTGCTGCAACCACAACCATGTGCCACTGAGGATGTGGAGGGCTGCATGACTGTCCTATCTAAAGTCTCTCTGCAATTGTCCTCTATCTGCTTATTCTCTGCTTCACAGCATTTATTACTACCTGGTGGGTGTGTGGGATATATGTAATATATATCCTAGTAAACCAACCTGGAGGCAGTGCAATGGCTGGCTGTAGCTGGTGTTGCCACCATTTAAAGAGAGGGAAAGAAAAAAAGAAAATAGAAGAAAGAAAGAAAGAGAGAGAGAGAGAGAGAGAAAGAAAGAAAGAAAGAAAGAAAGAAAGAAAGAAAGAAAGAAAGAAAGAAAGAAAGAAAGAAAGAAAGAAAGAAAGAAAGAAAGAAAGAAAGAAAGAAAGAAAGAAAGAAAGGAAGGAAGGAAAATGAAAAAAGAATACAAGATCTGCTTGTGTGCCCTGACAGGAAGGTTAGGAGGATTTGCTTTCTCATTTGGGATTTTAGTAGAGATGTGCTCCCTGTTTTCTTTGGGAATTCTGGACAACTGTTTTCTTCTCCCATTGAGAATTGAGGGAAACTATTAAGAGGGGATTATGGATTTGGAGTCAAATAAGAAAATTAAAACATAAGGTTTTGGCTATACTGGTAGTTATAAATGGTCTGTGTGGAAGATGATTATGAAAGAATGGATTTTCTGAACAAAAAGCATGCTTATGTTACTGAATGGAGGCATTGGAAGAAGAATGTTGCTGAGAAGAGGTAGGCATGAGCAAAACTGCCACAACATACTTGTGAAAACAAGGGATCACCATTCTCCAAACCTGGGCAACCAGACTAAGACTTCTCCACAAGTCTTTTTTTTTTTTTCCTGTGAAAATGTAAACTTAAAAAATTAAATAAGCATTCTCCCTTCAGGAGAGTTTTGAGGTGGTCCTCATATAGTAAGACAGCACAGATCTAGTTTTTAGCAATTAAAGGATGACAAAACTGCATTTTTAAAACATTATAATGGGGGATTGGCTACCCTTTTGTTTTCTTTCTACTCTCTGCTGTCCATTTCTGAAGCTGTACTGGTTTCCTAGGAGACTATTAAGGAATGAAACTTGATTGGCTATATTGGCAGAAAGAGTGTTGGTGTACATTTTGAGAAACATTTACATATCAGCTACACACACAAAAATGAAATGCTTGACACATGGAAGATTTTTTTTAATTGCAGTATGAAAAACCTCCTTGATAAACTAAAATTAGAGATGGAAACAATAACCTAGCAGGTCATCTTGTCAATCACCCTGCCAATTATTCCTTTAAATATTCTCCTCCTTGTCCAGTACAGTTAATGTCTTTATTCCTTTAGAATAATTTCCCCACTAGACTCTTTCTTTTACCAATTTGCTACATATTCCATATCTTTCCTTTTTCAACCAGTCCCTTGCAAGATTATCGAAGGGTAAAGAAGATGTACAAAGAATATTTCCCTCAGTACCTCTCTGAACAAGAAGGATACAAAAGACAGAGTGACAGCAAACAAACAACAAACACAACTCTACTATTCATGTTATACAATGTTCTGCAAGACTAGAAGCACTAGTTCAATTTATTTAGAGGAAAGTGGAGTAAAGAAGAGGATAGCATCAAGAGATTGCTAAACAGGAACCACTTTTATTTAAAGCTCACAGATGGGACCAAGGATGCAGTTCTAGCTGGCCCTTAATTTGAAAATATATATAAATAAGTAGGTTTGTTTTTGCAATTTTATTCCACAATATTTTTATTCCGCAATATTTTTTTTTACTGCTATCTGTAACTACCAACTTCATTCCAAAACATATTTTCAGTTAACAAGAAAAGACTGGCACATTTTTCTTGAGTAAGGAACTTTACCATTTGTTGGTAGGTATATTTTTTTTCAAGGGAAAAATGCAAAACAAAAATAAAAAACCAAAAAACTAGTTAAGGAAAATTTTCTCTGTGGCTTGATCTTGAAACTGGTTTCTATAAAAGATTTTAGGAACGTTTTCTGTTGTGTACATTTTCCTAGCTTAAATCAGTTATTTTTAAATTTTTTTATTTAAATCAGTTTTTAAATTTAGTTCAGCAATTATTTGAGAGAAGTTGATGTTTCTTGCATTGATCTAAGTGCAAAGAAAGGAAAAGGAGGGCTCTAAGATAGCATCTGACCCAGAGGAGACTATTGCCTCCTTTGGTAAACAACAAAGATAAGGGCAGATGTAAAGAAGCACGAGATCAATAGAAAAAACAACCTGCCTATATGATCCTATCATGGTAGCCACACTGCAGTACAGTTACAAGTCCCATTATGTAATATTAAAATAGAGACTAGCAAAAAACAAAATTCTGACTGCAAGAACTCTTCCAATGGACTTTTTTTTTTTGACAAAATTTACTTTGGTATTTATACAGGGATAATAATTTGTATATATTTTGGTGAGGTTTTTTTTTATCAGCATGTTATATTATAAATTCTGTCTTAGAAAATATTTTATTTCTTGGATGTTACTCTTAATGTGGAAATATGAGTTAGAGGAAGACTTTTCTAGAGTTGATGTTGAGTTGTAAGATATAAAAGTTTATGTTGCAATCTTGGAGCTGTTCATAAAATAAAATGGGCAGGAGGTAGTGAATTCTCCATCACTGCAGGTATGGAGGAAGGGAATGAAAGACCATCTGTTGAGAATTTTGTAAAGGTATTTCATGCCTTTGATAATGGTTGGAATGGATGATCCCCGATGTCCTTTCAAAATTTATGACTTTATGAGTCTATGATAGTCTATGACATCTCTCTTTCTCTCTCTTACTCATATATATATATATGGCATTCAAATAGGGTTTTTTTTTTATTGTGGTCTGGGATAGTCTAGGAAATCTTAAGCAAATATGAAACATAGGCTAGGTTTTGAATAATGGGTAGGATTTAGGTAAGCAGAAGAGTAGAGTAATCTCATTATAATGAGAAAGTAAGAAAGAAAAAGAAAAAGAAAGGGGGATAGGCACAAATGACCTTGGTATTTTTGGGAACAATGAAAATTTTGGCCTGACCAGAATATAGGATTGTGGAGATAACAAAGGTGTAGAGGCAGATCTATTTGCAAAGGGCTTTCACTACTAGAAACTGGTCAGGGAAGTTTTTATCTCACTTAGATATTACAGAACTTCTAGATTTTTATCGATTAGAATAACCTGTTGATACATGTGTTTTAGTGAGATAAAGCTGGCATTGTTATATTGAAGAAGGAGGAATAAAATATGTAGATAGCTTGGGCGTTAGTAGATGAGAACCTAGTCTGGGAGAGTGCCAGTAAGAATGGTCTTTGTACAAATAATTATCTAAAAACTATTCTATTTATATTTACTGATCCAGATAGATATAAACTATTATTTTTCTAATGTAGAATGAAATAATACAAAGGTGAACATAAATTGTATAGCAACAGCTGGAGATAATCTTTTTTTTGTAACATCTTTTTTTTTTTTACTTTTTTAATTGTTATGTTAATCACCATATATTACATAATTTGTTTTGGTGTACTGTTCCATGACTCATTGTTTGTTCATAACACCCATGGAGATAATCTTTATAGCATGTATAGCATGTGATATTTTATAGCATAGTTTTATAACACATATAGACAGACAAACAGGAAAGAAGGAGAGAGAGGAAGAGAGACAGAGACAGAGAGATTGATTTTAAGGAATTAACTCATGCAATTCTGGCAGTTTGGAGGTCTGAAATTCATAGGAGAGTCTAACAGGCTGGAGACGCAGGTTAAGAGCTGTTATAAGAGGGGCGCCTGGGTGGATCAGTCGTTTAAGCGTCTGCCTTCGTCTCAGGTCATGATCCCAGGGTCCTGGGATCGAGCCCCGCATCGGGCTCCCTGCTCCTCAGGAAGCCTGCTTTTCCCTCTCCCACTCCGCCTGCTTGTGTTCCCCCTCTCACTGTGTCTCTCTCTGTCAAATAAATAAAATCTTAAAAAAAAAAAAGAGCTGATATAACAGTCTTGAGTCCAAATTCTGCGGGGCAGTAGGCTTGAAACTATATTGGAATCTTGAAGAGAATTCCTTCTTCCTCTGGAAACCTCTGCTTTTTGCTTTTAAGGCCTTCAACTGATTGGATAAGGCTCACCCACATTATAGAGGATAATCTGGTTTTCTCAAAATCTACTCATTTAAATGTTAATCACATCTAAAAAATACCTTTCCAACAACATCTAGACTGGTATTTGACCAAACAAACTTGGCACCATAGCCTAGCCAAGTTAACATATAAAATTAACCATCACAGCATGTAATATATATACAAGAAGGGAATTGGTACTTTGGCATTGATGGACAACCGTATTTGTACAGTTCCACACACAGATAAGGATATAGTTGATTACTTCTTAGAAAGAACTGTAGAGGAGACATATGATTGGTGGGACAGTCTGATTTCTTTAACCATCCACCAGTCCAGTTCACTAAGATATAACTTCTGATAGCTTGATTAGTTGTTAACAATATCAGATGAAGCCCAAAATAATCCTTTTAATCTTGCTTTTTACATCATGTGCAATAACAGGAACCTACTACACACTTCATGAGAAAGAAAACAACTAAATTCTGAATGGAACATTGGGTGTTATATACAAACAATGAATCATGAAATGCTACATCAAAAACTAATGATGTAATGTATGGTGATTAACATTAAGATAATAAAATTTAAAAAAAACTACAAAAAATTTATAGTGCAGTGTATCTAAGAATGTAAGCTTTCTGAAGACAGACACATTCCATGTTTTATTCTGCTATACCTCAGTGCCTACAATAGTGTCCAATAACTAATAAGTAGGTACTCAATAAATGTTAAACAAAGGACTATCTGTAAGTTAAATCTGTACATTTGAAATTTTGATTCATGTGGGTCAGTGGCTTTCTAAGAAGCTCCATCAGTTTAGTATCTAACAACTACACTTGAAAATACCTGTTTCCTCACACTCGTGTTAACATTGGATATTATAAATATATGTATATGTTTAGTTTTTGCTAATCTAATGGGAAACAAAACAAAACAAAACAAAAATCTGTTACCTAAAAAATGAACTTGCTAATTAATGAAGTGATTTACAGGCTTTTAAAGTATTTTTTGACCATTACAGTCTTTTCAATACACTTTTTGTTTTTTATTGTTGTTTTTGCTCATTTATAGAAATTCATTACAAATTCTGGAGAGTAATATTTTTCCAATATATAATACATTTATTTTTCATAAACTTTCAATGCTATCCTTTAGTGTGTGGTAATTTAAAATGTCATAAAATAAAATTCATTAATACTAAAAAAAAACAACTAAATTCTCCCTTCTGATAATTTTCTCTATACCCTGTGTCTTGGAGAGAGGGAAGGGGAAAGAAGATAACATTGGTCTTTTCAGTATTCTACCTCATGGTAATTTGAAAAGCCATGTTAATAGTGCTTTTTTCCATCATGCCTTCTGATTATTTTTCCTTTCTTTATTGAATTCCATCTCTGTTATACCCTCATAAACCTTCTCATATATTTTTAGTCCTTTCCAAGTTTCTTTATCTTTATAATTATATGATTTGATGTAATTAACAATGTACTGATAGCTAAAAAGTTGGAATGGCTTGTTCTGATTATTCAAAAGAAGAAAAAAAGAAAGACTTTTTTGGCTAAAAGTTAAATTCATTTGTATTCTTCTCCAGGGACTCCATTATAGAAGAAATTGAGAAGAAAAAGAGAGAATGAGTTTGGCATATGAAGAAGTAATTAAAGTATTTCGGCTTTGGGGCGCCTGGGTGGCTCAGTCGTTAAGTGTCTGTCTTGGGCTCTGGTCATGATCCCGAGGTCCTGGGATCGAGCCCCGCATCAGGCTTTCTGCTCAGCGGGAAGCCTTCTTCTCCCTCTCCCAATCCCCCTGCTTGTGTGCCCTCTCTCACTGTCTCTCTCTCTCTGTCAAACAAACAAATAAATAAATAAATAAATAAATAAGTATTTCAGCTTTAAAAAAAATCAAATCAGCACAGCTAGTGGGCAAGTGGGTTATGCTCTAGAGGTACATCTTAGGCAAATGGTCTGGGGCATATGACTTCTCCTTAAATGTAACCAGAATGAGTTTTCACAAGAAAAAAAAGCAGAAAGGGAACAGAAGTGGCAGTATTAAATTTAGTGACTTCTGAGCAGAGACAATAATTTAATTTTAAAGTAAAATTAGCCAATGTGGAATAAAATTTGACATTACCTAATAAGATACACAGCCCTGAAGGAAGCATTCAATTTGTAATAATACTCAGAGAAAATGTTCAATGGCGAAGAATGTCCAAGGAGAAAATTTTGGTAATAGGGTGACCTAGAAAGAAGTCCAATAAACAAGTTATGAAAGAAATATTGCTGACAGAGTAAGAAGGCAAGCAAGATATAGTCTGCTAAGAAAAACAACAACTAGAAACAAAAACGTCAGTCAAGTTCACTTCCTTAGAAATTCATTCACCGAGACTTGATAGTACAATGGTCTTGGTAAGGACTTGGTAAGGGCTAGTGCCCCCAACCCCAAACACAACAGGATTCCAAGTCATTTTACAATTATGGGTAAAAAAAAAAAATAAGTAAAGCAAAGTTAATCAGATTATTTACCTATACCATAGAGAGGATGTAAGGATTAATGAGTTAATTATTGTGAAATATTAAAACACTTTGGGAATATCTGAATGAAAAATGGAAATAATTATTTATGGCTTTGCTAGAATGTCTCAGTAATCATAATTACTTTTTAGTATGGACTCCTTCCTTTCTACTTATCTTATGATTTCCAGTAAAAATTAAATCTGTGGCATAACTTGGCACGAGAACAAATATTTGATAGAGCAAAATTATCTAGATAAAATAATGCTAAAAATAATATGCTATTGATTCTCTTCTGATAAATGATCATTTTCTACTATGAACCTAGTAATTTTCTTGTCTAAGATTATGTTTAAATGATTAGACAGGGAATATATAGATTAGTACCTGCTTCCTGAAATGGGATATATTTATGGGCATTTAGTTAGTTTCTCCTTCAGACATGCTTAACAACAGTTTGAGACAATTTGATGAAAAAAAATAATTGAATGAAAATGAGTAACAATTACTAAACTTACAAAAATGTCATATCCTTGGTATTTTTTTAGTTGAATGCAATAGGAAAAGACAAGTTGAACCTTAACAGATAAAAGGAGAGATAGAGGAGTGCACAGCCATAAAATTTGAAGGTTGGAAAAGATGTGGAGAGGTCATGTAGGTTACCACCTTTCTGGCAGGACCACACTAAAAACTACTAAGCCCGTGAGAATTCAGCCCTAATGTTGAAAACAAGACAAAATAAACTTAAAAACTAAAATCCTCCAGCTTAAGAGATAGATTTGGCTCTCTTTAATTTCTCTTCTTTTTTTCCTGGCAATTTTTTAAGATTCCATTCTTGATTTTAGCATGACTTCTTATGAGGTACTGACTGCCTTGTTGCAAATGTACCAATAATATGCTTATATAAATAAGATTCATTTCATTGAGTAAATAAAATAAAAGCTTTGGGTTTTGAAGAACAGCCTTAGCATCTCTCTAGTTCACATTGGCTCTTTGATACTCAACTCTGGCAGGTTCTAACAAGTTTTTAAAAAAATCATTTGATAATATTTTCTAGACAGGGGAGGGGTAGGCATAGGGAGGTTATTAGAAATGCAAAGTCTTGCTCCCTTTCCCAGAGCTTCAAAATCAGGATCTGCCTTTTAACAAGATCCTCAAATGCTTCACATTAGCTCTTTCCAATTGTTGACATGCTGGTCTCGAGGACCTAGATGTAAAAGAGATACTGCAAACATCGCACTCTCCTCCTTAGGTAAGACTGTCTTTTCCCTGCATTCACTGTTCAAGTGAGGAGACTGTATATTCATGGGGGAACTCAAGTCAGAAACCCAGGGAGTTTTTCTTGATCACTTTCTCCTTTTTATTACCCATACACAATATGTTCCCAATCTTGTCATTTTTTATTTTCCAAATATCTCTTTAATATTTCCTCAGTGTATCCTACCCCCCTCCCCCAGCCCCCAGCGGTCACTTCCATAAGCCCTATATGTCTCACAGCCTTGAACACGATCTTTGAGCTTGTCTCACTGCTTTAATCTAAACTTTCTCTAATCCCATCTCCTTGATCACTCAAGGTGTATTTTTAAATTAGATCTGATCACAACTTGGCACACTCAAAAGTATTTTCTTGATTTGTCTTCCACTATAGGAAAAATGTTGTTCATGTAGAACCTTTTAACCAACCTCATCTTCCACAACACCCCAACTTACTCCACGTGCTGTAGTCATACCCAAAGACTTGCAATTTCCTAAATATGTCATATTTGGAACCCCTATACTTTGATATACTTTTTCCGGGGACTGAAATGTTCTTCCCATAAATTATCGAATAGATGCACTGCCACACAGTACCTCAAGACCAGATTCAGGTGAACCTTGCTTTGTAGTGCATTCCCCTGGTCACCCCTCCAGGCATTGCTCATTTCACCCTTCAGAACCTCCAGCCCAATTGTACCACACCTCAGTGCAGTGCTTTATTTACATCTTTACTCTGATTTGGACTAAATAGCTACAACAGATCATGTGTTAAACTTTTTTCTGTGTCCTTGGTATTGCATATAGTAGATGCTTAGTAAATTTTGTTGAACTGATACCAAATATAGTCATTAACAATAATGACCATATGAAATAAATGCTATTAATCAAAGTTATTCTCCATATGACCATAAATCACCCATTACTCAAACCAAATCTTTTATGAAATATATTTTGACCTCACTGAATTCCATATGATGTACAACTGTTTTTTTTTTCCCCCAGGAAGAATTCAGCTTACTGATAGAAATGAAGAGCAACACAAGAACTGGGTGATATTGTTTGTGGACTTCAGTTCTAGGGGGAAAAACACATTAAATCTATTCTAACTTCTGATTTTCCTTAAGACCAGAAAAAAATACAAACACAATAAATCTTTCATGAAAATGTGTGCACAGGTTTTCGTGTAAGTATATGTTTTCATTTCTTTTAGATAAACGTTTAAGCTTGCAAAAGGAAAAAATGATAAATTGGATCTCATCACAATGAAAAAGTTTTGCTTTGCAAAATCCTATGTGAAGAGGCTGAAATGACAAGCTACAGACTGGGAGAAAATATTTGTAACCACATACTGGATAAAAGACTTGTGTGTAAAATACATGAGGAACCCTCAGAACAGAACATTAAAAATCAAACAATCCAATTAGAATATGGGCAAAATACATGAACAGACATTTCACCTAAGAGGATATACAGATGGCAAATAAGCACATGAAAAGATATTTAACATCATTAACCATTAGGGAAATGCCAATTAAAACCTCAAAGAGATATGACTACACCTGTCAGAATGGCTAAAATAAAAAAAAAAAGTAGTAACAACATCAAAAGCTGGTGAGGATGCAGGAAAGCTGGATCACTCCTCCATGGCTGATGGAAACATAAAATTGTACAGCCACTCTGAAAAAGAGTTTGGCAGTTTCTTATGAAGATAAATATCCCTATCAGTTTTTAGAAATAGACTGTAATCATCATATAGAACACTCATGTCAAAAAATGCCATAGATAAAAATAATCTAACTTAACGGATTGATATTGAATATCTGTGCATTGTAGATGATAGACCATGTTCAGTAAAATGAATCTGATGCACTGGTATTGAAAATGTATTTCAGTTAACACAGAAACCACAGAACTGAGCACTACAAAAGACTGATGGAAATATGGGCATCAGTAATGTAAATGTAAGTGATGGTGTTAGGCAATCTGCAAAGGCTGGGAACATGCTGGATATCACTACAATTATTTATCTCGCAGAGTCATTGTGAGAACCTATTGGGTAATATGTATAAAGTCACTTTGAAAACTGGGAAAGTATTGTAAGCATATTAAATATTAAGAATTATTTTGACACCACTAAATTAAATACCAGTGCATAGAGGTAGATTTAAGTATCTTAATTCTCCTTGATATGCTCATCAGTCTTTGAATCTTTTGTAAACTGGTAATTTTAATCAATTTCTTTTACCTTAATTGGATGAATAGACTAGTATCTATTTTAAAAATATGATCAATTTTCTGTTTATGGTAAATTAGAGTTATCATGCAGATTTGAGGTTTTGAAGAATATTAAATTTTTCCCAATATCACTGAGGCCAAGCAATTCTTTAATCTCTCAGATACACTCCTTTCTTTTGACAGCCTTAGCTGCCACCCTTGTCCTGGCCATCATCCTATCAGAATAACATCTTAGCTACTCACTTTCCTTCTAGCCTCTTTTTCTCAAGTTCATCCTTCCCAAAAGCTGCCGAAAAACTCACTGTGTTAATGGCTTCACAATTTTAAAAAAATCACCATAATAGTAACTATGCCAATACATGAAAAATATATAAATGAAGAGTAAAAATAGTTTATCATCATTTGTGGATTATAGAATTTATACCAAGATAACCTAAAATAACTAAAAAAAGAAAAAGAGAGAAAGAAAAATCTCCAATTCACTGCTTTTCTATAGGACATATAATGTGAAAGAAAGAAAGAAAGAAAGAAAGAAAGAAAGAAAGAAAAAGAAAGAAGAAAGAAAGAAAGAAAGAAAGAAAGAAAGAAAGAAAGAAAGAAAGAAAGAAAGAAAGAAAGAAAGAAAGAAAGAAAGAAAGAAAGAAAGAAAAGAAAAAGAAAAGAAAGAAAGAAAGAAAAGAGATGCGATGCAAAATGGCCTATCAACTCCAAGGTGCTGGAGCAGATGAGGGAAGACTAAACATTTCTTCCTTAATTCTCTGCCTCACTTCAGAGCCCGTACTTTGAAAAAGTTCTACTTCTGTCTAAAGTCTCACAAAATCTCTTATGATGACAGATCCATCGACTTCTGGCCCTTACCCTTCTTAAATCCTGTTCAATAATGTCATGACATCTCCTCAACAACTTTCAGGCCTCCTAGATAAGACATATTTCCTCTAAAGTTCCCTTGGTCTCAAACAGACAATATTTATATTCTTAGACCTGAAGGAGCTCTTCTTTCCATTTTGGTAGATGGTCTTTGGTTTTTATTTGTATCTCTAAAAGAACCACTTGGTGGACTTCTCAGAATGAATTTGCACTGGAATCTCTCTCTCTCGTCAGATAAGAAATTTTTTGCCACTTTAAGGTAATTTTAAAACACTTTTTAATTAAAATTTTTTTAGCTTATACCTATTAAGGTTCCCCAAATTATAGACCTCCAGCTTCAGCTGGGGCATCCTAGACATTTCTGTGGGACCCAGTATGATTCACGAATTGAATGCTTTGTTCGCTTTCATGACAGAAAGTAGAACTGGGGATAGGTGTGTGAACTTCTCCTAATCAGTATTGCCCATAAAATTGATCCTAAAGAATAGGGTCTGTTACTGGGATGTCAGTCTAAGGTACTAGAAAGATTTTTTTGTAGTCTAGTTGAACCAGTAGTACATAATGAAAAAGAGCAAAGGTTTAAAGTCAATAGGCGTAGCTTTGCATTCCAACTCTACCACTCGTGAGCTGTGTGGCCCTCCTTAATCTTTCTGAACTTCAATTTTTTTCATTTATAAAATAAGGATAATAGACATACCTAACTCATAGTTTACTGTGAAGATTAAATGAGATACATAAAGCACTCTGCATGTAGTGTCTGGCATGTAGTAAATTCTAGGTAGCTTTATGATTATTTATGTTAAGTTGGGGAATCAGAGCGGGTATGCCAAGAAAACCATTTTTAGCAATTTTTAGCCATTTAAAATTTGAATTTCAAAAAGAAAAGCTGCAGACATTAAGTAGAAGGCGTAAGGGGAGATCAGAAATGACCCCTCCTCCTCCAAATAAATAAATAAATAAGTTAATGGGTTAATGGCTGGCTCAGAAAGAATTCCATTAACTTCAGTTCCTTTTATGCACAGTTTGGTGTACTGGGCTGGTCCTGGGACTTGTTTATAAAACATTAGCGTAAGACCAGACACAGATGACAGGTGAGTGAGGTAATAGATGATATAGACAAATCAACTGGACCGTTGTATATTTCAAGTATGTTTATTCCGAATTTTCATGTAAAGCCATTGAGATCTAGAACCTGGTCTTTAACAATTAATTTTGAACTTCTAAAGTGCTTAATGCATTGAGTACTCTAAACATGTATGTAGTCTGTAACTATCTACAGCAATGCTATCTTTTCTCCAGTTGGGTTAGAAGAGAGTAGAACAGTGTTGTAATGAGGGGCTAGATGATAACCATTTAGCGAATGTACCGACCCAGTGATTATCCAGTTACCTTATTTCTTAAAATACCAGATATTTACCTTAAGGGGAACAAGCATTTTAATTCTCTTTCATTATAGTCCTACACTGTATTGCCTATGCTCCAAGATCTAACATTATTGTATTAACTCCATTATCCTAGACTCTGCTTTAATTAATAGCTCATTTTACGCCAAAACACAGAGATTAGTTTGAGGTTTCCATAGAAAAACCCTAGAAAGGCACTACCTAGTGACTGGTAGTTTCTCTCTTTTGATTCAGTTTTATATGGTGTTCCTATAATCAATATTTGCCATTAGTTTTATAAAATTTAGAGCAACTGTTACTATAAACAAATGTACTATTAAAACATGATACATCAAAAAAATTAACATGCTGTTTAAAAGAAGTTGTCATGGTAAAATTTAGGGTTTTAGTATGTCATATTTTACAAATGATAAGTCAGTATCTTTCCACGTATTTAATATTGAGGATGTGAGTATTGATTAATAACCCAACTAAGAGTTATGCATATCATGCATGGGATTTTGGATTTCTAATTAAACAACTCCACTGTAAAGCTAGATACTTAACGGTGAGTTCACAGTGATTCTAGTTCATCTATCTGTTTTTTTCATAAGCTCAAAACCCTGTAATTGTGATTGTTATCCTGATAAGTCCAATTATCAATATACAGGACTCAGAAAACCATTTTGGTTATTTGAGCTTTATGAATTTTGAATTAATTTGAATTTAAAATGTGTCTTAAGGAAGGTTTCTATGTGAAAAAAATCCAAAATCATGTTTATTCCTTTTATAAACGCTTTCCTAATCAAAGTGGAATACTAGAAAATGCATCCAATTTGGACTCAGTTAGACTGGGGCCTGAGATCTGAACTCCTCAATTTGTCAGCCATGTGACCTTGGAAAAGTCACTTGACCTCCTGAACTACAAGTTTTTCATCTCTAAAATAAGAATAATTTGATTCAGTGATGTGTGGAAGCTTAGAGATAATGCATGTAAAGCCTCTGGCACGAGGCCCGGTTTACAGCAGGTTTTCAAAATTGGGTGCTACTGATATTAAAAATAATAACACTAATAAAGAACCTAATGCAACATAACAATACCAAGACTATTAATTAAACTAATCACAATATGTCAAGATTAAATAGTTTAGAGTCAGTAGGTAATAACTAGTTCCAGACCAACACTCAAACTTAGAAAATAAACAGAACGCTTTTTCTTTCTGTCAACATAAAGGTATTTTCTTGCATCGAGAGTCCCATGTTTCACAACAAGGTTGTATCATTTATCCGTTCCTTCACTCGTGCGCCCTGGCATTCACAGCCCTCCGTCACTGATGTTCCTCTCTCCTCCACCTCTCTGAATGTGATTTTCCTGCCCAAAGGGATGCATGTGAGATTCTTACTTAGTAGTGTCTTATCTATCTCTTCTATGTATTCAAAGAATACCCATTAAAAATACCAAGTTTTAAGATATGGGCAATTTCCAGTAGGATAGAGGAAAAAATTATTGCGAGCTTAGGAGAGTCTACTGAAGAGAGTGCAGTGTTTATAGATATATCCAGAGAGATTGATTATATTTTATTGATTCTCCTCATCTTTAAAATGGAGATAAAATATCAATCTTTTAAGGTTATTTGAAGAATTAAACTTCTAAATAATATAGGCAATGTTTGGTTCCTGGCAAGTAAAGAGCATTTATTAATTGTTAGTGATTATGATAATTACAGTGGTGGTAAAGATGATGATGATGATGATGTAAAGAAATACCAGGAGAGTTTTGAGATGAGAGAGAGGTGATTTGGTATGATATATTTAGGGCTTTATGAAAATTTTTCTAAATAAACGGTGTCATGTTCTGGTATTCCTACATAGAACGGATATCCAAGACAAACATTCTGCCCCTAGATGATACATATTTTAACATCTAATTATTTAGATGTACCACATAATTAGGAAGCAAGAAGAACAGATCCATAAGTGTGTAAAAAATATAAGGGAAATCATCTGAGATGCCACACATATAATACTCATACAACCGGGGCAGCATAAAGTATGATGTAAATCATTTTACTAAGTCAGATTAAAGGTGCTATTACTCATGGTTATGTAATACTATCTGTAATTTCTGTGTTAAACTTGACATTATAAATCCTTTAATCTGCGTACTTAAAAGCCATTCTATGGCTCATTTTTCAAACAGATTCCCGTTAACACATTTACTGCTAATGAACCACTAACGTGTTCTCTCTTTCTTAGATAAACGCTGTTGACCAACATTATTATTTGCTCCTCATATAATTATTTTTTTGGCTTTTTAATTTAATTGCTTCAATAAAAAATACACCAATAATGCATTTTTAATTACACTTCCCAGGTGACCTATGTAAAAAGAGGTTTTCTAATGAAGCCACAATAATTAGCCTGTCACAGTCCAGTTTGGGGCTATTGTCTAGTTGTCCTTTCCATGGCTTGTTGTGGCATGACTAGAATTCTAAAGACCTTGTGTATTATCTCCCATAATACTTAGGAAGGTATTAAAAATGTGTGCAATACTGGCAGAAGCAGGCTCTCTAATTATTGTCAGCTATTTCTAGTGTGACGTGGTAAATTCCCTTGAGAACAGAAACAACAGCCCACTCCAGGGTTTGTAATAGGCCCTAGAGCCTAAGTAGTTGTAGACAGAGCTGTTTCCCTCCGGATAGATAATTGGTTTACATAGCAGCTCAACATCTGAACCAAATCTATTTTTTTCCTATTGTGATTTCACTGTTTACTCTAATATACATAAACTATTTTGATATATTAAATAGCATATGACTCATTCTTTAATAGCTGAGTAAATTTGCATGTTCTGCCTCACCTGGAATGCTAATGGCTATTATGTCTGCCTATTTTTCATGCATGAAATATTAAATATTTGGTTTGTTAAGCATACCTGCTTACTGTAAATAATGTGTTCTGGCAACTTGTTAAGTACGATTATCCTTTAGTTTCATTTTTTCATGGATGAAATGTGGCTTCAACTTAAAGAGAAATGCAGATGATTTCCAAGGAATTTTAGGATGGCTGTCCTTATTAGTGCAGTACAATCAATTACTGAGAAACATTTGTTAATGTTTGTAGACTACTACTCATAGTAACCTGGTGATACTTGATTGTGCAAACAGAGAAAGTATATCAGATTCTCCTGGGTATGCAGATACCTTGCTTCACCACAGTGAGTACATGCATCGTGGCACATTGAAGCTCCAGCTAGACTTGGTTCTAATATTGCTGATCTCTAACAGGTAAGCAGCTATTGATCCATGTTGTGAGCAAATCCTGTCGTAAATGCTGTTCTTTTAAGATTATATCAGATCTTCAAGTTACCACTTTTCTCCTCAATTCCAAAGTGACTAGATGTAAAAAAACAATGACATATAAGAAGGCCAGCAGAATCTGGAAACACTTTCTACTGTTTCAGGCAATTCTTTCTTCCTTTTCTCTTCCCTCCCACAGCACAGTGTAATAATCCTCTGACGCTTTCTGTCTTGCCCTGAATATGGGTCTTTTCTATGTGTACCCAGTAGAATCGTGTGTAACGCATTTATTACTACTCAGTGGGATAATTCCCCTAGCTTTCAGTATTTCCCTCTCTACTACGAAGGAGTCCCTGTGAGATAGTCTGGGGGACTCGGAACGATAGGATTATTTGGCCAACTTGTATTTAATGTCATGTGAGGGGGCGCAGAAATGAGATGTTATGACATTCTGGTTTCTATTTTCCCAGAAAGAAACAGATTATCTTCAATGAGTAAGAATGTAAAGTGGGACTAATACACTATATTGTATCCCAGCAAATCAGTTTTTTTCCCGTGTTTTGCCATCATGTGTAACAGAAAGGGACCCTTCCCCACTTCACAGTAAATAGTACAAGTAGCTCCGTGACTTCAGGCAGGCTCCCTAATCTCTCTCAACCTCAGTTCTGTCATCCTTAAAAGAAGAAGAAATGACGTTAACTTCATAAAAGGGTAAAAATAGGTATTTAAAGTGCATAGCACAGTACTCAACAACAGGATAATCACTCAGTAAATGTTTAGTTCTTTCTCCTTCAACTCATGTTTTTTTATGTTCAATTCTTTTTTCCATGATTCATTATTTGTGCAAAACACCCGGTGCTCCACGCAGAATGTGCCCTCTTTAATACCCATCACCAGGCTAACCCATCCCCCCAACCCCCTCCCCTCTAGACAAAAACATTATATGAATAGATACAAGATGATGATTTTAACCAGAGATGCAAAATTTGCCCTTTGAAAAAAAATGTTCTTCCCCTCCACTGTATGTGTTTGACATTGTATGAAATGTAGATACTTGTTTGCCATTTTGAATTTTTAAATACCTGTGTTTGTATTCTAATAAAGATTCCATAAGGATTGATCCAAAGGTATTTTAGCAGATGATAAATATCTAGAAAGGACAAAAACATACTAAGATTAAAATACTTTGCTTCCTTAAAATAAAAAAAAAGAATTTCTTAGAAAAACAGAGTAAAAAAAGATCAGTGATGTGAGTGGTCAAATATCACCTTTTGGCATTCTAATAAACTGTTGCTTAGATAGAAATATCAAGCTATTACTAATGGCTATTAATGTGTACATGCTTCATGTAATTTTATAGTATCTTATTTTAGTATCTGTAATTTTAATGAATTGCAATTTAGGAAAGAAACAATTTTCATTTACTTTATATAACATAATTATGGATCAAATTAACCCCACACTAGTCTTAATTACATTTAGTTTCATTTGGCTGATCAAGCAATTAACATGCCACTGTATTTTGGAAGTAAAAACCAAGTTGTTATGGTCTTTCCTCCAAAAAACATGTACTTGTTCATCTGAAGTGTAACCACCATGTAAAATTATTTCTTGGAGTGTGTGTGTGTGTGTATCTATCTATCTATCTATATTGGTTTATTGTACACTCAGTGTGTTATTGCTCAAGAACAGGTATAACGAGGAAGTATGGCACCTGGGGTCCTGTTCTATGCTACTGCTTAATAATCTCTCCTTCATGCCACCCTTTATCTGCTACATTCAGATTGGTTTTCATGCATTTCTTTTTTAATTGGAACTAATTTTAGGTTTGCCAGTACTTGTGATTAAACAGCCTCTTCACCACACATGTATTTCTTTCCATTTATGTATTGTTACCTTCACAATCTTCTTCAGAAGAGAATGATTTGTCAGGAAGAGACCATCTTTTTAGTCCATTAGCTAAGTTATATCTGTAAGGAGCATAATTTTAACAGCAATAAAAAATATTGGGTTTAATAATAATAGCATTCAGTACCATATGAGTATCACCGCAACTAATCCTTTTCAACTAATTGAAAATGAAAATGGCCCTTTGCAATATGTGTGTATTGTGAATAATCCTAATTAGGATAATGCAAGGTTATTTTAGCACAGTTCAGAGGCAGGGTACAGTCTCAGAAAAACAGCTGAGCTGAAGTGTAGTCCATTTAGAGTTGCCTTGAAGCCTATGGGAAGGCACAAACTTAGGGCCATGAACACCACAGAAGAGAGGTCCTTTTGAAAGCATAGGTTCCCAATTGTATTCAAACAGGCTTTAAAAGGGAAAAGGGCCCCATATTGTGATATTTCTAATACTCTCCAGTAGAAAAAAATAAATTCTAAAATCTATGACACCGGCCTAATATCTATGATGGCATATATCTCAAAAGGGCTGAATAGAAGATATTTGAGGAAGCCCCATGCTGGTGTATTATTTGCTTATATTCCAAAAGCTTTGTTTTTGTATTTCATGATAAGTGTTTTTTTTTTCTCTTCAGTCTGGATAAAGATAGTAGCTTTCCCTTGTTTTCCTGTGACATTTCATATTGTGACTGGATTTGTCAGGTTGCATCAGTCACATTTAATTACATTATATCATGTCAAGGAACAATGAAAAATCAGGTATGTTTCTACTTTTTTATTGCAAGAAGCAAGGATTCATGGTCCACCGGATTTCTTACATAAATATTCCCATTCACATAAATGATAGAAACAAAAATATACTAGTGGGATAAAAAATGAAGGAAACTAATAATGACTGACAATTTAAATAAGACATGCTCATTGTAACTAATTTGTTTCACCTGTATGACAAAATATTATAGTTCTATGTGTGTCTCAATCTCCTAGTGATTTATTGCTTTTAAAAATTTGTGATTGGAGTTTGGGTGTTTGCAATCAGTAGTGTCTAAAGATCAATATTTTTGTTATTAGTTTGACCAGCTTTAAGAAGTTATGTTGTATTCACAATACGATTTTCTACTGTTTTCACTATTCTCATTTTGCTTTTATAGTAGAGTAATCATCCAAATAGATAATCTGTCAATGAAAAGTGTCTTTGGCTAATTAGTGCATACTGACTATTTTAAATCAAGACAAAAATAGTCGTGATATAAGATGTTCATTGACTTTAGTTTCTCACTTAAGACAAAACAAAATAGGGGCGCCTGGATGGCTCAGTTGGTTAAGCTTCTGCCTTTGGCTCAGGTCATGATCCCAGTGTCCTGGGATCGAGCCCCGCATTGGGCTCCCTGCTCGGTGGGAAGCCTGCTTCTCCCTCTCCCACTCCCCCCTGCTTGTGTTCCCTCTCTCGCTGTCTCTCTCTCTCTGTCGAATAAATAAAATCTTAAGAAAAAAAAAAGACAAAACAAAATAGATAAAAGAGGGAAAAAAAACTCCTCCAGACCACCAGGAACACATCTGTATTTTACAGGTTGTGTTTGTTCTTGTTATAACAAGAGAGAACCTTTGTGTGTGTGCCCTGTGGCAGGGCTGGAGTGGGGTAGGGGGCTGGTGGGGGGTGAGACTTGTACCCAGGCTGCCTCTGCTCAGCTCTTCCCTCAAGGCCGTGGTGGGGAGGGATCGACACTAGGACCTCAGGGCTTACATGTCCCAGCCGACTTCTTCACCATTTACTGAATTCTCATTTTAAACTCAAAACAAACTTGTGAAGTTGAAGCTAAGAGGTTAGGCCTATTGCCCAAGGTCACATGGTCAGTAAGTGGCTCAGAGGGTGCGCGGGTGATTAAGCAGAAAGCAGCACCTAGGGAAGCCTTGGAAGGGACCCAGAGCAGGTGGGGCATGGAACTCTCTCCAGGTTGAGGGTCCTGAGAGGTGGGTTGGCAGAGAAGTATGGGAGAGGAGGGAGCACCTTGGACACATGCTCCAAACATCACACCTGGGCTTCACTGGCACGGGGACCTGCCATCTCTTCCTAGTCCAGGAGAGGTTTCTGGAGCTCCATCTTCCTGCAGAGCTGCCCTGAGACCCCCTTCCTTCCAAACTCTGCTTCAGCACACTTGTGGGTGACTCAGTGCCTTTCCCTGATCAACTCTCTCTGGGTGTGGGCTGGGGCCTTTGTGGGTGGTCGGGGAACAGACATGTCAGAAGCCCCAAGTCCCCAGTTAGCCATGGAGCAGCTCAGACCTGTGGAGAGTTCTAGCCTTGGTCCTTCCCTCTCCAGTATCTCCAGGGGTGCCAGGGGCTCACCCTCACCTTTGCAATCTTACCCAAGCCCCCTACAGGGCATCATGAAGTAGCTCAGCAAGAAGTTGTTAGAAAGGTCTTACTATATACAAGACTCAGGCTTTGGCTGTGTGATTTCGGAGTGGTTCCAGTAAGGTGGCGGGGGGGGGGCATTCTCTGGATTGGGTATTGTCAGTAAGAGGGGACAGTTCTATGTTTGGGTATTTTAATCCCTGGTTTATCGGGAGAGCAGACTAGAGGGAAGCTAAAGCTGTAAAAGCTGCGGCCCCCTCACTCAGTCCCCCATATTAGCCAGGATGAGGAATATTTGAGCATTTTTTGTGATTTGAAAAATGTTCTGTGAAATCCTTCATTTTCAACAGGAGAAGCTGTGGCCTGGCTGATGGTACCTGGCCAGCCCCTAGTGACACCAAGACCCAGCTGATAACCAGGCTGCCAGTTCCCAGACATCAGGGCCGCTGTCTTGTCTCAGATCTATGCCTTTTTATCTCGACTAGCCAGGTGGTCGTAGCACCTGCCAGAAGAAAAGTAAGAAAATCCCATTTCTTTGTGTGTACACATTCTTCCTAGAACCACACAGCCACTCCCGTGATATTTCTGTGTTGGACATTTCAAAATATATAAAACTATTGTGACTCTTATCTCACATCTAAGCCTTCAATTTTTTTTTAAGGTTTATTTATTTATTTTTGAGAAAGAGAGAGAGAGTAGGGAGAGAGGGGCAGAGGGAGAGAGAGAATCTCAAGCAGACTGCCAGCTGAGCACAGAGCCCAATGCAGGGCTTGATGTCACGACTCTGAGATCATGACCTGAGCCAAGATCAAGAGTCAGACGCTTAACCGACTGTGCCGCCCAGGCGCCCCAACCTTTAAAAACATTTTTTTTAACTGGCTGCCTACTTTTTATCACCCACTCAGTGTTATATGATCTGAATTTCTGAATCTACCTTCTTAAATCTGCTCCTCCACAGAGCCACCCCGTGCTGCTACCTCTCTCTTCCATAACACATTACCAGATCTGTTGATTCTACCTCCAAAACAGAAATCTACACTTTTGTCTTTTTAGATCTTTTATGATTTTCCCAGGCAAAGCGAATTGCTACTTTCTTTACAGTGTATGTTTCTTTACAAGTGTGTTTATCAGATCTCGTTGGTTCTCCATGTTTCACCACCTAGACTCTGATCTCCTTGCCCATGACTTGTTCCTTTTTGTCTCTCCAGCCTCTTATACATGAGGAAATAGAGCATAATGGTTAAGACCATGGGCTGTAAAGCCTACCTAGGTTCTCTCCTTGACTTTGCCAGTTCCTAGCTGTGAGGTCTTGGCCATGCCACATTAGCCACTCTGGGCCTCAGTTACATTATCTGTAAAATGAGGTTATTAATAATAGCACCCATCTTTAGAGTTGTTCTGAGAATTAATGAGGCATAAGGCAAGTGTATGAAACAGCACCCAACACACAGTAAGTCCTTGGTAAATGTGTTAACTATCATCGTCACATTGTCTGCCACACATGAGGTTCAATTAATCTTTGTTGAATTGAGTTAATATTGAATTGCCAATCACTATATATAAAAAGTGAAGTCAGTTTAGGATATGGAGACAATATTTCATCTTTACTGAAGTTGAGTCATTCTAGGAAGTCTCTAGTCAGGCTGGTGTCTGTGACCCCATGCTCCACCAAAAGCATTAGATCAGAAGGTGCATAGATGCTGAAGTCAGGTAGAACCAGGTTTGAATGTGGGTGCAAATTAGAGCAAATTCCTTCAGTTTGCTGAACCTCCTCTGTTAAATGGGAATAATATCTAATTCATGGGGTTATTTGGAAAATTAATCGAGTTAATGTGTGTAAACTAATGAGTAAGTTACCAACCAGGGAGGATATATTGGTTATTTTCCCTTAATTTCTACCCCCCACTCTTCAAGGACATACCCTCCCACATAAACGTTCCAAACAGCATGGTAAGGGCTAGAGAGGGCTACAAAGCAATTCTCTGATGAATATCTTCCAAAGACAGGATCTAACGTAGGGCTAACTAGTAATAGAGACAAGCAAGCCGGCATCAGGTACTGGTTAAGGAGAACCGGTCAGGATCCAGACCAAGGCAGACAGGACTTTTTAAGGCAAGCAAGGTAGCTTCCATCACAGTGACTAAGTAGGGCAGGCACTACCCAGTGTGAATGTCTGGAATTTAGGCAGACAGAGGAGGTCCAACAAGGCCCGTCCCTGCTGGGGAAACAAAAGCAATAAAAATTTTAAATAGAGAATTGGTTGTACTGGTATTAGAGGACAGATAAGATGACAGAATGACCTAGAGGAACATGGAAAGAATGAGGGCAGGCAGGGAGCAACCACTTCCCTGGGGATGGGGGGTGGGGGAAAGAGATCCAGAGGCCCCAAATATCCTCAAAGCGAGTTGTTACTCTTCCAAACCTCAGGTCCTCACTCTTCAGTTTCTGGTGCCAATTAGGAAGCTATTATCTTTTAGCTACAAACCTAGTCTTCTATATTATGCTTTGAAATACTGGGGCTAGGACCCTGCAAACTTCACCTTTCTTTTGCTTACTGTCTGTTTTGTGTGAGGGGTCTATTAATGGTTCTCCAGCAATGGCCTTCCCCGAGTATTGGTAATTGATTCTAGTTTCTATCTTTTTCCCCATTCTCCTAGAACCAGCCATATTGTGCCCACTCAGAGGTCTCAGCTCTAGCTGGAGAGTGCCCCATCCTCAGAAGGAGTCAAACTCTGTAGGATTCCTCATCTGAATTTCTAGGGTATCAGACCTCAACCTGCTTCCTTCTGCTCTTCCTTCTGCTGATACCTCTAGGGTATCATACCCTCAACCTCTTCCTTCTGCTGCCCCTTCCCTAGGGAGGGAGCTTCTCCCTGCAGTTACTCTCATTGTGTTACCCTGTATTTTCTTGCTGCCTATTGAGTCATTCAATATCTACTTAACCAATTATTTCCTTGAAATTCTCTTCATTTCTATTTCCTTGTCCAGACTCTGACATATTCTCCCACACCCTTATGAGATCTTTGTACCTGCACACAAAAAGTAGATGATGCATCCTTTGTGCACCAGATGTCCTAGAGAGTGAGGGAATCTGGGAGGGAGTTTGGGAATGTTGTGTTCCTGATAATATCCCAGAGGAAGTCACCCTGAGCTTCTCATGCCTAACCTCACCATGGCTGGCATTCTTTGTTCACTATCAATCCTTCCATATGGTACATTCTAGGAAGGTATAGAGCACATGGCAGCATCTAGCCTGACACACAGGCACTCATTAAGTTATCTGTTGATAAATCACATAAGTAAATAGAGCATGGAAAGGTTTTCATGTATCTGTGTAAAACTGATGACAATTACCTATAACTACTACTCAATAATGTGGTCATTCATAAAACTTATGCCTACATTTCAGTTTGCTTCCATGACTTGTTAGTAAAGAAGTTATGCAATAAATAGTTCCTTCGTGACTAGAAAGATGCTTAACTTACAAATACAGTCAAATACATATATTGTGACTTTTCCTGAGTATTAAGGAAAAGGAATGGACTTTATGAACTTTCTGGATCCAGATTCATCTTGACAGATTTTGAAAGAAATGTATAACCCATGCCTTATCTTTTCTTTTGAATAGAAAATTCTTTTCAACAGAAAATTCAGATCTAAATGGAAAATCACGATCTATTTTACAAAAGAATGAAATTCACATCAAACTATTTTTTTTTATTTAAAGACAGAATGGGAGAAGATATTTGCAAGTGACATATCAGATAAAGGGCTAGTATCCAAAATCTATAAAGAACTTATCAAACTCAACACCCAAAGAACAAATGATCCAATCAAGAAATGGGCAGAAGACACGAACAGACATTTTTCCAAAGAAGACATCCAAATGGCCAACAGACACATGAAAAAGTGCTCAACATTGCTCGGCATCAGGGAAATCCAAATCTCAATGAGATACCACTTCACACCAGTCAGAATGGCTAAAATTAACAAATCAGAAAACAACAGATGTTGGAGGGGATGCAGAGAGAGGGGAACCCTCCTACACTGTTGGTGGGAATGCAAGCTGGTGCAGCCACTCTGTAAAACTGTATAGAGGTTCCTCAAACAGTTGAAAATAGAGCTACCATATGACCCAGCAATTGCACTACTGGGTATTTATCCCGAAGATACAAATGTTGTGATCCGAAGGGGTACATGCACCCCGATGTTTATAGCAGCAATGTCCACAATAGCCAAACTATAGAAAGAGCCAAGATGTCCATCGACAGATGAATGGATAAAGAAGATGTGGTACACACACACACACACACACACACACACACACACACAATGGAATATTATGCAGTCATCAAAAGGAATGAAATCTTGCCATTTGCAATGACGTGGATGGAACTGGAGGGTATTATGCTGAGCGAAATAAGTCAATCAGAGAAAGACATGTATCATATGGTCTCACTGATATGAGGAATTCTTAATCTCAGGAAACAAACTGAGGGTTGCTGGAGTGGTGAGGGGTGGGAGGGAGGGGTGGCTGGGTGATAGACATTGGGGAGGGTATGTGCTATGGTGAGTGCTGTGAATTGTGTGAGACTGTTGAATCACAGACCTGTACCTCTGAAACAAATAATACATTATATGTTAAAAAAAAAAAGAAGATAGCAGGAAGGGAAAAATGAAGGGGGGGAAATTGGAGGGGAAGATGAACCATGAGAGACTATGGACTCTGAGAAACAAACTGAGGGTTCTAGAGGGGAGGGGGTGGGGGGATATGTTAGCCTGGTGATGGGTATTAAAGAGGGCATGTACTGAATGGAACACTGGGTGTTATGCACAAACAATGAATCATGGAACATTACTTCAAAAACTAATGATGTAATGTATAGTGATTAACATATCATGAAATAAAAAAATTTAAAAAAGATAAATTACACTATTTTAAAACAGTAGTTTAGAAAGTGGGTATTACTGTAAACATGTTAAATTTGAAATTCATGACTTGAGAATCTGTTAAATTTCAGGAGCTTGCTTTGAAAAGTATTATGTATTGGTGATACATGAGTTAAAAAGCACGTTTTGCGTAACATGTGGGCAGACTGGTCCTCTAGTGACTTAAAGACTGATAGTCAGAGAAGTTAAATGACTGATCCCACTCAGGGCTTCTAACTCTCAACTCCAGATTTTTTCCCTATATCATGCACCCTTCAGAGAAAAAAAAACCTGGTAGGAATTCACCTTTATTAGTACTTACATGAATAATAGAATAGCTTTAAGTCATTGTACATAACAACATATATATGTACATATATATGTATATGTACATATGCTGTTTTTAAGTCTTATCACGTCACTAAATGAGGTAACGTGACTGGATGATAAAGGTTACCCAGAATTTGAGGGAAAAATGCTCTGGGACTGAGTATCAAGACATGATTCTGGAGTGAGGGACATTGTGGGAGAATGAGAAACTTAGAAGCATCAATCTCCCCCAAAGAAAGAGGATATTTACAGGAATTAAACACAAAACATGAAAGAGTAAAGGCATCATTGATTTGGAAAAGATAGGTTCATAATCCCTTGCACTCACGTTGCAGATTTAGGCATGGAGATAAATATGCTTCTGCAGTGAGAGCCTGCATATAATCCTGAGCTTGTTTTCCTGGTCAACCCCTGACCAGAGCAGGTGGATTGTTGAATCCTTTAACATTACAACCTGGTCATAGAAAAATGAAATTGTTGCAGGAACGCGGATGCTGTCATATGGACTTGTTTTACCAGATATTCAAAAAACACATACATTTAACAAGTTCATGTGGATCGTTCATAAATATTTTTAAAATAAATTGCAAAGTTCATAAGGTCATTATGGGTGATGATGGTATTTTCATCTTTGAAAATACCTGTATTTGTAGTTACATGGTATCTTATAAAGTTCCATGACTTTGTTTGCAGAAAACACTATTGAGAACACTATTTTGAATTCTCTAATTTGTGGAGACACATGAAGCTCTTTCAAACTTTTAGAGTGAAGCATTATTGAGATTTTCTATACAATACAGGAAACCTAGATAAGAAGGTCTCCCTGTTAATCTGCATGGGTAGATGTGTTCTGTGAATGCCTTCTGCATTCCTAGTGCCCACCTTGTGAAAGCCACTAAACCATTTCTGAGGAAGAAGCAAAATGATCCAATTTGAGACTTTCTTAAGAATCTCTAAGAGAAAAATGTACTACTAGTGTGGTATGGTGATTCTGTGCAAGAATAGAGTGTTAAAACTTACAATCTTAAAACCATAGACTGTCAGGTTTGGAAGGTTCTTTAAAGTATCTTACCCAACCAGTCGAAGTTCCATTGTCCCTCAACTTGCTATAGATAGTCATTAAGTTTCTGTTTAAATATCTACAGTGACAGGAGTTCCATCACCTTTGGAGATAGTTTATAGGGTAACCACAATTACTGGGACTAGTTTGACCTCTTGAGGTTAGAATGAGGCCAAACCCAGTGATATGAAGAAAGTGCCATGTCACATCACCTTGGAGTTAGTTCCCATGAAAAACGCCCACTTTTTGATTGTTTCTCCTGTGACAGTTTCACGTTCCTTTCCCATCCTTGCAAATTGTGTCAGTAGTAGGAGAGGGAAGATTTTCCACTTACCCACCCCTCTGCCCACCTCCTGTATTTAAAGATGCACCCAGCAATAACTTTGTAGTTGCTTATTTCAGTGTTTCCCCAAGTGGGTTTTGTGGGACATCATTCTCACAAGCATACTATATGAAAAATGTTTCAAAGGCCGAATACATGCAGGAAATGTTGCAAATCTATATGCGTCTCATTGCAATTCACAGTGAATAGGATCATACTAAAAGCTCTAGGAAGCCCTTGAGAAAAGAAACCTGTTTAACTTTCTATAGTTTAGTATTCCCCAAACTTCTTTGATCTTAGAACCCTTTTTCAAGTAACATCTGCTAGCATTTCTTTGAACCAACTGTTCTTTCGAAATGCATGTTGAGAAATGCTGGCCATAAATTTACTGAGATGTCAAATCATACGAGGAGGATGGAACAAATATTTGGTCAAGTACGTTTTTAGTAATAGGAGATGTCATGTAATAAGAAGAAAAGACAACATCATCACCACTGTATCATTGTTTTCTGCCTTTGCTTTCCCTGATTTTGCCCAAGTCCTCCCCTTGGGGTCTCACGATTTTGCTCATTTGTCTTGTTCTATGCATGGGCATTACAGCCTCATACAAACTACAGGTCAGAGACCATTTATAAGAATTCTGTGGAGCCTTAAAACATCTTAATAAGACCACCACTATAATATTCTTTTTAAAAGAAGGGCAATGGGTTGGGGAGAATTAGCCAGAGCAACTATTACAAGCATTCACTTTTCTTCATTATAAAGATAAGTGGTTATATGGCATGAAATTCCTTGCCAGACCAAAAAAAAAAAAAAACAAAAAAAAAACGACCAAAACACTTGATGAATATTTAATAATTAAAGATAATTTATTCTCAGGTGGAGTTTACCAAAGAAGGTCCTAGGAACAGGTTTTTTTTTTTTTTCTTTTTCTTTTTTAAGCTAGATGTCAAACTATGGGAGCAGTAGAAAATCTTAGCAAGCCACACCAAGAAGGAAAAAAAAAGGGTCCTGTTATTTAAACTATATTTTATAACTAAATGCTTGGAATTGTGGCTTTCAGTTGATATTTCCTGGTTATGATTTGGTGGTATTTGCAACAAGGGTTTAATACTCTGACCTGTGCTTTATTACTTAACAGTAATTTTAGAGCTAACGACCAAACTAAAGCAAAATCAGAAAATGGACACAATTACGGTAGAATTTACAGAGAATACAATTCATGTCCTCTGATAAGGCAATATAAAATCTCTCCATTGCTATAATGGGTCATTCTCAAATGGGGGTTCTCTAGATTGTTTGATTAGACAACATTTTAAGAATTAAGAGAAAACGCTCCTATAATGTGGTGGTTTTTTAACAAGGAAATAAGGTTTCCTTTTTAAAATCTCCTTTTTTTAGAACATGAACCAATACTCTTCATAATGATAATTTGATAATTACTGTATTTCTAAGTTGAGGAAACTGGTAGAAAATAAAATATCCTTTGTTGGCAGTCAGTAAATGTTAAAAAAAAAACACAAAACCAACGACCCTGAAAACAGAATCAGCAGGGTTCTTCAGAATGTAAAACTGAGAAAATGGAATTGACTGAGATATTGCCCAACAATAATAATTTATGAATTGTAGTGTTTTATATATATATACATATATAAAATTCACACACACACACACATGCATGCACATACTCACACATATACAAGAACCATTTCCAAGAATGTGTATTAAAATTTGATAGGAGAAAAACATAAATGGGGTCTTCCTTTATTTTATGGTCTTTAAAATTGGAAATCATAAGAAATGAGTTCACATCAAGTACTAAGAAAAGCAGATGAGAGGGTCTCTGCCTTTATTTCAGTGCTTTGACTATGAAACTAGCAGGTATTGATTAAAAGTTGTTATCATACTGATAGGAATTCAATAAATCATGTGGAATGCGTTAATATTTTTAGATTGAGGAATATGTCTGTAAAATTTCCTAAACATAAATACCATCTCATTACAGCCGCCACATTTCTGTGGTGTTCTGAGAGGGGAAGGGTGGGATTTTGAATCCCATCTCTGCCCCTTATTGGCTGTGTGATCATAGGCAAGTTACAGACACCTCTGAGCCTCCACCGTTGGTTACTGTACGCAAGACAGATGTAACAGTGGTACCCTCACTGAGCTGGGATCATGACTCATACAAGATCCCAAAGTGTCCTCCCTTTAGTAAGTATATAATAAATCTTGTATCTCTTTCCATCTCCTTCTCGTCCTCCTTCTTCCTCCTACCTTTCATTTTCCTCCTCCATCCTCATTGTTATTAAACTCCCTGCTATTGACATCTCATTTAGAATTACCATATCTCAGCTCTCCATGGAATCAGACTTCACTAGGTCAAAGGCAAATGTGCCACAGCTGCAGTAATCAAAAATAGAGTGACCTTGACAGAGTAATGAAAAGAAGACGTAAACAAGAACTGTGGTGCCTCAGTTCCCCAGACTTTTTCCTTCCATGAACCCCACGTTAAAATATGTCCAGCAATGTAACGGAACGATTCCTAAGGAGGCTCCCAGAGTAGCTGGCTTGAGTACAAGGGTGGGAAGCATGTCTGACTAGTCTGCACTGGCCCGGCTGCCCGCAGAACTACCTGTCTCTAACTTCTCTCCCCAGCTTCACCACCCTCACAGGTAGTGCATGTTGGGGGGTTGGGGTGGGGGAGGGAAGATTTAAGAATTCAGTAGCAAAAGTTGAAGAAATTATGAGGATTCTGACATTTAAGAATTTCTTTTTGCAGTGCCTTATAATTTTTAAATGTCAGAGAGAATTGGAGTGGCTATTAAGTCAGATCCTGGCCCAGAGTTAGGTCAGTTTTATTTTACTAAAATTGGTTTGTGTATGTCTCGTAAGTAAACACTGTACCCCAATGAGATCATCTCTTTTCCTCATCTGTAACTACTCTATCATTGGTTTTAAGATTAAGGGCCACGATTTCAAAGACATAGCTATAAAAACAAAAGCAGAGTCACTTTATTGGCTATGGGTTTTGTTTTTGTTTTTGTTTGTCTATTAGGGCAATAAAACAAGAAAGAAGCTAACATGTTCTATGTGTTTCACATCTAAATAGTTCTATTATCAAAAGTCTCATCAATAAGCAGCATAAGAGCATCATTCAGAGACCCCAGAGTCTCCTTTAGAGTAATATTGATATTTAGATTTTCTATAGAAATTAGGCTGTAAAATAGTGTTCTTTCAAAAGTAAACCCAAAGGAAAAAGTCCAGGAAATTACATTTTCACTTAATTTACTATCAATAAGAGGAAAGAGAGTTTTTAAATCTGTAACAAACACCAAGTTACGAAGTATGTGACCTGCTAGTAGGAAAGGGAAATTCTGGATGTACAACTGAATCTGCTCTTGAAGTTTCTCTGTGATCTTGTATGTACTCAAATAATTCTTCAATGATTGGTTCCCCATCCTTAAGGTGTGGTCCAAAAGCCATATTCCTAATGAAATTTTCCAAGGCTCCTCCAGAGGAGAGTATTTTCTTTCCACTCTGAATTTCCAAAATGTTCTTTCTCTACTTCTCTTTTATTGCTTATTAGTTTTTACCTTATGTTGTCATTATTTCCATATTAGCTTTTACATTATGTAGTCCTTATTTCTTATTTAAATGCCAGTCCAGGAAAGTGGAGCTTTTTGTCTTAATTATTTTTACATTCACCATACTGCCTTACATGAAATAAATACTTGTATTATTAAATATGTGAATGAAGGAATGGATGACTCCCCACTTGAAGTCCATTACTTTGAGACTAACTGCTAAAGTGAGACACACCCCCCCCATGCATGCACATTCAGTCAAGAGTGACCTCAGAGATCATTCTCTTTCACTCTCTTCCCATATTTCACTCATTAAGATGCTGAATGAAGCTCAGAGAAACCAAATACTAAAAGAAGATACACAATATGTCCAAGAACACTAGTGAAAGTGTTTTTCAGCTGGAAGAAAACTTAAAGATTATATTGTTTGATACTTTTACTCTTTCCTCAACCATTTATGTATGCATGTACATATGTATGCATGTATGTGCTTATCTATTATTCTATTATTTTTAACCAAATAAGAGGCTCAGAAAGGAAAGTGACCAGTAAAGGCAATATCAGGACTTGCTGGCAAGAACTTGGACTAGAAGACTGTTCTCCCTGTCACACATTATAGAGCCTGGAAAAGATATTGTTTCTGTGATACACGAACCCAGTAGTAGCTTTTCCGTTTGGCTCAGCCAAACCAGTTCACGCACATTACAGAGGAACTGGACCTGTCTTGAGGATGTCCTATATGGATAGGTCTGGAAGATTTCGGGGAGACAACACATATCTCTATGACAGCAAAAACCATTGAAAACATTCAGCCTACTTTTTACCTTTATCTTAGTGTATCACTTTCCTCTTTTTATGAAAGAATCTTTCTAGATAGCACTGCTTGTGGTTCTCACAACTATGAAAAAGATATGCATTCTCCCATTTCTGCTCCCACCTTTGATGAGGAAAGAGAGAGCTGTTTAAGGTTATAAACTGAATTGGAGACAGAACCAAGGTTTGAACCCAAACGTTTCAAGTCATAGCCTGCTGAATTTTCATCTTCTGCTGTCATCCCCTCATGTGTGTGGGACGTCACATAAAGAACCTAGAAAACAAAAAAATGATTGTGTTTTTGTAGAAATGTTAACCATTGTCCTAATAAGATACTTTTCAACTGAGGAAATGAAAATATTTTGTGAACTTGCAACGTGTAGACCCCATTGGCTATGCTCTATAGGTCAGGGAAGTTACAGAAGGCCCTTTTATTGTGTTCTTTATCCATGCTGAGACCCAAGCCTAAACATTTAGCCTATCTTTTTAGTGATCCTGTTTTTGTTGGTTAATTGAGTTTCGTTTATTATTTTATTCGATATGTCAGTAGCTTTTGATGCAAACAACAACAACAACAAAATCAAACACAGAAATATAGTATGTGAATACTGGATAAACATGGTTGAGAGTTTCGGGTATCCTTCCAAACTTTTTATGTAATGTAAAAGTATATTATCTAAACATGTCATATAGGGATATTTAAAAATTGAACTATATGGGTATCATTCCGTGATTGCCTTTTTAACTTCATGGTATGATTTCTAAACTGCATTTAACCCTACTCCTAGTACAGATATTTAGCTTATTGGTCATTTTTCTTGGTTTTGTTTTTGTTTTGTTCCATTTCTAGATGAATCTACTCTGGGTATTCTGTCCCTTCCACATTCATATGCCAATGTAGCTGTTTTCCTATGACAAAATCTTAGATGTAGAATAGCTGCGTCGTGCAGGGGAGGTTCCCCAACAGTACACTGTGACATGAAGGTTGCATTTAGGCATATTAGGAAGTGCCCGTGGGGTCAATACCTGGGGAACAGAATGGAAGGAAAGAGGACCTTGAGAAGTTGGCTGCCATGCAGTCTCAGGGAAAGCCTCGGCTGACCCTATAGGGAAAATTTAAGCTGGGATGCCTTCTTCAGAGTTGCCTTTAGCTGGATTGAGGTGGACGGTCCCAAAATTGATTAGTCACTGGATGTTGGCTGCCCAAGGAAGGAGGCCAGCCTGCCCTTGAGCAAGGTGGTTCTCTTCAGCCAGAGTGATTCCTGGAGACTGTTGACAGCTGAGGGCGGTCTGCCGGCAGCACGGCCAGCAGCTGGGGGAATGAGTCTGAAAGTTCTGAAAGGGGGTCTGGGTGGTGCATCCCTGCACTGTGTCAAAGGCAATGCGCATGATACAAATTGATACATTTATAAATCGCTAAATCGTACCAGATTACCATCCAAAAATCTGTTAAAATACTCTAATTTCACCAGGAGTATGTGAATGCTTGTTGCCCCAAATCCTTAACACTGACAACTTTATTATATTTGCCAATGTGATAGACAAAAAAGTCCTCATTGTTGTTTTAATTTGCATTCATTTATTAGTGAGATTAATATCTTTTTATACATTTAAAGGCCATGCGTATTTCTTCTTTAGTGACTTGCCTGCTTATGCCTCTTTTGCCATTTTCTATTGTGCTCATCTTTATGCAGTAAGGATATTAACCATTTATTTGTCACATAGGTTGCATGCATGTTCTGAGTTTGCAAACTGCTTTTTAATATGCTTTATATATCCTTCAGTGTTGTCTTTCATATATTCAAATCCGTCCATATTTTCTTAAATTCTACCCTCTATGGTAAGAATTCAAGATTATTCAAGATTATAAATATATCTTTACATATACTTGTAATACTTTGTGGTATATTGACTCCATTTGAATTTTTTAAATAAATATGTATAACATGATACTACAATTGAAGTTTGTATTGAGGCATCAAGATATGATACCTTATTCTAGCTATCTAGATGGGGCAGGCAAAACATGATGTAGCTGTTACAATTTTATATTGTGATGGTTGCAGGACTCGTCAACCTCTCAATGATATCTAGGGTAGGTGAGGGTCAGGAGCTCCTGATTAAAGGAGTGGACGTTGTTTAGATAAAGCTCTTCGAGTCCTGGGAATCTCACTATCAGCCCCAGGGGGAAGAGTGGCATGGTGGGGCTCCCTTCACTTTAAGGAGACCACTTAACTAGTTCAACTGTCCTCTGAAGTTTCAGGGCACAGTGGGTAGGTGTCTGATGCGGGATGGAGAACTGAAAGGACAAGTGACTAGCTTACTAGCTTCTTTGATGTTAGAATGAAGGGCAGATTGCTACTGAGTGGCTGATCTGCATTCCCAGAATTTCTTAGAACAGAGGTTTCTGAGTGTTTCCTATGATCAGAAGCTTCCCCATCCCATGCCCCTCAACACAGAAGCATAGAACATGGGGTCATCTTAGGTCTTGTCCCAAAGGGTCACCGATGAGGGCAAAGAGCTATCAGCAGAACTCTGATTATATTTAAAGGAGAAAAAAGGAGACAAGACGAAGTTTATAATTGTAACCTATAAGCCCTGCTTCTTCCACATAATAGTTACAGTAGCGCGAGACAAGGATCTAATTTTTTCATAAATGTAGCCAATTCTTCCAATATTATTTATAAAACAATGCACCCTTTCATTCACGGATTTAAAAACCACTTTTAAAAAATATGTTAAATTTGAATATCTATTTATTATTCATGTATTCCACAATGTTCCAAAAATATACTCGCTCTTCTGGGCGCCTGGGTGGCAAAGTCTGTTAAGTGTCCAACTCTCGGTTTCAGCTCAGGTTGGGGTCTCAGAGTCGTGAGATCAACTCCAGGGTGGGGCTCTGCACTCAGCGGGGAGCTGGCTTAAGACCCTCTCTCCCTACCCCCCTTTATCCTCCCTCCCTCAGCCTTTCAAATAAATAAATAAATCTTTTAAAAAAAAGAATATAATCATCCTCCTGCATTGTCATATTCTGTTAATAAAATGAATTGATAAACTATTTCAATATTTCATTAGAGAAATTTATTATCATTTTGGTCTAAACACTTTTTTCCTCTACTTTAGCATTTATTTTTTTAAATGAACAAAATAAACTTTCAATTAAGCAACCTTCCAGATGGTAGCTATTTTATTGGAATTACAACAGATTGACAGAGTGTTTTGGGGAGACATCTTTTATCAAATTTAGATTTCCCACCAAATACTTGGTATATCTTTATCTCCTTCAGTAACTATTTATGGCTTTTTTCCTATATATCCATACAATTCTTATTATATCCAATCCTAGATATCATATATTTTAATTATTATGGTGAATTGGATCATTCATTCTCATACTTGCAAACATCATATCATTATATATATAGTAAGTATAATATATATTATATATATAATTATATGTGCTGATAAATGCTTAATAGCTGACTCTCTGGAGGAATAACAAAATCCCTGACTTTTAGAATTTGCAATTTTTCATGGTATTAATATTTCTACCATTTTATTTCTTAAAATACCTATGGGCCTCCATGCCACCAGATGTGGAATTAGGAAAAGTATGCTGAATTTGCTCCTGCGAGCTGTTATAAACCAATTCTAGTGTATCACTGTTCCTTACATCTTTTCTAGCCAAATAATTTTTAAATGATTATAATCAACTGTGATGTTCAAAGTAAACTTTATAAATAAGAATTTAGAACCTAGTAATTAGAATCTAAGGACCTAGAAATTAAAATGTAGAGAAAAAATAAGATATATAATCCTTAAATATTATTTGTTTCCTTGAATTCATTACTCATCACTACGCCTAGTATACATTAATTGGGGAAACATTTATGATGATTTATCTTGGCCTTCCTCATAGGGGCTCTTGATCTTATGGTTTTTCTTTTCCTGTTGGCACCTGGTCTACGGTTGGCCTTGTAGATGAGTGAAGTGCACTGCATTGGATGTGGGAGTCTACCATACTCAACAGGCTTGAAGTCTGCATTTGACCATTCAGGTTCTCTGTGCCAAGTAGACTTTGAGAGAAGCGACTTGAAGCATAGGGTTCTTGTGAAATTCTGAAAGCTTTTCTATGTGTTCTTTGTTGGGGCAGCTCCCCAAAGTTTCCTCTGCATCTGCTGGTTGGATTTGACAAGTGCTTGTGCTGGGTCAGAGTTGAAATTCACAGTGGGAATGTTGTTGAAATTAACTGGACTTCTGAACCTTTTTTTTTTTTTTTTTTGCTTTCACTCATTTTTGTTGTGATGAGCCAATTTTACCTATTAAGATGCTAGCCTCATTTTCTCATTTTTATCTCTCAATTAGGAGCCATCAATATTTACCTTAAATTAAATCTAGGGACAAATGCTGCATCCAGTTGTTTGGGACTCAGCTAAATTTCACTCATCCATCATCTCCGCTTTCCTTCCCACTCTCCCAAATTGGAGTCATAGGTATTTTCCCAGCCACTATTTCATGCTTAAGGTTTTTCCAGGCCTTTTGGGGAATATAGTTCCAATTACTTTTGAAGTAGCTCCTTTCTTTGTCATATGAGTTTGCTAGGGCTGCTATAACAAACTACGACAGACTTAATGACTTTAACAAGAAATGTATTTCCTCACAGTTCTGGAGACTGAGTCTCTTCTTGGCTTGTAGATGACCATTTTTTCTCTGTGTCTTCACATGGTCTTGTCTCTCTGTGTGTCCTCATGTTCTCTTCTTGTAAGAATGCCAGTCATACTGGATTGGGGTCCATCCAAATTACCTCATTTAAAGACCCTGTCTCTAAATATAGTCACATTCTGAGCACTAAGGGTTGAACTTTAACATATGACTTTTGGGGACACAATTCAACCCACAGCAACACCAGAACACCAGGGTTGACTTTTTAAATTATTATGTATTAGTTGGTACTTTATTTCATCTCCTTATTTGATGATACCTAATCTGGTTTGCCATTCTTAATTCTGTCTTTCTTATTTTTATATTTTCTTGGACTTTTAAATAGGATATAGGGAAAGGGGGAAGATAAACACATGGACTCAAATTGCTATCTTTATTTTGAAGTCTTCTAATGTTTTCCAATGCCTGTGCAGGAAACAAAGAGATGAGGAAACATATCATTAGTGATTACTACTGTGGACACCTCTACCCTAACACCAAAGGGCATGAGCTGTGCGTGTGTCTGTGCATGAATCTTCAGTGAAGAATAAAACTGAAATGCTATCACATTTAGTATTCGTTTGAATTGGTCCAAAATGTTTATAAACCACATTTTAAAGTTGTTGATTAAAGTATAATTAAACATTAGCATGATTTATAAAGTTAAAGATGAAATACAATGGAAATATTTGTGAATTTTCTGAGAGCATGGCCATAATATCATAGTAATGTTAAGCATTCACAAATATTTCCATTGTATTAATATATATATAATGTATATAACATAATATATTAATTTACAATATTTCTGCCTACTTATATCTAATTGTAATCTTATTTTCTAGTTATATCAAAATATGAGTCTTTATAAACTACAAAAGCATTGTTAGCAAGAATGATTAAAAATGGGTCTTAAGGTTTCTTATTGTAAGAGCATTTCTTGTGAATGTATTCCATTCTACTCTCTTGACACCTCAGCCCACACAACTAATACAACTGCTCCATTTAATTAAAATGAGAAAATATATTACTTATAAAACTTGGTCTTAAGCAGAGCTAGATACAAAATCTATAGTTCCCATAATGGGAGAGACACTGTAAAATGGAATAAAATGATAAATTGATAAATACATTGTATAATTATTTGTTCCCCATTGCTATCTTTTATCACTGGCAAAAAGTACAAAAGAATTATAAAGCCTCAGTTTTAATAAAAGAAAATCTAAGAATTATATAACTTATAAGATCTTACAGTTTAAAAAGTTTTTGAAATTAAAATTCTTCTTAGATCTTTTTTACCCTTTACATCATTTTTCTCTTCTCTTTATAATAATTAACAAAATCCTTCCAGATAATTTCTCCTGTCATTTATTTCAAAAGAGCCAAATCATGGAGGCGAAAATAGTTTTCAATGACATGTCCTATTTTGTACTTGTCCATGGATGCTTTGGTCATACATTGGAAAAATGAAAACAAATGCAGCTGTATTATGAGATGAACTTTAGATACCAAATAAATATTCCCTGGAGGGGAAGAAACAGAAATATGAGCTACTCACTCTGGGAGCTTTTCAAGTCCTCTAATCTGTTTGAAATTATTTTGATGCCATTAATTAAAGATTAAAACTTTCTTGTTGTTGCAAGCAAACCTCAGTTTAGCATTCTGTATCTGTACTGTCATAACAGTTGTTAGGATTCTGGAATCAGGATTTCCCTTTATTGTGCCTGAAGTACAGTTGGGTGTTTCTACTTACCATTACATTTTGACTCAAATGAAATGTTCACATTTCTGCTCATAACATAGATATCTTCTGAGAGGGGGAGGAAGGAATGTGGAGATTGGGGGACTCAACCCAAATGGGCCACTGTGCTCACATATATTTGATCATAAAGATTGATGAAAGTACTCTCTGCCTCCAAAGCTTTGCTTATAGGTTTCATATTAAATGAAAGAGACACAGTAACGCAGAGGTATATTTAGAAAACTATTCACACTCAAAGCATTTTCAAGATGTTTTTGTAATAATATAAAAACAGAAAAAACTGCACCATTGTTTTATTGTGTTTATCCATAGGCTAGTGTGTAGGAATATAAAACCGAATGGCTGCTCCTCAGGGAAGTAGAGAATCTAATATGTACTTCATTTTAACCCTGTTTAAAATAAAGTATCAAGGTGCTACTTGGCTTTACTGGACTCTTGGCTTATGCCCCACTTTTAAGGCAGTGTTTAAAACTCCAGGGTTTCCAGGGTCCTGGGACACATATAGAGACTAGGTTGAATCCATCATAACTGTCCAGTGATGAGAAGCAAAATAATCAAAATAGCATTTACCTACTAAATGTCAGATTCATTTCTCTATTTTTTATAACTCCCAACTACTCTTTTAAAGTAGGTTGTTTTACCCACGCTTGTAGAGGGGGAAAAAAAATGGACTCAGAGAATAATCATGGTACCCAGGTTTGAAACACAGAACTGTCTTACTCAAAAGGCTACATTGATTCCAACTCATGAAGCTGCCTCCCAAATGTGGAAGCACCTATACTGATTCCATGGCTTATAGTTACTACAGTGCATATGAAGTCACAAGAATGGAGGTGAAGAAGAGTTGAGGTGAATCACAACTCTAAACCTTCTTTTGGCTCTACCCAAGAGGTTCAACCAAGTAGTTGAGCCAAAGGTATGAAAACATATATATACATAACCTCTATAACCCATTCTCAAGGACTTCCTAATCAGGAAATGGCTTGAATGAATTACAGACACACTAAGATTCATAGATACGGAATAACTGAGTTCTTGAGGTAGTGTGTCTACCCCCTCAAGCTGCTTACCTGTCCTCCTCCCAGCCACCCTGCCATGGTTCTAAGCATAGGAATCCCTTACATTTCAAGAACATCCATTGCATAACTGGTCCAGTTCTGTCTTCTGCCACTCTTCATTTGATACAATAATATCTCACACTTGCATTTCCAGGAGGGACCATGTTCTTCCAAGCAGCCATGTCTTTGCTCAAGCTGACCTCTCCTTTTGGGATGCTAACACCACTACTACCTCTTTCCTAAATCCAGCTTGTCTATTTAGGGTATCAGATCAAAGGCAATTGTTTCTGTGGTTCTTTCTTTTAAGTCCTCAAATAGACCAAAGTGATCCTCCCAGGCTTCCACAATCTTTTATATATCTTCATTATTCAAATTAAAATGGTTTGTTTTTATCTTTCATTACCATTTCATTGTACTCTAAAACTCATTCTGACAGAAACAGGACTTAATTGTAAAATTAAAATCTCTATCATTTCAGACAGAAACAATGCTCTCCATGTCTAAATTGGTGATAGGATCAGAGTAGACCCTCACTAAAGTTTGTTTAATTAATTGCTTTAAAACTGATATAGAAAATAAGACTACAGGGTCCTCTTCTTTTTAGTTTTTCTTTTGGCAGAGAAACCAATATATATTCCAATCACATAATAATTAACAGTGAAAATATATTCTCAAAATTGCCCACTACTGTGTACATAAAAAGAGTATACCATAGTTTCAAGTTTCCATTTGATGAGAAAATTAAAGAAGAAATTTTACTATTAAAGAATTATTCTTTTTAAAAAACTTAAAAATGGGAAAAATTCTAAATTCTTCAAAAAAATTTATTGTTTGTTTCCTTCCATGATACTCAGTTTCAGTGGTCCTGCTATTTAAATACTTAGAATTAAGTGACAACATGAATATAAGGTCAATGGATAGAATTTTTTCCTACTTTGTATTTAACAGTAGGATCTTCCAAAGGGAATTACCAAAGAGCTAAGCCAATTTCCATGAATTACCATCAAAGGGGCTTTTGTGTGCTACTTTCAATTACAGTTTTAAAATTCATAGTCAGGAAATACTGATGCTGTGTTCTTTACTTATTTGAATAAGTTAAAACTTGAATTTATTTAGAATAACACAATCACAATGAAACATTATGAATGTGTCTGAAAGGATTACCATTCAGTGAGTATATCACATGTAACTCATCACAAATATTTTCTTGAAAGGTATTGGGGTAAACAAAGCCCTTTTAAGAACTATTTCATAATGGTTATTATACTGCATTTACTACATTGTGCATAAACTTTTCCTTCATTTTTTAAAGATATGTAAGAATGTGACAACATAAAATTAATCTTATAAAATTCAGAGGGTTGTAAGTTTAGAAGTGTCACTCACAGGATGATTTGCATAGAATTAGAGAAGAAGCACTTGGAACCATAAAGAGGTTACTGGGAAAAATTCGACAATATCTATTTTGTTTTGCCATAAATAGTACTGTAATAAATATTCTTGTAGCTACATTTTTTTTTCACTTGTAATTACCTTCTTTAGAAAGTTACTTAGAATTTTGGGTAAAAGAATATGCAAAATAAGGTGCTTTTTTAGATTTTATTTTTAAAATTTTTCCCCTTTCTTTAAAAGTTTTTATTCAATTCCAGCTAGTTAACATACAGTGTAATATTAGTTTTAGGTGTACAATATAGTGATTCACACATCACAAGTGTGCTTCTTAATCCCCTATCACCTGTATAATCCACTCCCGCCACCTCCTCTCTGTTAATCATCAGTTTGTTCTCTATTGTTAAGAGGGTGTTTCTTGGTTTGCCTCTCTCTCGCTCTTTTTCCTCTTTGTTTGTTTTGTTTCTTAAATTCCACATATGAGTGAAATCATATGGTATTTTGTTTCTCTGACTGACATTTCATTTAGCATAATAATTCTAGCTCCATACATGCCCCCCGATGTTTATAGCAGTATTATCTACACTATGGAAATTATGGAAACAGTCCAAGTATCCATCAACTGATGAATGGGTAAAGAAGATGTGGTACATGTATACAATGGAATATTACTCAGTCATAAAAAAGAATGAAATCTTGCCATCTGCAAAATAAGGTTTTCAGTCTGTGTTCCCAAATGCTACTCCAAAAGATTTTCATACCATGAGTAGTATATGTGTGTGCATTTGTTTTTCTCATCAAAATACAATTTCTCATCAAAATATGTTAATTTTTAAAGAATCCCTACCACAATAATCATTTAAAAAATCTTACTTAGTTTGCATTTTGATTTGTGATACAGCTTAGTATGGTCACAGCCATTTGTATTTGTGTGAGTGTGTGTGAACATCTGAAATTTTGCTCAACATGGAAAAACTGGTCGGTTGTCTTTCTCTTGTAAATGTCAAGGCTTTGTACATAGTAGATACGTTAACTTTTGTCTGTGATATATATTTCAAATCCAGTTTTCCACCTTGTTGTTTGATTTTCAATATTATTTATATTGATTCATGACATACAGAAATTAAAAATTTCAACGTAATCAAAATCATCATTATTTCCTATTATCATTTCTGGGTTTCATTTCTTGCTTGGACAGCTTTTTTGCATAGTAAGATAATGTTATTGTTCACCTGTATTCTTCTAGAGTGTGTTTTAGCCCATTGCTACATGGATAAAGGTTTGGGTGATTACATTCTCATATTTGCTTTAGCATTGAGCATGAAGAGACCCATGCTACTGTTTTTCAATTACATGAGGCTTTATGGGTAAGGATCTTTAAAGTTCTTTCCAGTTGAAACATTCTGATTTTATGATTATGTATTGTGACATTATTCCTGCCAGCATAAACCTTCACAAGTTACTAAATGCATTAGATATTTGTTCTGACTCTATATTGGTTTTTGTAAAAGCTCCTTTTTTGGTCATCCCTTCCATGACGAGACCATAAAAACTCAAAGGCAGACTGCTTCTATTACAGATTAGAAAAAGATTCTGAAAAATCTTAAGCTTTTGACAGAATGGCCCGTGAGTGTCTTGCCGTTGCTTCCCTAGACTGAGACAGCAAAAAGTACCAGCGGAATGCTGTTTAGTAAGGTTTTCAGCTAAAAAAGAATTGCTTTCTTCTGTGCTACCATGTCAGCCCTGGTAGTCTTACTTTATTTTGTCTCATGAGTTTTCCCCCTTTGATGTTCACCTTGCCTCTATTTGCTCTCATGATTATTTTACGTGAATCATAGACACGGGGACTATAGGGAAAATGACAGGTCATTGTATTCAGACCTCTGTACCTCGTGCATGTTATTGCCAGACACTTATATTATTCCCTTTAGAATTATATTTAATCTCTTCCTCAATGTCTTATTGATGTTTCTTCAATGACCTCTTTGGGTGGCTATTCCATTGTTAAATTGTTCTTGCCTTTAGGACACTTTCTCTTATAAGTAATTTAAACATGCCCTTCTTATTTCTTGTAAAACATTCTAAGTCAACCACAAATGATTCTTCACTCTACTGTATATTATTTCTTTCTTCTCCAGTAAAATACCACATGTCATGGGAGGCAAGCTCTCCATTCAACATACAGGCCATTCAGAAGAAACCTCAGATTTATGACAGTCCATCATCTCTAAAGTTCTTTCCAGCTCTAATATTTTGTTATTCTATGATTCCTACATTTGGTTGTGAAATTTCTAAATGAGTCTCTATCCCATCCCATGAAGTCACTCTCTAGAACTCTTGTCCTATCCTCTACAACACTATTTTTCCAATTCTTTTTGTTTCTCTATGGCTACCAAGGAAGTTTCTTTACTTCCATATGTTTTCAAGAACTCTAGAGCAAGCTAATATTTTAAAAAAACTAAATATATTTTATTCCTTTTAAAACTCAGCTTGCAAAGTGATTTGTTTACTCAATAATCTCATACTGAATAGTTTCCTTGTTTTATGAAGTTTTCTAGTGTAGACTGTACACTGTTTTCTAGTGTAGTTAGGCCACAAAACAAGTTTTAGCAAATTCAAGAAGATTAAAATAATGCCAAGTATCTTTTCTGATGACAATGGTGTGAAACTAGAAATCAATAATAAAAGGAAAATTGGAAAATTCATGAATACATGGAAATTATTAGATCTAATCAATGAACTCAGTAAAGTTGTAGGGTATAAAATTAACATACAAAAATCAGTAGCATTTTTATACATTAACAACAGAATTTCTGAAAAGGAAATAAAGAAATTGATCCCAAAGAATAACAATGGAAACAATAAAATATTCAGGAAAAAAATAAAATAAGGTGAAAGATTTACTACATGGATGTACAAAACTACAAGACATTGATGAAAGAAATTGAAAAAGATACAAAGAAATGGAAAGGTATCTCATGGTCATGGATTGAAAGAATTAATATTGTTAAAATGTCAATACTACCAAAAGCCATCTATAGAATGAATGGTAATTTCTATCAAGATTGCAATGGAAATTTTTACAGAAGTAAAAAAACAAACAAACAAAAACAACAAAACTCCTAAAATTTATATGGAACCATAAAAGACCCCAAATAGCTAAGGAATTCTTGAGAAAGAAAGTCAAAGTAGGAGGTATCAGATTTCTTGATCATCAAAACAGTATGGTACTGGCATAAAAACAGACAGATCAATGAAACAGAATCAAAACCCCAGTAATAAGCCAAGCACATACAGTCAACCAATATTTGACCAGGGAACCAAGGATACTCAATGGAGAAAAGATAGTCTCTTCAATAAGTGTTGCTGGGATAATTGGATATTTACAAGCAAAAGAATGGAACTAGACTCATAGCTTACACCACTCACAAAAAATAACGCAAAATGGATTAAAGACTTAAGCGTAACATCTGAAAACATTAAATTCCTGGAAGAAAACTTATGAACACAGTTCCTTGACATGGGTCTTGGTAATGATTTTTTGGATATGACACCTAAAGCACAAACAACAAAGTAAAAAATAAACAAAGTAGAGCTACATCAAACTAAAAGAAGCTCTGCACAGCAAAAGAAACCAACAACAAGGTGAAAAGACAACCTACAGAATGGGAAAAATATTTGCAAACCATATATCTAATATATCTGATAATGCATCCAAACATATGAACAACTCATACAACACAATAGCAAAAAAAAACAAAACAAAACCCACAAATAGCCCAATTAATAAATAGGCAAAAGACCTGAATAGACATTTCTCCAAAAAGATATACAAAAGGCTAACAGGTATATAAAAAGATGCTCAGCATCACTAGTCATTAGGGAAATGCAAATTAAAACCATAATAAGAAATCACCTCATGCCTGTTAGAATGGCCATCATCAAAAAGACAAGAGCTAACAAATGCTGGTGTGGATGTGGAGAAAAGGGAACCCTTGTGCACTGTTAGTGGGAATGTAAACTGGTGCAATTACTATGGAAAACAGTATGGAGAATTGTTAAAAAAAAAAAACTATAAATAAAACTACCACATGATCCAGCAAGAAAACATTAACTTGAAAAGATATCTGCATCCCCTTGTTCATAGCAGGTTTATTTATAATAGGCAAGACATGGAGGGCGCCTGGGTGGCTCAGTTGGTTAAGTGACTGCCTTCGGCCCAGGTCATGATCCCAGAGTCCCGGGATCGAGTCCCACATCGGGCTCCCTGCTCGGCAGGGAGTCTGCTTCTCCCTCTGACCCTCTTCCCTCTCGTGCTCTCTATCTCTCGTTCTCTCTCTCTCAAATAAATAAATAAAATCTTTAAAAAAAAAAAAAGACATGGAAACAACCTAAGTGTCCATTGATGGATGAATGGATAAAAAACTTGTGGTACATACATACAATAAAATATTAGTCATAATAAAATGAGGAAACCCTACCATTTGTGACAACATAGATGGAGCTTAAGGGCATTACGCTATATGAAAGAAGTCAAAGAGAGAAAAACAAATGCTGTATGATCTCATTTATATGTGGAATCTAAAAGAAAACAACAGCAACAGAACTCAAGGAAAAGGAGATCAGACTTGTGGTTCTCAGCATCACAGGGTGGAAGGAGGGGGAAGTTGAAGGAAGGTGGTCACAAGGCACAAACTTCCAGTTGTAAGATAAATAAGTACTAGGGATTTAAGGTGCAACATGATAACCACAGCTAACGCTGCAGTATAATATACAGAAAAATTGTTAAGAGAGTAAATCTTAAGGGGTTTCACCACCAGGAGATTATTTTTCTTCATTATTTTCTTTTTTCTTTCTTTTTATTGTGTCTATATAAGAAGATGGATGTTACCCGAACCTATTGTGATCATCCCACAATATAGGTAATTCAAATCATTCTGCTGTATGCCTTAAATTCCTGCAGTAATGTATGCTACTTATTTCTCAAAAACATGGAAAAAAATAAATTACTTTCACAAAGATCAGTTTTCCATGTCTGAAGTCAATCATCTTTTGGGTTGTTAGAAAGATGAATACTAGGATATAGCCAAGAAACTAAAAAAGAGTCAAGCATAATTAAGAAAAACTTTCAATCATTGGCGAAGTGTTTTCAAAGTTTAATAATTTCCAGAATTTGTACCTACTAGTAATTAAGGGGAAGTAAAACACAATCATTGGATAATTCACCACCAGATGATTTTTATAGCACCTGCAAAATACAGCTGTGGGTTCTTTCTTAAGGTAACATAAGTTTCTGTGTTTCTGAACTGATGACCTGCTATGCACTTCTCAAATAGCAGCAAAACAAAATTCTCTTAGAATTGAAAAAAATTTTAAACATGTCAAATAGTATGTGAAGTTGAGAATCCTGTAAGGCAGAGGAATCTAGTTTTTAAGAGAGTAGAAAAATAAGCAAAATGACCCAGACAGAAAGCTTACCTTAAGAGAGAAAAGAGCTGGGAGTGGAAAACCATTTCTTCAGAGGAAAAGATAGGAGTATAATTGGTTCAGAAGGAAACTTCTACCTGAAGTGGAGAAAAAGCAGGTTGATAACCCTTGTGGAACTATGAAGGAAGAGAACCAGAACTGTCTTCATAATCATGGAGGCTGGGATGGGCCCCAGTATTAGAGATTCTATTGTGGAAGTTCAAAGATAGAAGAAAGGAAGTCATTGTTCACTTGGAAAGGAACTAAAATGTTTTCAGGCCAAAGAAAATTCAACACTTGGATTGAAATTATGAGGAAATAAAAAGATGAATGAAATGCTAGATGGAAAACTAAAAATTAGTAACTTTTAGAAGGACAATTGTAAGGACAATGTATATGCCCCAAATTGTTGAATGCATTCACATTTCTGTTTTTATCAAACTTGTGTATCATTTCAAAATAAGTGAGGTCAGTGATCTTTTTTCTCTTTCCTACACATCAGTTTATAGGTATGTATTGGACATTTACACATATCCAATGTGGGGCTTGCACAGATGACTCAGTGCTGTGTAAGACGGTTTTGCAGTGAAGCTGTGATCTCTGCTAGAATGGGAGTAGGGGCTGTGCATAGGTTTAAGTGTGTTATGCTGGTAATTGAATGGTTTCCACGTTTCTTTATAATTCTGGGAATCTTTTCCATTCAGGCTGCATCTGGAATTTTGTTCCTTCTTTCCAAAAGCAAGGAGAATAAAACCCTAATATTGCAGATTATGAAATTATAGAAATAGAGACAGAACTAAGGAGCATTGCAAATCGACAGGCAATTCTTGGAGATTATAGATGCCTTTAAATACCATCATTAAAGATCAGGTATTAAGAAATTGGAGAGTGGGGGTTTTTACACTAATTTTAATGACATTATACAAAGGAGAAACCATCCCAATATAGACAGATTTGGACAAAGAACATGGACATTTTAGAGAGAATCATTACAAGCTGAATGATTTAGAAGAAAAGTACAGATCCAGCTCTCACATATTTCCTATCTTTATAAAGGCTTTCTTAAATGAGCCAATCCTTTTTGAGTGTAAATTTAAAACTAAATAAAATATCACCATGCAATTCAAAGACACTGGCCATTCCTCTGACCTTCAGAAATTTAGTGAACTCCTTTAAAACTCCTATCAGTTCTAGAGCCAATGGAAATCAAAACCACTGGAGTGGGTGATGTTGGTGCCCTAATCCTATAACCTCACTCAACGTTCAACTTCCAGCACCTATGTATTTACCTCTATCTTTTGGGGTGAGAAGTACCAAGGAGTACATTCTGAGAATTGCTCTCTACCAATAATTGGCAGGAATGATATATTAATACCCTCCCACCCTGGGATAACTCTGACGTGTGTGTTTCACACTGGCTCCCCTTGCCCCAACAGGATGAAGCTCAATCACTCACAGTGCTGGATGGATTAATAATGAACATTTTGGGAACTCCCTTCCCTTCCTTGTCTCATTTCCTCCCTGCCCTACTGGTGGTTTCTTCTCCTCTGAGGTAAACTATTTGCACTCGAATCCTTGTCTCAGCATCTGCTCCTGGGGATATATACAGAGTGGCACCGTCTCTGAGATCTATATGCATTCCCAGGGTGATAACATTTTTCAGAGGCCCTGTGTTCCCATAAGCTAACCACCAGTGAAACTCAGCTGCTTCTTCAGTTCTCAAAATAAATATTCACTCCCACAACTTTTACAAATTTAAATGACTTTATTGAGAATTTAGAACAGTCTCTGGGAGGAGTCACTTTGCATAGCACACAGTTTTTCTCTCTCTCCTTTTTGCCTTCTACCTCCTTTTTGCAGATTGCTTGTGGAATCTCAAGTTCTTCTCCCTTCTATTACATAGAGCAATTTCTTCTAATTTTGTCTTCCTTTCATGGTACAGTGCTGGCCCGCAAGGGTCTGGGAGTCCCACTTACTACCCCAAGAACTTCTCTTTTCTCAAAGATAGCTCTCTTCCTTAAGGGGATTTTGGAGTCAGCAGTTAAATTAACATTTTCTACACTTTGTTATGGTCACAATGACCATACTAAATGATCCTTATATTTTAAAGTTATTATTAGCTATTCTTATATAGAGTAAGAATTAAGTAGTTATTCTCAACATTCTGTGTACAATAAACCGAATATATTCTTCTTACCTAATTAGTGTCCAACCACTGTCAGCTTTTCTTTTTGTCATCTTGGTAAAACTCTGAGTTAAAGAAATCCTCCTAGTACAGTTATGAATAATTATCTGGATTGGGTCCACTCTACTTGACCACGGGTGGAATAAAGCTCTATGGGGCTTAAAGCCTATACCATTTGGGATGGGCTTTAAGAAAAGAAAAATACAGGGGTGCCTTGGTGACTCAGTTGGTTGAGCATCCGACTCTTGACTTCTGCTCAGGTCATGATCTCGGGGTAGTGAGATGGAGCCCCGTGGCCGGCTCCTCACTGAGTGGGGAGTCTGCTTAAGATTCTCTCTCCCTTCTCTCTTCTCCCACCACTCTAAAAATAATTTTTAAAAAGGAAAGAAAAGAAAAATACAAAGATTTGTAGATGAGGCTTGGGAAGTCAGGAACTCGGAAAATTAACTTTAATTAGATTCACAATGAATCAGCCTTGGTGCCTGGCTTTCTTACACAGAGTTGGCAAGCCAGAAATGTAGCATCTCTTGAAATCGCCCCTTATAAAACAACTAGAATACTGAATGCTTACAGTCTTCCAGGCATTGTGCTAAGCAATTCATTAGGACTAATTTATTTCATCTATTTTTAATTGCAGATTTACAGATGAGAAAACTGCAGAACAGGTAGGGTAAGTAATCTGATGGAAGCCACGCAACTAGTAAATGGCAAAGCAAGAGCTTAGACTGTGATGATGTGTCCACATAACTTCTATACTATAATGCTTCTGAAAATTGTGTCTTCTAACTAGCTCACTAAGCCCCTAAACAGCTCACTATTTGTGAAAGGAAGTACACACCAAAGATAAATCCACCATCAACAGTAAAATTCTACTTGCCACTTCATACTACTTTCACAGGTAATTGGATCAGCCATATACTCAGGCAGAGGAGTACCAAAGGTGTACTTATCCCATGCATCTTTCCCACAGGGCAGTCACAACAGTAGGAAACTCACTATCTGATTCCTTTCAAAATAAAATTAAACTGTCCTATCAAGCCCAAAGCATATACATTAGTGCAGGTGTGTTAATCTGTGCAATGTTGTAATAACACAATTACTCCAGCAAAGTAGGTGCAAATACCGAGTCCCCGAGGCAGCCCAAATTCCTTGGTTAATAAATGAGCCCTGCTGGGATTATAATAAATACTCCGTAGAGTATTTTTCCATCATACAAATAGCTCCTACCTCAATTGCCTTTTGTCAGTTGTACTTGAGGGCATAATCAATTTTTCTATTCTACTGGACTGAACCAAAAGAAAAATACTCTCCAAACTGACAAGAAAGAAGACTTTTTCTTTCTAGGGAATTCATAATTGATACTAATATATCCTTGTTCAGTTTAGAGCAACTGTAAACTTAGAAGTATGGGGTGACTCTCTTCTACCCACCGTGTGGTGGCGATTTGAGAGGCAGAGAAAGCCAGCTCACAAAGAGAGAAACTGCCAGAGAAATTTCCTGTTCACAGAACTGGGCTGCATAATTTCCCCTTCGGGGTTATAATATACCTGTGTAGCATTTATAATGTTTGGGTTTTACTGTTTTGTTTCTTTATGTTTTAATCTAGTTTGAATTCATTTCCATTAATTACAATTTATACAGTCCTAATTAATCTAGATGTAACCAAAAACTTATGTTTATTTTATTTAAAAAAATCTTTTTATCAAGTTGGTCTTCAGAATTGTAACTACAATTTGCTGCAACACTTTTCAATTATTATTAACAAGAGCCGGAATGTTCAGATTCATCCACTACCAGGGATATATCTTAGTGTAATGTGGCCAGGACTGATAATTTCTGAAAGCAATGGTTATTTCGGGGTACATGGTATTAAATGTGTCTTTACTAGACCGTTCCTTAATTCCATGTTCTCCTTTTAAAGATTGAGGTCATTTTATTTTTAGTTTCTTCAAGTCGTTACTATATTCCTGTTTTTCCTCTTCATAGAAACTTTTGATAATGAATCCTTGCTTTATTAGAGCTTGGGGCTTTTTAAAAGTTCAGTTTCACTGTGAAGTCAAGGTCTTAAAATTCCTTATGAGTAAATGATTTTTGTTTTATTTTCATCTCATCTACTAGATTATAGTCTTAACTAAACTTTTAGTTGATAGTTCATATGTGTGTGTATGTATGCATGCATTTCTGTATGCAGGTAATAGTAACTAAAGTAAATTATCATGCTGAAAATAAGAGGCAGGTGAAGACCATCAGTATTGACTAATTAAATAAAAGTAATTTCTTTAGTGAATCAGATATAATCCTTATATGGATGTCGTTTTTTGGGAGTCCAGTGTAATTTTAGTACTTTCTGGGGTACAGGATGTTTCCTCTACTATTTTGGTTGCCTACCCGATTCTGTTAGATTTTTTGTTCATGAGAGAATGTTAGAAGAAGCTGAAAAACATTTTAAAAGGAAAAATGTCACTGTTAATTGTTCTAAGCAGATGGTAATGTATTTTAGTAACAAAAATTGGAAAATGGGTTTATATTCTCTTCAAATTTTGTCTCATGAGTAGTTTAAAAGGCTTGGATTGTCATCTTTGTAACTTCCAAAGAACAATAAAATAAAATTACAGAAAACAAAACAAAACATTGATTTGGTTATTCCAGGAAGAGCTAATAGTATTTGCATAACATTACAGTCTCCATTGTTATCTCTCTCTTTAAGCAGATAGTTAAATTTTGGAGCTATATTTAAGGTAACATAATATAATAGAAACAGTAGGTACCCATAAGTCACCTCTCTTTACATCTCCAATACAGAAGTATTGTGTCCTCACATGACATCTCTAAGACTCACCAGAGAAAATGAAATTTTATGATAACTGATGGTAATTTTCTTGTAGCAAGCTGAGCTGGAAGAATTATATATAGAAATTAAAACTACAGTTAAAGCTTACAGATCACACAGGATAGAGCAATCATTATGCAATAAATATTTTACTTGCAGGGCATACCTTTTTTGCATTGACTTTAATTTTTTTGTATGAAACAATCATATATAAAATACATAAAATGTGTAGGAACCATTCACTTGTCTTCCTAATTTTTTAAATTAATTAATTTATTTTTAAAGAGAGAGAGAGGGAGGGAGAGAGTGCTGGGGGGCAGGGACAGAGGGAGAGAAAATATTAAGAAGACTCTGAACTGAGCACAGAGCCTGATGTGGGGCTCAACCTCAGGACCATGAGATCATGACCTGAGCCGAAACTGAGCCAGACGCTTAACCAACTGTGCCACTCGGGAGTCCCTTTATTTATAGTTTTATCTTGTGTGCAGTCACCATAATTTTTTTGATTTTTGAACTTCATATACATGAAATCATACTGTCTGTATCCTTTGATTAATTACTGTTTTTTATTCAACTTTATGACTTTTAAAGATTTATCCATTTGTAGGTCATTTATTTTTACTTCAAATAATAGTTTGGTTTTTAAGATACATTGTTTCAAGATACATTATTTAATTCATTATGCTCTTGGTAAGTATCATCTGGATTGTTTTCGGGTTTTAAAATTTTGTTTATTTTTAGTATTACTGTATTGCTATGAACATTTTTGTATGTATCTCTAAGCTATATATCTAGAATTGAAATTCCTGAATCAAAGCATATGTGTATATTCAAATTATTAGGCATTGTGAATTGTTTTGCAAAGTTGTGTTATTTAAAAATTCCATCCATATGTGAGAGTTCATTATTCTAAATCATGATCAAGATTTAGGAGGTAGTAATGTTTTAATTGTTATCAATCTGATGGGTGAAATATATCATTATGTGTTAATTTGCCTTTCTCTGATACAGATGTTGAATAACTTTTTAATATAAATATGTGCCATTTGTTTTTTATCTTCTTTGAAGTGCTTGTTTATGTCCTTTGTCCATTTTTTTCTATTGAGTTGTTGATCTTATTATTGACTTATAGAAATTATATATTATAAATGCTAATCCTTTGTCTTTTGTGTGTTTTGAAATTATCATTTTCCAGCCCTAGTTATAGTTTATATTTTCTCTATTTCTAACATTGGAGATAGAGAAAATACAAACTATTTTAACAAAGTCAAAAACATTTTTTCTTTACGTTTTGTGTTTTTATGTCTTATTTAAAACATGTTGCCTAACCAGATGATAGTTTATTCTAAAACTATAAAAAGTTTGCTTTTGGCAATGTATGTCTTCCTGTAATTGATTTTGTGTATGGCTTAAAGTAAAGTAAAGTAAAAAGTAAAACTTCTTCTTTGTTTTTATTCCTGAGGGGATAACCAGTTATAACTGCATCATTTAATAAAGAGTCCATTCTTTCTCTACCAGTCTGAATATCCAGCTTTCTCATTTTTTAAGTCTCCACATTTTCAGGAGATTTTTGAGTGCTCTCAAACTTTCACATTTGTTTATCTATTCCTGCACCATTATGACACTGCACTGCGGTAAGTATGTTGACTTTGTAATCAATGTTGGTATCTAATAAGGAAGTCATTCAACTTGTTCTCTTAGGATATCTCTTGGATATTGTTTGTCTTTAATTTTCTGTATGTATCAAAGAATCAGATCATCAACATTCATTTAAAAAACCCGTTGTGATTTTGACGTTGACTCTATAGACCAATTTTGCAAGAATTCATATTTTTATGGAATTTTTTCTTTTATCCATATACATGGTACACTTCTTCACTTAGGTCTTTCAATAATATTTTATATAATAATATTTTATATAATAATATTTCTCCATAAAGTCCTTGCACATCATTTTTGGCTTAATTGATAGTACTTTATTTTTAAATGCTTTTGTAAATTTATTTTTATATTAATGACATTTTCTATGTCATTCTCTTACAGATTCATACTTATATACCTTCATGCGGTTGGCTCCATAGCTCAGGGTTTACAGCATTGGTCTTGTATACCTTCATGTATTGAATTGTCTAATATTTTTTAACCTAAGAAAATTCTTTCTTAAATCGCAGTTATTTGTCTATAATGTGTCATGGATTTTCTTTGTAGGAAATCATATAATTTGCAAATAATAACTTTAATATTGTCTCCACTAATTGGGAAGTTGTATGTTATAGTTTCATTAATTTAGAAATTTTAACATGAATATAAAATTTAATAAAATCTAAAGTTAATAGAAATCTTCACCCTTCTCCCAAATAATGCTAACAGAATGGTTAAACTCTGATCGCCCACTTCCTAATATGTTATTGTTGTACAAGATTTTTTAGTCTGTCTTGATTTTATACCAACCCATGAGATAGTTCCTATTATTATAGTTTTATAGAATAAATCTGTCTAGTTTAACTTTTTCTTCAATGTCATTTCTTTTTTCACATCCCTTCTTCTTGAAAGAAGTACATCCTTCAGGATTTCCTTTAGTGAAGTCTTTTAGCTTTTAACCCTTTCAGTTCTCTTAATGTAAAAAATCTTTATTTTTATCTTCTTCTTTGATTTTTTCCCCCTGAACATGAAGTTTGTATTTACAGTTATTTTGGTGTTTGAAGAAATTATTTGACCTCCTTCCTTCCCTCTGTTGTTCTTGTTGAGAAGCCAGTTATCTGTGCAATTATTTCTTGGTAGCTCGTCTGTGTTACCCCTCGCTTCTTCTAATATCATCCAATTTAATGATTTGTCCGTTAGTTTTGTCTAAATGTTCTTTTTAATTATTTTATGAACTTCTAATTATATTTATTATTTTTATCTTTCCCAGAAATTCTACTTCACGGTTTTTAAAATTTCCCAGTCTCTAATTCCTCATCATGTAAATAATTCTATGCTTTATTTATAAATATGTTAAATATTTGTATTTTATATCTTTCATCTATTAGTTCAAATACCTGCAGTCTCTGTGAGTTTGATTTTTTTGTTGTTGTTTCTGCTTATACTCATTTATAATGGATTCGTTCTACATTTCTTAGTGACGTTTTTAGTTATGAGACTATGTGTCTATAAACTTTATCTGTGGGAATTTTTTGAGGACTGGGTTAAAGACAGACTTCCCATAGAAAATTTGCATGCTTCCCATAGAAAATTTGCATGTAGGTGAGGGGAATTATTCACTGAGTAACATTGTAAACTAAACATTTGGTTTGGGATTGGGGGGGCAAATAGGAATTTGAATTCTAGTTCTTAAACCATATAAATGTAGAATAACTGGAATTTTTGGGAAACTTTACTCCAAATTTTCTCTAAATTTACTCAGAAGGAGAGCCCAAACAGGTAAGTGTTCTCTAAAGTCATAGATTGTTTCTTAGGTCACTTATAGAAGGCTTTATACCTTTGCGTGTCCAGCTTTTGAGGATAGTATCTGATTTCCAGCTACCTTTGGTCCTACATTTGTCCTGCCCTGCTTTCCCAAGATGGCACCTTTGGCTGGACATGTCAGCAAATGCCCTCAAGGCAAAAGGCTTCAAGGCTTCTTTAGTACTGTAGAATGGCTTCCTATGGTTCCTTGCTTCTTAGGAAACTTCTTATTTTTCCACTATCTTAGCCATCTCCTCCTCCTCTTCCTCTCCTCCCCCCACCTTCTTTAACTATTTTATCAAACTTTTTTTTTTTTGCTGGAAAATATTTCTTTGCACATTTATAGCTCCATATTGTGAGAAATTAAAATACATTTTTTCCTCCACAAAATTTTGGCTATTTGGGTGCATAGAATATTATAATTTTTTAAAGATTTTATTTTAATTTGTTTATTTGACAGAGAGAGACACAGCGAGAGCAGGAACACAAGCAGGGGGAGTGGGAGAGGGAGAAGCAGGCTTCCCGCTGAGCAGGGAGCTCGATTCAGGGCTAGCTCCCAGGACTCTGGGATCATGACCTGAGCCTAAGGCAGACACTTAACGACTGAACCACCCAGGCGCCCCTAGAATATTATAATTTTAAGCAGAAATATGTCTCTGGCATCATTCTTTATGGCTCAAAATTATTCTTTGGGCATTTACTAGTATTGTGATCTTGGGAAAATTACTTCATATACTTCTATCTCAGTTTCCGTACGGGGTTAATAATTTTCCTACCTTATAGGGTTGTTAAATTATTAAAAGAGTTTAATAGAATGGTAACTTACAATAGTATGTACTCAATAAATGATGATAGTATTGATAAAGTAGGAAGAATTGAATGTGGTCCTCTTGTTAAATCCATTTTCATAGAACTAATTAAAATCAGGACAGACAAAATTTGTAAAATTTGGCTGTAGACTGAGTTAAAGATAAAGATCTTATTAGTAATAAAAGTTATACCTTTTTTTTCCCTATACACTTTGATTCTCAGCTTACTTCCCTTTAGGGTCAAACTCTTGGTCCATGACAATAGGTTCACAGTGCAAAGTTGCCATAACTTCTTGATAAAAATCTTCGGGCTCTTTGTTTAAAGTGTTTATTCTTAGAATCCTTTCTGAGAAATGCCAATTCAATAGACCTATTTTAGGTATCAGGGAAGTGAATTTTAATAAGTGCCAATGGGGGAGAAAAAATTTTCATCTACCCTCTTATGTTCAGTAACTGGGGATTGCAAATTAAACTGATAAAGACAGATTAACAGGAGAAAAATGGTTTATTTATGCATACAACACATATACATGTAGGAATGTTCAGTGATGAGTAACTCAAAGGGGTGGTTAGCATTTGGAACTTATATACCATAGTAGAGGAAAGGGAAGGAAGAGGAAAGACTCTAGTGGAAAGAACAAATAGGTTTCTTTGGGAAAGATAAAGTTTTTTGTTTTTGTTTTTGTTTTGTTTTACTTAGGAGAACTGATGAGAGATAAGAAAGTTGTGATATTGTTTGTCTATACAGGCATGGGTGGTCTTTGTGTCTTCTTCTGGGCCATAGAACTACCCTAGTGAGGGAATTTATGGTAGATTTACTCCTAGTCTCTCCTCAGGGAATAGAATCCATCTCAAAAAGGCAAATTATGGCAGTCCTGATTTCTCAGAAATTTTTGCTTTTTGTCAGATAGGGGAAGCTCTGAGAAGATTTCTTTCCGCATCTGTTGAATCTCGATATCTTCAGCCTGAAATAATCTTTCTAGAAACTCTGGAGTTCCTAGTGGATCCTCACAGACCCTAGGGAAATCTATGAAACACAAATCTATGACAGCATGTACTAAAACAAAATGAATGTATATTCTAGTTTTGATCTCACTAAAATAAAAGACCTCAAGGAAGTCATTTGTACTTCATTCTCTTTTATTTTACTCAGATAATCATGCTGGCTCTTTGTCACCAATCAGTTGAAGAAAAATGGGTATGAAATACCACTGAACATTTTGAAAAGATAATATATCCAATTGAAGCCAAAGAATTTCCTAAAGAAGAGTATAGCTCTCCTTTTAGTGTTTGCATTTTGATTATGTTCTGCAAATGCATCTAGCCAGATCAAAACCCTTTCTTGAATTCTCTTGTACCACAGCACAATTTCCTCTTTCATAGTTTCTCTCACATTATCCCAAACCACCTTCTACCACCTTAGAGATGCTATTAAAATATCCTTAATGACTTCATTGGAAGGTGTGTACCATATGGAGAGTGAACTTATAAATAAAGTGCAGCCAGATCAGTTCATATCTGATATATTAGAGGGTGATTGAATCCCATATGAATAACAAAGTTTGTTTTCTTTCACATTTTTTCATATCTTTGTGAAGAGATAAACTATACTAGGTTTCTGCAATTCATAAATCAGAAATGCATCATGCATGTTAGGGGGGAAAAAAAAGCTTCAGCCACTAACATAAAGATATAGATTTCTTGTTTCTTCTCTTATCTATTCTGATTGTATTTTGCCAAATACTTATGAGTTCAAATTTTCACTATGGCTCTCTCACTTTACTTAAAATTTTAGGTATGAGGCACCAGATACAGATATATTAAAATATTTAATAAAAATATGTTCCTAAACCAATAAGAAAGGTTGCAAGCCTACTTACTGAATACTAAGCATTTTAAAAATTTATTTTATTTATTTTTATTTTTTAAAATGTTAATTCCTGTATAGTTAACACATGGTGTTATATTAATTTCAGGTGTACAATATAGTGATTCAACAATTCTATACATTACTCAGTGCTCATTATGACAAAAGTACTCTTAATCCTCTTCACCTATTTCACCCATCCCCCCAACCTGAATGCAATGCATTTTTTTAATTAAAAAAATGGATAAAATGATGTGGTTCCTGTCCTTCACAATAAGGTAATCCTGCCCCCACCCCAGCTCTCAGCTTCCAACCTCCCCTCCTGCCACCAATCTCACTAGAATAGAAAAAGTAGAAATGACTTTTAATAAAAAGTACCTTATTTTCTCCATATAGTGCATCAGTTCTGATTGTTGAGTATAGCCCTCTGGCTCATTTGTAAGCAGCATTGTGAGTTCTGAGGAAAGAGCAATTAGACTTGAACAATGGGATTCCAGAACATAATGGACAATATGCCAGGTATTTAGTTTCACTATCTTCATTTCTTTTCACATCTTTATGTACTGTGTGATTTTTCCTTAATTTAATTTTAGTGCCATTATTGTATCTTCTGTTTAATTTTTTTATAGCTTGCTATAATTAAGCTTTTATTTGGAAGTCATTTTAAAACCACTGCATCGTTGTCATGGAATTGTTGGTAATATGTGATTACATTATGTTGTCCTTTGCCAGGACACTCTTCTAAATGAAGCATTATCCTCAGAGATTTTCTTGGCTGAAAATGTAAGTAATTAAAAATGTAAACAAATATTATCTGTTACATATGCTGCAATAATAAATACTTCCATATAATACAAGTTAATGTCTCTTTTGGGATACAGTTTAATCCTACTACAACATGTTTTATAAATGGACAAATGAATGGTTAAGCACTTAATATCATATATACTATAGCATGCAGATGTCCAGGGCTTTTACACGTTCTCTTTTTGAGTATTTATGCATTTTTTTATAGGCACTACCAATAATCTTTTAGCATTATTTGTTATTTTATAATAATGCCAACTATGGAGATGTGAAAAATAGAATTACCCTTCAAAAATTCCCAATTAACACCCAATGTAAATGATAGTCTAGAAAAATGGGCATTCTTTGTTTATAGATTATAGGATGAAAATTAATACATCCTGCTTGGAAGGCAATTTGGCAATACGTAACAAAAGCCTAAAAAATGTGCATAGCCTGTATCCATTAATTTATTTCTTAGAAATTATCCTAAAAAACATTGAAATACATACAAAAGAGAATGTACATACTTTTAATCACTATAGTGTTTCTAATAGCAAATATGGTAAATAGACTGAGCAGATATCTGTAGAGAAGTGGTTAAGTAGAATATGGTAAATCCATAAGGTAGACTATTATGCTGTTATAAAAACCAAGTTACAAGGAAAAGTAAATGACATTGATAATGTAAAGTTCGTTTTACTAAATGGAAAAGCAACAACAAAATAAAAATAGGCTTAACCAAGAAGGGGTTTTATTTATTTTTTATTTTATTTATTTATTTATTTATTTTATTTATTTGAGACAGAGAGAATGAGAGAGAGAGAGAGAGCACATGAGAGGGGGAGGGTCAGAGGGAGAAGCAGACTCTCTGCTGAGCAGGGGAGCCTGATGTGGGACTCGATCCAGGGACTCCTGAATCATGACCTGAGCCGAAGGCAGTCGCTTAAACCAACTGAGCCACCCAGGCGCCCCAAGAAGGGGTTTTTAAATGGTTATTCAAGTCTGTAAAAAGAAGTCATGATGGGTTCCATGTGAATGGTATCCATTGTTTATCAGTGATTTTTGTCCACACTAAAGGAAACCACCAAAGAAAGTTATTAAATCAACTAGTTGAATAGACTAATTTAAAAGGCAAATTGATTGAAATGACCAGCTCAGACTTTCTCAAAACTTACATCAGCCTTAAATAGTGTACAGGAAGAAATATATTGTACTAAACAGCAATCAGATAGAAAATTAGATTTTTAAGGTGAAGTATTAGCAGAAAAATTCCTGTGAGGTACTTAGAAACTGTATTCATCTTCCTCTCTCTCTCTCTCTCTCCCTCTTTTTTTTTTTTTTGTATGAGGATAATTTACCCAAGTTTGGTTAAAATAGACGTGGTTTTTAACTCTGGCTAAGGAGTTTATCTGGCTGAGGAAATTATCAAATGGGTGAATGGATAAACAAACTGAGATAGGTATATACCATAAAATACTACTTAGCAATAAAAAAGAATGAATTACAGATACATGCAACAGCCGGGATGAATCTCTAGGAAATAAAGCTGAGTTAAAAAAGAAATCCCCCAAAGTTACATAGTATATGACTGCATTTATATAACATTTTGAAAGGACAAAATGAGATTCATGGTTGTCAAAGATTAGGGCATGATGAGGGAGTAGGAGGGAATTGGGTGTGTTTATAAAAGCATAATACAAGGGATTCTTATGGTTATGAAACTATTCTGTATCTTGACTGTGGTGCTTGAAATACAAAGTGACACAAAGGAAACTGTATAGAACTAAATACACACACATACAAACACACACAAATGAGTACAACCAAAACTGGGGAAATCTGAATAAGATACATGGATTGTATCAATGACAACATTCTTTTCTTTAAGATTTATTTATTTATTTCAGAGGGAGAGAGGAAGAGAGCATATGCATGTGCACAAGTGGGGGGAGGGACAGAGGGAGAGAATCTTCAAGCAGACTCCCCGCTGAGTGCAGAGCCTGATTTTGGGCGACCACCATGTCACAACCCATGAGATCACAACCCATGAAACTGAGTTGGATGCTCAGCCAACTGAGCCGCCTGGGTGCCCCTCAATGGCAATATTCTTTTTTTTTTGAAGTATGAATAATAGGTGGTTGTTTTTTTTTTTAATTTTTAATTGTTATGTTAATCACCATACATTACATCATTAGTTCTTGATGTAGTGTTCCATGATTCATTGTTTGTGCATAACACCCAGAGGGCACGCAGAATGTGCCCTCCTAATACCCATCATTCTAATTATGATATTGTAACATAGTGTTGTAAGACGTTATCAGTGGAGATTGCACAAATAGTAAAACAAAGCTTTTGTATTATTTTTTTACAATGGCATGTAGAATCTACAATAATCTCAAGATAAAAAGTTTAAGTAAAAAAAAAATAAACATCATACCACAACCACGTGAGGTTTGTATCGGTGATGCAAAGCTGGTTCAATATTCAAAACCATCAGTGAAATGTCCTACATTAACAAGCTACAAAAAATAAAATTACATGATCACATCAATTAAGGGAGAAATATATACATGTATTAGCAAGGAAAAATCTGAAAATGAAATTAAGAAAACATTTTCATTCACAATAGCATCAAGAAGAACAAAATATTTAGGAATAAATTTAATAAAAATGTTTAAGACTTACATATTAGAAATAATAAAACATCACTGAGAGAAATTAAAGGAGATCCATATAAATAGAAAGATAGTCCATGTTCATGGATTAAAGTCTCAATGCTGTCAAGATGACAACTCACCTCAAATTGATCTTTAAATTTATTGCCATCTTTATTACATGTGAGCAAGCTTTTTGGTGGAAATTGCCAAGAGGACTAAAATTTGTATGGAAAATCAAAGTACCTAGAACAGTCAAAACAATTTTTAAAAGGAAAAAAATTGTTGGAAGACATACAATACCTAGAAAAATGTATTAAGTCCACAGTAATCAGGACAGTGTGGTATTGGCATAAGGACAAAGAAACAGATCAATGGAACAGAGTCGAGTGTTCACAAATGTATTCTTACAACTAAGATCAATTGATTTTCAATAAAGACAAGTCAATGAGGAAGGGTTAGCTGTTTCAAAAAATGGTGCTAGAACAATTGGATGTGTACATGCAAAAAAAAAGGTAAAAAAAATCAATTAGAGTTTATCTTATTACCTCAAAATAACTCCTTAGACCTAAATGTAAGGGTAAAAACTATAAACTTCTGGGGGCACCTGGGTGGCTCAGTCGTTAAGCATCTGCCTTCGGCTCAGGTCATGATCCCGGGGGCCTGGGCTAGAGCCCCTCATCGGGCTCCCTGCTCAGAGGGGAGCCTGTTTCTCCCTCTCCCACTCCCCCTGCTTGTGTTCCCTCTCTCGCTGTGTCTCTCTCTGCCAAATAAATAAATAAAATCTTTAAAAAAACTATAAACTTCTGGAGAAACATAAGAGAACTATCTTCATGACCTTGGGTTGGGTAAAGAGTTCCTAGATGTGACACCAAAAATATGATCAATAAGGGAAAAAAATGATATATTTGATGGGCCAGACTGGGGAAAATTTGGTAAATCATATATCTGATAAAGAAATTTTACCTAGAATACAAAAGGACTCTAATAATTCAATTAAAAGAAGACATACAACCCAATTTTAAAATGAAAAAAATATATTAAGAGAGATTACAACAAATAAAATATATGTATAGCTTCTGTTATATCAGAAGATACTCGACATTGTTATTCATTAGAGAAATGCAAAGTAAAATCATGAAAGATCACTACAAGTCCATTCAAATGGCTGTAATCAAAGAGAGAGACCATACAAAGTGGCTGTGAATATGCAAAAAGATTGGAATCATCATGCATTGCTGGTAGGTATGCAAAATGTTACAGGCACTTTGGAGAACAATTTTGCAATTTCACAGAAAATTAAACATAAACTTACTATATGAACCAAAAAGTCTTTTTTCTAGGAATCTAAAAGAAATCAAAATGTATTCTCACAAAAAGACATGTACACAAACAATCACAACAACATTATTCAAAATAGTCACAAGTGTAGAAAAAATCAACAAGTCCGTTAGCTGGTTAATTGATACAGATTGTGGTATAGACATCAGTGTAATCTGATTTAGTAATTAAAAGGAAGGAGCTACTGATACATGGGTGTCTAAAACATTATGCTCAGTAAAAGGAGTTAAAAGCAAAAGATTCTGTGTTATTATCCCAGTTATTCTAAATGTCCAGAAAAGGCATATTTATAGAGTTAGAAATCACATAAATGGTTGCCTATGACTTAGAGGTCAGAACAGAGATTAACTGTGAAAGGGCACAGGAAACTTTTTGGGTTGATGGAAATGTTCTAAAACTGGATTATGTGATGTTTTCACATTTTTATAAATAATCTACCAACATCGTTAAATTGTACATTTACAAGGGTGTCAATTATTTATCTCAATAAATCTGTTCAAAAATAAACATTGATATAATATGCAGTACATATTTCATTTGAACAAGTGTAAAATAAACTATTGAAAAAGCCTAAGTCATTCAGTCAACACTTGTATGATCCAGGATTTTTGTTTGTTTTGTTTAGCCTGAAAGCCCCAGAACTTTCCCTCCCTCCCTCTCTTCCTTCCTTCCTCCTTTTTCTTTCTTTCTTCTTTCCTTCCTTCCTTCCTTCCTTTCTTTCTTCTTTCTTTCTTTTTCTTTCTTTCTTTCTTTCTTTCTTTCTTTTCTTTCTTTCTTTCTTCTTTCTTTCTTTCTTTCTTTTCTTCTTTCTTTTTCTTCTTTCTTTCTTTCTTCTTTCTTTCTTTCTTTCTTCTTTTCTTTCTTTCTTCTTTCTTCTTTCTTTCTTTTCTTTCTTTTTTCTCTTTCTTCTTTTCCTTTCTTCTTTTCTTTCTTTCTTTCTTTTCTTTTTCTTTCTTTCTTTTTCTTCTTTCTTTTCTTTCTTTCTTTTTTCTTTCTTTCTTTCTTTTTTTTTCTTTCTTTCTTTCTTCTTTCTTTCTTTCTTTCTTTCTTCTTCCTTTCTTCCTTTCTTCCTTTCTTCCTTTCTTCCTTTCTTCCTTCCTTCCTTCCTTCCCTCCTTCCTTCCTTTCTTATTAAAGTATAGTTGACACACACTCTTATACTGTTTTCAGGTGCACAACAAAGACAACTCTATACATGACTCAATGCTCACCATAGTAAGTGTTGATCCAGGATTTTGGTGACTACTCATTCATCTTGTTTTGTTTCCTCTATCTTGTGATGAGCATTGCTTATATTATTGTTTTCAAGTGAAGAGATTTGCTAGATAAGTGCATAATATGTTCAGTAAAACTTAATTTAAAAAACAAATTTTATGCGTTTTTTTTTTCCAAACTACATTCTTAGACAACCCATAGATGCCATCATTTTTAGAAACATGGTTCACACTCTAGTGTTTCCTGATGCTTTGGTAGTTTGTTGAGCAGGTGAACTCACAGATGTATAGCTATCTTTATCAGGAAACATTTGTTTAATGTCACCTGTGCACATGTCTATTAAACACTAAATTTGTTCATTTTGTATTTTGCATACTCTCTCATGGAGTGTTCTAACATCATAAATTAGAGGAGGTGTCAACAGTGTTGGAGACAGGTGCAGAACCACGGAATGGGAATAAGCTAGAGGAAGCCTTAAAATCAAAGACGCACTGCATGTGTTAAGTGTGACTAGAGTTAAATTCTGTCTTCTAGTCCTTAATATCCAGCTCTAGTTTACTCCTTTTTCTCTCTGACTATTGCACGTGCTTTTACTTTTCATATCAGATTATCACATAAAAAGTCTTTTTATGTATATTACCTGTACATAATGGCATGCAGAACTGCTTAAACATACATGGTATTTGACCTTAAAGCAAATAATTTAAAACAAACAACACTTACATGAAAGACATATGAACAATTAAATTATATGATTCTAATATTATACCTTAGTTCTGAAAATATGTTTATTTGTTATTAATATTTTATGAAGATGGTTATGAGCATTCATAGAGCATTGAGCCATTTCATTTCACATTAATCTTCATTCACTTTTATAGCTCCAAATAAGAATTCCTCAGGCTTTATTTTAAAGAAGTATGCAGAAAAGTAAGACATGACACAAAGTAATTTATATAGAGAGTGTAAAAGTTAGGCTTCCCTTTTTTGTTTGGTTTGTTTTGGTTAGTTTTGAAGATTTTTTTTTTTTTTTTTTTAGTCTTAAATTAGAAGGCCAATCTGATTTAACAGCCCTGCCAAATCCTCAGGTGTCTCCACTAGGGTTGGAAATCTTGTGTCTTTGCTGAGTATGACCAAGCAGTGACTCACACAAAGGAAGAAGAGAAGAAGAAAACCCCGGGGGTCCAGTGGAATAAGTACTAATTCCATGGTCATCTTCTCTACTACAGGAAAAAAATGAAAAATGCTGCCATTAATGAAATCCTTGTCTTACAAAGGTAAAGTGTCTTTAAATAAAGCCTAACATGAGGGAATGAGGGAAGAATTTCTATGTAAAGAACATACATTAAATGTATAGATTATTCAATCTCGTTTTCTAGTTATAAAACCAGGTGATACTCTTAAAGAGTTGTAGGAACCTCAGCCAGCATCTGTGTTTGTTGTTCCAAAGTACAATAAGGAGAAGAAGGAGGGTATTATTATTAATCAGAAAAAATTCTTTACTTTTTTAAGTATGATATATACCATTAGTATACATATGACATTTATAATATGTGTATTAGATGTCACAAATGTTTAGATTAAAATAGAGAGGGGCCAAAATATAATAATAAAAGTGTCTCATATCTGTATACCACTTCTTCATACAAGGTGGAGCTTTACTAAAAATGGGACCTATTTTCTAAATCAGCAGGAAGGATTTCTGAAGGAGATAGGCTTACAGTTCTTATTAATTCAAAATTGCTATATTTTTTCAAGCTCAGACCATGCATCAGACATTAACCCTCCCATACTCTATTTCCTTTGCCCCCTTCCCTTTTACTCTGTGGATGATAAGGGATACAGAATCAATAGCTGTGTAGAAGAAGTAGATATAACATTCTGAGAGACACTGGAGAAAGGGAATAGAAGCAACAATTCATTTTTCTGTCTCAGTTTAGATTGTATTTATACCACCTGCTATGCCTGTGGGAATGGAATCTATAGTAGTGTCTTTAGACACAAACTTTCTCTTAGTGACTTTCCTTTTTCTATTCAGTGTGATAGCATTTTTTTTTTCTGGGAAAAGTAGCCTATGGCACTTGGCTGAAGAAATGAGACTTCAATGAGATATAGGAGACAAAGAGTGACAAATTAAAATGACAAGGCTGTCTTATAAGATTGTGATCCAGTGAAATGAAGTATTTCTGGCCCAGTCAATGTAGACAGCATTATGCTATGTGGGAATAGATTGCAAGACCTGGGCAGCCTGTATATATGTCTTTGAGATAACTGAATTTGTCACTATCAACACTCTCCCAAATTGTGTCTTTCCTGGCTTTTGAGAATAGGAGTATGGACAAAGGTATTCATATAAATCAAGTATTTAGGGATATTTTATTTTTTCTAAAAAAAAAAACAAAACCCAAACTTTAAAAATAATTAGTAATATGTTCGTCTCTGGCATGAAATTAATCCAAGAAGAAGCCTTAAAATAGGTAACTAATAGCCCTAAAAGTGATGACCTTATGCACCATGTCCGTTGAATGTCTTATTACATCTGTCCCCTCATAACTCTACTTGGTAGGTGACCACACACTGTCTCCTGGGCTTCAGTCCTGCCCGCTGGACCTCTTTACCTGGTGTTAGCACTATTATTCCAAATTCAACAAACGTTAAATAAAATATGTAGACTTTAAAAAAAATCAGTGGAAATGCCATTGAACATCATCAGAAAAAAGTTTAAGTTTCATGTGTATATAGCTGCTTGGTACCAAATGGGGAAGGGAAAGAGGGTAAAATGTTGTAAGCATGCTTGAGTGCTTGAGAAGGAGGATCTCTACTATGTCCTTCTTTCTCATCTCCTACGTGTTCCTTGGTAAATCACCAAATCCTGTAGTTTCTTTGCAATGTTTCTTACAAACATTTTCCCCCTTTCCAATCCTTCTGCTTCCTTCCTAACCCAGGTGCTCATTTCTTTTCAAAGTGAGAAATGTGATTCATTCAGGGACTCTAATGATGTTATAAAATACTTCCTGTGGAACCCTGAGAATACATGAGAATAATTTTGTTTTCTTTTATCAAAGTTCCTTTTGATGACTACGGTCATTTATATTATGCTAAAAAAATCGGGGCCATCCATGATAGGCTGTTCTTACTGTCTGTTTTGGAAATATTCTAAGATTTCTTGAGGATTCAAGGCAAGAAAAAGTTACTTCATAAAGCAATGACTGTCTTCAGTTGTGGATAGCTATATTTTTCATCTTTGGTTGGCCAGATTTTTAGTTGTTTCTAGTTTATTGATGCAATTGCTACAAAAACTAGAGGATGGTGTGCTTTTTTCAGGTATGTGACAGTTGTAGTATAGCCAGATTATCGTACTTTTGTCTTTACTTAAATGTTATGCCCGTTTCCCCCAGTAAGACTGTGCATTTCTTTTTTATTATTATATTCATTTATATAGTATGAGGGATATTTTAAGTGACTTCTATTTTCCAAAACCAAATTCTAAAAAGTTTAGATAATTATTTAAAATTTGAATAAATGAGTGATGTCAAACCCGATTGTTGCAGAAATCTTAGACTCCCCCTAAACTGAGGCTCTCTTTCATATCCCACTCTAGGAGTGGGTTCTAACAATAACCCTTTGGATGCAAAAATGTTTGAGTGTAGCAGTATTTTGTAATTCAGAAACACAAAGGAAAAGTTAGGACTGAGTTATTATTCTTGGAAATAAGAGAGTCATTTATGCTGAATAAGGAAACTTCCATACATATTCCCATTACATGAGAAAATGAAACCACTTCTCAAAGTCCCCATCCTTATCCTATTGTCTTATTTTTTAAAAATTTAGGTTGTTTTACTCAGTTCCCATCTTTGGATTATCCCAATGTGTTAGAAAAATAAAAGGTAAATTATATAATGTCAAAACAAAATTTAAAATACTCATGTAAAAGGCAAGACCCAAATGTGGCTTATTTTTCAGACCCATGCAGGTAAGAACAAATAAACATAATCTTTTTTTTGTAAAGTTTTTAAATTATAAATTGCTCAGTACACAAAATTTCCTCTGGAGCCAATGGAAAGAAAAATGTGACTTACTTCAACATCAAAGATAACACTACATGAATGAGCTCGATGATGGTCAGAGTAGACTCAACTGGATTTAAGATGAATAAACAATTTCAATAAATTGAATTAATTAGATTGGGCTTAAGTGTGCAAGCAGTCTATTTTCTGAAATCGTGTACAATAACTTGTTCAAGAAGTGCTGGTGTATAATTGCCTGAAGTAAGAGGATAAAAAAGAGAAAAGGCTGAAAATCCATTATGCTCATGTTAACAGTCTAACTAAACTAATTAACTGCTATCTGAATTTTCACACCTCTATTTCATGATCTTTCTTGCCTCAAACCTCCAAGACTCAAAAGCAACAAATAAACAAAAAAGCATTTGAAAGAGAACAGTACTAAATATAATGCAAACCATCCCATTTTGAAAATGGGTTCCTCTTATTTTTTCCATCTTCATGGGTTCACCAACAACCTTGTCACATATACTCTCTCTAGAAACTTCTGTATCCTAATCAGTTATGTGCACATAAATAAAATAATGAAATATTGTTACACAGCTATCAACTGTGTTCTGGGTAAAGCTAACTTTAATACTAAGAATTAGAATTCCTAATATTGCAGAAAAGTTTGGAAGATCTTCAGATTCAAACTTTTAAGATAATTGAGTAACAAATTTTCAAATCAAATACCAATACCCAACTCTCTATATCCTGTTATATATCAAAAATGTCTAACAGGCTTTTTGTAGTTTCTACCTAGATTAGAATCAATTGATTCACATACCTTCACTAACTGGGAACTACGCTTTTATATTTGATTTTTAAAGAAAGAGACATGAAAAGGAAACAAATTTTCTTAATTAAGAAATTATGCTTATGTAACAGGAAAGTGACCAAGAGCCAACAAAAATCAGGCAAAACTGTCATGTTAAACCATACGAAATCTCCCAATATTTGACGATTTTTGTCTTATGTAAATGTTTATTTAATACATTTCAACCAGATTTAGGTCTGAATCAGAATCACTCATTTCCTATACATTACAGTTAATGGAGGCATAATAATATATTGAAAGATCTCCCAAAAGCCTTCAAATTTTCATTACCATTTAATGTCAAGATGCCAATTTTTCCTTTGAAAATTTGAAAAGTATATTCTATAATATATCCTGATTTCCAAATAACACTGTTCTCTAACTATAAAATAAAATGTAGTTTATTGAAGTTTCAATTATTCTCATATTATCTTATGCTCTTATAGAAGATATTCTGATGTTGCTCAGCAATTGGTTTTATACATATTTTATTGTGATTTACTTTTATAATATAATTAAGTTCAATTTATTTACAAGAAGAGATGATATGGATAGTGATAGTATTTTACATTTCAACAAATATATGTTCTATTTTCAATAAAATAAACTTACTTTATGTAATATTTATAACGTAAAATATGATAATAAATAATATTTTTACATTGATTGTTTCTTTGTAGTTAAAGACACACTTTAGAGTTGTAAACAAAATTACCCATGAACAGTTTTCTTAGTTCTTAATAAAATTTCTTGATGAATTTTCATTCATGATTCATGAATAACACTAAATCAGAAATTACATAATCAATTAAAATAAGGACTCACAAATTCACAAATTATGTTATATTCTAAGAGTTGAATCTGCTACTAGTCAGTGTCATATCCATGAACTGAAATCTTTGAGAATGGTCAGACCCTAATTTCTTATACTGTAATCCCTCTTTCATGCTCTTTGGTATACAGATTGTTTGGCTAATTTCTACAGTCAAGTTTTGCCTGTGAAATGGCACTGAAGTTCAGCAAGACACATTTCCTGTCTATATCCATGGCTGGTTGTACAACTGGTAAGAACACTCAGCTAATGAATCTAAGGTCATGAGTTCACTACTGTGCACAATCGTTTGCTTTGTTGTATTCAAGGGTATGGATCACACCCTTCATCACAAATAATGTTCTTGCACATGTATGTTACTTGTCACAAGAGAGCTCCATGTGCTGGAGTTTGGACGACTCAAAGAAAATCTATATGCACGGGTGGGAAAATCACTCAAAGAACATGTCCCCTTGAGACTGAGTCAACATCTTCTTCACCCAGGAATCCTGCTGTTTTGTGTTCACATTTTCTCCACACTCTCCTCCACCCTTCATGGCAACGTAATAATGGGATTTTTTACCTGGGGGAGAGAACCTCTTACTATGTTCTGCAGTCCCACTATACCCATGGTAATGAACAAGTGGACCTAACACTCAGAATTAACTCTCATAAATCCTGTTCTTCCAGCCTGTCTGTATGGATTTTGAGTTTTAATTAAGATTATTAAGAACACAAAATTTCTCAAATCAAGAGTCAAAAAATCCACAAACCCAGGAAATTCTCATACATTATGAAAGAAATTGCAAGAATCAAAAAAGAAATTTTCCTTTCCAGTTATTTATAAAATCATTTAATAAAACTGTGCTTGTTTTCAACATCTACTCCCTCCCAGCCTTTAAGGCATAATCTCGGTCATACACACACACACACACACACACACACACACACACACACAAACTGAAAAATATTTATTTTTGAAAAATGTAAACAGAAAACCAACAACACGAAGGAAGAGATTTTATAGAGTTTAGAACTAATATCCACTCCACTGGCTTTCATTTTCTAATATACTAAACCTTTGCCTATAAGTATTTACATTTTTCAAGTGCTAATAAACTTTAAAAAGCAGTCACTGCTGGAATGGCAGCCTCCAAATGTAAAAACTTGTAATAACCGCAAACCCAATGATAATATATAAATGAGGCAGAGAATATTTACAAATAAAATTTCCAAGGTCTAAATGTTAGAGTATTAAAACAATATGAACAAGGGGCGCCTGGGTGGCTCAGTCATTAAGCGTCTGCCTTCGGCTCAGGTCATGATCCCAGGGTCCTGGGATCGAGCCCCACATCAGGCTCCCTGCTCAGGAGGAAGCCTGCTTCTCCCTCTCCCATTCCCCCTGCTTATGTTCCCTCTCTCTCTGTCAAATAAATAAATAAAATCTTTAAGAAAAAATGAACCAGGCATGTCGATCTTGAAACTTCTATATAAATGTCAATGGTATTGTCATATTAAAGTGCACAAGAATTTATTATATACACTCCAAATATACAAAATAGGGCTATACAGGGTGCCTAGGTGGCTCAGTTGGTTGGGCGACCTGGTTGCCTTCAGCTCAGGTCACGATCCTGGAGTCCCGGGATCAAGTCCCGCATTGGGTGCCCTGCTCAGCAGGGAGTCTGCTTCTCCCTCTGACCCTCCCCCCCTCTCATGCTCTCTCTCTGTCTCATTCTTTCTCTCTCAAATAAATAAATAAATAAATAAATCTTTAAAAAAATAACAAAAAAACCCCAAAATAGGGCTATAGGTTACATCAATTAAAGAAACTTTGTAAAATAAAAGGAGAAAGAGAAAACTAGAAAATGGACAAGTAGAGCATTACTACTAGTAAAGAGAGAAATGCAAATTAAAATCACAATACTATTAAAATCACAATACTCTACCTGCAGTAATAGGTTACAGTACTCAGTGAAGTTTAATGTGCAGATACCTCTACCGAATGACGCTACAGTTCTCTCCCTGAGTATGCACACCATCCAGAGAAACTCTTGTTTAGGTTCATAATGGGGTATGTATAAGGATGCTTACTTCCACATTGTGTGTGTGTTCATGTGTGCACGCACGTGTGTGGGTGTGGAAGCAATCTAAAGATCCATCAGTAGGGAGATGGGTAAGTAAATATGTGGATAGTCAGAAGCAATAAACCAGAAGTACATAGAGGAAGAGGAAATCTTAAAACTTATTGCTGAATGAAAAAAGTAAAACAAACAAAAAGACAAAACCCAAAAAAGTAAAAGTAAGGACAAGAGTATGACAGGTATTAAATCAAAGTAAAAATCCCAATAGACATCTACAGATGTTTTTAAGTATTCTTACCTGTTTTACAAATTCATTTTTTTAAAAAGATTTATTTACTTTGGGGGGAGGGGCAGAAGGAGAGAATCTTCAAGCAGACTCCCTGCTGAGCATGGAACCCGACACAGGGCTCGATCTCACACCCCCAGGATCACAACCTAAGCCCAAACTAAGAGTTGGCTGCTTAACCAACTCAGCCACCCAGGTGCCCCACAACAAGTTCACTTTTAATGAGAATGTGTACCTAGTAGGAAGAGGAAAGGGGAAATAAAGATGAGGACGATAGAGAAAAAAATAAAAGCAAAATAAAACAGCAATAGACCTTGAAGAAATGGGATATGATGAGGTGTCATGAGCTGAGGGATTTAACTTGTGTCTTTGCATCTGAGGTTGTACAAGAGAAAGAAATGGAGGAGGAGGAAAGAAGAGGTGCATGAAAGAAAAAAGGAGAGGCTGAAGCAAACATGTTAGTCTTAGTTTTCCTGAATTGCTCAGGATATAATTTTAGGTAGGTTTTAAATTCAAAGCAAAAGTGAAATCAGTGTTCTCAGTGCATCCCCAATACCAGCACACTCAAGGAGGATGGAAATGGTCAGTTTACCTTATGCTTTCCGCAGAGACACTGGTGGTTCTCATTCATCAAATGCTCCTTACATTCCGGCAATGATAGTCTCAGATTTTATTAATTTGGGAATTGTTTTTCTAATAAGGCTATTTGTGTGATGACATGCCCATGTCACTTCAAATATATTTGGTGAACTATTAGAATCTTAAAAGAGTACAGTGGGTATATTGTGTTTGATTAGAAAAAGCACCACTGATTGCCCTACAGCTAAACTCTTTATTAATTTGTACCATGCAATTTCTAGTTTGAAATTCATAGGCATTTAGAAAAATTAATCCTTCACAGAGAGAGGATAATTCAGGTGGTGAACTTAGGAGAAGGAAGGCCTTTTGGGTATTTACTTTGGACACATTATCCCCAGCAGACCTGAATGAAGAGCACTCTCTGAACCATTTGCTGCAAACATCCTTTCAGTAAGGCAAGTTCAGATGTTGGCCTTCATCAGCTTATGGAGGGTGAATAAATTTTGCATTTACATAGTGTTTTGCATTTTAGTCTTAAAGTGTGTTACGTAGTACACTTGATTTAAGGGGGCAGAAGTATATAATCTCAGGGGCTGGGGCAAAGCAACTCATGGTACTAACCACACCACAAACATGCGCGCGCGCACACACACACACACACGCAAACAAAAAAAAACCCCATTCTTCCTCAGTGGTAGAAATTAGTGTTGACAGGAAAATCTTTCACCAAGAAGGCAACTGTGATATCACAAGCATATGATTACAGGCAAATTTTCTGCCAGCCAGCTATGTAGAAACTTCAAGCTGAATTACATTCTTTGTGATTTTTGGTTAGATTCTCGGAGCAGTTTCATGGCATAAATATCAAAGTGCAGAATTGAGCCAGGAGCATAAGTACATGAAATAAAAACTGGTTTCCATAGAAAAGGGAGTGGGGTGATTAACTCATATCAAATAACATTATTTAATAGTTCTATATTTCACACAACTCAAGAGACCAAAAATAAATTCACAGAAAAATTATAAAATCAGTGTATATGCAGCTGGAAACATTGTTCAAAGAGTGATCATCTCTAAAATTTTTTCAGAGTATGAACAGATAACACTTTGGAACTCAGTCTTAACTAGTATAATGTAGTTTATACTACATACATTTATTTCTCAGAATATACCACTCTAACAGAGATGCATATACTCCATACATACCCACATGTAAATGTGTATATGTGCATATATATGCATACCAGCTGGTTCCCTGTAGAATAAAAGCATAAATATTAGTGAAACTTTAACAAACACAAATATATCTTCAATTTTGCAAGGAATCTATCTTCAATTGTCTAAAGAAAAATAAAAACTGTCAGGTACATTTTTAAAATAGAGTTTTGTTTATTATATTACCATTGTCCATGGTGACAAAAGTTCTTAGGAAATAATGGATGATACTTTTTTTATGTTCAGTTAGCCAACATTTATAACATTTCGTCTCAAGTTTGTGGTTTCTTCTTTTTCCATTAATATATTCTAATAATATGTCTAAAATAAATCACGAAGAAGCTGATTTTGTGCCTGATGATCGTAGTACTCACAAAGCTGTTTGGCAATTCAAAACCCTCTCCTGAGCTGAGGAGAGTGGCCAAGGATGTATATTTCCTTTGTGTTGTTGCTGTTTTCAGAAAAAGAATTGGATCTTCAAAATAACAACAACAACAACGATTAAAAATATAAAAATAAAATAAGACAACAACAACAACAACAATGATAGTTCCTAATAAGAACCTATGGTGGAGACTGTGGAATCATAAACTAATAATTTGAACAAAGTTAGACAGTTGATTGACAGGATTTGGGACCTATAGCGTTCAAGGTGTGTCTGTGTGTGTGTTGACTGTTTACTCATTAATAATAGTTTCTGGACTGATTATAACCTCCCAGCCTTCAGGTAATTTTATATCTGTTATATCTGCATATGGAATGGAGGACCCAGATTCCTTTCTGATAATGAGGTAAGAGCCAAGGATGACAAGCTTGTCCCTGACAATCTTCATGTCGAACACTTGATTTTGTGATACTTTCTTAATCTTTACTTTAAAATAAACTAATACAGTCTACTAATAATATATATGGTCTATGATTTTCCTAAATAGGTATCCTGGGGAAAGTGTCCGTTTTAGAAATATGTAGGTTATAGATGAGGGCACACTCAGGCCTTAGGGCCGTAGCACATCTGTGGCCAATTCCGAACAAATTTCTCCGGTCTTTCAGCCATAGCCTCTGCACTATGCTGGCAGGTTTGTAAACATCTTTAAAATAACGAAGTGGTTGAGAGGGGTGGGGAACAGTGATATAGTAGCAACCAGATTGACTGGCACACCACATTATTATCTTTTATTCCTGATTTTTTAAAAAAATGCACGTATTATTAATTTGCATAGCATGTATAGAAGAACAAAAGGAATGATTTAAATGTCTATTACCACCTATTATCTGGGACTACATTAAGGAGGTGCTGGTCAGCTTGGCTTCATTTGTCCTCCAGACGCTGCAGAAATGTGAGGCCAGGCCAACTGGGGTTAAAGCAGGCAGAAACTGGTACAGCTGGGGATCATTAAGAGTGATCAAGGGCCAGCCAGAAGAAAAAGTCAGCTGAAAACAAGGCTGAACGCTCTTCCAGGCAGAGCAGCGGAGTCACGTGCACTCAGGAAACAGCCTAACCCCGTCCAGCGAACTTTGTTGATTTAATTAGATTTTGTTTAAAATTCCAAAGTAGGAGCAGCTTGGTCAGCTTTGATGCAAAAATTGGCAGAGGAAACTATCGTTAATTTTCAAAAAGTCATATTATTGGGGCATTTAAGCAATGTTGAAAATCTTTGTCATGGTTAAAAAAGGCAGTACAGCACACAAATATCTCCTTGCTGATAGAATATTATCATCTTTCTTTGACCAATTAACGCAAAGATTGTGGATTTTATTGTGAGCCTGTTCATTTATGCGCTTTTAATTTATTGGCTTTCCTCCTGTCTCTGTCTCACATTTCTACTCCCTCACAGTACTTTCTGGATGACTTTCCTATTTGCATTCAAATCCTTGTCTTAGAGTCTATTTGGTGAAACTAAGTCAAGAGACACAAATCCTAGTAAGTACTTATATTTGATCCTTGCCTCACAGGGATGTTTTGAGGATCATATCTGATAATATATGCAAAAATCGTTTTTAGTAAGTCAATCAGAAAGACAAGTATCATATGATCTCACTGATATGAGGAATTTGAGAAACAAGGCAGAGGATTATAGGAGAAGGGAGGGGAAAATAAAACAAGACAAAACCAGAGAGGGAGACAAACCATAGAGACTCTTAATCTCAGGAAACAAACTGAGGGTTGCTGGAGAAGTGGGGGGTGGGAGGGATGGGGTGGCTGGGTGACACTGGGGAGGGTATGTGTTGTGGGGAGCACTGTGAATTGTGTAAGACTGATGAATCACAGAACTGTACCCTTGAAACAAATAACTCATTATATGTTAATAAAAAAATTTTTAAAAATCGTTTTTAATAGTCAAGTGATACAAGTGGAAGTTATTCAAAGACCCCCACATTCTTCTGTGTACCCATTATATTTTGCAGAATTATTAAAATAGAGGAGGAATTTAAGAAATGTCTGTGAAAAAATGATAGAACTATGATGCTTACTTGGCCATGTAAAATAATTTCAGAACGAAAAGCGGGGTTGCTGTTCTCATGGTCACACACACATGGGCAAAGCTGGTACAGAGGTCTCACTTCTTCTGTGCTTCTTTCTGTGAGAGGGGCTCTGACATGAACCCAGGGGAGGGGAGGCAATGGAAGGCACAAATAGCACAAATAGCCTCATCAAGCCTCATCCCACCAGTAGTGCATGAGGGTTCCCATTTCTCCACATCTTTGCCAACACTTGTTATTTCTTGTCTTTTTTTATAACAGCCATTCTAAGATGTGTGAAGTGATATCTCATTGTAGTTTTGATTAGCATTTCCCTGATAATTAGTGATGTTGAATATCTTTTCATTAATCTGTTGGCTACTTATCTTCATTGGAATGATGTCTAGTTAGGTCCTCTGCCCACTTAAAAAAGTCAGATTGTATTTCTTGCTACTGAGTTGTATGAGTTCTTTATACATTTTAGATATTTAACCCCTTATCAGATCTATAATTTGCAAATATTTTCTCCCATTCAGTGGGTTGCCTTTTCATTTTGTTGATGGTTTCCTTTGCTGTGAAAAATGAAAATCCTTGAGCCTCGCCGAACACCAACTGAATCAGAAGCTCTGGACTCAGGGCTCAGTAATGTGTATTTTAATAAACCTTCCAGGTGATTCTGACATTTCAAGTTTTGGAACCTCTAGCCCACAGTGATTTCTTTGGATAAACTAAGAATGCCTCTGGTTTAAGGTGAAAGATCTAGAACCAATCTAGGTTTCTAAATTTCTGTTGTACCAAAGCTTGCCTATTTCTGTTTTTAGAGCATCTAAAGTTCAGGATCTGAGTTACATTATCCAACTTCTGAGTGCCAGAGCAATAGGAGGAACCACTTAGGATTTCTAGGAATAAGACACTGGAAACCATCAGGTCCTGAATAACCCAGCGAGGATAAGGGAGAGCAGAAGCCTATGCACATCTCCTAAAGAGAGAAAAGCTAAGTTAGTGGTGGAAAAGGATGTGTCTCTCCCAAATGACCTCTGCAGTGCTGTCTGGATGGGGAAAGAAAGGTCTTGCTGATGCACAGCTTCTTTCCCCCAGCCCATCTCAGTGAGATACTTAAATGTATCATTTCCTTGGGAAAGAATATCACTTATATTATTCTTGATATTGGTTATATTGCTTGGTAAAAGTCCTGGTGTGACCTCTGTGAATGGTTATCTCCAACAATCTTAGTAAATACTAGCTCTGGGGTGGCATTAGCATTTCGGATCCTCACATTAAGCTAAAGGAGGGAAATTGAAGACAATATGAAGGAAAGAAATAGAAATAACCAGAAGATTTGAAAGCAGGCTGATAAGGAAAAATGAAGGAAATTCAGATTAAATTTAGAGAAGGAAGGACTGAAAGGCAAACTACCATTTTACCTCAAGTTTATGAGAAGTAGTCATTCATAGTTTATCCCCTTCAATGGCAAGAATGAAAATGATGAGCTTAAATTGCAGTGGGTAGGATATAGGTTAACTAGAACTACCTTCTTGGAATTAGTATTAACACTGAAATGTCTCCAAATGAATGGAATTGGACTTCTTCTGTCAAAAATTGGGCAATGACTTGAAGAGAAGGAAGATTGAGCTTTGTCATCCCTAGTCTGGGTGTGGGAATGTTACTGCGGATCCCCACTCTTAGAAATGTAATAAATGGCAAGGTATCATGGGAAGAGTCCAGTTCTACTTCACCGATGGTTCAATTCCAGTTTTTCATGGGTGCTAAAAGGGTATTTACAGTCTATAATTTAGGAAGCCTTAGAATCAATGACCTACAATTTAGCCAAATCTTCATTGTTTTTTTTTCTAAATTTCCAAATATTGATGTTTGTATATTCTCTGTTTGAGAAATTTTCCATTAAAAAAACTATTGAGTTTTGTAAAACTATTGTTGAGATCTAAGAAGATTAATTAGGCTCCACTTAGCTCCTTTATCAAAAGGAGTGTTCTTTTGATAATGGAAAGTTTGAGAATATTCATTCCATGAGAGGAGGATCTACAGATGCCCACTGGCATTCACATCTATATAACTTTTAAATTCAGTAGAAAATTTGAAATGTTGTGCTTATGCTTCAACTGTTTTTCATATAATAAAGGAGTTGAGGAGTTTAATAAATCAATAACATTTGTTTCACTAAGAAAAGTGTTCGGCACTTATTGTGTTTTAAAGTGAAAAGACATATTAATGTTTGATTCCTTTAGGAGTTCCAGAGAATCTGAAATGTTATATGTGTGTCTGCATATGCAGGAGGGTGGCTAGGTATGTGCTTATGTATGTGTATATATAAATGCACCCTGCACACCTATATTTCAGATATCTAAATAATTATTAAAAAGAGAATCTTGTAAGAAGAGTAATTCCAGGACATGATTGATGTAGATGAAATCTTAAGACTTGATAAATGATGGAACACTGGAGAAATCTGGGTTTAAGGTTTATTAAATCCTCTATTTTTAAGTAGAGAACAGCCTTGTGTTATATAACCAATCAGAAATGTATAGAACAGAATCTAAACAACAGTACTCCACCCTTAAAAATAATTGGATTTTAAACTGATAGACCCATAAACTTGTATTCTGCAGTTTTAAGAGTTAACATAGAAGTATTGCATGTCAGTTTAGATAGTACTGATTTGAATGTGTTCACAATTATCATTGCATTATTTTATTAATCTTTGCACATCTGTTAAATAACATTTACAACACAACTATATAAATCCATTAAATAGATAAATGTTTTGATTATCTTTTATTGTTTATTTTTTATCTTCAGGGATTCATTACATTGACTATACCTTTCAAAACATAATCTACAGCTTAATTAAGCCTCAGTTATAAATTTTGAGCCAACATATTAAGAGAGAAGTTATTGCTTTTGGGGGTGTAATATTACTAATGAATGTTTTGCTCTGTGACACCACTGCTGGTGTAAAATTCTAAGTCTATCCAAAAGAAACTGTTCTTGATTTCACTATTCAGAGATCATAAGTCAACTTTTTATGTACTATATGCTTCTTAGGAACAAAATCCAAACCTATTGATGGCTGAGTAAATTTCACAGCTTGTAGAAAAGACACATATCATTGTAATGTGTGAAATTTTAATCAAAAAATGTTACCGAAGGAGAAAGGTAAACTGACTGCTATAATTAATGTGTTCTGACACAGAGATTTAGCTGGCACATTTGTGGACCGTGCTGTGCTCTGTTAACTGTTCCATTGCTTAAGGACTGTCAGAGTTTGAGGAGTTCCTGTGTTAACAGTTTCACCGCTCGACACATTTTCCTAGAGCATCAGCTGCGTCATGATTTGAAATTTCACGTCGTTTATTCCTTGGCTTTTCTATTAATATTTAGTTAGGTGTCATGGGTGTCTGGTGATAGGGTATGGTGTCTTCCCTTTACAAGAAGCTTCATTTGAAATAAACTACAGAAACATTGCTTTCAAAATAAATCATCTTCTGTTTTGTTTCTCTGCCATATAAATATTATCCAATGTCTTAAAGGTGAGAACATTGAGTAAAACTAATTGAGGTAATGAAGAGATTAGGAACCATACCCTCATGTAACACACCAAAGTATTGTCATATTTTTGCCACATATATTTCACAATTAAACAACACGTACTTGGTCTCACAAAGCAAACAAAATATTTCTCCATATGGGAAATAAGCTCTGATTTTTTAAAAGAACGCTTGCTATATATTTACAAGTTGGAAGTAGCATCAGAATCGTGAACTCTTTGTAAAGTGGTGCTAAAATATTCTTTCATGCCAGACACTGGGTAAGATAGTGAGTTTCATGCCAGACGCTAGGTTAGATGGTAGCTCTATATTTCAGAGAAATTCTGAAAATTATAGATTAGGTTCTTGGCTCTGCTGTGTCAATCTACCTGCAGAGATCTACTACAAACTCTCTCAGAGCACTGCCAGGGTGGTTGTGCACTAGACAAAAGACATACCTGAAAGGGGAAGACAGATATGCCACTTAAATTAAATAGGAAATGAATTGGCCAGCAAGCTGGCATGTCTGCTGAGACAAATCATGGACAACATGTCTCTCAACAACAAAACTTATTTGTTTTCTCTTGCCAACAGATTCATCACTGCCCAGGCAAAACAGGCAAAATACATTAGTGTCATGGTAAACTGATAAAGAGAAGTGCCTCAATCTAGCATCCTCAATGGTGAAAGTCTTAGGGCAGTATTGATCTGTGTTATATAAATCTTGTTTTCTGTCTGCAGAAGTGAATCAGGAATGACCCGTAAGGTTAACAAACATTGTAATGTCTTTCAGCTGGGGCAGATGCCTGTGAGTTCCACACATTGTATTTGGTCAAGTTCCATCTTGTCATTTTACCGCCAAGAAGCTTAACTAATTGCTGGCAATCATAAGAATGTTTGATGGAAGGAGAGAATTCCTACAATTTTTACCCTCTCTCCCATCCCCTCTCCCCCGCCCCCTTAAGTCTTAACAAGCAGTCAAAGCCAAGTTAGCGGAAAACAATCAACACTGAGTCAGCAGGAGTCTTCACTTAGTTGAAAGTTTATGTAATTGGCATGTCATGTTCCTACATTGCCAAGAACAGACCTGATTAAGCTGATGCACTTTGTTTCGGGAAAGTTTGACAAAGAAAGCTTCTCCTCCTTCTGAGTTTCATGTCAGGGTATGTACTTACCGTGATTTTCTTCTGTTCATTGGAATCAAAGGCTAAATGTATACTCTGTGAACTGGTAAAATCAAAATTGTCATCGAATTGAAGCCTGACAAAACTAGGTGTTTGGGGGAAAAGGGAGAACAAGATTGGTGGTAAAAGATAATCATCAATGAAAAGAAAATTTATTAGCAGAAGTACAATTACCCATAAGAGCCTGCTTTATTTATAAACAGAGCACTCTTGAAGGAATGGCAAATTCAGTCTTATTTTGTGACGGGGGTTCACTTGACCACCTATGCTTTCTCCACGTACAGTGTCGTATGCTTTTACTTATAAAAATGGTTCCTGTAGCCTTAACAAGTCTTTACAATGGAAGCTCTCTTTAGAGACTAATCAGCCATCTGAATTTTGTCTGCTAACTTTTTACAATGCTTTATTAGGCTGTGTATGATGATTTTGCCCTTATTTGGAAATTCTGCCTTTATAATGAAAAAACAAATGCCTGGCATTAGAAGAGACTCTATAAAGCTTACAATATTTTATTTGTATTTGCTCACATGAGTGTCTCCTTGTCATAACCCTAAATCAAATGGTAGATTTGAACTTGGCTGAGATTATTAAAGCTACAAGACAGCAGTTACTGAAGGAGCAGTCCACGCATCTATTACGTCATAGTTGACAGTATAAAGGCAAGATTCAGGGAACTAATGGAGTTTCTTTTTCTTCTCCCCTTTTGTCATAGAAAGGTCAAGCTGGTTTTCAACATTTTTATGTATGTCATTCTCAATATAGCAACAGAATCTCTTATGGAAAACAATGTAAGTAAATGTCTCCACGATGCTACTAGTCACCTGATCAAAAGCCAATGTTGAAAAACACTTCTAATGACTGTCTCTTATGCATCAGTGCACCTACTAATGAGCTGCCAGAAAAGGCTTTGTAAAGCTTTGCTAAGATAGAGCAGGAATGTGAGAAGCCTGAGATATAACTTCCCTGCTGTGATCCCTGCCTTTCTACTAACAGGGAGCCTAGACTTGGAGCTGCTAATGAGCATGCTGGAGAGAGTGTCCAAACCAATGCAGGCTGGAGACAATTCACCTGTCTGCTTTCAGATCCAGGGTATGATGCATGACAGTAAGACACCCGGTAGCAGCTTTTCTTTAAATAATTTAGATATTTATTGATTTTCCCTCTCTATCCCCATATTTTTATTTAGTCCCTGCATTTTACTTTCTTCCAGTGATTTCTAGTGCCATCAGAGAGAAAAGAATACGAATTGTTCTATCGCCTTCCTCCCCCACCCACACATATACATATATATATAAACGAAATTAATGTCATCATGTCATCTAATAGCAATATGGAATACCTAATTAGTTTTTCTGGAGGAAAGAGAAATATGTGTTTTTCAGAGGTGATATCTATAAAATAAGGCAGTTGAAATTAATAACTTTTTAAAAGCCAAAATATGGCTTATGTGAATTAAAGGAATTCAAAATATGGCATGTATTTTGACACTTAAAACAATGTATGGCATAAGTTAAAGACTTTTCTCCCTCTAGCAATGCCTGTTCAACATCTTTATCCACAGCAAAACCCAGCAAGATCTTTATAAAGAACACTTACTTAACTTGGTTTGTAGAAATTCCTGGCCTCTAAATGAAATAGTTAACTGCAGGATACCTTTCAAGTTCAATGCTAAGCTGTTCACATTACAGGTTTTGATGCTATGCTTTCTTTGAGTTTTCCTAGAGGCTATTTTACTAATTTTTTTTTTTAGTCAAACAAAATTACAGAATAGAAACTGTGTAATTTCACCAATTTGCAATGCCACAGTAATCCCAGAAAAAGAATCAACATCCCTATCCATTAATTACAATCCTGACTCTCTTCTAGCATCCCAGGAGGCAGCCCATGTGGTTCACAGGGGCTAGTGCTATCTGTCCCTTCCAGTTGCCAATGTTCCTATTTTCCACAGCTCACCCTTGCTTTTTCTCAGGTTGATACAACATGCCAAGGGAAGTCGCAGGCTCTGTGGCAACTGGGGAGATAAGAATGCTGTGTGCCTCGGCAGCCCCCTTTTATCCCCAAAGAGCCTTACAAAAAATCTATTTTTTAATCACTGGATACCCCTGTGAGATCGTATTAGTGCAACGTCACAACTAGCACAACTAAAATCAGGGAGCATCTACCTGCATCTCAGCCCCTGAACCCTTTTTGCTGTTGGATATGGTGCAAGAAGAGAGCTTGAATTCTGAACCCAATTCTAACAACGTGGGGAGCCAGGTGGAGTACATGTTTCCTGCCAGGAAATTTATGAGTTCTCAAAGAAAGTTGGGCTGCATGTAAATTCTTCTCTTTAAAAAAGTAAACAAAACCAGAAATATAAATAATACAATAAATATTTGAAGTAAAACAAGCGTATTATAACAGGCCTGATTTGGAACTTTGTTACCAAAAAATCCTTACCTTCTCAAACTTGGTACCAAAGTACCCTATTTCACTTCTTTATTTGGTAAACAACTTGTCGGAAGAGTAGAAGCAATAGTAGAGGTGAACCAATAAGGGTTTTTGAGTAAATCTCAGCTCTGTAGAGAGCTACCCAACATGTAGAAATCAACTTCCTGCTCTCAGGAAACTCATAACTCTAAGAGGAAAGAGAAAACTATAGTTAAGCTTATCAACATAAATGACATGCATATCATGAATATTACCTGTTACTGTTAAAAGTTAACTTTTGAGAATTTTGCTAAGTGTAGTGAAAGGATATTGAGAAAAATATCTCTTTTTATTATGCTGTTTGTGGAATTCTGTCATTGTATATCCACACCTAAAAGAAAAATAAATTCTTAATTAATATATTACTTTCTTATTAAGAAGCAACCTTGAAATACTATAGAATGTTCAATTAGATTTGCTGAGATACCCAGGAGCGTGGTAAATATAATATTGTCATTGTCCTTTGGAGCTCTGCATTTCATATGTAAAATTTTTTTAGCATGAAGTTTTATTTTTTATTTTCAGGTATTTGTCAAAATATATACAAATTTTAAATACACAATTTTCTTGTTGGTTGATTTGTGGATGTTGAACCATTCTTGCATCCTTGGAATAAATTCTACTTGACTGTGGTGTATAATTTTAAAAATATTTACATATAGTTTTCTTTAAATTTTCTCTTATTTTGGATCAATATGATTTATAATATTCTTTGCCACTCAGTGGCCAAATATTTCAGAACCTAAATAAATATCTAATAAATAAATTATCAAAACTCTAAGAAAACCTCCCTTCCTTTCTCTTTTATTTTCCTCAGAATCTGAGCCTGTGGAGAAATGCAAGTAAAGCACAACGTTATCTTAGCCTATCCATAGATAAGCCGCATTCTTCTCTAAGCAAGGGAATTTCCTAACAGTAAGTTAGGTCCTTGGAAAGATGTTCACTCTTGAGCCACTAGGGTCCCATTATACACATATCATATTGACTGGTGCCTTACACTCAGTTTAACTTTTTATACATCCCACTTCTGTCAGTAAAACACTAGAGCAAGCATCCTTAATATATCTGCATTTATAGATAAATTATATATCTACGCTTACTGTACTCCAAATATATATTCTAAGATGCACATGAAGAGAACATTAAGGATGAGAGAAAATAAAGGAAATATATTAAAATCTTATTTATTTATTACCAGAGCAAACATATTTTGCTTCTAGTAATTGTATTGATTATAATATTTTAGTGGCATCTACGTAACTGCATAAGATTCCTTATTTTTGGAAATCTTACTTAAAGACTTGGTGGTATAGCAGTATCCAAAGACTGGCTCTAGATTCAGATTATTCTGGTACTTGGTTTTAATTGTTACCATAGCTGAAAATAATGCCTCACAAAGTTATTACAAAAGAAATGCATTTATGAAATTATTATACTGATTTTCAAATTCCATCCCCAAATATGTAAATATTTTCATTTGAATGTTAATCATAAAGTTCCATCTAGTGACGTTATTTTTTGCATTTAGTTGGATTAAATAGCATTTTAATTTTTTTTTTTAAGATTCTATTCAGTTATTTGACAAAGAGATAGAGAGAGAGCACAAGTAGGCAGAGCGGCAGGCAGAGGGAGAAGGAGAAGCAGGCTCTCCGCTGAGCAGGGAGCAGGACGTGGGGCTCAATCCCAGGACCCCAGGATCATTACCCAAGCCGAAGGCAGCTGCTTAACTGACTGAGCCACCCAGCCGCCCCGCATTTTAATATTTTTAATGAATAGCTTCAACATTGCTGAAATTCTTTAGATTTCAAGACATGTTAGAAAATTTTCTTGCTAAGATTTTTTTCTTAAAAGTGGACAAATTTGCATCTTTATAAAAGATATATCACTTTGACCATAAAATCCCAAAATGACAAATCATCTCCAAATATCTATTTTCAAAATTTATTTTATTATATATTTTTTCAAAATGAAGTTTCTTTATTTTTCATTGGTATACAAACATCTTTATTTAAAGAGATATAAGGAATGTTTTATTTTTGGGGGGGGAAAAGCCAGCTAATTGTCACACCACTGGAGCCACTTGTCATCATCAATGAGTTTGGAATACTTGCCTCTTTTATGAAATAAAAATAGACATTTTTTCTAAGAAATTTCTTGTAAGATAACCAGTGAATATTTTCATGGCATTCTTCATGTCATTCAAAATTACTATAAAGATTTTATTTTTTTAGGATTTTATTCATTTGAAAGGGACAGAGAGAGTGTGTGTGTGTGCGCACAAGCTGGGAGAGGGGCAGAGGGTGAGGGAGAAGACAACTCCCTGCTGAACAGGGAGCCCGATGAGGGGCTCAATCCCAGGACCCTGACATCATGGCCTGAGCCAAAAGCAGATGCTTAACTGACTGAGCCACCCAGGAACCCCTAAAGATTCTACTTTTTAAATGGATTGCTTATATATGAATAAACTCCATTTTTTAAATCTTATAGTATGCAAACTATGATTTTTACAATATGCTGAAGGCAAACAATGGTATAAGGCCATCTCTTTCAACCACATTGTGGAACCTCATTCTTTCCTCAGGGTGGAATACATAGCAATAAGCCTCTCTCCTTTGGACCAGTGTTGATCTCTAGAAAAGCACAATTTCTTTTTGTTTATTAGATGAAAATAAATTTCATTACAAGATCTGATATTTTTCTGTATCCTAAATGGAATGGCTTCTCCACTTTGGAGACCATCATTCCAGACAGCCACAGGATGAGATGAGGATGATTAGGAAGACAGTTATCTGAATAGAATTTTAGTTGAGGTTAAAGGAATAATATCAAATATAAAAATAATGTTGGGTAATTGAGCACAGTCACAAACATTAGGAGAATTCAGTATATTGGCTGGTCTAAAATCAGTACACAGAAGTCAATAGATTTCTCATATACTGAGTGCATATTGGGTTAGAAAATAATGACTAAGTTGTTATTTTTTTAAAATTTTTTTTATTTATTAGAGAAAAAGAGAGAGAGAGCATGTTGGGGGAGGGTCAAAGGGAGAAGGAGAGAGAGAGAATCTCAAGGCAGACTCCCTGCTGAGCTCGGGGCTGGCACAGGGTTCAATCTCATGACCGTGAGATCATGACCTGAGCCAAAATCAAAAGTCAGACGTTTAACCAACTGAGCCACCCAGGCGCCCCTAAGTTGTCATTTTTAATATTAACACAAAAACGTAATACCAAGAAGGAAACCTAAAGAGAATTGTTCAAGACCTGTGCATACATAATTGTAAAATGTTCTGAGGGATATAAAAATAAGATTGGAAAAGTGAAAAGAGCTACTTGGTTCTTAGGTAGAACTAGAGATGTGGGGGATATGGAAACAAATGTTGCCTCTGAGAGAAGGAACTCAGAGATGGGACAGTTATTTTTCAAGTGTATCTTTCTAATTGTTTAAACATTTTTTTGTATATTGCAATAATATTTTAAAATATATATTAAAATAGTTTATTCTTGTGATATGTTTATATTGTATGGCAGGCAGGGTTCTAAGTGCTTTACTTATATTAACTCATTTAAACCTCACTACCCACCCCATGAGTTGAATACCATTATTCTTATTTTGTAGATTAGGAAACTGAGGCACAGTTAGATTATTTGCCATAGGTCATAGTCAATGGCTGGAATTTTAACCCAAGTAGTCTGATCAACACCCTAAACTTTAGCGTATGTTTCCTCTCTAGAATAAACATCTCAAAATTATTTTTCTCCAGTTTGAGGTGACTTAATTCAAAATAAACAAAGAAAATGTATACTTATGAACATACTGTTTAGATGTTCTAAATACTGAAGAAACACTATCTATGCTGCAATACCTCCCAGGTAAGCACACGTCCTTCCATGGACCAACAAACATAAAACCAGATTATGTCCCATGTTTCATGAGAATCCATGCAAAGTCTGAGTCTGAAGAAAATGAGTCTTCTCTTTAATAAGGAAAAAAATTAGAAAATTCACAAATTTTGTCTTAAAAATGATTTCTCATTGTTTCCTAACAGTGCACCCCCAACAATCACATATACTTGCTCCTGCCTCAAGGGATTTTCTCTGCGATTTTTTCCCCCATTCCTACACCTTCATGACCAATTCTGCTCACCTGTAAGATACAAGTTAGTCCCCTTCTTCCACAAAAGCTTGCCAGAGTAACACATTTTATAATTACTTTTCTCTGATATAAACTTTTTATTATACTCAAATATAACCTGAGATATACCTGGACATTCTTACTCAGATTTCTTAGAAATATTTTCTAATTTTGAAATGTATGTAATATGGTTTCTCTTTTTTTCTAATTTGTATCAAACTCTGGAAAATGGCTTAATTTTCTTCTATATTTTCTATGTGACCTAACATAGTGTGAAACTCAATTATTATTTAATAAATATTTATTAACTGTTTTTTTGTGTACATGTCTGCTAGAAATTTAGGTTCTTAAGAAAATATGTAAGATGTCCCTGCTTGCTGTAGTGATATTGGAAAGTTAAGCATAATAGCAATTATGTGAAGTGAATGTAGTTAGTCCAAGGCCATTGTCTTTACCTTGTTTTCTTGACTCCTGATAATACAATCTATGTGTATGCATTGTGTATTTTTTAATAAGGTTAAAAGTTGTTCCTTCAAAACAGCATGACATGTAATGTTTAACTCTAAAAATAAGTCGGACTTATATGATGTGTATTTGTTTCATAATGGTCATTTTTGGCCGCATTCTAGAGGTTAAATATTCAACTCATACTTTTCCAACTCCCTTTTGTTTGTTATGATCCCAAATACTTATGTTTCGTTCTTCCTTTTAAATCATGTACCCTAAATGCCAAATCATTAAATAATGAAGCAGCACATATCAAAATAAAACACCTTATTTTTTTTCCTTTATCTTCTTGGGTATAATTCCATGGTACAAGTTATGGGTTATTATTTTAAGGAAACTTGTGTGTGTGTGTGTGTGTGTGTGTGTGTGTGTGTGTGTGTGTGTCCATAACATAAAGTAGTAAGTTTGTGTTTTAGAAATATTTTATACAGCAATGAGAAATGGAGAAATCAATTGTTTGATCTACATATACTATGTATTTTCTATATGCCATGCACAAGCTATCTCTGAGCATATGGAACATTTCTGAAATGTTGTCAAGCTACATGATGCAGACAACAAAATGTACATACTGAAATTGATGATATTCTACAAAGGAACAATGCAATGAACTGCCAACATAGGACACTGCTGCTAATGAGTAAAGAATTCCACAAGACTGGCTGCCATCTTGTCCATGTAGATTTTTTGGCTTGAAATGTTTCTCCTATGTATGTAATTGCACTTCAGAAAGAAATATTTGAAAGTACAGAAAGACATAAAATTAAAAGTGAGCTTTCCTAATAACTCCTTCTGCTGCTTTTTGTTCCATAAAACTAAATACTAAGCTTTCTATTAATCTATCAACAATAAGTGACTTCTACTGGCTTCCATAAAGAAAGGCAAGGAATTTAGCTCACTCAATTACATTCTTAAATTCCAAAGTTTGTGAATTACATTTTTAGCTTTAGTTATATAGATTACACCTTAAAATCTTAATCTATTATTTCTTGATCCATAACTTTTTGGCATTATATATAACTCCCCTACACATAAGAAGGAAACATTAACACTCTATCTCATTCTCCATCACTCTTTCTCTGACCCCTCCCAACTTTTGTTAGCTGTGTCATGAGTATGATATTGAGAGTTGTACATTTATTTGCTTATTTATATATCTATTTATATAGTATACTATAACAAAATATATTTTGTGTCTATTTATATAGTATAATTTAGTTTTCTATACTTCATATCGATTGATTCTGAAAATTGGTAATGAATAGTATTTGAAATATTATTAAAATAATGAGTTCTATGGAGTACAGAATACAGTAGGTATTAGTTCTATAAGAAAACAGGTACAATTTTTTAAGTAAATCCATTTATTTTATTTTTATTTTTATTTTTTACTTTTTTGAAATTTTATTATGTTAATCACCATACATTACATCATTAGTTTTTGATGTAGTGTTCCATGATTCATTGTTTGCATATAACACCCAGTGTTCCATTCAATACATGCCATCTTGAATCTCCATCACCAGGCTAACCCATTCCCCCACCCCTCTCCCCTCTTGAACCCTCAGTTTGTTTCTCAGAGCCCATAGTCTCACATGGTTTGTCTCCCCCTCCGATTTCCCCCCCTTCATTTTTACCTTCCTACTATCTTCTTCTTTTTTTAACATATAATGTATGATTTGTTTCAGAGGTACAGGTCTGTGATTCAACAGTCTTCACAATTCACAGCACTCACCATAGCACATACCCTCCCCAATGTCTATCACCCAGCCACCTCATCCCTCCCACCCCCCCACCATTCTAGCAACCCTCAGTTTGTTTCCTGAGACTAAGAATTCCTCATATCAATGAGATCATATGATACATGTCTTTCTCTGATTGACTTATTTCGCCCAACATAATACCCTCCAGTTCCAGCCACGTCGTTGCAAATGGCAAGATTTCATTCCTTTTGATGGCTGCGTAATATCCCATTGTATTTAAATACCACATCATCTTTATCCATTCATCTGTCGATGGACATCTTGTGTACATGCACCCTGATGTTTATAGCAGCAATGTCCATAATAACCAAACTATGGAAAGAGCCAAATCCATTTATTTTAAAAAGGGTTAAGCTAAATGTCAAAGTCAAACACTTTTTATTTTTTTACACTCAATAACGCCCCAAAACTTTGGGGTTGTGACTTTCTGGGATAGCAAGAGTTTCTAATTATATAGTTTTATCATTAAAAATAGAAATATATACTCTTTACACTGCTAGATGATGGTGAAATTTGTTTTTTATCTTCTTTTTTCCATCTTTTATTTAAATTCTAGTTATTTAACATACAGTGTAATATTGGTTTCAGATGTAGAATTTAGCCATTCATCCTTCCATTGAACACCAGGTGCTCATCACAGCAAGTGCCCCCCTTAATCCCCATCACCTATTTAGCCCATCCCCCACCCAGCTTCCTCCATCAACTCTGTTCTCTATAATTAAGAATCTTTTACGTTTCGCTTCCCCCTCTCTCTCTTTTTCCCCCTATGTTTATCTGTCTTGTTTCTTAAATTCCACATATGAGTGAAATCATATAGTCTTTGTCTTTCTCTGACTTACTTCAAGGAGCATTATACCCTTTAGCTCCATCCATGTTGTTGCAAATGATAAGATTTCATTCTTTTCTATGGCTGAGTAATATTACATTATATATATTATATATTATTGATATTATATTATTTTATATATATATCTCACATATTCTTTATCCATTCATCAGTCAATGGAAATTTAGGCTTTTTCTGTAATTTGACTATTGTTGATAGTGCTGCTATGAACATCAGGGTGTTTGTGCCCCTTTGAATCAGCATTTTTGTATCCTTTGGGTGAACACCTAGTAGTGCAATTGCTGGGTTGAAGGGTAGTTCTATTTCTAAATTTTGACGAACCTCCATATGGCTTTCCAGAGTGGCTGCACCAGCTTGCATTCCTACCACCAGTGTAAGAGGGTTCCCCTGTCTCCGCATCCTCAACATCTGTTGTTTATGGTGTTGGTAGTTTTAACCATTCTGATATGTGTGAGGTGGTATCTCCTTGTGGTTTTGATTGGTATTTCCCCGATGCTGAGTGAATGGTGAGTTTATGCGACTCAAAGCACTCCTAGATAAGACCAATATATTTTAGATCTCGTATCTTCCTCTTCTTAAATTTCATTTTCATTTTCTAGAAATATTTTTTTTTTAGAAAAAGAGTGGATGAGTAGCAAATTTCTGGGGACTTGCATTTCCAAACAATGTCTTTTATTTCACTGTGCTCTCAGTCGTATGCTGCGACTGACTCCTAGCAGCTCACATAGGCTGACTGTTTAGCATCTCTTCATATTTTTCTATTGGTGACATATTTCTTCTTTGCTCCTATATTTTCTTTTCTCTTTTTAGGATGCCTTGAGTTTTATCTACTCCAATAGAATATAAACTCCATGAAGACAGAGATTCTTTCTTATTCATTACCATGACAAAATCCCTGAGGACCCTATGTAGTACATAGTAAGTACTCGATATATATTTGACTAATAAATGAATCAAATTCTGTTAGAAAAACATCGGCCTTCCTAGATTTATTTTATATGACCCTTTACTTTTTGTTCAAGTATTCAATCCTTTTTGTTCAAGTGTTCAATCTTTTTGATGTTTTACTCTATGTTCAGGGAATTTTTCACTAAATTTAGCAAATTGCTATTATTATTATTATTATTATTTCGGCAATCAGTTCAATTTAAGGTACTATTTCCTGTTCTCTGTTCCTTTTTAATAGAAGCATGTTCTTGTGTTATGATGCAATATCATCTCAATGCTCTTTGAGAAAGTAGCTTTAGAATTCTTTTAACATCCCTTTTCATTTTCTCTGCTTCTGCTGATCCTAGTTTTTTTGTTTCTTTATCTCAGTCTTCTTATAAACTATTGATATTCCCTAGGTCTTATGATTCTTTAGTGATTATTTTTTATTTGTGAGTGAAGAACTAATTTGATTAATATAGGTAGTTTGTGTGGGCTTCTCTTATTACTATTGGCCCTTCACCTGATTTAAGAGAACTTACCACAAACCCTATGTGGGTGGATACAGTTTAATAACTGGAAAGCTTCATTCCAGTCTAGCAGAAAAGAGACTTGCCACACTATACTGCATGCTACATGTCAATACTAAAAGGTTCTACTCTGAAAAATCAATATTCTGTTCTAGGATGTATATAGAGAAATGATAGATAGCTGGATAGATAGATGATAGATAGATGATAGATAGAGAGATAGATGATAGCTAGAGATATGAATAAATACATATATTTGAATAATATTTTTTAAATTAGCTTGCCCTTCTTTATCCATAAGTTTGATTCTATATGTGTTCACTTTTAAGAAATTCTACAAAATGATTGATTCTCTTATATTCTTTTCCTCCTCTTTCCTATAGCTTGTACCTCAGAATTTTAAAGTATTTTTTCACTTGTATGCTACTTTATAATCAAGTCAATGAGTCTCACTGAAAGAAGTTACTGTGTGTTCAGCTCTCTGTCTTGAAACATGTGGTTGGTTTGCATCTTAGTAACTTCCTCAACAACAATTTAAATGCTGACTTTTGGGAAGATTTCTCATTTTAAGAAAATAAATCTCTGGTATAATATTAGGTATTTGTGAGGAATAAAATGTGATTATCAAATTTGCAACTAATAATATTATATGCATATGCTGGGATACAGCTACAAATGACAGTTACCTATAGCACACCTTATGATCTCAAAATCAATACCTTCTTGGGAAAGTTGGGACATAGAAGAGTTTGGCAAGTGACTCTCACACTTAAGGGAAACTAATACCAAAGTCCTATGTAGTTCATTTAAACATATGACATTGACCTCTGATGTGGGAAAATGAAGGAATAGATGTGTTTTGAACATACTGTGCCAAATTGAAGAATAGAAAATCAAAGCTATTTCCTTTGGAAGTGTTTTAGTCTATTATGGATATTTAAGTAACCATAATTGCTTAGTGAGTTCAGACAGGAGGACTTAACTAAAACTTCTAAATTATGTTTGGTTGCCTCTTGTGATTAGACACAAGAAGGGGTCATTGGTTGTTAAGATTCTTTATCGGCCTTGCTTCTAGAGTTCCTGGAACTTTTCCTCTATTAATAAGTATGCTTAGCTTGAACTTAACAATGACAAATGACCATTGGCATATCTGTCTATTTCCAGTAATTGAGCAGGCAGTCCATAACTCCGTGCACTATAGATTTGTTTTGTTTTAACAGTCTAATTATATTAATGCCATTTATTTACAATGTTATCTTCTGATTGTGATGTCTCATTGGCTTCTGGAAAATATGTAAATTGATTACTTAATCCACACAGTACATACACAATTTTCTTCTGGATTGCTGTCACGATCACCACATTCAGAAAATAAAAACTTTCAAATATCTATCTCTAAGAGATCTGAATCTCTAAAGTTTTAGTTCAAAGAGAATGGTTCTATGGATCACAGTACCAGATTGATCAACCTGGGCTAGTCATCATTTCTAAGTTCAGTATCTTTTTCACCTATAAAACAAGAGAATTGTATTAATTATTATTTTGTATACCTCCTAGCTTTAAAATTCTGTGATTCCAGGAATCAAAGATGGTAACACATACAATAATAATATATGTTAACACATAATGTAAAAACCTAAGAAATATATTTAAATTTGAATGCATTGCATTATATGTTTAAAATTATGAGAATAATTCTGGGTTAGTGCTAAAGTTTTACACTTGGAAACTCTTGATATGATATTAATGTAAAGCTTTCTTAAAACACTCTTCTTTAATTTTGGCAAAAAGTTAATCAATTTTCAATGTATTACTACAGAATATATTAAATGCCAAAAATGATTAATAAAAGTTGAAATCAGCTAGTAATTTCATTAAGTGAAATGGGAAATCAGGGGCACAAAAGGTGAAAAGTAAATGCCTCTTTCATGTTCTCATTTAAGTCATAAATAATGCAATTAGAGCTTTGCCTTAAATGTTTATTGAGACCACGCTCTCTCATTGAGAACTTTCAGACTTTGCTCTCCCTGTGCTTAAATGTTCAATTTCATTAATATAGTTTTGGCATGAGTAATAAAGTATAAATATTTTACAGAATCAAAGTTCTAAGAAGGGACTATGAAACAGTTGGTGTATTTCTTAAAGTAGTTCCCTCCAAATTAATTTAAATTGGCTCTGGAATGAGCACTGAAAATTTGCTTAAGGACCATAAGAAAAAGGTAATTATAAATGGCAGAGCATCCGACTTAGGGGAGCTGTCTGGTGGGGTGTTTGGTGTTCATCCAAGTTTTCTCTAACAACTTTATTAATTATCTGGAAGAAGAAATAAACAGCATGTTAATTAAATTTGCAGCTGATAATAAATAGGAAATGTTGCCAACTCTAATGCAAAAAAGAAAGAAAAAAAAGAGAAAGAAAGAGAAATCATAAAAGGAAAAATAGATTGGGTTGATATATGTTTAGAACCATAAGAAAACAGGAAAGAAATGACAAATATGACAGAGGAAAATAAAAGAAAAAAGAATCGCAATCATAAATCCATGAAAAGAATACATTAATAAATAATTTTAAATATTTTTAATATAGCTAGTAATATAACTAATAAATATTATAAGCTTAAATATGGTAGACAATGTACCATCTGTAATGCTTCCGTATCTTAAGTATATGGATAATCAATGATTATACACAAGAAAAAAAGAAAAAGCACCAGCAGAAAAGATGCATTAAATCTTGGTGTTTGAGATTTGTGGAGATGAATGTAATAACCAGGGTAAGAGCATTTATCAAACTAAATCATGATTAGTCTTTCTTCTACCTAATCTCCATTTGAAAACTCTACTACCAGCCTTTACACAGTCTTTACCTATACTTCAAGGCAGACAATTGGGATTAAAAAAAAATCCTAATATGTTTGCTTTTTGAATGTGAAATGTATTATATAGCATTTATCATGCATACTGTCAGGGTCCTTTGCTCACAAAGGATATTTGAATATCACATATTCAAACCTAAATATGTGAATATTTGAATATCACATATTCAAACCTAAATAGCCATAAAGTAATTTCATTTGTGAAATGAAATTACTATGAGGAGAAGTTTAAAGAAAGATGCAGTTCTTTCTTTCCTTACTCTCCTTAATCTATTGTTCTCTAGTCATGATATCCATATTACAGGAACACTTCATAGATTAACTTCCCATAATGTCTTATAAATAGATCCTTTACACTATTTATCATTTGGTGTATGTTTATTTATCTGTCACTCTTCACTATGTGGTGAGATCCTTAAGGACAGAAAACATATCCTAAACATCTTTGTAATTTTCAGCATCTAGAGCCACATTTGATATCTAATAAATGTTAGGTGAAGTTAACTGATTGAATACATGTTACATAATATTTTGGGAACCTCTCTTGGTTACTTATTAGTTCTGCGATGTTGAGCAGAATTGTATCTCTCTGAGCTTCATTATTCTTATTCTTAAAAATGGAGAAAATAATATCCTATTTTACATGGTTTGAGATAAATCCTGCATATAAAATACAGTGCCTAGCCCATAAAATGCTAGCTCCCTTCCTTCTTTCTTAAAACTTGGAGTTTTCTTTTGAGATTTTATCCAAATTTTATGTTCAACTCTATATGCACTGTTAAGTAGGTGTTGAGTGACTTACCTTGACTTTTCATAATGATAATATGTAAAAAGATCTTATGATTTATGTATTTGGGAATTTTAAGACAATTATTACTTAGAACATTATATGACCACTCCATAAAAATACACATCACCATAAAATAACTGCATATGAAGTATTTAATCCTGAACTTCTAAAGATGAAAAGTGAAAGTAGTTACAATAATCATTATTTTCAATTTTATGTAGTTAAGTGGTTTTACACAAAAAAAAATAGCCTTCCAAATGACATAGTTATAATGCGTTAATGGTAGCATAACGTGTTATTACATTATGCAACATAATTTCATGGATATTATGTATGGCATTTTAGAAACTCATGTACTTACAGTTATTAGAAGATACTCAATTCTTTCAGACCATATTCTTCTTAACCCTATTGCTTAATGTAATCCTTGAGTGGTTTCTCTGCCTTTTGATGGAGGTCTTTGTATGGATTGTATAACCTATTTTCTAACAGTTTAACTTAGTGCTCCCCAATTTCTTCATTATCATCTTTTTGTCTTATTATTATTTCCAAGGAAGTATTTAGAATCTTGTCTTAGAGGGATTCCAAAGTCAAAAAGTAGTAATTCTCCAATGTAGATAGTTTATAAAAAAGTGCCTTGGTTTTAAAAGTTGACTACTTATGTAATAAATTTTAATAAATTTAGATGAAATTGAACATTTTTCTGTCCTCATTAGCACCAGAATTAGTACTTTATTCTTCATAATTCATTCAAACTCTTTAATAGCAAATTATCATTTATCAAATGGTCAACATTCAGTTGAATTGCCCACTTGCTGAGTGCCGGCTTTTTGGGAGACCATGAATATAATGGTTAAAAATACAGACCTTCCCTTCAAACAGAACTGGATTCAAATCCCAAACTGACAATTTCTATATGAATTAAGGCAAATTAATTCACTTTAGACTCATTTTTTTTCTGTAAAATAAATTTAGTAATAATCACTCCAAACATTTCGTAAGAATATATTGAAATTAGATTGCTAAAACATCTGGCACATGGTTAATTGTTCAGTACATGATAGCAGACATTATTATTCTAATTAATAATTTAATGTTTCAGGTGATAGTATTAAAAAGGTAAAAATGAAAGTGCTCATAGTTTTATGGAGCTAGGAGCTGAAAAGATCACATAATCAGGTAAGATTAAAGTCTCTGCCCTCAAGAAATGTCATGTGGTATTTGCTGAATAAATAAGAAAACTGGGGACAAAGATTTGGCACAGCATTAACTTTAGTGGAAGTCAGTGTGTTATTTGTTGTAATCAATATATAAGCAAAGCAATGTGGATATTCTGGAGAAGGGTACTGACTCAGTATGGTTGAAGAGGGGATGAGAAAAGATTTAGAGATTTGAGGTTAGAGGGTAAGTAGGAATATAAAATTTGAAGAAGCCTGGAGGTGTTCAAAGCCAAAAGAAAACCATGGATAAAGTCATGAAAGAATTAAATCATTGAATGCTGGCAAGGTCAAGATTTCTAGTATCCTATGAATGAGGGGTGTAGGGTTTAGGAAACAAAACAAACAGTGATGAGAGGCATGCTGGGTAACAATGGTGAATGGGACAATGAATATGACATTGTTTTCTATGGAAAATGAGGAAACAATCAATGATCAAAACCATCCAAATAATTTAAAAGTTGTATTTCTGTATTTGCATGTGCATGGAAAATGTTCGTCTGTCTAGGAATTGTGGTAGAGTTTTAGATTCTATTCACAGCAGCCCAGAGCCTGCCCTCTAACATCTTACAATATATTCAGACATTGATTGCAATAGATAAATGAAAGTCATATGGAAAGTGGTCTGACACTGATGTTTGGAAGTATCAGTTAGAAAGAAGAGGGGGGTTCTGATGAGTATCTGAATGGGGTAAGACAGTACTTCTGAGAAGACTCAACTACGATAAGCGGGCAGGTGCCAAGCAAAGGATTTATTCCTCAAAACAGAAGTGATGATTGCCTTTTTTCCTGGCTCGTTTCCTTTATTAGCTAGTAATCCTTAATATGAGAATGCTCTTCTTACCCCCAAGTTTGTTCTTTTATTTCTATTTTTCAGGTCATGCTGAGTTTTGCTTTACTTCTTTCCTCTGCTGTTTTTCTTTGGAAATGGGTCAAGAAATGTTTCTGGCAAGAAGCCTGAGATGGTGGGAGGTATGGGCATAACTTGGAGAAATTGTGGGTTTGGTTCCAGACTACCACAATAAGCAGATGTTGCAATAAAGCAAGTCAAATGATTTTTTTTTATTTCCCAGTGCATATGAAAGTTATGTTTATGCTATACTTTTTATTAAGTATATTAAGTATAACATAGCACTATATATATAAAAATGCATACCTTGATTTAAAAATACTCTATTGTTTAAAAAATAATAACCATCCTCTGAGCTTCCAGAGAGTCATCATTTTTTTGCCGGTGGAGGGTCACGCCTCCATGTTGATAGTTGCTGACTGATCAGGATGGTAGTTCCTGAAGGCTGGGGTAACCGTGACAGTTTCTTAAAATAAAACAACGAAGTTTGCTGCATTGGTTGATTCCTCCTTTCACAAGTTATTTTTCTGTAGCATGTGATGATGTTAGATATCATTTTATCCGCAGTAGAACTTCTTTCAAATACCAGCAATAAGGCTGTTTTGTTTTCATATCATCTGTGTGTTCTCTGGAGTGGCACTTTAATTTCCTTCAGGAACTTCTCCCTTGCATTCACAACTTAGCTAACTGGTATAAATGTCTCCCTCACTAAGCATAATCATTTCTAGCTTTTGATTTAAAGTGAGAGATGTGCTCACAATTCCAGACTTCAAGATTTATTACAAAGCTTTAGTAATCAAAACAGTATGGTACTGGCATGAAAATAGACACATAGATCAGTGGAACAGAATAGGAATCCCAGAAACAAACCCACAGTTATATGGTCAATTAATCTTTGACAAAGAAAGAAAGAATATCCAATGGAAAAAGTCTGTTCGACAAATGGTGTTGGGAAAACTGACAGCTACATGCAAAAGAATGAAACTGGACCACTTTCTTTCACCATACACAAAAATAAATCCAAAATGGATTAAAGACCTAAATGTGAAACTTGAAACCATAAAAATACTGAGGAGAGCACAGGCAATAATTTCTCTGACATTGGCCACAGCAATATTTTCCTAGATATGTCTTCTGAGGCAAGGGAAATAAAAGCAAAAATAAACTATTGGGACTACATCAAAATAAAAATCTTCTGCACAGCAAAGGAAACAATCAATGAAACGAAAAGACAGCCTACTGAATGGGAGAAGATATTTGCAAATGGCATATCTAATAAAGGCTTCGTATCCAAGATATATTAAGAACTTCTACAACTCAAGATCCAAAAAACAAATAATCCAATTTTAAAAAGTGGGCAGAAGACGTGGACAGACAGTTGTCCAAAGAAGACATCCAGATGGCCAACAGACACATGAAAAGATGCTCAACATCATTCATCATCAGGGAATTGCAAATCAAAACTACAATGGGATATCACATCACACCTGTCAGAATGGCTAACATTAAAAATGCAAGAAACAAGTGTTGGCAAAAATGTGGAGAAAAATGAACGCTTTTGCACTATTGGTGGAGATGCAAACTGGTGGAGCCACTGTGGAAAAGAGTATGGAGATTCCTCAAAAAGATAAAAATAGAACTACCCTATGTTCCACTAATTGCACTACTGGGTATTTACCCAAAAAATACAAAAATACTAATTCAGAGTGATATATGCACCCCTCAGTTTACAGCAGCATTATTTACAATAGCCAAATGTCCACTGATAGATGAATGGATAAAGAAGATGTGGTATATACACACACAATGGAATACTATTCAGCCATAAAAATAATGAAATCTTGCCATCTGCAAAGACATGGATGGAGCTAGTAATGCTATGCAAAATAAGTCAGTCAGAGAAAGACAAATACCTTATGATTTCACTCATATGTGGCATTTTAGAACAAAACTAATGAGCAAAGGAAGAAGAGAGAGAGAGACAAACAAAGAAACAGACTCAACTTATAAAGAACAAACAGATGGTCGCCAAAGGAAAGGTGGGTGAAAGGATGGGTGAAAGAGGTGATGAGAATTAAGGAGTGCACTTGTGCCAGTGAGCACTGGGTGATGTATGGAATTGTTGAATCACTAGATTGAATGCCTGAAACCAACATAACACTGTTAACTATACTGGAATTTAAAATTTTTAAAAATGAAAACATACACATGAAACAGATCTGTAACTCTTCTTTCACTTGGACACTTAAAGATTATCATAGGGTCATGAATTCATCTAATTTTAATACCAATGTGGCTCAGGGAATCGGATGGCCCAAGAAGATAGAGAGGGATGGGTGAACAACTAATTGGTGGAATAGTGAGAGCACACACAACATTTATCAATTAAGTTTGCCATCTCATATGGGCATGGTTTGGGGGAGCCACAAAACAATTACAATGGTAACCTCAAGGATCCCTGATCACAAATCACCATGACAAATATAATAATAATGAAAAATTTGAAAAATGTGACACAGATATGACACAGAGACAGGTAAGCGAGTAAATGCTGTTGGGAAAATGGTGCCAATAGACTTGCTTAACTCAGGATTACCACAATCCTTCAATTTGTAAAAAAAAACACAATATCTGTGAACTGTAATTGAGTGAAGCACAATAAAATGAGAGAACTATAATCAACTTAGGGTATTGAACCAATACGGGCTTTGAATCAGATTCCCATAAACTGCTTCTTACTTAACTGGGCATGGTGATCAGATGTTCTAAGACTGTTTCTCATCTCTAAAATGGTGGTGGGGGGTATTAATAATACCTCCTCTTTAGGGTTCCTTTGGGAATGAAGTTAAGTAATGCATGCAAAAAATATAACGTGGTTCTTAGTATATAGTACGTGCTCAATTTAAATTAACCTTTATTATTATCTTGGTGGTAAAGAAACTAGACTAGTGCTTTTGGAAAAGCTGGTTCCTTCTGTCTTTATTACTTATGAAGTGGAATAATTAGAGCAAGTCATTTAACACCTTTGACCTTCAGATCTAAGTTGTTGTGAAGGTGTTATGAAGAATGAGTAGAACCGTGTGCAGGATAATGCTATTTGGACCATAGAAAGCTTTACAAAATTAAGACGTTATTTTCATCAGTGTGGTTGTTAATAATAGTAAATCTTAATAACTAAGCTTATTTTGGAGTCACAGATTAAGGTCTGGTTGTTAGAGAGCTGGTGACCCTGGCCCAGGACATGTCAGCACACTCAGAGTACTATAAAGCTACTTATATTGTGAGGGTTACAAATCACCAAATTTTGTCCACTTTGACTCCAACAACCTTAACTTTAGTAATTACTTAGCCCAAATTCCTGAAGACAGCAAAACCAGAGGAATGTCTTCACTTGGAGAACAAAGAAGTCATGGTTTGCCCAGAGTTATCATCTCTCATCAAGAAATCATCTTCACCTTTACACAACCTGGCTAGGGGTATAGTCTCTGTGCTTCTTTGTCTGGATCTGATGCCATATAATGTAAAAGGCAGGGTCTTAAGGGTCAAATCTGTTTAGTCTGGCACCCCAACTGTCCTCTCTGCCATAACATCTATGAAATAAGTTAAGGGTCAGTTTCCAAAATTAGTGTATCAAATGTAATCCATACTTTATCCAGGATTTCAGATTTATTTTCTGGCCCCCGTAAACTCTGACTTTAAGTAAGGGGCCATAATGATGCTTTGTTTTTCAGATACCGATGTCAACTCAGACACTGTGTCAAGTAATCTTCAAAATGGGTAAGCATTCCCCTTTCCCAGGTACAGGTCTCTTTGTAGAAGGACTGGGGGAATCATTACAATGCATGCTTACAATGGTGCTACAAATTCTACTCTGTCAGTGGGTTCAGATATGAATGGTCTCCAGGTCTCCAGTTCAGTTCTTGGATCTGAGCGAGAAATGGTGACTTTTCCTTGAGCAACTTGCCCTTAGTCTTCGCAATTCATGCCTTTTTGTGGTTGTAGATGTTAAATTGTACCCTCATTGGCTACTTATCAATTTTTCCTACAGGGATGTCATGAACTCAACCACCTCCAAAATTCCTATGAGTCAAGTTCCCTTGGCTACCCCTCAAACTTTCCTGTTGTTCTAGTAACTGAGGATCTTTGCTTCTGATGGTTAAGCACTATCAGCTGGTCTCTTTTACTTCAGGGCACCATCATCCTCTTGAGGGTTAATGAGCCCATCTCTGTGATTACCTCTGCTACCAAAAGCCTTGGCTTATAATGATCTACCACCCAATTTCCCTTCTAACCAGTGCATTTCTGATGATGTTGATGAATGGTATGTCCTCCAGGTTCTCTTGTTGAATATAAACTTCTGGTGACTCTTCTACTCAAGCTTGCATACCTCCCTTAGTCATCTACCATCTTCCAGGACAACTCAAGTATTTCCATTTCATTTGCATGGGTTATCATCTTTCTCAGACTTTTTTTTTTTAAGATTTTATTTATTTATTTATTTATTTATTTATTTATTTATTTATTTATTTATTTATTTATTTGAGAGAGAGTGCATACAAGCAGGAGTGAGGGCAGAGAGAGAGAGAGGGGAGGGCGGGGAGAGGGAGAGAGAGAATCTTCAAGCAGACTCTGCGCTGAGCATGGAGCCTGATGCAGGTCTCCCTCTCACTGCACTGAGATCATGACCTGAGCTGAAATCAAGAGCCAAGCGCTAAACTGACTGAGCCACCCAGACGCCCCGACTTTCCTCAGACCTCTAAGAGCCATTCTAGCAGCAAGTGTGCCATATCAACTGGAATTTTGTCTTTAACTAAGAAAGTCCTCCCATGTCAATGATGTCTTGCTTTTCAATTTTACATTTTAGCAACCTTGATCAAGCTCCCTTAAGATTTAACTTCAGGGGTATTCCCCTAGCTACTGCCACTATATACCCTATGTCCCCATGTCATTGCAAGAGCTCAGGTTTTCCTAATCAAAATTCTTAGTGTAACAGACTTGCCTTGACTGAGTATTTAAATGTCTCTGGAGTGCTACTATCCTAAAAATCAGACTCTGTGTTTGATCATCAGTCATGACTGTTTCACTGCAGAAAATAAAAGCCGGTTTATATGCTACCATTTATACCCTCTAGCCCTAATTCCTAGCCTATACATGTTTGTTACAGACCTCAGTTTCCCCATTATCTTTTTGGAGGGCGTCAATTATAACTTAGTAATATCCAGCCAATTCCATTGTCCTTGGAGGATGTATTTCCCTCTTATTTTTCAGATGCCAGATTTACTGTACCAATAAGGATTTCTCTTCTACTAGGACATATGCCAAGGTCACCAATAGAAATCTTCAGTAATTGGCTCAGCACTTTGTGCAAGGGGCAATTTGGGGTCCCCACATCCCACCTGTATAATTGGAGCAGTCCAGGTTTACTTCTGTCAGTTCTGGTTCTCTGAGAAGCACCAAGATGAGAGTAGACATGTTACTGGGGGAAACACCCATGAAGGACAAAGGGAAAGGAGAGGAGGCAAGGAGAGCCTTCAGGCTATGATGCAGTTCTGATACCTGAAAAAGGAGAGATGTAATGGAAGATTGGGTAGAAAGCATATCAGACTACAGTGCAGCTCCGAGAATGTTCTTGCCAGGTTGCAGGGGATTCCTGAGTAAAAGTTGTCCATCAGAAAAGTCTTTCAGTGAGCAAAAATGGTCTGGTTCTGGTAACTCTGCTGCCATCAGTCACTGGCTGCGTACAGCCTTGTGAAACCACGTGTTGGCATGAACATCACATTACATCTAATGATATAGTGCCCAGAGGCTATCATTTCCCATTAATTAATATTTATTTCCCCCACCTCTAGCCCTTGGCAATCACCAATCCATATTGTGTTTCTATTGATTTATATATTTCATATAAATGGAACTGTATAATATGTGACCTTTTGTGTCTGGTTTCTTTCATGTAGCATAATGTTTTCAAGGTTTGTTTATGTCATAGCACTTTTTAGTACTTCATTCCTTTTTATGACCAAATAATAATCCACCGTATATATATATATACCACATTCTATCTCTTCATCCATTAATGGACATTTGGGGCTTTTCTACATTTTGGCTAATGTGAATATGCTGCTATGAACATCTTGTGTACTTGTGTACTGTGTATGTGTACAAGTAGTTTTTCAAGTCCTTTTAATTATTCTAGTTATATACATAAGAATGGAATATCAGAATCAGATGGTAATACGAAGTTTAACTATTCTCTACATCTTACCAACACTTGTTATTTTCTGCATTGTCATTATTATTAGGGTAAAGTGGTATTTGCTTGTGATTTTGATTTGCATTTTCCTAATTATCAATGATGTTGAACATCTTTTCATGTGTTTGTTGTCTGTGTATCTTCTTTGGAGCAATATCTATTTAAGTTATTTGCCTAGTTATTAATTGAACTGTCTTTTATTGTTGAATTTAAGAGTTCTTTATATATTTTGGATACTAATCCTTTATCAGATATGATTCACAAATATTTCTCCCATGGTTGTCTTTTCGCTTTCTTATGTTTTCTGATGCACAAAGTTTTTAATTTTGATGAAGTCTATTTTTTCTTTTGTTACTCGTATTTTTGGTGTCATATCTAATAGTCCTTTGCCAAATCCAGGGTCATGAGGATTTACATCTGTTTTTTTTTTTTCTCAGAATTTTATGGTTTTTGTTCTTGCATTTAGATCTTTATTCTGTTTGATTTTCACAATTTTTGTGAAAAGTACATTGACTTTATAAAGCAGCAGATTTTTGGAGGTTCTTTCTCTGCCATTTTGTATGTGGCTCTATCTCTCTTTGACATTTTAACCTATTCATTTTTTAAGGATTTAAGCCAGTCATTTTAAAGAAAGACATCAATTTGGGATTTTTTGGTGTTTCCACATAGGTGACTCAGATTATAAAATTTGGTAGTAATACGAAAGAGGTGATGTTTTCCTTTAGTACATCCTATCAGAAGGCACATGATGCTAATTATCCAATTACTGTGATGTTAACTTGCATCACTTGGTTAAGGATCATATTTCTACAATGTGAAATTATTATTTTTCTTTTGTAATTAACAAGTGTATTGTGAGGATATAATTTGAAACTATGTAAACATCGTGTTTCACATTAAATTTTTGCCAATTGTTTTATCATCCATTGATATTTCTTACTTTAATAAGTTATTATTATGATTAATAATAATTTGCTAAGTATTTTACTCCTTCTATGTTATGAATGAGTGACCATATCTATGTCTCTAGGTTGCAAAGAATTTCAAGTTGATAGTCTATAAGTTTCAAAATGTTCAAGGCTAAGTGTCTCATTAATGGCTATAATGCTATGCTCAGCATAGTGGTTGGGATAATGATTAATAAATATTTAGTAAATTAATCATAAAATGAATGAGAAAAATTATTGGCAGATTTCAGTTAAGAATTAAAGAAAATAAATAGTAATAGGTACATATGAAGATAAATTAGTAATAATTAAGAATAATAGATGAGGTTACCTATTTGCTGAACATAATACCCAAAGCAATGGATAAGGTATCAGTGGTGAAAAAATCTAGAAATATTCCCATGTACCCAAGGTGATTAAACTATATCTTCAGGTCCTTTAAATTCATTTATATCATAATATGAATGAGAAAAGAGTCATTAATGAAAGGGTAGTTATGTCACTTTAGTGGTAGTTTGTACTATTATTATTCGCCAGAATTTATTCCCTTCATGTGTGAACATTATTACTTTCCTTCTCTGTTGAGCTCAAGCATGACCCTGTGACTCAATTTGGCCATTGAAAGTTGAGCAATATGTGTAGTAAACAGTAGCAGAATGCACATTTTTCTCAAGCTCATATAGAAATTCAACAAGATAGACCACAGTCTGGGCAATAAAGCACATCTTCATAAATTAAAAAGAAAATAGATATCCAGATGACCAACAGACTCATGAAAAGATGCTCAACATCACTCATCATCAGGGAAAGACAAATCAAAACTACAATGAATTATCACCTCACACCAGTCAGCATGGCTGAAATTAACAACATAGGAAACAAGAGGTGTTGGTGAAGATGTGGAGAAAGGGGAACCCTCTTACATTGACGGTGGGAATGCAAACTGGTGCAATCATTGTGGAAAACAGTATGGAGGTTCTTCAAAACATTAGAAATAGAACTACCCTATGACCCAGCAATTGAACTATTAGGTATTTGCCCAAAGGATACAAAAAGACAGATTCGAAGGGTGCCTTGCACCCTGATGTTTATAGCAGCATTATCAACAATAGCCAAATTATGGAAAGAGCCCAAATGTCCACTAACTGATGAATGGATAAAGAAGATGTGGTATGTGTATATATATATATATATATATATATATATATATATATATATATATATACACAATGGAATATCACTCAGCCATCAAACGTCAAAAATAATGAAATCTTGCCATTTGCAACAACGTGGTTGGAGCTAGAAAGTATTATGCTAAGCAAAGTCAGTCAGTCAAGGAAAGACAAATACCATATGATTTCACTCATATGTGCAATTTAAGAAACAACAAATGAACCTGGGAGCAAAAAAGAGAGAGGCAAACCATAAAACAGACTATAGAGAACACACTGATGGTTACTAGAGGGAGGGGGGGTGAGGGGATGGGTGAGATAGGTGATGGAGATTAAGGAGTACACTTACGATGAGCGCCGCGTGTTGTATGTAAGTGATGAATCATGATATTGTACACCCGAAATTAATATTACACTGTATGTTAACTAACTGGAATTTAAATAAAAACTTGGAAGAAAACAAACAAAAAACAACGAAAAAAGAAATTGCACAATGTCTGCTCTCACATCACAATGGAATTAACTTAGATATCCGTAACAGAAAGATACATGAAGAATTCAAAAATACATAGAGATTAAATAGCACACTTCTAAATAACACATGGGTCAAAGAAGAAATCTAAAGGGAAATTTTAAAATATTTTTAACCAAGTGAAAATGAAATACAACTTACCAAAATTTGTGGGATGACGTGAAAACAGTGCTAAGAGGGAAAATTATAGCATTAAATGCATATGTTAAAGATCAATAATCTGAGTTAACTATTATGTAATACTATTATCTGAAACGATTTCATTTCATTTCATTTTATTTATTTTTTTAAAGATTTTATTTATTTATTTGACAGAGAGAGACACACCCAGAGAGGGGAACAGAAGCAGGGGGAGTGGGAGAGGGAGAAGCAGGCTTCCCGTGGAGAAAGGAGCCCGATGTGGGACTCGATCCCAAGACCCTGGGATCATGACCTGAGCTGAAGGCAGACACTTAATGACTGAGCCACCCAGGCGCCCTGAAACGATTTCATTTTAAACTGTTCATGTGAAAAATGACACTTAGTTATGATTTGAAGTTTTTACCATTTTTCCTTAGAGCATTTATTTTTTTTCTTTATACTTCCTAAAAGATATCAATCATGTACAAAATTATTCTCTTTGGAGTTTCCCTTTTTTGATAAAAAAAATTTGACCACAAAATTAATAAATTATTTGAAATGATTCAGACATTGTATATTTTCCCTCAGAAATACCTAAAGAGTTAAAATTACCTGAAATAGCAAGGAATTTGTTCGAACCATCTGTTCTATTTATTTCAACAGTTGTGCATCTTTATCATGCTTTTGATTTCAAATTTTGTTATGTGTGTTGTGAATAAGTAAGCTATAGAACAGGTCATACTTCTGATGTACAACTGTGTCAAATACATAAGCTATAACTGACAGACTAAGGGAGAGGAATAAAAACCTACTCATTAAAAACCACAAAGATCCAATTTTTTTTATTATTATGTTATGTTAATCACCATACATTACAGCATTAGTTTTTGATGTAGTGTTCCATGATTCATTGTTTGCGTATAACACCCAGTGCTCCACGCAGAACGTGCCCTCTTTAATACCCCTCACCAGGATAACCCATCTTCCCACCCCGCCTCCCCTCTAGAACCCTCAGTTTGTTTTTCAGAGTCCATCATCTCTCATGGTTTGTCTCCCCCTCCGATTCCCCCCCTTCATTATGGTGAGCGCTGTGAATTGTGCAAGACTGTTGAATCACAGATCTGTACCCCCGAAACAAATAATACATTATATGTTAAAAAAAAAAAAAAAAGAAGAAGAAGATAGCAGGAGGGGAGGAATGAAGGGGAAGATCCAACTTATTTTAAACAAACCTCATTTAAACCTATATTGCATTAAACATTGCAATTTAAAATAAATGATTCTAGGGGCGCCTGAGTGGCTCAGTCATTAGGCATCTGCCTTCGGCTCAGGTCATGATCCCAGGTCCTGGGATCGAGCCCCGCATCAGGCTCCCTGCTCCACGGGAAGCCTGCTTCTCCCTCTCCTGCTACCCCTGCTTGTGTTCCCTCTCTTGCTATATCTCTCTCTGTCAAACAAATAAATAAAATCTTTAAAAAAAATAAAATAAATGATTCTAAATAACCTGACACCTTCTGCCAGAGATATGCTATAAACATTTCTTGAAATATGAAGACTGGACTAATGAAAATGTACCTATAGAATCAGTTTATGGTCTCCCTTTCCTTCCTCTACTCGGAGGTTTAGATAATCTACCCCACCCAACAGGCAATCATAATGAAACCTCCTATACATGACTTGTTTATTGGCTACTTAATAGCCATTCTCAACCCCTTCCTCCCTTCTCCAATCTTCACCAAAGGGGCTACAAAGTCTAGCACTTCCTTTCCCAACCTGTCTTGTAGATAGAAATGGCTATATGATCCAATTCTGGCCAATGAGCTATTAGGGGAACTCTGCTCTGAATCTTCTGAGTAAGAAAATAGAGACACTATTGTAAAGTTCTTAAGCGTGCTTCCACCTTTGGATGTAGTTGTGTGAGAACATAATGACTGGAATTGTAGCAACTATGTGTGATCAAGAAGTAATATGACATGGGGCTTCTGGCTGGCTCAGTGAGAGGAGCGAGGAGTGAGAGACTCTTGATATCAGAGTCATGAGTTTGAGCCCCACATTGGATGAAGAGATTAAAAACAAAACTTAAAAAAAAAAAAGGAATATGACAAACAATGCTGAAATCTTAAAGCAGAAGGTGAAAATTCTCCAGTTTCTTGATAACACTGAGCTCATGAACTAACCACCAGATAGCCTGACTACAGATTTCTCATCTAGTCAACAACAAATGTCAAATACTGGTTAATACAATGTTAAATGCAATACTGGTTAATACAGTGCTAGTAAATGGGTCTCAAACCCTTGCTACTCAGAGTATGGTCATGATCAACATCATCTGGGAAGTTGCAGAATGTAGAATCTCAGGACTGACCTATAAACCTACTGATTCAGATAGGTGTTTTAACAAGATATACAGTTGATTCATATAAACACCAAAATTTAAGAAGCCCTGGTTTCAGTCCTTGTCAAGTGGTCATGGTGTTACTTGCAGTTGCATGCTAGCACTGCTAAATTGCCAAGGTCCTATGGTCTCTGTTGTTTAGTATATGATACTTTGCCCTTCACACTTCTTTTATTTCTTCATATTAGAATCAAATAAGTGCTATACTTTCATTTGTCAATTTTTCACAATTAGGACCTCATATAATTTTAGTTTTCCTTCTCTATTGTCTTTTGTTCCTGCTGGCTTACCAGAGGAAAAAGAGATTTTTTTTAAAGATTCATTTATTTATTTGAGAGAGAGATGGAGCACACAAATGGGGTAAAGGCAGAGGGAGAGGGAGAGAATTGCAAGCAGACTCCCCATTGAGCCCAGAGCCTGACCTAGGGCTCAATCCCAGGACCCTGAGATCATGACCTGAGTCAAAATCAAGAGTCGGTTGCTTAACTGACTGAGCCACCCAGGTGCTCCCAAAAAGCTTCTTTATTTAATTTAGTTTATTAGGGCTCACCACCAAAAAAAAAAAAAAAAAGATAGATAGATGATAAATCGATAGGTACAATAGAGAAGGAAATATATCTATATCTGTATCTATCTATCCAATCTACAACAGTGGGATAACACCGGAATTAAAAAATTATATAAGACATGGGTCATATTTGTAATCAAGATACTCTTGGAGTGCCTGGGTGGCTCAGTCAGTTCCGCCTGTGACTCTTCATTTCTGCTCAGGTCATGATCTCTTGGGTCAGGCGATCAAGAGCCAAGGCAGATTCCATGTTCAGCAGGGAGTTTGATTGAGATTCCCTCCGTCTGCCTCTCCCACCATGTGCACGAGTGTACTCTCTCTCAAACAAATAAATATTTTTTTAAAAGATAGCACTTTTGTCTTTATTAAATAAACAAATCATTTTTCAATTGAGGAAACACAAATATAAGTTTAGATAAAAAGAAAGGAAATACATGAAACAGGAGAATAATTTGTCATAGCTGATATAAGAAAAAATAAAAGTAATATACTCCCAAAGCCCTTAAATGTATTCCATGTAAAATCTTCACAAAATACTTCAGTTTCTTTTGAGTTGCTTTTTGTTAAACTTGTTGCTTTACTCAACAACCAAAATTAAAAATACATAATACTAACAACAATGTTTATTTTTTATTCAATCATATTTTTAAAAGATCTCCTTCAGAGGGATTTATTCTGTCCCTGAAAGATTACACTATTTTAAATTCATAAAAATTAATGATTTTATGGGCTGGCCTGGAGCTTTTATCACTGCCCATAGCATTTTGTGAAATAACCTATTCCAACTGACTCGTAAACAAATTTTGGGAGTTCAATCTATGTCTTTGGTAGCAATAACTACTGTATTTTCTAGATGTTTGGTACTTGCTAATGTAGTACCATTTAATTAAATTTATGGGGACTAATTCCTTGCTCTTTGGAATTAAGACAAAGCAAAACAAAAACTTCCCACTTACGGAAGGTTTATTTTTGTTCTACGTCCCAGTCAAGACAGTTTCCATGCCTTCTCTAACTTATTCCTCACAACATCACTGTGATAGGAAAGAGTGTCAGAGATGAAGATACAGCTATCCCAAGAGATGCTACAAGCCAGAATAACACATGAATATGTAATAAAAGAGATTTGTTAATTTCCACCATAAGTAGGGGTTCCAAGAAGCAACGATATATATTTTTAAAGTAAATTTTGAGTGTGTATGAACAATTTTTTTTCTCTCAGGCTACATTCATTAATAAGTTTTGTTTGTTTTCTGTTTTCAAGAAAACATTCACTGGTATTAAGATTGATGATTCCGTAGTATTTTTGGCACAATAACTTTCAATTTGTGCTCTATTGAGTTTTCTGGGGTTCCTTAGCTTGTCCCTTGGGATAGAGCTGGGAAGTAGGGGCAGCTACTCCTAAAAGCCTGAAGAATCAGGCCCCCCATTGCTGGTGCCCTTTCTACTGGCTGTCCTGGGCACCAGATGCTTCTCTCTGCTGTTGTGACAGTTGGGAAGGCACTGTGTCTTGATTCTTTTCATCATCCTGCTGGGCCTGTTCCTGAACTTTGACAGTAGCTGCTGCTTAATGACAGCAAGGCTGTTGGTAAAATAGCTGTTGCTTGTGTTAAATGATCTATAAATCTATGATCAAACACTGTGGTCTCAGGAAAGTGGGTGTAGAGTTAAATGTGGCCCAACCATTTAATAAGATGAACTGTGAAAATGTTGCAAGGAAGACCAAGTACAAACAAGGTTTAACACCATGGTCATCAGAATATAAAGACTTCTTTATTACAACATGAGGATGACCTGGCTGAGGTTTTCTCAGCAGTGAGTTGCATTTTTGATTGGGTTTCAGAAGTCAGAGGGACTTCCCAATGAGTCCATTTTCCTAGCAGCTGAATGCTAGTTATCTACCTTTCCTCTGCATACTACAAGGCTTTATGATCTATGTTAGGCAAAGCCGAGGTTGTCCTCTACTTTATAAAAGTTAGTCATTAAGAAGGTTTTATGTTTCACCGTTTTTAAAAAAATTTGAAAATGTCCATTTCAAAGAGATGTGTAAATACGCAAAATTTAAAGACAAAAGGAGAAAATCATTAGTTATTATTAAGCTATAAAATTAGTGATAGGATTTGTATACTGAAGGACTTAGATGAACCTCAAGACATTTTTCTTCTGCTTCAGTCAACCTGGATTTTTTAAAGCCAAATAAAGTCTAAGATAAACAGAAACAAATTCATGCTTTTTAAAACTCTAATCGATGCCTTGGTGCCCAACCTAATTTCTGCTGGTTAGGCTCCTGTACACCCAGCAGACTGAATTCCTAATAGACAGTGAACATGGACAGGGAGCAGCAATATGAACCTCGATTCGAGCCACACAAAAGTTGACTTGAGGCATATTAGACCAGATCTACTCTAGCAAGTGGCAATTAACTTGTAAACTTGCAAGGGAAATGTATTGGCATGAAGGAGTTACCTACGTCTAAAAATGATTTTTTTCTTTTTTGTTGTTTGGATAGAGTACTAGAGGCTGGATTTCAGCCAGTGCCAAAGAGACAGAGAAAATGAGGGGCCAGAAAATAAGCTCCTCCTCACCTATTCCACAGCTGGGCAAGCAAGACCATTTCCATGAAATTTACATGAGGCATTTAAATTGGCTCCCTGAATAAATTACTCTACATGGATATTCTCCTATCTGACATCCTTGCTGATTTTAGATCAGTCTTGCTGCTACATGTAGTGTAGTTTATGTAAAATGGGTCAGGATTAAAAAAAAAAAAATTAGGTTGGCCCAATGAGCAGGTTAAACTAGAATAAGAGAATACTCCTCCTGAAGCTTACATTATTCGTAAAATTAGATGCAAGAAAACTTACATTAATGAAAAATTAAGTGTGAGGTCTTCATTACAGGGATATAAGGAATTTACATGTTACAGTAGAATAATTTCTTTAATAGGAAAAAACTCTGGGTTTCAAGAGCTTACATTGCTTAATTTGAGGGAAGAAAAAAAAGTAGAATTGTCAGCACCTAAGAACAAATGGGACCTAAGGAATTGAAGATTAAATTTCACGACTCTCTGAGTCCCACAGGTTTCCTCTGCTGAGAAGTAGAACATTGTCCACAATGCAAGATGTGAATAGTGAAAGAAGTAGGCTCACCCAGTCTGGCATATCCCTCCTTTGGCTTCCTGCCTTCCCCAAATACACTGAAGCTAATTTTCTCTTCCTCACTTGCCTCACCTTTGTCTTATAATCAGTACAATAGCTCTGCCCCTGACACTTGCACTTAACTAGAAATGTCTGCCCTGAGGTCAATGTTAAAAAAAAAAATGGCACCAAAAAAATGGCCTGAATTCTTCAGAATAAGCACTTGTTGCCTCAATCACGATTCATCACTGAGATCACTGATTATAGAAATATTTTTAATTACTCTATACTTCTTGCTTAAAGAGTATGAGTTATTTCCTTACTGAAATATAGAAAGCAAGTCTAATAACTGTATTGACTCTGAAAAATCCAAATTATCCTCATGATATTTATGATTCTTCAGAATATTCAAATATACATTCCTCACAATATACATTTTGCATCTCTAGATACTTTATACTCAGGAAAGTATTTAGAAATCCATGTAGTAATCTTAATGAACTATTTTATGTTCTCCAATTGAATGATATACTGATAGAATACTAAGGAACATTTAAGGATATAAACATTAAGGGGAAACAAGGTTAGGTTGTTTGGTAATGTGTGATGGAGTCTGAAACTCAAGATATCTTTAAATTGCTGGAGGGGCCATATAGATTCCAGGAATTCCAACTAGTACCTATTAGGGGATGAATTGTATTTTCTCTAAATTTTTATATTAAAATCTTAACCCCCACTACCTCAGAATATGACTGTATTTGGAGATATGGTCTTAAAAAGGTAGTTAAATTAAAATGAGTCATTAGGATGGGCCTTAATCCGATATGACTGATGTCCTTATAAACAGAGGCTATTTGGACCCAGACACATACAAAGGCAAGACCATGTGAAGACTCAGGGAGGAAACAGCCATCTACAAGCAAAGAGAGGCCCCAGGAGAAAACGACCCTATCAATACCTTACTCTCAGATTTCTAGTTTCCCTAATTCTGAGATGGTAATTTCTGTTGTTTAAGTCATTGATTCTGCAGTTCTTTTTTATGCCAGCCTCAGCAAACTAATAAAGTACACCAGTGATTGGAAAGAGATAATGCCTTCCCTAAAGTGTTTTGTCCACTGCCCGTACAAAATAGTAGACTCTGAGGCAATATGACTGATTAACTCCTTCAGGAATTCACTAATTAATTCATACTGTCGAATGTTTTCTATCCCTTGGTCACTTGCTAAAGTTTGGAGCTATCAGGGTGTCTTCTCTAGAAATTCCCGGCTAGTGGGAGATACAGACATGAAGAAATAATCACGGTCAATATGGGAGATGTTAAAGAGAGAATATTCGTTCCTTTATGCATTCGTTTATTTTCCCAATCCAACGCATATTTGTTGAGTTCTCTCTCTGTGCCGGTACTAAGCTGGAGGGATATTGAAATCTTGTGACAAGATATTTCAATGAAGCACTTCCTAATAATGTGTACATTTCCAAATGAGGAAGGAAGGTTTCACTTAATGTGTTTGACTGGGGTTCATCTGGATATCGCACGAGTATCTCACAACTGAAACTCCATAATAGTGATATTGTCTTCCCTCCTCTGTTCCTCTTTCTGGTTCCCTCATCTTATTTCATGACCTAGTCCTCCATCCAGTCACTCAAGTCAAAACCTGAGATTAGCCTTGGTCATCCTCTCACTCCTACCATGTATCTGTTGGGTCATCAAGTCTGGTGACTCTTCTCAAATATCTCTAAAGGCTCTAACTCTCTCCATACTTTATTCTGTATTTCAGGCCTTCATAATCTCCTGCTTAGATTAGTTTAGTCTATAATTGTTATAGTCTACAATTTATGATCTAGACCATTATCTTCTATATTAGGAAAATTTCTACTCCCTTTTGCCTCTCATTCTAATCAGCCTTCCATATTGACTCAAGAAGCATATTTCTAAAGTGAAAACACGAGTAAGCAGCTTTTTTGCTCAGTATTTCATGATGGCTAATGGGATATAACATGAACCTCTTAATCCAAAATAGTAGGTTCTTTTTGCTACTCCAGCCACACTTCCCACCATTTACCAGAGTGTATCTTAAGTTCTTATCGTGAGAAAATTAGATTTTGAGATTTTAAATATAGAATATAAACCTGAAAAAAATAGGGGGAAAAAGGAAAAAATTTTGTCTTGTTTTATTTTTGCTTTTTTAGTACTTGTCAAACTGAGGAGAGGATAACCATCCTAGATCTTAATATTTGTGTCCCCTTTTAATATTTATGATTTAATATTCATTGAGCCAAATGTTCTCGCCCAGGTTCTATTTATAATTATTATCATCATCACTCTTCCTGCATTATGCATACAAGACTTTACCACATGTAGGGAGGGAGGAGGCAGACTACACTATTCAAAGAAAATGTATGATTATATTTAATTAAATAGGAATAATCCTTACCTTCTAAGATCTTGATAATGGAGATTGGAAAATATCATGTGGATATAGGTGAACAACAGAGTAAATCAATTCAACAGGTTTTCCTCGACTGTATTTGATTTTCTTAAATCTGACTATATGGAGTCATGTAATGGACCCATTAAAATGTTTAAATACATAACAAATCTTCATATTCTTTTCTCACCAGAAAAGGAATTTTTAGTGAAGAACATTTTGAAGAAAAATTAAAACATCCAAACCTTTAATTGAAGGAAGGCAATAGGAAGGCGTATAGTATATTTTTTCATGAATAGTAGAATATGTTATTATGTCTTATGACCTCCAAATTGCATATGCCATGCTTAACCCCAGAAGCAGAATCAAGGAGTTATTTAATATAGCTAATAATACAGTTGTTTTCCTCTTACGTTAATAAGTCTGCTAAAATATGATTTTGTGATCCATTTCTTCAGAATAATAAACATCCAGGAAAAAAAATGCCCATATGTTGTAAATCAGACAAAGAAAAATTCTCTCAATTTTTGATAGCAAAAACTGACAGTCTGGGTCTTTATACATGGAATTTTCGGCTTTTTTTTTCCCACCAAACATCAAATTGTTGATATTCCTTGCCTACCTTTTTGGCATATATCACATTGCTAGAAATCAATAAATATTAAGAAATTCTTTTCAAAAGACTAACAGTTTCGGGCCACCCAACCATGAATATTGTCTTCAGAAGTTCCAGCCTTCTGGAGCCAGCCATGGAATTCATGAGTGTTCTGGGAGGGAATAGTCCTGCAAGGATGTCTGAGGACAAAGGTGCTGAATACTATGTTAAGAAGCACTGATCATCAAAGAGAGAAAAAGAACCCAGCTTGATTTTAATGAAATCTGTTTAAAGTGCAGGAAAGGCAAGGAATGTGGAAAACATCAGTGAGTCGGGAAGCAGGTTGGAGGAGGAGGCCCTGATCTATTCAGATTACTTGGTACCTGACGATAATTAGATGGTCTCTTGGAAATATGTTAATGGATGGCCCTTATTCTGGACAGGTATGTTTCCCTTCCAAACCTCAAATCATTGCCCAAACTGGATCTATTAAAACCCTCCTGCCTACATCAGTTGGGATTGGAGATTACAGTCTCTTCATTGTCATTTCCACGGCTTCCACGAAAGCTTCCTGCCCTCCAGGTTTTGTGGCTAAATGGAAGTTTCCAGCCTCCAGGGCTGCTAATTTAACAGCGTTCGTATTAGAGTTCAAGGAAAATAATCCTTTTTTAAAAGGGTACATTAAGTTATTTCTCACTAAATCATGAGAAAAGCCTTTTCTACCAATTACAAAGTATTAAAAAGTTACCAATTATTAGGAGCTTTACTGACAAGGTCATTTGTAAGAGAATCATTCAATCTAGCCAAAGAAAACTGCGGCTGAGAACACAACTATAAACAATTCTTCAGCTAAATTCTCAGGAAATTAATGTTTCTGTTATCTATATTTATATTTAGAGAAGGAGCGGGTAGAAGGTTTCATCCTTGAACTGAGAAACTACCTCCGAGCTCTTTGCAGAGAAAAAGAAGAAAGTTTGATTGCAGTGGCAGGCTTGAACAGTTTGGACGTGCAGAGTATTGATTTCTCTCCTGTATTTATTCTATTCTTGTGTTAGGAAGCGTTAAGTATCTGGAGAGGGATGGCAAAGTGGACATTTTTAAAACAGTTTGACATGATTGAAAGTCTTCATGTTTGTCAAGGTATTTAACTGCTATATGGGATTGTTTTTTGTTTTCACATTTTTGCTCTCAGATGTCGTATCCTTGAAATGTGGCAAATTCGTGTCTCTGAGATACCAGTTTTGCACTGTAACACCAGATGCAGTCGGTTGTGGACTAGGGAGTCACAGTATGTTGATCTACCCATATATTTTTGCTCCCCCCCCTTTTTTTAAACTAATGAAACAGTTGGTAAGTACAGGAATTGCCTGAATTGCAATGACCAGCACACGGATCAAACACCGTTCTTAGTACTGTATTCTAACCAGGCATGGCCATTCTTTAGTCATGTCTCAAAAGGTACCACAGTTCCCAAGTTGGTTTCTCTGGCAACTGTAGAGACAGTTGAATTACAATTTGTAATTGACCAGTCACTAGGCCTGGGGATTTTTCTTCATCCGCCAAGCTTCCATGTGGCCTGTGGAGTGTGGAAAGTGGCTGCCCCTCCCAGTTTCCTGGGTCCTTTGAGACAGAACCAGTGAACCACAACTCTCTGTGTTCTGATCACTGGACAGACTTTTTTTTTTTTCTTTACAATTCATTCAGAACTGCTTTTACTTTCTTAAAAGACTGTTATTCCGGGGAACAATGCTGCTTGTTTGGGATTGTTTTGTGCTCTTCATACCTGTTGAGCTCAAATTATGCTCAAGCTGCCAACTCACTTCATAAAGAGTCATCTGGAAAACAATTTGAAAATGTCACCTTGTTGCTTCCTTTATAAATTTCACATCAATATGATTCCCATATGACCAAATGTAATGAGAATAACTTGCAAGGCTCCTAACATGTTTCTCAGATATTCCTCATGTGGAAGCCATTTCAGATAAGTTGTCTCAAGTTAAAGATCTTATCAAAGACTCTTTGTGTCTTAAATAAATTTATGGAAAACTCTTCTCAGGCCTCGAAAGAATATTTTGTATATTTTATCCTCAGTTAATGTGTAAGAAGTCTTGGCATCTGAAAATATGCTAGTTAATTTAGGCACTGAAAATCAGTCAAATATGTCACAAACACAGAATAATTCCAAATGAGCCTGATATTGAGAAGCATTACATATTTTGAGAAATATCCAAGCACATTCCTCCATTGGTTTATGTATAAATAAATTACCAAATTTAGATAAGCAAGGTAATTGCGTTTGGAATGATAATTACTTAGAGTTGCATTTACATTTATTTTTCATTTTCCACGAACATCGATTTGATCTAGGTAGGTGAAGACAGTAGACTGATGTGAATCTTTACCTTTTTAAGTCCATATCAGTGCACAGATGTTCGGGACAGAGGCTGTGTGGAATTGCCAGGCTTAAGAGAAATGGACTTTGTGAGCACCAACACCATGGAGACCCCCTACTGCCATTAGGAGGGAAGCACTCCTTTTGCTTCCCATTGTCAGTCACACTATAGATCACCAGCACCTTCAGAAGAAACATTACCACCAATGGTACAAACCGAGCCTGAGAAGTAACTCAATTAACATGACTCCAAAGCCATGGCCACTTTTTCAAGATGTGTTCTCGCTGACTCGGTGACTTTCCTGTTTTCATTGATTCTGGGCACTCGGATTCTCTGAGAATATATATGACCAAGTGCTCTTTTGCTTTTATGGCTTACCATAGCACAGATTGCTGCAGATGTGAATGTTCTTATTGGCATACATGGAAGAATGACCTTACTTTATAGTGCTATTATAAAAGCACAGTTTAAACCAGCCTTTCAATTTTTGTGTGACAGAAGAAGGGGCTAATCTTATGGGTCTTGACCTCTCTCAAGCATTCAAACTATTGATGACAGAGCGCAAGGCTTTTTACATTCCCTGCTTGTCATTTTCTTGGCCTTAGATGGTTTCCATCCCATTTTGGTGCATACTCCTTATTGACATCCTGCGTTGGAAAGTCATGTATCTTCTCAGCCTCAACATCTCTGGTCTACTCTTCAGTAAGGATTAGGGAAAGAAATGATCTTCATGGGTCCCAGACCTTGCTTTCTACATCTCCAATTCACAGCAGCAAAAATACTACTAGCGGTATGAGACCTCCTACCTTACTAATAAGAATACCTAATCAATGCATTATTTCAAGCAACTGGTTGATCATCCAATTTCATGGCTCACATTTGTTCACTAAGCTGGATCTTCCTCAGAGATACCTTTAATTTCTTTTACAGCCGATGTCTCAAATTAGTTTTATATTTTTTTACTAAGGTTTCATTGAGGATTCCATCAACTGTGCTTATTCTCCCCTTAGGCATTTATCAATACTCCATACAAATTTAAGCAGCAACATTTTTTAATTCCTCATAAGGATATACATAAAAATATAAAATTTTAAAAGTTGTACTGAGTACAGTACAAAGGAAGACATAAATAATACTAAAGGGAGCATCTTAAGCCATCTGTCAGTTTTGTGGTTTTTCCTTGGAGTTTCCAAGGTGCCCGTTGCTCCCAAATTCCCTCAAGGGGGCTCCTTATGCAGGGGACATCACCCCTCTTACCATATACAATTGGCCCCAGAGTGTGCTCTAGACACAAAGGCACCCGCAAGGAGTCTGGCCAGCAGAGTGTACATTTTCCTGGCGAGAGCACTTTCACCAACTGGGCTGCCTTAAAATGGATAAGACTGACAGACCCAATCAGATTTTCATCTCTTTTGTGAAGTTTGAATGGGACATTCAAAGAAAGGCTGAAGACAATAGGGGGGTAAAGTTGCTGAGAGATACACAGAAAAGAAGCAGTAAGCAGAAACTATGGGGATGTAGGACTCAGCGAAGAAAATGCCTCAATAGAGAAGAGAAGAATGAGGGGCCAGCTTGCCAGTGACAGCAGGAGTTGTAGATGCAGACAGAGAGTGACTTAGTTGGTGTCATGTGGAACACCAAAGCAGGGGAGAGTGGGTGACGTGTGCTGAGGGGACAACTTGGTTCTCCAGAGCTGTTTTAACCCTAAACGGTCATCCACTCCTTCATGGTGGCTGGCTCTCTGGTTGTGGGCGTATTCTGAAAATTATTTCCCTCTCTATGACTTCAGTTAGTCGTCCACTTTGCTCCTCTGCATTTCCCCATTTATCTTCTCAATAAGCAATAGCCAGAGTGTATAGGATTCTTAGGAGACAGAAAAACTCGCCCCGTATTTATTTGTGGTCATTTTTTTGGTGGGGGGAATAGATGATCTCTAGCCTAGATCACTTGCAATTATACTGTTGAGAAAAGTTATAAATTTGGCAAAAAAAAATTTAACATTAAAAGTGACAGTAAAAGAATTGTAAAAAGAGTATTTCCCAACTGTTTTCTGAGGGACACACATGGAGGCAATTTTTAAAAATGAGAATTTAGGAATGAGGATGATGTGCTAAGTTTGGGAAAGATTTAGGATGTACATTAGCTTATTAAGACCTCTGTAAACACTTGCAATTAAGAACAAAGAGGACTTCTGTTTAACCTAGCATAAGAAATCACCTTTTCTTTTTTTTTAAAAAGATTTTATTTATTTATTTGAGAGAGAGAATGAGAGAGAGAGAGAGCACATGAGAAGGGGGAGGGTCAGAGGGAGAAGCAGACGCCCCGCCGAGCAGGGAGCCCAATGCGGGACCCGATCCCAGGACTCCAGGATCATGACCTGAGCTGAAGGCAGTCGCTTAACCAACTGAGCCACCCAGGCACCCAAGAAATCACCTTTTCATTGCATCAGAGTAACAGATCATATCTCACCAAATTATTTTTTCTATGGTATGGTAAAACTTTGACCAATTACATCTTACAAAGGATAGTTGTCCTTGAGCTTGTACTTAGCTGTGTATTATTCTAAATTTTGGGATTCTTGTAGCTCCCAACGTCATGCAAGAGGTCTTAGAAATAATAGCAAAGGTATGTTGGCCATTAAAAGTTCTGCACATACCAGTTTGGAAAATTCCTTTCTGTCTCTTCTCATCCACCCTCGGGTTGTCTATAATAGATTTCCTTTGTGGATTGTCAGTGCAATTTACAGATTTTACACATAAACTTTATAAGCTGAGGAAATTGGAAGAGCAGTTAAATGTAAGCTGTGAATACAGTTATCTTAACATCTCTGAAACAATGTGATAAAGATTGAAGAGACCAATAGGGATTGGATAAACACATGTTTCACTCTCCTGTATGGCTATAACTGGATTTCTGTACTACTTGCTACAGGATAATAAAATATCAGGTATTCTGAGATACAGTTTGACACACAAAGTAAAAGGTTCAAATTTTATATTTCAATAAGATATAAGAGATGGCAATTAACACAATTTTAGTAGGAGTTCAACTAGTTTACTGGGAGAAAAAAGAAAGAGAAAATGATTTTAATTATAAAACCAACTATTGCTTTAATCTAAAGAAGATTATTTAGGGGCATAAAAGTAGAAAATCACTTGTGAATTTTGTGATATCTCCTTAATAACTAAAAAGAGAATGATCAGTAGAATATAGTTACATGCAACCTTTATGTGGTCGTAGCTTTCAACTCTGATAATACATATGTATAGAGTTGTGTGGGGGAAGGCAAGAATATTAAAATTTTCAGATTGTTAAAGTAATAAATGTATCTTTTGAAAATTTGAAGAAGCATAGAAATTACCATCCACTCATAATTACAGTGTTTAGCAATATCGACTCTGTTATATTTGGCAGATATTATTTCCAGTCCTTTTTAATGCATATATCCTTTTACAGAATTGAGATATTAATACATAATTTTTCCAGCTTTTACCTGTGCTATTATTTTATCAATATTTCCATATATTCCATGGTGTTCAACCAAATAAAGATTATTAAAAACTCTTTCCAGTTCTCATTTTAAGAATTACAAAATATCGCACTGACATGTAGGTAACATTTCTCCTGCACTAGTTAATTCAGGTTTATTTCTATCTGAATCAATTTAAAATATCAGGTTTAGGGGTGCCTGGGTGGCTCAGTCGTTAAGCGTTTGCCTTTGGCTCAGGTCATGATCCCAGGGTCCTGGGATCGAGTCCCACATTGGGCTCCCTGCTCCGCGGGAAGCCTGCTTCCCCCTCTCCCACTCCCCCTGCTTGTGTTCCCTCTCTCGCTGTCTCTCTGTGAAATAAATAAATAAAATCTTTAAAAAAAATAAAATGAAATACCAGGTTTACTCATAAGATGTGATATGTGTACATCTTTTTTTCTTTTTCTTTCTTTCATTCTTTTTTTTTTTGTACATCTTTTTTTCTTCAAAACATTTTTACTTTGGGATAGATTCCAAAAACAAAATTAATGGGTCAGGTGTTTCAACGTTTTAAAAACTTGGAATTCATAGTTCAAATATTGTGTTATAAATCTTGAAAAAATGTACATTCTCTACTATAACATATTAGAACCTTTATATTTATTCATTTGTGAATTTCTTGTTCACATCCTTTTTACTCACCTATTGGCCTATGTATTTTTTCTTATTGATTTTATATGAAGTTTTTTTCATACTAACCCTTTATTTTGCATGTTAAATTAAAATATTGGTAATTGTTTATATTGCTTGGTCTTTATATTATTTTAATAAATAGAAGATTGATGATCATGTTCTAAAAATTATTGATAATTCTACTATGATTTCTTCATTGCCTTATAAACTTAGTATATCCATTTATTTGTCTTAGGGCTTATGCAAATTTGGAATGAATCCTCACTCTTGGCCATTGTACTTGTGAGAGAGAGTTTTCTTTTTTTTTAATTTTATTTATTTATTTGAGAGAGAGCAAGAGTGAAAGAGTAAATAGAGGGAGTGGGAGAAGCAGACTCCTTACTGAGCAGGGAGCCTGACCACGTGGGGCTCGATCCCAGGACCCTGAGATCCTGACTCCAACCGAAGGCAGATGCTTAAATGACTGAGCCACCCAGGCACCCCCAAGAGAGAATTTTCTGAACACCTATTTAGGGACTAGTAAGCAGGTCTTATTGTTCATTTATTCCTTAACAACGTTTGGAAGGAGGAGGTATTTTGACCTTCTTATGCAAACCTCTATCACAGCAGAAATGGAGGTCTGTGATAACATTTCATGAAAATTCTCAACTTGTCAGTAGAGTGCAATCAGTTTCCTCTAGCCTTGAACAGAATCGAAGAGAGTAACCTGCACTTCTAAACAAAGAGACGTTGGATATAAGATTTTGTAGAGTTTTTTTGCTCCACCCCCAAATGAGTCCATCATCTAAGAAAGGAGCATCTAGGTCTTGGCCAGACTTGCTTATGAAAAGGGGGAGATTAGTCACAGACTGTTTATTTCATCCAATGTGTACTGCCAGTTCTTGTGATACTACACTTTGTAGAATCTGTGTCTGGACTATTTATTCTATCTTGTTGACCTGATGTTTATTTTAAGAATATCATCACTCTATTTTAATTGTGTAATTTTATAGCAAAGTTTAAAATCTTTTATGGCAGATACCCTATTTTTAGTCTTTTGTTTTTTATTTCCTAAATATTAATGTTTATTTAATCTTTCTAATAAAATAGATTAGATTCTGAAATCTTCCCATTGAGATTTTTATTGGATTTTCATTAAACTTATGCACTAATTTTAGAAGAAAATTATATTATATTTTAATAGACATCATACCTCACAAAAGCCAAGATGTGTAAGTTTCTTTGAAGTATAATGTCTAATGGATTGAAGTTTGTTGTAGTGGAAAGAATAGTGGGTTAGGCATTAGGAGATTTGGTTCCCAGGTCTGGGTCTCAGTTTTCTACCTTTGCAAACATAGGCAAGTTGATTCACTGCTCTATGGCTCAGTTTCTTTATTTGAATAATAAAGAAGTTGTACTAGATGAGGCATTAGAATGGTCAATGAGTTCCATTCCAAATTGTGAATGCAATAAACATTTGAGGTTTTTAAAAATAATTGTTTTTTGCCCACTGGCTGCTTAGCAATACTTTCTTAGTTTCCTCCAATTTTAACACCCCTTTCCTAGTTAAAGGTATATTCCACAGAAATGGATGGAAATTATTATGCATTTGTCTGCCTTATAAAGAGATTACCTAATTTCACGTGGAATGGCACCATGCACTGTACACATAAAACTAGAATCCTAGATTTGACTCATTTGGTTTTTAGTGATATAACCCCTCTATTCTTAGGGTATCTTACAGAGAATTCCACAAGGAAATTAACCTGGTGGGAAATAAAAAAATGAAATAGTATTGTAAAATAAACATAGCCAGTAATATGCTACAAAATGGATTTAAAGCAAAACAACCTGGTGAAATGAAATCCAACATTTGAAGCACACTCATAATTTTTAAATATAGCAACCTAAAATACAAAAAATAGCAGCTTATAAATACGAAAGCAACTTGTGCAAGCAGCTGTAACAAAAGAAACCAGACTCTCTTGTGTCTTAATACAATTAAAATGTATCATTCTCTCATGTCATCATTCAATCTGGATTTGCTCCACGGTGTCATTGAGAGAATCAGGGTGTTTCCTACTGTAATTCAAGAGCTCCTAGGGCCTCATGTTTCTCTGCATTTAATGGTACGGATGAGCAAAAAGATGAGGGAGAAGGCACTTTCACTCTTAACCACCTAAATCTGGGGATGACGTCCCTTCTCCTTACTTTGACCTCAGTTGTGTGGTTCTATGTAACTGCAAGGGAATCTAGAAAATGGAGTCTAGTGATATGCCGAGAAGAAGAGAATCTATTCAATGGTAAAACCAGCAATCTCTGCCTTTGTCAGCCATTTTTGTCATGATATGTTACCTCTTTTTCTCAACATATAGAACATACCTCCCTCTCCCCTGGAGAGAACAGTCAATCCAATCTTTGCATTCAGTGTAAGCCTAGGCTATCCAAAAGATGGACAGTACTCTCCATCAGTCTAATTGTGGCTCTTTATTGTCTGGTGACCTATGAAATAAATAAATAAATAAATGGCAAGTTTCCTGCTCTTCTTGTATACAACAGGCAGATATTGAATGTCATCTGCCCTGGCAGTTAAGTTATTGCTTTATTTATTTATTTTTAAAGATTTTATTTATTTATTTGAGAGAGAGAGAGAACATAAGCAGGGGGGAAGGGCAAAGGGAGAGGGAGAAGCAGGCTCCGCAGTCAGACACTTAACCAACTGAGCTACCCAGGTGCCCCAAGTTATTGCTTTAGTTAGGTGGTGGTGATGTTATCTGGAAGGGACTGACTTGCCCATGATTTTTGTCGATTATTCCCCATGACCGTATCCGAGGTGGATATGGGGAGTGTGCCCTCCTTGGAAAGCTGTGTAGAGTTTCCAGATGGCTTCTAATGAACTAAGCTTGAGGGCCCAAAATTTGTTTTATAATCTGAACAAAGTGTTTGTTCATCCTGGGCTCATGTTTTTTTGAAAGACTGACAAAAAGCATAGTAGGCATAAGACCTATTTGCTTTTAATAAAATCCATGAGCCAGTAAATAGACAAGTCTCAATGCCCAGTGTGGAGCCCAATGCAGGGCTTGAACTCATGACCCTGAGATCAAGACCTGAGCTGAGATCCAGAGTCTGACACTTAACAGACTGAGCCACCCAGGCGCCCTGATAAAATACTAGAACAGAAAAGATTGCAACAAGGATACAGTTCCATCTCTACTTTCTTCTAATTTCCTTCCACATTTAATTGTTTAAGTATCACAGCCCTGGAATCTGGAAACACTCAAGTTCTCCATAGTCCATTCTCAAAGTAGATTGTTGGCAGAGGGAGGTGGTACCATTACTCAGAACTACCTACATATTTGGTCGCAGGAAGAGGTAGTTGTACGTTGCCATAGACACCACACGGCAGTTACTGGTTATTCTGTAGTGCCGTACAATGCATGAACTCTTACATAATTGTAATTTACTTTAAAACATTTCTTAAAAGAGTGCATTTATTATTTTTACCACAAGGAACCTGAAAATTGGATAGTCAGTCTGTGGAAAATTGAGACTTAACTGTAGAAAAGACGAACACATATATTCTCTGGATTGTGGCTGGATAGGAATCTAGTAACTCTGCCTACAATGGAGGCTTGTTAAGAAAAACTCTAGAGCTACCTAGATATAATTTGCAAATCACTAATGGAGTCCTTATGGTAGACAGTTATTGGCTCTAATTCTTTAAACACCGCTGAATTCATGTTCTTTTCCATGTAAATTTGTAGTTCCTCCAGCTAGAGACAAAGTATCTTTCTTTACTCCTTGACTTTGGGCTCAGCTACATGACTTACTTTGGCCAGTGGATTTTAGTAGATATGAAGTAAGCAAAGGCTTGAAATGTACTTGCTTGGTTGGGCTTGACTTTGCCCTTCTTGCCTTTCCCATAAGGAAAAACATGCCCCAGGAAATGCACCACCGCAAGGAGGCTGAAAGACATTTTGAGAAGAATTTGTCCCACGTTGCCTCTTGGAGCCAAGGCTATCCAAGCCCAGCTGAACCTAGCCCCAGCCAAATGGCAGATGCATGTAGAAGAACAAATGAGAGTTGTTTTAGGTTACTGGGTTTTGGGAATGTGTTCTTAAGAAGAAAGAGCTGATTGATAGACTCCTCAACAGGTAACAAAATGAACTATGATGAGGGTTACTTGCCAAAGGCAAGAGCCAGGATATATAATCAGACGATTTTATTTCTAGATGGGTGAGATTTATAACATTATTTTTAGTTCAGACTTAGTTTCTATAGGCATCTACCCTGTGTCATGGCTTAAGTTCAAAATAACAAAACTTATATATTCTCAATGTAAGCAGAACTAAGATGCTATTAGAGAATTAAGCTTTGTTTATGCTTGTTGTTACAGTTTTCTAGAGTGTGTTTTAAGCATTGGCCACAAGCCACATTGGGACATTAAGTAATCACAATACTAACACATTTCAATATTCAGCTGGCACAAAGGCCTACAATTACAGTTAAGCTTTTATTCGCTGTGTCTGCAATTACCTAACCAGTGAAAGGAGATTCTCATGATTGCCATTAAGAGTTTAATTATGACCAAGTTAGATATAAGAACACTTGTTAGCTGGGTAGCTATGCATCCCTGTGGTTATATTTGCCCACCTGAGGACAGGGCCAAGAAAGATAGGCGAGGATAGTAAAGGTAGCCAACCGGTTGCATTCTTGTGGACTCGGGACCCATTGCTGCCAGTCTAATTTTCACGCTTTCAACATGGCATGGGCCACGCTAGTGGCCTTGGTGACTTGGGAGGGCTGATGGACTTCAAGCACAGAACAATCGTGATGCAATCCTCTTGCTGTAGGAGTCTGGATACTTACTCTGTAACAAAGGGTGGAATAAAAGAAAGTTCTTAGCATCTCGGTTATAACAGACAAAGTAAACACTTTGGGTTGCTTGAAAAAGAACTGAAAGATTGGATATTACTAATTCATTGGTTTTATTTATTGAATGTTCCTGTCACTTTAATAAGCCATTTACAAATGTAATCCAACATTGAATATTTAGTGGCTTTGTTATAAACAATATCAAGCAATTTGAATCTAAGCATGTCAGAATAGAATGTCTCTGGTTTGCCGAGTTGTTTGACAGGCATGTTTGTTGGCAGATAATAAGCCAAAAGTGCCATTGTTTTTTTTTAAATCTGTGGAATCCAAATAACGCTATGAACAAAGGCTCCACTAGGAAACAGCAGAAAGAGGTATTATGGAGTGCTTTGGAGAAGCTAGTTAGAAAGCATGTTAGATCATAATGGAACTAAGCAAAGGTGATCTCATTTATCTGAGTGTCTGAAGTACATATTGTCCTGATTCATTGTTTGCTTAAATAGGATAGCAATGATTATAAAACAGGTAAAAAAATTCATGTTTTTGTTATATAAAAAGAAGAAACCTCATTCATTGTCCATATGCTAAATTTATTTTTTAACAAGGATGTGTCGAACTACTTTAATAGCTCTAAAATAGTATTTTTCTCTTCAGCTCAAACCTGTTCTATCATTTTAACTATTTGGAAAATAAATTTGATATCTTTTAGAATGTACCAGGGCATGAAGGATTCTCAGTAGGAATTTCATGCCACAATAAATTATATTTTTAGAAATGTTTGAAATTTAGCTTGAGCCCGAGAAAGATGAAATTACTTTCTCTCATATGTAAAAATTTATGTTCAAGCAGAATTTAAAAATATGCCATCAATGATTATTTAAGTTGAACAGAATCAGAATTATGCTTTAATTCAATTTTATTCATTTGGATTAAAATTTAGTGAATTTTTTTAAAGTACAAAACATGGTCACATGATCCACTCTTTCAATAAAATTGCATGTTAGAATTTAAAGTGAAAAACTTGCAACTTAGAATTAAATGTGGAAATGGGAAGACATAAAGTATCCCAAAGAACAAAGTCAACATAAAGTCACATTAGGAAAATGGCCCTGTGATGGAAATGAGTGAACGTGTTAGAAAGGAAGGCGTAAAAAGAAGGCAAGACCTAAAATACCCAAAGTGATTAGATACTGTGTATGTGAGAGCAAGAGGTCCACTCTCTAAAAGTCTTCAGAGACATCGTTTCTACCATCTAGAATTTTTTTAAAAAAGGAAAAAACCACACGCACACAATTTATTCGCTTTTTGCTTTTCGTTTTTATTTTATTTATTTTTAAAGATTTATTTATTTTAGAAAGTGTGCACACAGGGAGGGGTGGTGGTGTGGGGGAGGGGTAAAAGGAGAGGGAGGGAGAGAATCTCAAGCAGACTCCCTGCTGAGCGTTGAGCCTCATGCAGGGCTCAATCTCAGGACCCTGAGGTGTGACCTGAACCAAAATCAGGAGTCAGATGCCCAACTGACTAAGTCACCCAGGAGCCCCGCTTTTTGTTTTTAACACACTCTTTTGTAGCACTCATTATAACCAGACACTAGCTACTAGCAAGGTATTTTATCAGCTTGTATCATTTTCCCAGCTACTCCACCAGGCAGGCATTGATATTACTACTGATGCACAAAGCAGGTAATAACTTGCCCGAGAGCACACAGCAGTAAACTGTGGAAGTGATATTCAAACACAGGCAGACTGATTCCAGAGTAAGTGCACAGAACCACTATACTTCATTACTTCTGTAGTAATTCAACAAGTAGCCAGTTCTTTGTCTACATTTATGCCCCATCTATCTTTATATTTTCGATTGTTGCAAAGTGTATATGTATTAAACTGAACTCTAATTTTAGCCAACATAACTTGCATTTTTTTTAATGTATTCCCTGAACACAATCGAGTAATTGTGGTTCCACTGGTGGAGTAAAATCTCACGTGTTCAAATACAAATAGTTTTTCCCCCAAAATTTTCTCTGAGAACATACCTTACAATTTAATTATTCCCAGGTTTTTTTGGAGAAGGCAAATGACAAATAACCATTAACAGTGTTAGTTTTGGATGATCACAGAGGTTACCTATAATCTTTATGCTTTTTTTAAGGGGTCAAACACAGATTTACTTATTATCTTTGGGACTAAAACCTTCCAATTGTGTTAGATGCCATTTTACATAAATCTTGTATAGATCATTTTAAAAAGCAAGAAAGTGAATGATTACATTACAGAGATCACATACTATAAAAATTCTCATAACTAAAACAGACACAAACAAAAAAGAGCAACAACAAAACTCTGAAACTTTCCTAATGTTAATCAAATAAGAACTTATAACTTGGGATAAAAGTTCCATGAGAGCATCATATATTGATTCAAAAACTTTCTGTGTCAAATAAACTATGTAAACTAAAAGATGAAGCTTTCTAAGAAATGACAAAGATACAATGACAAAGATACAACTCAATTGATAACAAAGAAATTGATACTGAAGATGCATAAGAAGCATTTAAATAAAATTGTTTCGTAGAATGTGAGTGAAAAATGTTCCTAAATTGAAATATCATTTTTAGCATGTGACATTAACTCATATCTATAACTAAATTTTTTAAAAGAAGTACTAAAGGGGCACCTGGGTGGCTCAGTCGGTTAAGGGTCTGCCTTCAGCTCAGGTTATGATCTCAGAGTCCTGGGTTCGAGCCCCACGTTAGGCTCCCTGATCAGCAGGAGCCTGCTTCTCCCTCTCCCTCTGCCTCTCCCCCTGCTTGTGTTCGCTCTCTCTCATTCCCTCTCTCTCAAATATATAAAGTTTTTAAAAAATAAAAAAATAAAGAAAAGAAAAGAAGTACTGAAAAGAGACACCTGACCTTTTCCTGTGTAATCTTAAAAGTTTGTGTCCGAAATTTTTATGGTTATATGTGCTAATTATGCAGTTTATGATATAAAAACTTTAAGTGTGTATGATTTTAAGTATTTTATACATAGAAGTTGTTATTTTCTTTAGCTGCTGTCTTCATTGTTTGAACAGCAGAAATGAAATAAGGAGGCTTGCTTCACTAGCTCTTTGTCTAATTCTGTATTCTGTTGAGTACTGCTCATGATTAAGAACCTCAATAAATGTTAAATGACAATATTGACTCTTGTACTCTCCTTTTAAATATACTTACCCTTGAAGCTTGCAGTGAATATGTGTACTTTTATTTTTATTAGAATATACATATTTCACAATTTAAAAAATTTGTTGCCCAAATAAATGTTTGTATATGTTTTATGTGTGTGTGTATCTGTCAGTATTAACAATTTTAAGTTATTAGAAGAATTGGGCTCACACATTTATTCTTGGAACTTGTGTCAAGTACCAACTAAATATACTATAACCTATGTTGGAAATGTTTGGGAAGCACAAAATAATGAAGCTATAATATTCTTAAGAAGAGAAAAATAAGCCCCACCAACTATAGACATTGCCTTGGAAATAATAGTCTATCATTAAATATTTTATGAGTATTTCACATAAAAATAGTGTTTAAGAATGTGTTGCAAAATATAGGATTATGTTCTGGAGAAATGTGGGTTTAGACTTACTCAAGAAGATGATCTCTATGATGAAATTTACAGAAATTGACTGACACCAATGAACAATGGTCCTAGGGGGGCACATACCACAAGTGTTAGGAAAAAAACCCTTACAAATGACTAGAATTCTCACAGTACTCTTAAGTGATACAAAATAGGACTTGTCTGGCTGGAGAAATGAGTGTGTGTGTGTGTGTGTGTGTGTGTGTGTATACACTAGTGTCTTGGAGTTAAAACGAGATGGAGTTGAATATCAAATTAAGAATTTATGTTTAAACTAATACATAACGGAATGTCCACTGGAGATGTTTAGTTGAAAGAAGATATTTTATAGAAATAATGATGACATGAAAATGGCCTTTAAGTAAAATAATCTTTGTAACTGTGTATGTGATGAATTAAAGCAGCAACAAATCAGATTCTAGGCAAATCAGAATAGAAAGATGACTATGTCAGTATAAAGAAGGAGTCTATACATGAGATGATAATAAGAATACAATCATGGTGTCCTTCTTGGAGAAAAGTGGGGACAATATATAGATATATATAAATTGTCAATATAGTAGGGCTCTCCAGAGGTTTCATTTGTGATTGTTAATTATATAAAAATATCCACTAGTGAGCTTCAAATTTGCATTTTTCTTTAAATTAAGAAAACCACATTCCCCGTTTAATTACCAGATTTGTAAGAAAAAAAAAATTAGGTACAAAATTAGGGGTGGGGTAGAATTATATAAATCAGTCTCAGAAGTAAGATAAAATGCTCTCAGTCCTAAGTGACTGGTCCATAGCGCCACCTTGTGTTGATGATCCAGTTTTTCGGTTTTGTTTTGTTTTGTTTCCAAAGACTAATTTCTTTGTGCTAAACAAAACACGGAAGAAAATATGGGTGATTTTGCCCTAATTTCAAACTAGTGAGAACCATGAAATAAGTAAAAAATAAGTATTTTTACATAATTCTTATTCACTAGTCAGTTTTTTTGCTCACTCTGTTGCAAATTAGTGCCTTTTTTTTTTAAACTAAAATGTGGTCAACTACTGGGGCCATGGAAAGGAATATTAGGAACAGGTGGATTCTGTACTAAATCTAAGGGTAGAACTAAACAAAGCATGTTGTTTCAGAGAAATGGTAATCAAAGAAGGTACATGACCAGGGTATGCATATTATTATATAACACTACAATTAATTCACATTAGGTAATCTATTTTTTCCATTAGTACCAAATTACTAATATTATAATGGAAAATTTTTGTGAATTCACTGTTTTGGGAATGATTGAAATGGGGACTGATGAAATCTATCTTTACCAAGTCTTTTTATTTATATCTAAGCCTTCATTATTTGAACTAATTGTTGATTACTATTGCTAATCAACAGCCAAATTAAGTCTCTCTCCATTAATCCCTGCAGAGCCAGTAGAAAAATGCTTGGGGAAGATAATTTAGACAATAAACCACAAGCCCTATTTCAAAAGCTACTATCCAAAATTGTCTCACAGGCTACAAGTCTTTGGATTGCATACTTTTTCTTCCTAGAAAATTATAGTAGCTGTTTCTTTCCTATCTTCCCTTGTCTCAATGAGTGATTCATTTAAGGGAAAATAAGCTTGAATTGGCTTTTTGTAAAACTTTCCTTTCCTACTGTCGAATAACCTCTATGCCCTTAAATATAGGCTGCTATTAAATGAGAAAATAAAGATAGCATATGAAATTTATTTAGACTGTAGTCTACCAAGATACCTATCCCTGAAATAAAAGTAGAATCCTCAGATACTTATTCAAGTAAGTATAACTTCTTAATGAAAAACTTAGACATACCAACACGCCTCTAGAGTCTTTATGTAATTATGAAACAAAAGGTTTAATGTGTTTTATACATAAATATTTATAATTATATATATAAACTTTAATATATGTCTCGAGTGTATATATAATTTATATGTATAATATATGTACAGTTCTACTGAAAACTGTATTTCCTAAGGTTGAGTGATGTCCTGATAATGAATAATGAGATTCTTTAAGTGTCAATAGTAAATAACTGAAGCAACTTACCTATTAAGGATAATTTTAGATTCTATGTAAATTTTACTATAGGCAACCTTCTTCCCATCTAGCACATAAGTCAATAAAATTTTCATTTTTGGGTTTGAGTATGTTAATTAAAATTTCATACTCTTAAGACCAATTCAACAATATTCTTAATTATTGTCAAAGAATCTCAGCTCTTCATAAAACACATTTCATAAATGACAAACAAGGAATTTGTCACTAACAATTATTCTGGATGTCATGTCTTTCCTTTTCATCATAAATATTCTGTCATTCCTTTGCAGAATGCATATTTTTGTCTATTTGAAGTGCATTATTTTTAGGGGAAAGCTGCTCAACAGATTAGGGAATTTGAGCTAGCCAGTGGAGAATTTAACTACATAAGCCCACTACACCTAATTATAAAAGATGAAGGCTTTAAAATTTGCATAATTGCAACTATTGGTAGGGGTCGGTAACATATTTGCATTATCTACTTATGTTCCATACCAACATTTTTAAGCACCACTTAAAAAAAAAAAAAAAAGTCTGCTAAGTCAGATGCTTGTAGGTGTCAGAACGTTGTAACCTAAAATGCAGGCAATGCCTTTTTCTACCCACATGCCTGGGTTCTGACAGCTTTCTAAAATCAATTTCTAGGTTTTGGTACTATTTTATCTTCTGAATTTTGAAATAAACAGTCTTTCTCTCTACAACTGTATGCGGCAAGACAAATGCCTGGGGCTTCTAAACCAAGTCCAGAGTACTCATGTATCCCTTTTGCAAATAATCATTCCATGTGTTATCATTCATAATAATTACTATTTAAAAAATGGAATTCTCAAAATCAAAGTGCAGAGATAGTCAAGAATAGTGCTTGGTTATAAAACTTATATAAAACCGTGTCTATCCCATAATACAAGAACATTTAGTTCTTGTTAGAAGATGTTTAATGGCTCTTGACTACAATATTTAAATTTGAAATTTGTGTCCGATGCATAGGAATTAGAAACAGTTTTCTACATAGCAGTAGAATATTCCAGAGAAAGAAAGGGAGTTGCATTTCAATCGACACAAACATAATAATGCTAGAAAAAATATAGTTTTTAGTTTTTCTATTTCTCTTTCATCAGCTTTCATGGAAAATAATTAACAATGAGTATAAAATTATTTTTGTTGCAAGAGGGTCACTAACATTACATCTAGGAAATATAAGCCATCTAGCTATTGTTTCCATTGTGGTTTTAATTTACCTACTATGGTTTTAGAGGTGTCTGCTTCTCAACATTTTCTTCTCAAAGTGCTCTTTTCTTGCCTCACAACATAGTTTTTAATATTTAGTTGAAAGTGAATATTTTGGTTTATTTTAGTAAATCCATTTTAGTAGTTTACCTGTCCTTTTCCATGAAAACCAGAACTCTGGTTTTCACTTCTGTGCTGTCTCCGTACTGAAATATTTTCCCTCTAAATTCCTATTTTGATTTTTTGTTTGCTCATTTTTATGAAGTTCTATGCAGCTATCTATTCTTTATACCTAAGATAATAATGTTTAGTTTTTATTACAATTCTCTAGGCTCTGCTCACTTTCTATTTGATATTCCCACTATGGCTATAGTAGCATGTGGCATAGAACAGGTAGTCACTATTAGTTGAGCAAGTAAAGAAATAAATGAAAAGCACTTGATATTACTTTGAGGACAACTAATATTTACTAGTAAAAAATGTAGAAGTAGGATCTATCATATTAACTAGATTGTTAAGGTTCTGCCACGAAGGTATTATTTGTGAAATACAGTTGTAATTTTGTGGAATCGTGGAAAGACAATGGACTCTTGAGTCACAAAAAGCAGGTTTAATCCAGGTTTAATTTCTCTAAGTTCTATAAACTTGGGCAAATGATTAGACTTCTTGGAGCTTCAGGTTTGGATTCTGTAAAATAGGGGCAAAATATCTGTCTTATTGGATTTTAACGATAATTAGAAATAATATAAGCAAGGTGTCTGGACTTTGCACATAGAAGCTATCAAATTTATGGTACCTATTATCATCATAATTTTTATTAGCAAAATCTCAAAATTGATTTATCAACCCCTCTTTAGATTTTCTAATTCAATTATTTCAGAAGGTATTTAGATATTTAAACAATTGCAGCTACAAAAAGATCATTTCCCTAAGATTCTAGGATTCTTTTAGCTTACAAAGTATAAAGGCCCTTGTGATAGATGCAGAGACTTCCCCGGACACCACCAGTGCTCTTGGTCTCCATATACTGAAGTATTTTCGTGTAGACTGAAGAGCACTTGCTGAAAACTCAACCAGCCATTTTCCTCGGTGTCTCTGCCTGCAATGGAAAATGTCCCCTCTCCTCTGTCTCCATCCCCTTGAAGTCTGGCAGAGGCGCCTCTTGTATCAGGAAAATATTGTCATGGGGTGAGGAGAAGGAACGGAGCACAGCATAAAGGTATTTCTTCTAAGTATCAATCTACAAGTATTTAATTCAAAATGTTCAATGTCCAGGGCACTAATGTGATCACAAACTTCCATTCTCTAATACATAGCATCACAGGGGACATGTGATCACCTTGAATGTGACTTTTTTTAAACGTTTTGATAAAAGTTTAACATAAACTTACAAAATAATCATAGTCATGCAAAGAGACAGAATAGAGGACTAAAATCATAGAATATTAAATCTAGAAATGACCACTATTAGAAATCATTTTATAGGGGCGCCTGGGTGGCTCAGTTGGTTAAGCATCTGTCTTCAGCTCAGGTCATGATCTTAGGGTCCTGGGATCATCGAGCCCTGCTCCAGGCTCCCTGCTCAGTGAGGAGTCTGCTTCTCCCTCTCCCATGGCCCTCCCCCCACTCATGCACATGCTCTCTCTCTCAAATAAATAAATGAAATTTTAAAAATCACAAAACATTTTTAAAAAAGAAATCATTTTATAGATGAGAAAAGAATTCTCAAGGGATTGGATGACTTCCTTCAGCAGATTTGCTAAATGAGAATGGTGACTCCAGGATCAGAATTAGATTCTTTCTATGTATTGCTCTAGGTGTCTTCTACTAGACTATTCTTAAGCATGTACCTGTACCTGTGAAGCAAGTAAGGCTTATTGCCCCTCCAGGAACATAGTGACCTGAGACAGCTAGTAAGTCTCTTGAGTGCAAAAGAAGTCTAGCTCAGATCTGACCATCTGTGAAATCTCTTTTAGCTTCTATGTTTTTTGGGGGATTGTGTATTAAGTTTTTTATTTTAATTCCAATAGAGTTAACATACACTGTTGTATTAGTTTCAGGTGTACAATGTAGTGATTCAACACTTCGCTACATTACTCAGTGCTTTTTAACCTCTTACTTTCATCTTGTCTCCCAGTAGACTCACAGGTGCTATATATGATGCAACACTGTGTCTATTTGGAGTATACTTCTTTGATATTAAGAAGTTTCCAAGAGGGAACATTTTAAAACGAGTTCATACAAGTAAATGTGTCATTCTTGACCAGCTCAATGTTTAGTCAGATAGAGGGACTTAGAGATAACGAGTTAGGAAAGGGAGCTTGTAAAAAAAAGAAAGCATTTTATTTCCAAAATGAGTCATGCTTTGTAGAGTTAGAGTCTGGGGAGTCAAATGTCAATTTTTTTTAATTTATTTTTTTTACCATACAAATGTAACTGGAAGATAATGTATTCATTATAATGCTATATTCATAAAAAAACCCAAAACAACATTTGCTCACAAATCAAATATGACAAGAAGATGCATTTCCTCTAATTAAAATCATTTGTGATATCCTGGCAACTCCCAATGATTGAAATTGCCCAGGAAATGAGGCTGTTTTAATTGGCTCCTGGTGAATACGTCCATTTACTTCACACTTACAGCAAATCCTGAGATTTTTCACTTTCCTTGCCTACGTTTCCTTCAGCTTCTGCTCTCCTGAGGTAATGTTCAAGCCCAGCATTTTCTGTAACTTGATTCCTCAGCACTTTCTAGGACAGAAAGGTATCAATGAGCCTCTAGTTTTATTGTTAACTCCTTCAGAGTAGAAAAGAGCCTTTTTATCATTTTCAGTCATAGAAATAAAAAGCATATAGCCACATTTTCTTTCACATCAAGTCAGAATATCACCATCAAGTATGACAAAATCTAGACTCACATTTCTCTGAGCATCCAAAAGAAGTGCATGTGCGTGTGCGTGCTGTGTGTGTGTGTGTGTGTGTGCATGTGCGTGCTGTGTGCGTGTGTGTGCGTGTGTGTGTTTGTGTATGCGTGCGTGTGTGTGCTGTGTGTGTGTGTGTGTGTGTGTGTGTATTTCCTGTCATATCTTCACCTTGATAATAACAATAGCGTATGGCTCTGCACGAGTGTTTTTCTCACTGCAGATTTTGATTTGCTGGTTTTTGAACCCTTGACAAATTTGGTGACACTGTGGCTGATCCACTTTATCCCTGCTTTGTTTGGGCATGGTCTTGCTCTCTGAGGCTCCACTTCCCCGTTTCATTGACTTCAGGAAAAGGTTCATTAGGCCTGATCTCGCTTAGTCTTTTTTCTTCCTCCCCTTTCTTCTCTCTTCTCCACGCTGGACTCTGGGGCTCTTTATTCCTCAGGTCCCCTGTAGGTTAAGCCTAAGCTCTTAGCCTCTCTTCTCTTTAACTCACAGTCAGCGTTGGCATCTGTATTCCGTAACCCTCCATATAAATAAATAAAAGCAGGTACCAGCCTCCCAAATCTCCAGGTCTAGCCAGACAAACAGCTTGAGACACAGCTCCTGTCACAATTTCATATCACCTTGGAGCAAAAACTCCCCGATGCCATTGAGATGCATCTGACTGTAACTTAAATTCCCTGGTGTTTAAGTCTGCCAGACTCCTACAAAGCTCTACATAACCTACAAATAATTAACATCTAAAGAAAGACAAATTATGGGCATAAAGGATGCACTAAGGCAGAAGGAATGGATGTACCTGTCCATGGGATAATTAAGAGTTTCTGTGGAGATTTTTATGCTTTTGGAGGGTCTGACCTGTCAGTAGACAACAGTTTGAGTAGTTGGATGGGTAATTTGCATTTGCCATGATTTTTCATTCCTCATTCAGTGTATCCATGATTCTCACGCTTTATAAAAATTCTGCGTTTTTCAAATAGTATGCTCCTTTGAAATTATTCCAAAATGATGATTGTTTGAAAATGAAACCCGTGGGGGGAAGGGCAAGTACTGTAGCTCTTGTGAAGTTTTGTTTCTGCCTCTGTTTTTAAACTTGAAGTTTACACAAAGGTGAACTATTCATTTTACCAGTTCATAAAACATTATCATTCTCGGTGTATGTAAGTCCCCTATCTTGGTGATTTGGTTGGTTGGTCATCTGATTATTTTTTTTAAGTTCCCTTTCCCCCATTTGTTCCTTAACCACACTCATCACTCCCTGAATGGGCAACCATTTGAATGTGTAAAGGCTTTGTATTATAGCGTGTTCTTGCAAAATGTGCATTGTGTTACGTGCATATATTTTAAAATAAATAACTTTATCTAACTCTGTTTCCTACTTTTACCTTCTGTTTTTAGCAGCCTGTTTTTAGATATATTACTAGTTCATTGTTCGTAAGGGTTCCCAGTGCTCATGCTGTGCACCTACCACATTTTGCCTCTTCATTAGAGGTCTGAACTTTATTTATGAATAAAGAAAAACACACAGATATCCTAAAGGTTTTTCTTTTTTTTCCTTCCTCTGGGAGTTTTTTTGTGTCCGTGCTGGGTGAAGGGGCTATCATGACCTAATTTAAGGATGGAAACAAAAGGAGAAAGGATGCGAATCACAATTATGAATTGTTTGGAATAAATAGGATTAAGGCTTAGATGTTTTAGATTCGATATTGTATAGCAGCAGGGCAAGCTTACATCTGTTCAGACTTTCTAGATGCTAACCATGGCTCATCTACTCACCAACTTTGTAAACTTAGGTAAGTTACTTAACCCTTTAAGTATCAGTTTCTTCATCTGTAATATGGACCAAAAACTTATGATGTACTATATGTTGGCTAACCGAACATAATAAAAAATAAATAATTAAAAAACAAAATTAAAAAATAATAATATATTTCTTGTACCAATCCAGATAGACTATATTATGCTGCTATAACAAACCACCCCCAAATCTCAAGGGATTAAAACCGCAGAAACTATTTCTTGCTCATGTTACGTGTCTATCTCTCAGGGCTGTCTGGGAACTCTCCTCCATGTTGCTTTCATCCTCACCACAGGATCTTGGTTGATGGAGCAACCACCATATAGATTTCTGGTTGCTGAGAGAGAAGGAAAGGAGAGCTCTGGAATCTCACAGAGTGGATTACTCAGGCCACAGGTAACAACTATACTTCTGCTTACAAGTTCTTGGTCATAGGACCCTACTTAGCCCCAGAAGGTCATAAAGGAAAATCTCCCTAAGTGCCCAGAAGTTGGAGAGCCTGAAATAGTCAGTGAACATGCTTAATGGCTTCCGTATGCCTCACATAATTGTTTGAGGATTAATGGGGTTATTTCTTATGAAGTGGTTAGCATAATACCTAGAGTACAGTAGACACTGAATAAATACTAGCTGTTATTTTATAGTACTTAATAAGATATATAAAGCCTTTCATGTTTTCCCAGTACTCCCTAAACACTGCATTATATCATTTCCAAGTCTTTTCCCCCTTCACATCCCATTAGAGAAATAAGCCAACACTCCCTTTCAGGTGAGCAGTATCTTTCAGTATCTTGACCCTCACTCCTTTTCTCTTGGCTTTTTCCCAGCCACTGATTCCTTGCCAATTCTGCCATCATAACTATATCTTGCCCCTTGGATCTACTTGTGCTATTGGTCTTGGTGACAATTGGCTCACAGCTGTATTTACTATAGCTTTATTTATATGTTTTGTCAAATAAATAAAATATTGTCTAAACCAGCACTTTTTTAAGACTAAAAGGGGGGCAGTAAGTCAAAACCGGGAATGTTTCAGGGAAGATTAGGTGGATAGTCACTCTACATTGCTGATTTTAGCAAGAAATTAACAGGCTGCTTTAACAGCTTGCTGTGGTCCCTTTATTCCATAAGGTGTCAGCTCACTAGACTCTTTCTAGCCTTGAGGATTTTCACATTTTTCAAGATAACCTCAAGCACCACTTTTGCTGGGCATCCTTTTCCAATTTCCTCTTTCCTCCAGTCAGTGCATTCTTTTCCAAAGCAAGAGGAATATACTTCACATTGTATGAAAATTGTTTACATGCTTATCTCCTAAAGCTCTGAAGTCCTTGAACACAGGGATCTCATTTCATTAGTCTTTGTATCCCTAGGAACCTACAAAGTCCTGACACATGGTAAGCAATCAATGTTTGTTGCACGGATGAATGCAGTCCTAGAAATGTAATACCTTAATTAAGGAGACCAAATCTTTAATGGGTTGGGAAGTGGGTATTTTAGCCATTGTGGGAGAAGAGCTGGAGACAGATTTTGAGGAAGAAGGTATTTCAGTATTGTCTTAAGACTTCTTGTCAATCAACGTTTTTGTTTACATTCAAATGCTTATTCTAATTGATTCCTAGCAGCATTTGAAGTCCGTAGTTTGTAAGAATTACAGTGCTCTAATACTATCTCTATAGGCTGGTTTTAGATGTTCAAAAACTGCAGATATTTTATTAATAATAATAGTAGTACTAATAATCACATGACTCTTTAGAGAATTTAGGCCCTTTAATAAGCTGGCACTTTTTTTTTTTTAATTGAAAAAAAAAAAAGCCCACAATCCCATCACTGACAGAATTTACCTGACTTCCTAAAAAGGCCTTCGCAAAAAGGCTGGTGGTAAAACTTTTTAAAAAGACCAAAAATTTGCACAATAGTTCCATAGCCTCTGTAACTCGCATTAGGATCCATTTTCTTTATATTATGCCCCCTTTATTTTCCCACCCAAGGCATTCCATTATTGCAAGAACCCCTCTACCCCCAACACTAGCCTCTTGCACCTCTGATGCATGCATCTACATTCACGGGGCCAGTGCCTGCAAACCAATAATTAGATCACATGATTCCCTTTATCAAAAATTATTAAGGTGGATCTTTATCATTTGAAAATTAAAGGACAGCCTGTCATTGAAATCCTTCATCAGTTAGATCCAACTTACCTTCCCAGACTCAAGACCTACTACCTTTCACCAGAATTCCTACTCTTTAGTGACGCAATTGCCTGCCTAAATGTACTAGGTACTTGCACAACTCTGTCTTTTTTCCACGTTGTTTCTTCCTTCCTTCTAAAAAAAAACTCTACTTTTTCAGTATTCAACTTAGATGACACACTCTCCTTCCATTTCATTTCCATGTATTTACAAATTTTACCTTTGTTTAGCTTTTATATCTCAAATGGATTTTAAGTTCCTTGACAATTTTTATGTCTCACTTATATTTATTCCTTTTAGCACCTAGTTAAGCTTCTGCATATTATCATTACTGGTTTTTAAACGGATTTGAATTAATTGTTGTAAAATGACTTATTGCATTAGAGTTCCAATTCTGAACAAAGACAATTTTTTAAACTGTCATACGTGGGGGATGGACTGGACTTTCACAAGAGTTTCATCTTTCTCAAATGATTTTACCCAGGTACATATTTCTAGGCTGAAATCAATCTTTCTTATTTCTTGATTTCATTTTTTTCTTTACATCAAGATTTATTAAAAAAATAGAATATGCTCTATACAAATATAAAAATGTTTTGCAAAGTATACACAATGATCATGAACTTGAAATTGTTAATATTATTTGACACTAAACGTCTAATAATAATATAAGGTGATGCATAATGCCTATAATAGTGACATCTGGTGGCTCATAGGAAATGTTACATTAATCTACCAATTTTAATTTCTACATGTATTTCTATTCTCATAAGATAGTTGCCTTTGTCCCTGTAAATTAGTCTTAGTTTTTCAAAATATTGGCTTTGTGTGTTACTGAGAAAATTAATATTATGCTATATGTTTTATTCTCTAATATGCACAGGTCTTAAGTACACATGGTTAGTTAGTAAAAGGCTAAATTGCAGGCCTGAGTTCTTCTTATGAGTACAGGAGGGAGAAGGTGGAAGAATGAATTAATAGCAACTGTAATTCGTATTACTGTAACTCTGAGTACAATACTCCCTAAACATCCCTGGTCACCTAGAACATATATGTCAAAATCTATCTTTTGTACCTAGTTGGTGGAACAACGATTTAAAAAAAATAGAAGATTGGAGTTCCAGACCAACTCTACCCCTGCTGAATTTTGTGACCTTGAATCAGTCCTTTAATTCCTTGGGTCTCAATTTTCTCATTGGGAAGATTTAGACTAGATATCCTCCATCTTGAAAATTCTTAATGACAGGGACTTAATAGATAGTGATGGTTAATTACAATGACATAGCTCTCCTCTGATATTTGGCTTTTGGTGCATAGAGGATAAGTATTTTTAAAAATGATAATAAGGCTTCTTCACATTTATATTCAGTATTCATGTAACATCCATTATCAGAGTACCCAATGGGATAACTCAAGATTCCCAGGACCACTGGCAAGGAGCCAAAGCTATTACAGTCACATTTGTGAATAAGTTAGAAACAGCTTAGGCTCAATTTCTCACACTCAAGAATTGACTAAATGTACCTGCTGCTCTATCCTCATTCAGTAATTTCCAAAGTCTATTAGAGAATAGATTCATTAGAATCATCTGGGCACTTGTTCAATATATGTCTCTCATGCGCCCCACTAAACCTACCGAAAGGAGATGACTGGAAGCCATATTTTTAACAAACTCTCCTGATGATAAGGATGGTTATCCTGGTTTGGGTACTACTTACTATCACAACCCAGAAACCACTAGATTCAGACAGAAAGGGAAACTGGTACCATCTACTTGATAAAAGACAAGCTCCTTTAAATCAGGACTTATAAACTGAAGTGTCTACAGGGCTCACCCAAGTAACTTAAATGGGAAAAAATGGCCAAGTAGAAATTAAGGAGAACTCGGGAGAACATGCCCCATGTAAAGTAGATAGCTTTTCATTAGCTCAGTGGTTGCCAGGAGGCAAGCTTCCCAGGGTTGCCCTGTGCTTTGTAAAAAGAAGATGGAAAATAGGATTCTTACGTGAAATCTCCAATATGTAGGAGTTGGAACTAATTCAATGTGAGCCAAATGAAACACATTTGTGGCTTCAAGTTTATATTCTCTATTCGTGATCCAATTCTCGCTGTGCCCTCTGCATCACACTTCTCTCTTTTTCAGCTCCACTGCATTTTTCAGTCTAATGTGTTTAACCAGCCTGACGATCCTACAGAAAACCCCGTATAGAATGGCTATTCCATCTTTTCTGTTGTCATATCCTTTCAAATTCTTCTAAAAATTGTTAAAACCTTGTTTCTTCCATAAAGTATTTTGGAATCGCACTTTCTAAACCATTGCCAGTGCACTCTTCTCAAGCATTATGCCCAAATATCTTTTCCGAGTCCATTATTTAACCAATATTATTATAGGTGTTATTCACCCTCACATAATACTCTTATAAGCTTTAGCTTAAATAAGTGGAGATAATATTTCCAATAATAAGTTTTCATTAGTGACTAAGTATATTATATACAATTAGCCTTCACATATAAATTTCAATGTTTAAACCTTATTATTTATTCCTTATTGAGTGCCTATTACTTGCTTACCATTACCCTGATTAAAAGCAAATACTGTGAATAGCTGTCTTCATTCTAAAGCAAGAGTCAGAATGTTGCAAATAAACGAAAAGGACTTTTCCCAATAAGAAAATTGAAAAGAAGCTTTACAATGAGGTGTTCCTGTGAACCTGGATCCTAAGACAGTATGAAAGAAAGCCTCTGCGGCAAGCGGCAAAGCAAAAGACTTAAAATAGAAACCCAGAAACTTTTCATAAAATAAACACTACACCTTATGCTAGAAAAAAATTCTAATAATTAACCAAAGGTAGTTAGCCAACCTTTTTGTTTGTTTTTCACTTGATTGTTTTTCGTCGTGATGAGTGGTTGCATCAGGTTTCCAGGTGACAAGGAATCCCTTCAAATTCCCTGAAGAGAAAGAAAGGAAAATAAAAGCATATTACTCTGAGAGAAGATCCCTAATAACAGTATGAGGACTGAGGCACACCAAAGCACTATCAATTATCTCCACATATTCGAATTGGTCATCCAAAGGGACTTCGGGATTTATTGTAACCTGGAATGCATCCAAAAGCCACTATTTCTGAATACGTGACATATCACCAGGACTCATATCATTGTAAAATGATATGACTCGATTAATTTGAATGAAGATAAAAGATATCTAAATTTTATGTCCTATAATAAGCATCACTGATATGACACATTAATAGAATTTATAGAGGTTGATGATTTATTGAATATTAGCTACAATCATAGCCTTATATGAGATGATGGAGAAAGAATAGAAATAAAAACAAAAGATCATTTCTACTCTAGAGTAGCTTAAACTTTATTTTAAAAATACAAATTAAGTATAGGCATAAAGATACCTTAGAACAAAGTAGAATTCCAAATGAATTGTGTATTTTGATGAGAATTTGGTCCACTGAGTTTTGGGGAAGTAAAGATTCAGAGTACAGTGGCAGTTGCTAGGGAAATTAAATGAGCTATTTTTAAATTGTCAGCATAGCTAACTAAGTTCAAGTCTTCTAATTCATTCAATCATTTATTCATTCAACAAACATTTGTTAAGTGCTTTTCTGCATTTTTATTAAGAGGCAATGCATTCACATGGCTCAGAAATTTAAAAAAATGTATTAAGTGTCACTACTGCTTCATCCTCATATAATCCCATAAGTGATCATTTTTATTAATTTATTTCTTATCCTTAGAGTTCATTTATGCAAATGCAAGAAAATATTAATGTGATTTAGTAGATTAAGCCCTTTAGTATACAAAAGATAGTGTATTGTAAACGCTGGTCTTTATCTTACTTTCAGTTTTATAAAAGTCTCCTATAAAATTGAATAATATCCCACCCCATGATTATACCATTGATTAACCCATCCCCTCTAGATGGATACAGGTTATATCCAATTTCTTGCCAATATCAACAGTACTAACTTTGCTCCGATAATAATCTTGTAGATGAGTGTTCTTATTCCTTGCCTTTTTTTTTTTTTTTTAACCAATCTCCTTCAATAGATTCTAACACTCTACTAACACATACATTACCATTTGTTCAAGAGAAAAGAGGGTTAGGACTGGGTCCATGGAGCAAAAAGTAAAAGAAGAGAAGAGGCGACAGAACAGAAGACGTGGAAGAGTGGAGAGGCTCTACTCTGAATACTGCCTCTTATTGGAGCATTATTTCCCTTTCTGGGGGAGCAGTAGTTCTGAAACTAAAATATTATCCAATTGTGAAAACTAAAAATCCTGCCATGGCTGACTATAAAATATAAAGGAAAATAGTAAAAAAAAAAAAAAAAAAAAGCTAAGCCGCCTTTGATGATATACGTATACATATGTACAATTTTATGTACATATTTACATGTGAAATTATATATACTTCTGTTACATGTTAAATATAACATATAATTTTAAACTTGATATATATATGTATATTATTGCTGTTAGTAACATCCCTTAACGTAAATCACAGCACGAATTATCCTCCATTTCCTTTGAAGCAATTTTAAGAAACCTTAGTGCAACTTAAGGGAAAGATGACATTTTTGTCTATCCACACCTCAAATGATCATTTTTTTCCTAGTAATAACCATCTTTTCTATCTTAATCTCTTATTGGTATTAAGTTGTGGATCATTACACAGTCAAAGTGTTAACTGAATCATGTCATGTCCCATGGAGTTTTATCACGTTTAAATTTTCAAAACTTGACTACATGCAGGAAAATGAAAGGTATTAAAAAAAACCAAAGCCCAGGTTCTTCCCAAGCTCTGACAGCTTGAAAGGAACTCCAACAGAGAAACAAGTAAAATGAAAACTCCTGGAGCCTTAGCCCACCCATACAAGACTCTAATTGGCAGCCTTCATAGGGAATTTGTCAGTCATTCCAGTCCCATATACTGTATTTCCTGATTAACTTTGAAAACACGGACATTATTGGACACTGTAATATGTCTCAAAATAAAAATAACAGTTAAATATTTTACAAGAGTGTGCATCCAATGTCTACATTTATTTTAAAACACACTTTTTACATATTTCTTTATCACCTTTTGTTAGAACTGTTGCTTGCATATCTACTTCAGATCCTAGTCCTTTTGCAAATGAGATCATGTTCATGGCTCATTTAGTAAATTTATCTTTTAAAAATGCCTCTATCTAAATGTAAAATATTTCAAAGCCCTTCTCAGCAATGTGGGTGCATAAGAGAACACACCTGACATACATTTTTGAAAACTTAAAAGATCTTTTGCTAATTGAAAAAAAAAATTGCTGCTTCTTTAGAAGATCTCAAAGAACTTCAAAATTATCTGGTTTTAAAATCCTGTACACTTGTGAGGAATCAATATTATTTTGAAGAATATGTGACTTCAGAAAGCTCAGAGTCAGTGGTAGAGCTCAAAATAGAACCAATGAATCTTGGCTCTCAATTTGTGTCTCTAGCTAACCACATTAACTGGACAATTTTCTTTCATCTGTGTATTATTAATAACATAATATCCTATGACACAACAGACTAATAGCCTCTTTGGAGAATTACCTTAGAGTTATGTGGTACACCTTTTTAAAGAACATGTTATGTGCAGATATATATATCTCATGACTGTCACGTAATTAAATAATTGCCGCCTATTTAGATGAAGGTTTTCACTTTCAATACTCTTAGTCTTATAAATAGGTATAAGCCACTTGGAACAATGATACATCTTAAATTTACAGAGTAGCTTTTCTTAAAGAAACTCCAGTTTTCTCATACCCAGATACCTCAAGAAAAGGAAGGTATTTAGGACTTCCACATCCTAACTTTATTTTAGGTTTGAGTTTCTGGGTTGAATAAATTACTGCCTCTGGATCCAAAGGAAATTAGTATTAGGCAGGACTTTAAACCCAGGCTATTCAACTTTCATTCAAGACCAGTGAGTTTTCCAACTTGTATGATTTGTGCTTAAAGTTTAGTGCTGTTAGCTATTCAAGTATCATGATAACTTCACTATATTTCATACATTCAAACTCTTCCCTTAGTGGTAATAACAATGTGCTGTTAGGGTTTTCTTTTTCTCTATTTCTAATTTCTTCTATACCTTAAATGAAAGTTTTCCTTAACAGTCTTTCCTTGAACTTCCTCCTTTCTTTCTGACATAAACTTCCATGGCGCAATTATTACTAATGCAAAGCTCTGTCCAACATATATAACACTAGCTTCACCTTACTCCTGAGAGTTCTTTGCTTTCTAGCCATTTCCTTCCTGGTTTTCATTAGCAGCTCAAATTCAACATGTCCTAAGCTTTCCTTAGCTTTTTGCTCTTGAAGGTATCAGCCGCATATACTCTGTAATCCCATATGCAAAAAAAAAAAAACACCTAGTTTCTTTACCAGATTGTTTTATAATTATATCTTAATAGGTCTTTTATCCAGCGAAGCTGCAAGTTCCTCATGAACACGGTCTTATTCATCTTTGTTGTCCTGGTAGATAGCACAGTAGAGCACTTGGCAGATGTTCAATTAATTTTTGGCGACTGACTGAATGAATGATCATTGGGTAAAGGTCTGGTAAACTTTCAGGTTATATAAGACGGAAGGAGATCAATTTCATGCAAGAAAAATAATGTAAGCTTTGCCTTTTAAAAAGTTGCCAGAGAATGAATTATTAAAATCCACTATATTAATATACTAGAACACCATTGCAATGTGTATCATTATTATGTAGTTTGGGGATATAATTTTAATAAAATTATATTCTCTTGATGGAGCAGCTTCAACAATAGGTGTTAGTCTCTTAAAGTCAGTCTTAGGAAGGACCTTCATTATATTCAAGTTTATGTTAGTAAAGTGCTAGGTATTTATAATTAAGAAAGAAATACAATTAAGACAAAAGCATTTCCAATCAAATAGGATTTGATTATCCATTAATGCTAAATGGGAGGTTCATGACCTGAGCCTAATGGGCCCTTTACAAGTTGTAGCGGACAATTAAACAACTCAGCAGTGAAACTGACATTGAAGAGCAGATTTTGCCTGCCAGCCACTCCCAGGGTTTAGATTTCACTGGATCATGTTCCGAAAGGTCAGCACTGGCCAGATGACCAGTCCAGAACTGCAGATGGCAATGTGGTCACCTGACCACTCTGGGGCTCCCCAACCTGCTGCGCAGGCTCAAGTTCACTGAAAGGTCATGGCAGGCCCTGTGTCACTCCTCAGGAATACCGTAATTACTGGGTATGCTCTCTTCTCCATTATGTGGAATAAGGTAGATAATTTTGGTCTCCCAGCCAGAGGATAAAACACCAACAGTGTTTTAACAGTTGCAAGATCGCAGCTTAGCTGTAGGAAGCAGCCCAATGTGGGCCAGCTTCCCTCAGAGGAATGTCCAAGTTCTGTAAACGAATCAGCACTGACATGCTTGCCAGAAACTTGGGAGATATAACACCTGCATTCAAGTCTACTATGCCAATTACAAGCCTTACATCCTTGTGCCAGTCATGTCATCTCCTTGAACCTCAGTTTTATCTCGAGCTCTAGAGGGGAGAAAATAGGATTGTACCTCTCCTGCCCTGACAACTTCAGAGAGTTGAGAAACATAGCATGTAAGTCATTGCCAAATATCTGGTGACACACACACATACTACCCATTTTCTTTGTGTTTGAATGAGTCTTTGTATGGTTTTCCAGAGGAAAAAAGTGAAAAAAATGTTTTTCTTACTTTTTTTTAAGATTTTATTTATTTATTTATTATTTATTTATTCGACAGAGAGATAGCCCAAGTAGGCGGAGCGGCAGGTAGAGAGGGAGAGGGAGAAGCAGGCTCCCCACCAAGCAGGGAGCTTGACACGGGGCTCCATCCCAGGACGCTGGGATCATGATGCGAGCTGAAGGCAGACGCTTAACCGAATGAGCCACCCAGGCGCCCCTGTTTTTCTTATTTTTAAGCCATACAAGTTAGGCTTAATGAGCATGCGAAATTGCATTTATTAACCCTAAACTCTTTAAAAAGAGACCCAAAGCAGAACAAGTTGACCTAAGAAAATCTTTGGTCAGTGATTCTCTTGCTCAAATGTTGCCCAACCTAGTAGGGAAATGAAACTAACTTTAATTTTGAATATTTTTATACCCTCAGAATCAGAATTAGGAAATATATGTTTGAATGTGGCTTGGAACTATCGTATTATTTATGTTCAAATGGCATTTAAGAAAGAAACTATAGGATATAATCACATAACCTCTCTCCGGTTCTGCTATTTTTTGACAAGACAGGTTGTCTGTAGTGTAACTCTCCCTGCTTCAATATGGTGTTTTGTTTGTCCACAGTCTCCGCCTCTTGGACTTTCCTCTCTCGAGGTAAATGGAGCGAGATTATACCCATAATATGAACTGCTCATCTGCACACAAGAGAGAGACAAAGCTGGATTCCCAGGTGGTGCTGAAATCTTAAATAGTGAGGTTATTCTTTTCTGAAAAGCCTCTTAAGAATGATCAAAAAAGGACTGTAGATCTGGAAACAACCCCTACAACCCAGGGATGAGCCTTTAGCTGAGATTCTGAAAAGTTTGCTCACAAATGTCATTAGCAAACAGTTTCATCTGGAGGGAAAATTTTAACTTGTTTATTTTGAATTATAGTGTACTAAGGAAGAACTCAACATATTTTAACTTAGAACAAATGTGAAAAAAAATTAATATATTCGTTTGAGACAGTTTTCACCAGACAAAAATCAAATTCACCTTGGTACTTTCGAATTCTGCCCAATTATATGTCTCTGCCCTGAGAGAACAGGGGCATGTATCTACAGCTAATATAGCCTTCTCTGAAAGTTTTCAAGGAGAACAATCAAGAACACAATGAACAAGAGGGCAGAAGTACAGTCCTCATGCCTCCAGTTGGCTTGGCTTGGCTTCAGGTCCTGGGAAATTGAGAGAATGCTGATTTGCATGGTTGATGCAGATCAAAGGGAAGGCGGGGTGCCCGGTTGCCCTGTTGCTTGTGCCCGATAAATACTTCTGGTTCCTTAGAGTAGAAGCAAGCAGAAAATAATTAGATCAGTTGTCTCATCGAAACTATAAAGCCAGAGTTTCTACCTTGTTTTTGTGAAAATTGGAGAACAAGGCAAATTTTGTAGCATGCAGGAAAGGAATAGTTGTAGAGCTAGAAATAGACAGTCACTGCTAGTTCCTTAAGTGTCCCCTTCTAATGTGTGAGCTGTCAGCATTCTGAGTATCTTATGTTCTTTGTGTTGTGCCTGTTCTGCTATTGGCTTCTAAAAACGACGTCTATACATGTGTGGCTAAAACTTCCCTCTCGTGGGTATCTCCTGTCTATACTGGTGGAAGCATTTGGCCCCAAGAACCTGGATTTCTGTTTGTTCACCTAGCCACCCACCTATACACCTCCCCTACTGTTTCTGCCTTCTTAACCTCTCCCAAAACTCCAGTCACCACCACCTTTTGCTGCCAGGATTTATTCGCCCCCAGGGAACTATTGGGGCAGCCGGTGGAGATAAACTGTACCTGGTAACTCCTTCTTCTTCTGTATTTTGCACCTTAAGGGTGCTTCAGTTAGAAAAGGTATGCTCCTATGGAGGCTGCTGTAGAAATATTTGAACTGTATGCAAATCTGTGACCCCCTTCCTTCCTGAAGCCAATCCTCTTTTTTTTTTTTTTTCAGCCTAAGTTTCTGTTCAGACCCACACCACCCAAGCCTGGCTTGCAGGGTCAAGCTGTTGTTTCATAGTGGGAAAAAGCTGATGAAAATCCTTCACACAGAGGTGTTAAGAGCTTAATGATGAATACTCCCTTGAGTATCTTCATTTTGAAAGAGATTGCCTGGAGAGGTTATTGATTTACACAGAGAAATGGATTTCTAATCCTGGAATTTTGTCAAGAGAAGGGAAAGAGATTGACTTGGGTGGGGCTGGGGATCATTTTTTGTTTTGGAATAACTCCAGAAATTAAACAGAAACCTCCACCTGATGTGTCCTGATGAGGTGGACCAGGTTACGCCAGTGCCTTTGACTCAAATACAGTGATGACCTTTGATAGAGGAAAGGGGAGAGAGGGCTGAGGGGAGAAAGAAAGCTGGAGCTACAGTCAGCATCACTTCACAGTAATGTAAAGGGGACAGAGAATTCCACAAAGTCAGCCCTGTGAGGAAATGGGTTTCAATTAGCAATAATCGCACCTTGGATAAACCTCATTGGCTATGATACTGCCACTGTGCAAAGCTAGGAGATGGGTTTCTAGGCAAATATTTGGGTTACTTGGGCATAGTACTATAACCATTGAGTTTGGCAACTGAACTAGATTAAAATGAATACGTTTAAGCAGCATTAAATAAAAATAAAGTACTATCTTAAAAATTGCATAATTAATCTAATCAACTGTAGTGTCCTCTTAATTGTATTTCTGTGAGACCTTAAAAAGTGTCATCTGCTATAGATTATGACTCAAAGAAAGAAAGAAAGAGAGAGAGAGAGAAAAAAGGAAAGAAAAGAAAAACCAAACAGATTAGGTTGAAATGAGATCACTGTAATCGGGTATCAAAGATGACTTGTAAAAATAGCTACCTCCTATCCAGATATACGAGTGCAGGATGAACAAATAGCAGTAATAGTGGTAATATTTATTTAAGATAATGGTGGCGGTAAGGATGATCACATAGCACCATTCTGAATCCTTACATCACTAGATCATCACAGCAATGCTATAAGGCTAATACTGTTAGCATTTTAGAGAGGAGGAAAAGGAAAAAGTTGATGGACTTATGGTTAGCAAGCGGCAGAGCCAGAAGTAAGTACAGTAGTTCTTCGGTTTTTCTTTAATGTTCTCTGAAGCTCCATAGGAGGCTTTCAATGCAAGGTTATCCTAAACGTTTGCTGTGCTTTTAAACCCTCTTTAATTGGCCCCTTTGTTTCAGTGCTGTAGGATTTTTTAATGACAGAGCCCAAATAATGACAAATCCTCACAATATTTGCAAATCCCGCAAATCAATACTTCAAAGGGAGGTAGAACCAGTTGCTTTGGGGATTTAAACAAAAGGAGAATGATTTCCTAAATCAATCAGTCCATTGCCATACTTTGCTTGCTTGAAACAACAATGACAACAATACTACTTAAAATTCTTTGTTTCCAAGTTTGGAAGAGACACTGGAGATAATCTTGTCCCTTGCCCACACTTTACAGATGAGAAAACTGAGGCCCAAAGAAAAGCATTAACTAATTTGCTCAAGGTAATACAATGATATGAAAGGGACTAATTTTCCAGAAAGTAGTTTTAAGTGGCATTCACCATTGTCTTTTAGTGATTTGTGATATAGTTAATCTAGGTTACTGAGGTGACTGGTATAGAATAGGCATTTTGCAACTTTTTGTTAATCTTCATCCTTTTGCTCAACTTTGGCTTTTGCTCAAGGCTCCAGAATCATTACTTTTGTTACATGAGAGTAAACAATAGATTTTTAGATAGTTATTCCTCCTTTACTGTATCTCTCCCATCTTCATTATTCTTCTTTTTTAAAGATTTATTTATTTGAGAGAGAGAGCATGCAGTAGGGAGGGGTAGAGGCAGAGGGAGAAAAAGAATCTCAAGCAGACCCCCCCCTGAGCTTGAGACCCCCAATATGGGGCTCCATCTCCAGACCCTGAGATCATGACCTGAGCTGAAATCAAGAGTGGGTGGCTTAACCGACTGAGCCACCCAGGCGCCCCTGCTATTCTTTGCTGAAGAATGAAAGCCTTTAACAAGTTTGCTTTTTGAGGGGAGGAATCATTCTTTTCTTTCCTTCCCTTACTTGTTTAACAATGCTTCATTTCTAGGACCAACAAAGAAACCATGGGTTAAGATGTTTAGTTAATGAATTTTTTACTCCTTTTCTTATAATCAACTCCCGAGTTCTAGAATTATTTACCCATCTTACGCATTAAATTTTGTATTGAATTATGTGTGTGTATAAATATGTAGTTATGTATATGCATAAGTGTATATGTGTTTAATACATCCCCCCCACCACACACACACACCACATTTTTCCTAGGCCTAGTACCATCTGTGAGACGTTATAGAGCCTAGATTTTGGATTCAAATGTTAGCGCCAACTCTTAGTGTGTAGATAACTTTGCACAATTTACTTGCCTTCTTCACTCTCTTGTGTCTCCCTATGTAGTTAGTAATAGCATTTTTTTCAAAGCTATTCTTAGGTTAACAGATATATGTGATTGTGTAGAGTCTAGCACAATGCCTGGCATATAGTCAGTGATCAATAAATGCTGTTATTATTTTTGCTTGGCCTATAGTAGGTCTTCAATACATATTATAGTGTTATTATTATTATATATTATGTCTCTGACCATTCAAGATTTCTCTCATTACCATAGCAACAATGCTTTATAACTACCACCATGTAACTTCAGTCTTTAAATAGAAAAATAAGCAGGATGTATTATACTGTGAGGATTGTGCAAGATGATCCACATACAACTGTCATATAAAGTGCTCAATAAATGTTAGATAGCATTATGGTGTTGTTTGCCAACATAACTGTTTTATGAGGCTTGCTATGCATATTTTCCTTCTCTAGCTGCTTTAGCTTCCTAAGGAGGTGAATCAGCTTAGTTCTTCATTCTAAAAGAAATAGAAAACCACTAATTATTTGGAAATCTTAGTTCTGCCTATATTGTCCTTTGTGGCTTTGGCCAGATAATTTATCATCTGTAAGACTCAGTTTCTCAAACTTAGAGTAAAGTATCCAAATGAGATCTTGAGTGTACCTTTCACAATTTCATACAGAAATTGTTTTCTTGAATCTGTTATGTGAGTGAATGTCATAAGGCAATCACCATTCACCACAAAAGCATGGGACCACTACTTTCCTCTCAGAGTCTAATTTAAAATAATCCAGTGAGATTTCTTATAAAAGAGGCATATGCCAGTTGAAAGTCAAATACTAAATATCCTTGTTTTAGATGGAGTTTTTAACTTCCTGTATTTCTCCATTTCCTAATTTGGCAGTCTGATACCACACCAAGATAAAGGGCAGTGTATACATTACTTAGACAGTGAGGATCACAGAGTAAGCCATTTGTTTGGTTAATGTCATTATAAATTTTTTACAACGTCAGCCTAGACCTTATTATATGTGGAACCACAGAGAGTCATAATCTGATGAGCCATAAAGCAATATAGTTTTGTCAAAAAATCTATTTGTTGAGTAAAATGCATTTACACTCGCTTTCTTTAATAGATGGTGTATAGTGACATCTATTGGAGATTGTGTGTAATGAATAACACAGCTAAAATCAACATTCTAAGGGTGTGGTAAGCTTTTAGTGTGGAGAAAATGCACTAAATGGAAACATGAAAATATAAATTCGGTATTAACACTTATGGTGGATAACTCCCTGAAGAACTGAAGATGATCCATATATATCCCATAAAATAAATAGCTTCAAGTGACTGGAAAAATTGAAGGGGAAGAGAGCAATTTCCATGGTAACCATATAAAAGGGAATTTTTAAAAGAAAGAGTAAGGTGAGGAACAGAAATAAAAAGAGATTGACCAGAAAGAAGAATATACCGGACAAGCAAATAAATAGGGCAGAAGCATTTCCTTAGTTGAAATATTGTGTAAAATACTATTTAATTCTCTAAAACAATAATCCTGATAAAACAACTGTAGACATGATTACAGTTATATCATGTATTATGCCATAAAATTAAATTTCCCAGATAAAAGTACTGTAGCACAGATGTGCCGGAAATAGCCGTAGCAACACAGCATGGAGAAGACAGTAGACTGGAGGGTGGGAGGGCAGGTCCAGAGCCCAGGTCTGTTGTACCTTCTGGGGACCTTAATGATTTTACCCACAAAATGAGAAGGAATGACAAAACAATTTCAAGGGCGAAATCCAGCTTTAAATTCTTCATGCCTGACTTTAAAGTAATGGCACCTTTTCTTTATTAATGATTCCATGATTAGTCGTTAACTTGATATGCAACTTTGCACAAAAGACTTAGCCTCTCTGTGCCAGCCTCCTCACTTACAGTTGTAGGTGTTTGGCTTGGATGACCTCTGGACTGACATCTCTAAAATGGGATTCTTCTCATTTGTGCCTGGGTGAATTCAAATTCTACCTTGAGGTAGAGTTCAGAGACTCCGTGAAACCCCAAGCATCTAGATAAAAGGACTACTTACATCAAGCATGAATATATCTCCAAATGTATTTATATGAGATGGAAGGGGATATTTTGATTTTTTTTAAATGCATGCATCTATAACATTTCTGTCGTTTTCTTGGTAACCGAGGACAGCAGCAGAAAGTGTAGTGTGTCTCTGAAGGTCTTGTCTCCTCCCCAACTCTACCCTCAGTTGGGTTTCAAGCTTGGTACAGTGCCACTAGAGGGAAAAAGAGGTCTAAATTTCTGAGGGCAACTCCCTGGATCCTCCCAAAGCCTTTATAGTTTAGCTGAGACTCATTCCAGAATTGCCTAAGATTATGAAACACAACTAAATATGCATTTCCTATGCTTGTTCTGAAGAGAGACACTTCAGTGTAGCAAATCATACTACCTACATTCAAATTTTACTAAGCCCATTCTGGAAAAAGCTACAGGTTCCTAGAATTTCTTCATAATCAACAAAGGAGAAACTTTTTTTCTTGATGTTTTGACTTGAAGCCAAGCTTAGAATCCTCTTGGTAGTAAATTACAGACCAATTTTATTGGTCACATAGTATGTGCCAAAAATGATGTTAAAACTTCAGGCACAGTGTCTCATTTAACCTTTATGACTGAATGAAGGTCTTTTAACCTTTTATAAATGAAGAAAATTAAACTTTAAAAGTTTAACATATTAAGTTTAACACTGATTTGCAATATCATGAATTCGCTCTCGTTCTGCCTCTCTCTCTCTCCCCCTCCCTTTCTCTGTCTCTCTCTCTCCCCATATATATATATATATATATATATATGATGTGTATGTATGGCACACATGTACATACACACACACACAGGTCCACTTTAATTGGTTTCTAGCATTGTTATAGGTTTAATCTTTCTTACCTTACTTATATTATGAGGTAATGGTCAATGGTATGTTTAGTTTCTATATACGAAGGGCTAAGGTAAATTTAGGGTTAACAAATAGCTTTACTTTCTATTTCTGGTGTTGTTGGTTTGCCATGGGAAATAAAACAGAATGCAGAGAACTTTATATAAGGTTAAGAAATATCAACTGCTATTGATAGAGGTGAATGGGGGAGTTGAGGCACACTGAATTAAACTTAATACATTTATTTTAAGTAACTATGTGTTAAAAATTTTATTTCAATTTTTTTTCATTTTTTCCTTTTTTTATTATAGAGGATTTTCAACATATTAAAAAATAAAACAGTAAAATGAAACCCAACCACCATGAACCTATGGGCAAACCTGCCTCAACCAAAACCCATCTACTTGCCGCTCCCAAATTATTATGAAGCAAATCCTTAGCATCACACAATTTCATCCTTATATGTTTTAGAATGTGTCACTAAAATATAAGGAATTTTGGGGCACCTGGGTGGCTCAATCGGTTAAGCGGCCAACTCTTGATTTCGGCTCAGATCGTAATCTCAGGGTCGTGAGATAGAGCCCTACATTGGGTTCCCTGCTCAGTGGGGAGTCTGCTTCAGAGTCTTTCTCTCCTCTCCCTTTACCTCCCCCCACTAGCATTGTCCCTCTCTCAAATAAATAAATAAATCTTTAAAAAATGTAAAGAATTTTGTGTAATGTACATTAATACATTTATCACACATATCTCAAAACAATTTCTTATTAGCAACTATTCAATGTTTTTTTGAAATGCAATTGAATTTAGAAAATTTTCTTAGCAAACAAGACATAGAAAGGAACATTTTCAATCCGATAAAGACTCTTAAATATCTACATCATATATCATAATTAATGGTAAATTATTGACAGGTTTCTCTAGAAATCAAAAACAAGACATGGATTTATGCTATCACTACCTGCAGAAAACATAGCACCAAATCTTAGCAATTTAAGGAATCAATAACAAAAAGACATTCACTTTCAAACCAAGAAATTAAGCTATCAGTTTTATAAATGGCATGATTGTGTATGTAGAAAATAAAGAGTCCTTAGGAACGTAGCTAGATATAGCAAGGTAGATGCGTACAAGGTAAATATACAAAAATTAATTGCATTTTTAAATACCAGGAATAAGGGGATGGAAAATGAAAGATTTTTAAATAACATAAGAAACATGAAGTACTGAGTAAAAATTCAATCAATGCATGCAAGACCTCTACATTGAAAAACTATAAATATTATTGAAAAAAAAAGAAGTCCAATATAAATAGAGAGATATATAATGTCCATGGATTGGAACTTTGAATATTGCAAAAATATTAATTCCTTTAGACATGATTTCCAATAAAAATTAGGATCTATAGACTTTATATCTAGTTGTATATTCTTTTGAAGCATACACAAATATTGACAAAAATAGATTTGTACTAAATATCTAATTTGAAAGAATCATAGATGTTCACAAACACAACACAAGGTAAGGCCTGATCATTTCACTAATAAAAATACAATGAGCCACTCTCAGATTTAGGGAGTTGACTGGAGAGCAAAAAAGAAGAAAAAACCAAAGGTGCCAGTTCTCTGGGCCCTTGCCCAACACACTGAAAAGGACAACACTGAAACAAAAAAAAGCTGAATGATCACACTGCAAGTTGTAGAATATCCTGATGCTGAGGAGCCAAGTCTAGATTGCAGTTAAGTGGTTTTATATCATGCACCTCTATATTGGGGAGAATTGACAGAAAGCCCCATAACTCATTTGACCCCAGAGGTGATGAAAAACTGTCTTATAACAGCCTTCCAGAGGAGATAAAGAGATGAGTGGGCAACGGCCTCATAGAAGATCCTTAAAGTCCTCTCACATTCTCATGTCCCCAGAAGATCGAAAGGCATACTGTCAAGACTCAAATAAGCTGCAGTTTAAGCCTTTACTTTTATGAATATAATGCAAGGTCAGCTAGGTAGCATGGATGAGCCATTCCCCTAAAACTATGTTCTTTATGAAAAATATAGTTAGCAAAGAAGTTTCAGATGATAAATGTATTAAAAGATGCTCCATATCATATGTCACCAAGAAAAAATGCCAATTAAAACAAAATGAGATACCACTAAACACCTATTGGAATGGCCAAAATTCAGAACACTGATAATATCAAATGTTGGCAAGGATGTGGAGTAACAGGAACACTCCTTTATTGTTGGTGGGAATACAAAACGGTACAATCACTTTGAAAGATAGTTCGGCAGGTTTTTTGTTTTTTGTTTTTTTTTAAACAAAACTAAATATACTCTAACCATGCACTCCAGCAATTGCATTCTTTGGTATTTACTCAAAGGAATTAAAAGTTTATGTTCACATAAAACCTGCTGTTTATAACAGTTTTATTTGTAATCATCAAATTCTGGAAGCAACCTAGATGTCCTTCAGGTGACAAATGGATCAACAAACTGTGGAACATTCACACATTGGAATATTATTCAGTAATGAAACAAAATGAACTATCAAGCCATGAAAAGATATGGAGAAATCTTAAATGCATACTACTAAGTGAAAGAAGCAAATCTGAGAAGGCTACATACCATATAATTTCAACTATATGATTATTCTGAAAAAGGTAAAACTATGGAGACACTAAAAAGATCAGTCAAAACCAGGGGTAGGGAGAAAAGGAAGAGAAGAATAGGCAGAGCACAAAAAGTGTTTAGGGTAGTAAAAATACTCTGTGATATTATAATTATGGATATAGGTCATTGTACATTAGTCCAAAGTCTTAGGATGTAAAACACCAAGAATGAACTCCAAGGTAAACTATATGCTTTGGGTAATTATGATGTATTGATATAGATCTATCCTTGGTAAAATGTACCGTTCTGGCAAGTAATGTTGATAATGGGGGTGGCTATGCAATATGTGGGGTGAAGGGTATATGAGAAATCTCTATACTTTCTTCTCAATTTAGTTGTAACTCTAAAATTGCTCTAAAAACAAATTCTTAAAAAATAAATAATAAAAGTTAAAAAAAACAATAAAAATCAAAAGCAACAAAAAATATCATGTATTTAGAAACTTAAAAAAATTAAGACGGGGATGGGGAAGAAGATGTTAGGAAAATAATTACTTACAGCTCAATGCCAAATTTCTGCATCAGAATTAAAATAGTTTTAAAAAATGTGTGTGTGTGTGTGTGTGTGTGTGTGTATCAGAAAAATAAGAAAAAAATAAAAACATGGGTTAACTAAGTCAGAAAGATTGAAAATAAGAAAGAAAATAAATAAAAAGCAATTAAAAAGAAGGAAATATTACTAGATGTAACCATCAGTATCCACATTATGTTTAAAATGAATTCTTACTGATTTTTCCAAGACAAATCTGTTATCATATGGGTAAATCCCCATGTTAATCTCTAAGAAATCTAATTTCCGTCATTCATTAGCCCTTTACTTAATTATTCAATTCCAGTATTCTTATATAATAGTATCAGAATTCTTATATCCTGTGGGAAAAGCAACTAGACAACAGTACTGATGTGAAGTACATTTACCTGAGTCTTACAGGCTTCGTTCATATCTATGAATTTATATCTATATGTTTATAGATATGTGTGTATGCACAGGTTAGTACGCAAACATATCAGCCTAAAATTAATTACATACCAGTAGCAACAAGCACACCAAGTGCCCAGATTTTGGTTTCTAACACCATTCTCCAATAAATAGAATGAGAGCCCCTTGGCAGAAATAGATGAATCTAAGGCAGGGCTAGAAAATACACAGGATGGATTAGTCTGGTGATGGGTATTAAAGAGGGCACATACTGCATGGAGCACTGGGTGTTATATGCAAACAATGAATCATGGAACACTACAACAAAAACTAATGATGTAATGTATGGTGATTAACATAACATAATTAAAAAAATAAAAATAAAATAAAATAAATCATAAAGCCAAAAAGAAAATACACATGATGAACCTGGAGCATCTCATTGTGCCAGAAAGTTAAAAAGTGCTTAAAAAAACAAATGAGCAACCTCTTTCACGTGGATAGAGGTGTATCAAATGGGCATGGGAGACAAATTAAAGAGCTCCCAATGGGAAAGCTAAAACAATTCAAGCAATAAAATAAACAGATGATAACCAAATAATAAATACTAATGAATCCACATTGATATAAATAAATGATTGAATAAATGAGGCACACAAGTCAGATCTAACAGTGAAGAATAATTTCCAATAAATTCTGTAGGTACTCCACACTAAAGGAAGTGGAGCATAACTCCCCACTCCGTAAGTGTGGGCTGCACATAGTAACTTCCTTCCCAAGAGTACAGTCAGGAGCAGGGGGAAGAGAATAACTTTACCATGGAGAAACTGACAAACAGGACTTCAGACAGGTGATCAAGGTCAACATCAACAGTTATAAATCATGTTGATAGTATGTTCCCTGGATATGATGTGATGAAAGTGGCACTTAACCTTTGTGATCTTCCCCCCAGAAACTCAAAACCCCAGGATAATCATGATAAAAATATCAGACAATTTCTAACATAGAGCGTCCTATAATATAATTTGCCAGCACTCAAAATTGTCAAGGTCATCAATAACAAGGAAATTCGGAGAAACTGTTACAAATAAATATAATATGGTATCTTCCAACAGAAATAAAACATTAGGTAAAACCAGAGGGAATCAAACTAAGAACTTTAGTTAATAATTTTAAAAAGGAAGGACATGACAAGGAAAAAAAAAACTCACTGAAAAGAGGTCTTGCATAGACCCAAATAATAGTGCACCATGAATTTTCCCCCAAAGCATAATGTATCCTACCCTTGTGAGTCTGGGTTTGGAATTTATAATGCATCATTAGACTTAAGCAAAATTCTAAAATATTTTAGGGAACACAAGCACCCTAGAAATACATTTTTTCAGTCAGTACAATGAGGCAACATCCATTAAAAGCAGGAAAATGAGACGAAGTCTGGGTGCTGCCAAGCAATCGAAAGTTAGGTGTCTGTTAGCTCTGTTCTTGGCTCTAACTGTACTTACTGATCTTACTGGTAAGAAGATGTTCATGACATTTCTGACACAGGTTTACGAAGCAAAAGAATCCTCTAAAATGAAATCAAGCACCTACTAAAATTATAGAGAAAATTCTAAGTTTTATCATCAGAGCTGGGGATTTTTTTCTATTTTTCAAATCAAGGATTTACTGTGCTTGATGTACAGAAAATACATAAAGAATGTCAGTAGCTCAAATGGTCCTGCTCCTCCCAAGAAAACTGCCGATAAGAGAGTCCTGTCACCAGGCAGAACTTGGAGCAGCCAGATTTGCAGTACCATTTGAATCAATGATTTGATAAATAGATGCACCTAAAAATTTACAGATCCTACCCTATGTCTCAAAATTTCTATGTTCTAGTATGTGGAATTTGTTCTAGTCCCATTATCAATGTTCATTTTTTTTCTAAGTCTCTTTCTTTATTCTCCTTTTGTAAATAATAATTCTTGTTGCAATTTTCCTGTTTTAGAGTGATTAAATTTTAATTAAAAGTTTACTAGTAAGGTTTTTTTTTCATGAATCCAGTCAAAATGTATAATAATAACAATAATAATAATAATGATAAACCTGGAAGAGGAATGGATGTAATCTGAAGGCTGTAGACTCAGAGAAATGTGTCTTTATTTCTCAAATCTTTGGGTTGTATCTTTGAGATAAATACTTTTGAAGTTGTTTCTATATAGAGTTCTATTATGCTTTAAGTAGACATAAATTTGGAATCTTATAAACGTGGATAGGTGATTATATGTGCCAGGCCAAAAAAAAATGGATAAAATATACTAGAAATTCCAAATATATCATCATTGATCAGCTATAATGGACTTGGGTGTTGGTGTTTAGAATGGCCTCTCTAGGGCTGACTATGAGGTAGGACCTTTGCAAAGGTCATGTGGGTAGAGAGAATACATCCCTGCGTACTATTATCAGAATCTCTTTACTTGCTTCCTGTCCAGCTTATAGTGCTCTAAAGAACGTTTTTTCTATTCAAATTAATTAACTTCTTCTTTCCTCTTCAAGCCCTTGTCAATGCTACCTGTTATGCTATGCTATATCTAACATTTTTGCAAATACAGAAAGTACAAAGATCATATGTTCTGGCAAATGCTCAAGAGAAGTCCAAGTTAAATAATTTTATTCTTTTTGTAAAGGCAGTTAATGAAATGAGTAATCAATAGCCACTTAATATGTATTCCCTTGAGGAAATGTTCACATACTTCATTTCACAAATTAGAAAAGAGTCTTTTTCAAACCACATGAGATATTTTTGGATAAATAAAATGCGAAGATGACTCTGCCTTTGAAACACTTTGGTGAAACATTTCAAAATAATAACAGAGTATATCAATTAAAATATACTGTTGATTGAAGCAGTGAAGAATAAAGACTAGAATTTGAGTCCCGCAGTAAGTAATTGTGAGAGAAACACTTGCTTCAAATATTTCTCCTATTCTTTTATTTCTTTCTTCTCCTTCTGGTATTCCCATATTGTGTATGTTACTTACACCTTTTGTTGTCATCCCACAGTTTGGAGATATTCTGCTCTGAAGTTTTCATTCTGTTTTTCTCTTTGCTTTTCAGTTTGGGGATTCTATTGACATATCCTCAAGCTCAGAGATTCTTTCCTCAGCCATGTCCGGGCTACTAATGAGCCTATCAAAGGCATTCTTCATTTCTGTTATGGTCTTTTTGCTCTCTATCATCTTTTTTTCCTTACTTAGAATTTTTATCTTTCTGCTTCCATTACTCATCTGTTCTTTCATGTTGTCTACTTATTCCATTAGAGACCTTAGCATGTTAATCATACTTCCTTTAAATTTATGGGTTGATAGTTTCAACATGCTCACTATGTTGATTCTCATGCTCGCTCTGCCTCTTCAAACTGTTTTTTGCCATTCAATATGTCTTGTTATTTTTTTTTTTGTTGAAAGGCAGACATGATGTATTGGGTAAATGGACTGGTGGTCAATAGACCTTAAGTGATGTAGTGGTGAACTGTGGGGGGTGGCGGGAGCATTCTATAGTTTTATGATTAGGTCTCAGTCTTTCAGAGAGCATGAGCCCGTGGGCCGTGAACTTCACCAGTGCTTCTTTGTTCGTTTCATCCCCTGAGGTAGTACAGAATGGCTAGAGGGTGCTGCAGTTCTATTTTTCCTCCTCCAGGTCGCTTGGGTTCTGATAAAACCCAAATAGGTTAAGCTCTGATAAAACAGTTTCTCTTGAGGGCAGGACAGAGTCCTGCTGTTACGTAGAACAGAGTCCTCTGATGTATTCTAAAGTGGTTGCTTCTTCCCTCTCCGTGCTGGAAGCCCAAGGAGATTTTTCTCTGATCTCACAGGTTCTCGCAGTGAATCTGTTAAGAGTTCCAGGAGTTAAAACTCATAAAAATGTGGCTGGATCCCTCTGACTGGGTCGCTCTGAGTTATTTTGCTTTTTTTTTTTTTTTTCCTCTCTGGCTTGCCCACACTGAACCTCCAGCAATTCGTCAATTACAGTTCTGATTTCCTGGGAAAGTTTCTCCTGCTGGGTTTCTACTCCAGGAAGTTGTGATTCCTTGTATCTGCTTATCTGTCTCTCTAATTTTGGAGGCAGTGTTTGCCCTGTGGCCTCACTTCTCTGATAGATCTAAGAAGAATTGTTGATTTTTCAGTTTGCTCAGCTTTTTACTTGTTAGGATAGGAGTAGTGACTTCCACGCTCCTTACATGCCAGATTGGAATCAAGAAGTCCTAAATCAATAAACTTTTATTCTTTTTTTATATTGGATTGTGTAATAGGATTTTAGTAGTCTCATAAAATTAGTTGGCTCTTTCAGCTCCTTTGTCTCCCTTTCGTTTGCTGGAACAAAACTGTAAGAAGGAATTATTCATTCTCAATATTTGGTAAAATTCACCTGCAAAACTAGGTGGGCTGGGGAGTCATCTGACTCTTTTAAATATTGCTTCAGGTTATATTTCTGCATAAATCAATTAAATTATTTGAGTTTTTTAGTTCTCTGCATTCAGCCACAATCAGCCACAATCAATCCATTTTAGTACTTCAAAAAAAAAAAAAAAACCACCTGGGTTTTGTACATGCTATTTCTCTTTTTGAAGTACTTTTCCTTACACATATTCTGCCAGCTAACTTTTATTAACCTTTAGTTTTATTTGATACTTTTGTCTGTAATCGATAGATCTTATCAGATGGTTGTGATCCTAAGTTATAAAGAACCACGTCTTCAAGAAAGCCTTCCTTGATCTAAGCAAGATTACGTGTATATGCTATCTGAGCACATAGAATCCCACATTTCTGTTCTAAATTCCGCATCACACAATAACACCATCCCCTGTAGACTCATCAGTAAGTCCCACCAATCCATATCTCCTTGAAGATTGACTACTTTATTCCTTGATTCCTCAGTCATTGACGTATATTGTCTTAAAACACTTGCTAAATAAAATAATGATTCTATAACACTATAATTAGGTTATGGTGTCAAGGAGGAAGTTATTGACTTTCTCCACACCTTTGTTTTAATATTGACATTGTGGAGATTTTAATTGTTCAGAGTACACTCTAAAAAACAGAGAACCGCTACCATCTTGTGGCAATTACATGAATTACAGCCCATAGCCTCGCTCAAGTGGATGTTTTCTTTTAAACCAGAAGTTTCCACTTCAGCCTGGGAAATCAGATGAGTGGGGCAGTGAGTATTATTTCCTAATAATAAAAACATTATGGGTGTAGTCAGTGTTAAATCTATAATTATGTATTTTACTCACAATCTCAAAGCTCTTGAAGATATCTTGTAGTTGAAAACACATTTATTATTGTTATATTTCCCCACTGAATTAACTTTTTGTCATTATGAGATGTCCTTTATTTCTAGCAATTCTTGCCTTAGGTTCTACATCAATATTAATATAGCTGTACCACTTCCTTTTGATGTTGTTTTTTCCATATTTTCACTTTCAACTGATTTGTGTTCATATATGTTAAGTTTGTGGCTATCACTTCATCTGCTCCACTGGTTCTGGTTTATATGTCAGGTAGCCCTCCAGAGCTCACCACACTATCTTCTCTAAGGGCCCTCAAGACCATTTATCTCTTGCCTTCAACAGGGGGTGACATCATGCTATTCTGGATTTGTCCTAAACTGTGCCTAACGAAAATGGATATTCCTTGAGCAAATAGGATGCTTTCTTTGTTCTGCCTCTGTGCCCCTCTTATCCTTTCTGTTTGTCGCCTTGTGGGGAAGGCATTGAAAAAGATCACATACTAGAAATGTAGCGATTATAGAATAATGTGTCACAGAGAAGACATAGGTGGAAGATGTATAACTTATGCTATGAAATCCCAAATAGGAAATTTAACATGATCAACAAATAAATTATTGTTCACATTTTTCTACATATACTGGAAAATTATGAGTGACATGCAGTTTCAACTTTTAGGGAGTAATTAAAAACTAGTATTCATAGGCAGCATAATAGATGATGTAGCATCCTAGGTAACAATGGATCCAACATTAAATTAATGGCATTAAGACACTGTGGAGGAAAGATCTATACTGTTTCAATACAAATACGTTCTACATAGGCACAGCACAGCACTGTGATTATTAATAATGTTGTCCTATTTTTCTAAATGTTGGGAATATGAAGCTAGCCAGGAATAGCCATTTGACAAAAACAACACACACAAAATCATTCATGAACCTGAATGGAAAGAGACTGTGCTTGGACACTGTGAGGAATCATGATGTGTACCAATAAATACGGAAGAACCTCTTCTCTGTGCACTGTTAAAAAAATCTTTATTATAGATTACTATACTTTATATAGACTCAAGAATATGGTAACACACTTTAAAATCATGTTGTAGATATAGAAAGGGTCCTGCATAAAATAATTGCCTGAAGCCCTGCTCACCACAGAGGTGAGCCCTAGAAGTAACTCTGTTTGTAAGCATCTCTAATAAGATAGTAGGGGACTTGTTTAGGAGTGGGGCCATAGAGGGAAAATACCCTTAACTGATCAAGATATGATTAAACAGAACAATTTGAAGACTTGCTTTATCATGAGAGAAACAAAGGATGCATTCACTGATGATGTTCCATAAATTAATGGAGAGCACCAATTCAAATTTTGCCAAAGGATAGCTTGAGCACAGACCTTGATTTCCATACTCTACTGAGTTTCTTTCTAGGATAATGCAATATGAAATTCTAGAAAAGGCAGAACCATGGGAATGGAAAATGACTTAGAAATTTTAATGCCAATCTGCCTTATCTGAAGAAAATACTCGGGGGGTTGTTATAATTAGATGACAAATGAAACAGAGCAGAGGTTTCAAAATAAGAAACCACTAGGAGAGGGAAATTTTGTGGGTATTAAAATCTCTCTCTCCCTCTTTCTCTTTATCTATCATATCTACCTTCCTATCTTTCTAAAGTGACTATGTTTTTGAAATAGAAGCTTTACAGGGGCGCCTGGGTGGCTCAGTCGTTAAGCGTCTGCCTTCGGCTCAGGTCTTGATCTCAGGGTCCTGAGATCCAGCCCCGCATCGGGCTCCCTGCTCAGTGGGAAGCCTGCTTCTCCCTCTCCCATTCCTCCTGCTTGTGTTCCCTCTCTCGCTGTGTCTCTCTCTGTCAAATAAATAAATAAAATCTTAAAAAAAGAAGAAATAGAAGCTTTACAGACTCTTCATTCAAGAAAACATTATAAAGAAAAATATTAAAGAAGCCTGAAATAGAAATTTTAAATATTCTCAGCAAAACAAGAGTTGGTTGCTATGAACACTGAAATTGATATCACTTATATTAAATAATCTTAAGAGTGATCAAAAAAGGAATCAGATTTATTTTTTAATATAAACAAGATATTGTTTAAGTAAGAAAAGTGAGAATAAAAAAGATTCATTTTTGTAAAAGCGAACAAACCAAAATTCTGTATATGTGCAAATGTATGTGCTTAATTTTGTATGGGCTCAGGATGAGAGGGGATGCAAAGGCTGTTAACGTGGGCTTGATTATGAATGGATAAAGGTAGAAAGTAATCAGGGGGAAATCATTAATTTTTTATACCATCTTGCATTATTTCACTCATCACAGTGATCACATAACATTTCTTTACTTAAATACTTAATTATTAGTTTTAATAGGGAAACTTAATTAATGGCTATTTATTAGTGTGAAAAAACATTCAAAATCTTTGGTTGAGCACCTATTATCTTTTAGATATTGTGCTGAAGTGGAGGTATTATGACACACATGAAATCTGCCCTCAAGAAACGATCAATCATTTTTCCACTTCTCTTAAAGAGAGACTAAGTTCTTGCATACCAACCATTTGGACATACTCAGGCTTTGGATAGTTATAAAGGTCAGAACTAAAGGGAAATGCAGAAAGGTGAGCCCAATATTTAGTGCAAGTTTTCCCCCCCTTGAGGTATTTGCCAATTAACATGTACTATCTGATGGGCTGAAAACATGGAAAGTAAATGGTAGCCTAGAGCCTGAGAAATTCGGCAAAGCTTCTGGTCATTTCACTTGGTGGATGGGACACAACTGTGTTTCAAAGCAACTGAGAAGGAGGATGTTGAGTAAACACTTCAGGCTTTCAGTTGAAGAACTTGAAAAGCTACAACCTACGAGTATGGGTGAAGGGAAATAGACCATCTTTCACAAATAACAACAACCAGTTAATAATAAGCTTAAAGTTGTTTACCCCTAACCTAGCCTGTCAGGAGTAAAATAAATCTTCTTTGGAAGAGAACAACAACATCTATAGCATGAAAATACTGTTTCCATATGCAATGTTTGGCATTTAACCGGAATTACTAGGCATAAGAGAAGACAAATTACATAAAAAAGATCAAGAGAAAAAAAACAAAATAGAAAAAGATTTAGAGAAGGGTGTTATATTTGATTAATCATGAATATGTATCACAATTTGGGACGTATCAGAAGAATATTAGCAACTAAAAAGATCAAATGGAAACATAAATTGTTATTATAAAAAATACAGTAACCAATTAAGAAACCAAAATATGGATTTAACAGCTGAAGACAAGATTTCTTTCAGTCACAGAATTTATTCAGGTTTAGTAAATATTCCAAATGCTGGGGGAATAAAGGAAACCTCAAAAAACTTCAAGGGACTGACCTGACACACAGTATATTCTGTAAAGCAGAAGTTAAACTAAAATAAATAACAAAGACAACAAGAAAAGCTGTAAATAATTGGAAATTATGGAATACACCACTCTATATATCATGGGTCAAAAAGAAATAACTAAGCCCATGAGGAAATATTTTGAATTGAATGGCTAAATCTATTTAGAACATACAAATATTTATGAAATATAGCTACAGTCTAATGAAGGAGAAAGCCTATAACAATGCTTCCAGGGAAAGTCATAGCCTTAAGGCATATATTAGAAGAGAAGAATGAGCAAAAAGCCAGTAATTTCAATATCCACCTCAAGAAGTTAGAAAAAATAATCCAACCAGAGAACAAAATAATTAAGAACAGAAATTAATACAATAAACTGCAAACATAGAATAGAAAAACCTCAAAAATCTCAAAATGAAAAGTTGGTTGTTTGACAAAAGTAGTAAAGGTATTAAAACCCTACAGTGGTTATTGAAGAAAAAAGACAGAAGACACACAATACCAACACCACAAATAAGATGGAAGTATAGCTCATACAAACATTAGAAACATTAAATCATGATTTCGTGAACAACTTTATGATAATACCCGATAATATATTTCAAAATATCGATGAAAAGAATAAACTCTTTAAGAAATACAAATTACCAAAACTGCCATAAGAGGGAAGAGAACATCTGAAAATCCCTATATCTATTAGAGAAATGCAATCTATACTTAACATTTTTCAACTAAGAAAACTCAAAATATAGAAAGCTTTAATGGAGAATTATTTCTAATATTTAAAGAGAAAACAACATAAATGTTGGTCAAATTATTCTAGAAAATTTAAAAATGAGGGAACTCCTCCCAATTCATTTTATGAGGACATAAAACTTGATATAAACATCTAAGATAGACATAATTAAAAATAAATTTTTAAACTAATATTCCTAAACATAGGTGAAAGTTTACTAAACAATAGCAAGCCAAGTCAAACAAAATGAAATAATTATAATATATCATGGCTAATTGGGCTTTTTTCAAGGGTAAAAGATTATTTAACAGTTTGAAAAATAAATAAGTCATTCACCTCATTAACCGAACAAAGGAAAAAAAATGTGTGATCGTCTTAAAGAGAACCTAGCCAGTAAAATACAATAAGCAAAAGAAATAAAAGTTATGAGGATTAAAACGGAAAACATAAAATTATTTACTTGTTCGAGGCATGGTTATATATACAAAAATTTTAAAATAAATGTATATGGAAGCAAGCCAAGTGTCCATCAGTTGAGGAATGGATAAACAAATTCATGCGGAATATACATACAATGGAATATTTTTCAGCCTAAAAAGGAAAGAAATTCTGACACTTGCTACAACGTGGATGAACCTTGAAGACATTATACTAGGAAAAATAACCCATCCACAAAAAGACAAATATTCTATGATTCCAGTTATACGAGGTACCTAGAGTAGTCAAATTCATAGAGAAGGTGCAATGGTAGTTGTCAAGGGCTAGGGGAGGGATAAATGAGGAGTTGTTGCCTAATGGGTATAGAGTTTTAGTTTTGCAAGATGAAGAGTTCTGGAGGTTGGTTGCACAGTAATGTGAAGGTACCTTTCAGTACTAAACTGTATACTTAAAAATGGTTAAGATTATAATTTGTATAGTGTATATATTTTACTACAATAAAAAATAAGTGTATAGTTTAACTATTAGAATTAGTAAGTGAATTTAGCTAGTTCACTTTAATTGCTATATACCACCACCACCACACACACAAAAGGCAAATACCTAACCTAACAAATGGTGTACAATACCTCTACATGAAAAACTTTAAAACATTATTAAAGTAGGTGTAAAAGAATCTAATCAGTGGGGTATACACTATGTTTTTCTACCAGAAGATTCAGTAATGTAAATATATTTATTTTATCCAAATATATTCTTGAATTTAATGTAATCCTAAGCAAAATCCTAACATACTTTTTGTGTGTATGAGAATATGGTATTGACAAATGGATAGACAACTTGTACAAATTTAACAGTAGAATCCAGAAACAGATTCACATGTATATGAAAACTCGAGTTATGGTATAGCATTGCCTACTAGTACAGAAAGAAAAGACTTCTCAATAATGGTGTTTAATATATACACAAATAAATGTATTTTGATCAACATCTCACAAAATATTTGTAATTAAATTCAAGGATGCCAGATGGATTAAAGGCTTTAATATAAAATGTAAAGTAATAAAGGCTTTAGAATATTGTATAGAAGCATATCTTTATGAAATTCTGCTAGGTTGATTTAAAAAATGCAACACAAAAAGTAATGACCATTAAAACATTCCCAGTCAACTAAATACAGTATTAAAAGATTTAAAAAGGATAAGGATGTTATGTGTTTTTTTACCACAGTTTAAAAAAATAGAGTGAAAAGACAACCCAGAGAGTGGGAAAATCTATAACTGGCAAAGGTCTCACTGAATAATATATAAAGAACACTTACAGACCCATAACAAAAAGACACAAAGCCAATACAAATCTGAGCAATAGACTTGCACAGGTACTGTGAAGAAAAAAAAAATCTAAGTAGCCAGAAAATGTATAATGACTTGTTCAATTTTGTTATCCATTAGGAAAATATAAGTTAAATTTGTAATGAGATACCAAACATACACCAGAATGACTAAAATTAAAAACACTGAAAATTCTAAATTTTGGTGAGGATTCAGAACAACTGAAGAATCCAAAACCAATAATACATTCAGTATGATTCCATTATATAAAGTTCATTAAAATGCAAAACTAAATTTGAGGTTAGGTATTAGAATAATGGTTGACTTTGGCAACAAGGGTGGGAACAATGATTTGGATGTGACATGAAGGAGGATTACAGGATCCTGGTACTATTTAGTTCTTGCTATACAGCTTGCTTTATATCGTTGTCAATTCGGTGCTTATTCTTCAAGCCATACAAATGATTTCTGTATTTTTCTATAAGTATAATATTGTTCAATAAAAATATTTATTAGTAGAAGAATAATTCATTGCTGGAGTACAGATAAGGTGTATGTGGAGGATGGTAGTTAGGAGAAAATTGAGCTGGAAACATCAAGAAAGGCTGAAATCGGAAAGAAAAAACGAATTTGATGGTTGTAGATTGGTCAAGTGTGCATTTCAGGCAGGAGAAAAGCATGAGCGAAACCATGGAGGTAAGAAAGTACAGAGAACATGAACTAGCAATTCTTCAGCTTCATTATAGGTGATGTGTAGGGATTTCAAGAAAAATGAGAATGGAAACACAGGGAGGGGTTAGTTTGAGGAGGACTGATACACTATTATATGAATAATAGTCTTTCTTTTGGTCAATTCAGGACACAAATCTCAGGGAAGAATTTAAAATGAAAATATTAATTCTATAGTATGTCCTTAAATTTATATCCTACATGTAAATTTACATGTATGTAAACAGTGAGCGTCAGCTTTCTTATGAAATTTCTCTAATTATAAAGAGTCCACCCAGGAGGCACAATGCTACAAAGTTCAACTTTCTGGAAAATAGATGTGAACAGAAAAAGAAAAAGGGCTCGGAGGTGCTGGAGCTTTTCCAGTGAGGCAGTGTGGACCAATGGCTAGAGCTTACCGCCATCTGTCATGCCTTGGCCAGTCTCACCATTCTCAGCCAGTTCTCCAGGTAGAAAAAAAAAATCCAACTGGGAATAAAAACAAAGGAATATATGGGAGATATATGCATAAAAAACATTAAGGAGATGATTCCACAAGACTTGATAAGATTTTAAATTTGAGGGAGAGCACAGATTTTAAAATAATTCTGAGAATTTTTACCCAATTAACCATCTCAATTGGGTACTTACACAAAAGACAATATACTGGTAAGTCCTCAAGTAGGAATCCTCTAAGTGACGAAAAATTTTACATTTTTCAACCACCTTGGAGTTTGTTACAAATGCTCAAAATTTTGTGTTCTGACGTACGGATGAGATAGCTGAAACAATGGAATTAAATGTGATTCTGATGAAGTAAATGGAAAGATACAGATGAGAGAGGGAAAGGGGACGGGGAGAGAGATTGAAATCAATATCTTGGATCCAAACAAATCTAAGGATCACATCAGATGTTATCAGGGAAATGCAAGTTAAAACAACAATGAGATACCACTATGGCCCAGATCTGGAACACTGATGACACCAAATGTTTGTGAGGATGTAGAGCAACAGAAACTCTCATTCATTGCTGCTGGGAATGCACAATGGTACGGCTGCTTTGGAAGACAGCTGGTGGTTCCTTACAAACTAAACATGCTCTTACTACATGATCCAGTTGAAAATTTATGCCTACACAAAACCCTCACATGGACGTTTATAGCAGCTGTGTTCATAATCGTCAAATTCTGCGAGCAACCAAGATGTCCTTCAGTATGTGAATGGATCAATAAACTGGTATGTCCAGACAATGGAATATTATTGGGCAATAAAAATAAATGAGTTATCGAGCCATGAAAAGACATGGAGGAACCTCAAATGCACATTACTAACTGAAATAGGTCAATATGAAAAGGTCAAACATGTGGTTTGATTTCAACTATAGGATGTTCTGAAAAAGGCAAAATTGTGGAGGTAGTAAAAAAAAAAAAATCAATGGTTGAGAGGGGTTGGAGAGGGAAGGGTGAATGGGTGAAACATGGATGCTTTTTAGGGCAGTGAAAATACACTCTATGATACCATAATGGTGGATACATATCATTACACATTTGTCCAAATTCATAGAATGTACAATGCCAAGAGTGAAAGTAATGTAAACTATGGGCTTTGGATAATTATAATCTGTTAATACAGTTTCACCAGTTGTAACGCATGTACCTCTCTGGTGGGGGAATGTTAATAATGGGAGAGGCTGTGCAGGTGTGGGGGAAGACAGTATATAGAAATCTCCATACCTTCCTTTTGATTTTGCTGTGAATCTAAAACTGCTCTAAAAAAAAGGAGTCTTCAAAAATGTCTAAAGAAAGGCCATATGTCAGACATCTACATTTTAGATATCTTGGTACTCTGTTAATTGCTTACAACAGGGATTGTCCACAAAATTCTGCTTAACAAATATTTATTACATTTATGTACAATTCAAACAGGTTTATTCTGAGTCCTCAGTCTGTAGCAGGATAGCATATGGCACTGAGGAGAGAGACTTTGTTAGAGGCATGCTGAGAAAAGTGATAGTAGCAAAAGTAACAAGAAATAGATAACTATGAAAAGCAGTAATAAATACCTTACAAGCCAAGCATTTCTATAGTCTTAACTGTGAGGAGTAAATTGTCATCTCAACAACCTAATAGTTCATCAGTGGATCACCGGGTTCCAGTAGGGAAGTCTTCGGTATTTATTCAGATTGAGGTGGAAGTAGAGTGGCAAGAAGATTGAGAGACACAAGACTGACCAGGATTTGTGTATATATACATGTATATATGTTTCTCTAATATATATTATACCTCATATATATTTTATATATTCATTAGTGTCAATGTCTATTTTTAAAAACTCCTTTTATGATGGCTTTTATCATTCTTACAAAAAGTCAGCTGACTAGCAAACCAGAGTTGGGCCTTGAGAATAATTCCTCTTCAACGGCCTATTTTTATCTGACTCTCAATGTCCCAGCAGGGGCAGCACCAAAGGCTTCAGACCAAAACAAGAGTATGTGTAATATTTTTGAGACATTCCCACTAAACACACACACACACACACACACACACACACACACGCACACACACATCCCTTCCCGCCTACACCCCCCCACACATCATTTTGGCACTTGGCAAACAAAACATTATATGAATTCATTTATAGAAAATGCTACATACCCCTGTTACTACAATAGTAGGAAACTAAGGTCTTTTTGTGTACATTATCAGCTCTTCAAATAGCTTAACTATTAAAACTTGAGAATATTTATCATAAAAGTTGTATCAATTTAAGGCATACAATATGATGTTTTGATGTATACTAATGAAATGATTACTATAGTCCATAACCTCACCTACTTAACCTTTTCTGTCTATGTTTGTGTGTTAAGAACACCTAAGATCTACTCTCTTAGCAAATTTCAAGTATATAACACAGTATTATTAGCCATGGTCAGCATAATGTGCATTAGACTTCTACTCATCTTCCAGAACTGAAGCTTTGTACCCTTTGATCAATATCTCCCCATGGTGTGATCTTTTTTAAGTGAAAACTGCATAGTTAAAAATATTTTCTATCCTAAAGCATTATTGTAGTTTATATTTTATTATATATATAAAATGCATACATAATATAATACATATATATATAAGGTTTTATGTATTGTATATGATATGGTAAAATGTTTGCAAACGGTTTAAATATGACTAACTCCCTAACCAAGTAATCTCAGAGCCTAATTTAGTTAAAATTACACAAGAATTTGAACTTTTTTCCTGCTTTCAAAGACACGTGATTCATAAGCATGAGTCTTATCCATCATATCAGATATTTTCCCCTAATTTTTTTTAAAGATTTTATTTATTTATTTGACAGAGAGACACAGCGAGAGAGGGAACACAAGCAGGGGGAGTGGGAGAGGGAGAAGCAGGCTTCCCGCCGAGCAGGGAGCCAGATGCGGGACTCAATCCCAGGACCCTGGGATCATGACCTGAGCTGAAGGCATTCACCCAGCCGACTGAGCCACCCAGGCGCCCCTCCCCTAATTTATTATTCTACACTTAACATTTTAACAAAAGCTCCAGTTTTTATCCCTTCTATCCTCTCACCCTCTTCCTGCATCCAAATGTCTTTATTTGAAAAAAGAGGTACAATTTATTTGAAATTATAAGGAAAAAATAAGTGAATCATGATTATGGAAAAACTGTGAAGTCATAAAGGCAGATTTCTCTGGGAACATATCTATGAGCTAGATTGAAAGTTTGCTGCATAAAGAAATGTGCCCACATTCTTGTGTTCTGCTAACGTTGCATTGCTATAAAAAGTCAGACTTACAAAATCCCAATGGAATATGTACATTATAGCAGTTGCTAAGGTAACCCCTTTAAAATTCTCTAAATAGAAAAAAGAATTAAAAATACACTGTTTGAGGGCAGATAAGTTAAGGCTATCCCAAAGCTTTCTAAGAGTATTTTTGTGGCAGCAATAAATGACTGTAAGGAAAATAGCTGGACTCTAAGCTGAGACTGAGTCACACAGGTAAATAAATAACCATTATAAATTACATTTAAACAGCAGAGGATTAAGCCCTCCTGAAGTTCCCTTTAGGTACGCACAAGGAAAAGTAGCCTCAAGGAGAACTAAAAATGAGGAAATTAAACTATATTGTCATATTCCTCCCTTAGGGTGAATTCACGATGAAGAGGGAACAAAGCTGGGAATAATTTGCTCAATATACAACTCTTCCTATTCAAACTTTATCTTTCCTGTGGGGTGAACTTTGAAACTAGATTTCTTATATAAGCGCCTGGAAATGCACAGAGAACAAGTTTCAGAACGAGATTAAATTGCCTTCTATTCAAAAAGTATAAAGTATCTAAATACATATTATTTAAAGAGGCAGCCACTGGATGTCATTGTAATGCCATGAAAATAAGTTTCATAAGTAAACCTTTATTCCATAAATTTGATAGTGTTCAGCACAGCTCAATTTATATTATCTAGAACATCATCAAATATAGGTTTTCCAAATTTGTTTTGTTTGGTGGAGACAGTGATGAGGTATTCATTAAAGGACATAAATATCTTATTTAATTTGTTATTTTTTTCTGTTTTGTTGTTGTTGTTGTTGTTGTTTAAGTAGTCTCCACGCCCAGCCATGGAGCCCAACGCAGGGCTAGAGCTCACAACCCTGAGATCAAGACCTGAACTGAAATCAAGAGTCAGATGTTTAACCGATTAAGCCACGCAGGCAACCCTTTTTTTTGTTTTATTAGTCAACTGGGAAGTAGACTGAAGATATTTTATGATTTTTCTGTTGCAACAATTTGGTACTTGGTTTAATTTGTATTATTAATTAATGAACAAACATTTTATTAACGAAGACATTATTATGGTTCAGTTGAACCAGAGATATGATGAAGATCTGAGGCCCAGCCCCACTGGGTACTTTAGCTTTTTTTGAGGCTACTGGGGAAAAAAATGATTGATGAGGCACTCGTGGAGGTGGGGCATCGGATCACTGTATCTGCCAAGGAACTTTGCCCCTTCTACTACGTAGGATACCTTGTTCAGTGGACTAGATGCCCAGAGAAGCTCCTGATAGGATTCCACAGTTTAAGCACAAATAGTCAAATTGACAGAAATACCAATGAAAAGATGGGTTAGATGAAGTTACTCTTGTTCTATATGAAGTCAGACCAAAAACCTTAGGTAATTAGGAAAATGCCTAACCCCCATCTCTGACATCCCTATTTCTCTTAATAATGACCCATGATAAATCTGTTTTTTATTTATCTAAGCAAATTTACTGAAGTAAATTCAACAAAACCAGGATTCCAACAAAACTCTATGTCGGCCAAAGGGCACAAGTGGTCAAGATTTAAGAAATCAAGTTAGTCTATGTACCTCTTAGAACTTTATAATGAGTTTTATGATATCAAAGGCTCTGAGAATTCTTTCGGTAAAAAACTCTATATATGTTTAATACAGATTTGTTGCTTTTTAAATCCTGTCATAATTCATCAATCTAATATGTTGTCTCTTGGGTGCCTGGGTGGCTCAGTCAGTTAAGCGTCTGCCTTTGGCTCCGGTCATGATCCCAGGGTACTGGGATCGAGTTCTGCATCAGGCTCCCTGTTCAGCAGGGAGTCTGCTTCTTCCTCTGACTCTCCCCCGTCTCGTGCTTGCTCTCTCTCTCTCTGAAATAAACAAACAAATAAATCTTAAAAAATGTTCTCACTTTTGACACACTTAAAATTTATGAATAGATTTTCTAGAGAAAAAGAAACACCATATGAAATGTACATGCACAATTATTAACCAGAATTGGTATTTAATTGTTTCTAGACTTAACTACAGCTTTCTTCTCGAGTAGAAGCATCTAAGTTTCAGTCTAGACCTTCTTCGCATTCTGAATTTAAGATTCTTCTGAATCACCGTGGTGTCAGAGTTGTACAGTTTTTCCTATAATGTGATGATGTCTTTTTACCATGTTCAGTTCTGATGCACCATTTCAAAGATTGATGTTTTTTTCATTGTTTGGGGTATTCTATTTCCACCACGCTCTCATTCTGCAAGCTCTTGTGCAGATGCCCTTTTAATCTTAACCACAAAGCAGCTGAAGAAAAAATTCAGTACACTATGGGCTTCATACTCTTTTTCTTAGATAACTCGTTCTAAATGCATCAGTTCTAAATGCAACACTTGGAGAGTTGTTAAAACACAGATTGTTAGGCCCCACTTCCGGAGTTCCCGATTCAGGATTTGGGATGGACCTCAGGAATTTATATTTACCCTGTTCCTATGTGATGCTGATACTGCAGCCTAGGGACCACACTTGGGGAACTACTGACTAAGATTTTCTCTAAAACGATTTGTTCAAACATCCAAGGGCTGGAGGTAGTAAGGTATACTATCAGGAATAAAAACAATGTCATAGCTCAGACTGTGAAACTTATTCTCTGCTGATTGGATGAGTTGATTGTTCATAGAACCTATTAAAAATATGTGGGCCAGGTATGTTAACTAAAGATCTCTTGTGTGAATATTCAAGAAAAATTTTTCCAGTCATGTACCACGTTTAAGGCAAGTATAATTATATATTTGAGAAAGAAAATATATATACATCCTTATGTAACTTTCTGTCTTTTAAAATGATACAAGATGGTAGGAGTAGTATTAAATAGCATCAAAGTGAAGTACTTCATTTCAAAACTAATGTTTTTGAAATTAACACCTGAGCTTTAGGATTGGAAGTATAATTTGCAGTATATTTGATACACTATTTATCTATTTTTTATTTGGTTAAATTTGAGGTTAATTTTTTTCTTCACTGAATCACAGAAATTCACCCAGTGTCTTCTGAAAGTCAAAATGGGATGATGGAAATTTGACATCCAATTGATATTACTTCATGAGGCACAAAATGGATCCTAAGTTCTTTTAACTTTGAGAAGTATATTATCTTGTTATGGAAATTTGTCAATGTGTATGGATTTTAATTGTATTCCCTCATATGTAACAAACAATTATTTTGAATAAGTCTCAATGACAAAAGGAAATACAACTTTTTTTTTCTGAGTGTCTTGCATCTTGAAGTTTGAAAGTTTCTTGGTTGTTTCTTCTCAATAAAACATAGAAATGTCTTTTAATCCGTGATAGGTGTTTAAATCTCATAACTGTATTTGTATGTTCTTTTTGTTTCAAAATCTTATTATAGTGAAAACTTTTTAAAAATTTTTTTATTGTTATGTTAATCACCATACATTACATCATTAGTTTTTGATGGTAGTGTTCCATGATTCATTGTTTGTGCATAACACCCAGTGCTCCACGCAGAACGTACCCTCTTTAATACCCATCACCAGGCTAACCCATCCCCCCACCCCCCTCCCCTCTAGAAACCTCAGTTTGTTTTTCAGAGTCCATCGTCTCTCATGGTTCGTCTCCCCCTCTGACTTACTCCCCTTCATTCTTCCCCTCCTGCTAATTTCTTCTTCTTTTTTTTTTCTTAACATATATTGCATTATTTGTTTCAGAAGTACAGATCTGTGATTCAACAGTCTTGCACAATTCACAGCGCTCACCATTGCACATACCCTCCCCACTGTCTATCACCCAGCCACCCCATCCCTCCCACCCCCCACCACTCCAGCAACCCTCAGTTTGTTTCCTGAGATTAAGAATTCCTCATATCAATGAGGTCATATGATACATGTCTTTCTCTGATTGACTTATTTCACTCAGCATAACACCCTCCAGTTCCATCCATGTCGTTGCAAATGGCAAGATCTCATTCCTTTTGATGGCTGCATAATATTCCATTGTGTATATATACCACTTCTTCTTTACCCATTCATCTGTCAATGGACATCTTGGCGCTTTTGACAATTTGGCTATTGTGGACATTGCTGCTATAACATTGGGGTGCACGTACCCCTTCGGATCCCTACATTTGTATCTTTGTGGTAAATACCCAGTAGTGCAATTGCTGGATCGTATGGTAGCACTATTCTCAACTGTTTGAGGAACCTCCATACTGTTTTCTAGAGTGGCTGCACCAGCTTGCATTCCCACCAACAGTGTAGGAGGGTTCCCCTTTCTCCACATCCCCACCAACATCTGTTGTTTCCTGACTTGTTAATTTTAGCCATTCTGACTGGTGTGAGGTGGTATCTCATTGAGGTTTTGATTTGGATTTGCCTGATGCCGAGCGATGTTGAGCACTTTTTCATGTGTCTGTTGGCCATTTGGATGTCTTCTTTGGAAAAATGTCTGTTCATGCCTTCTGCCCATTTCTTGATTGGATTATTTGTTCTTTGGGTGTTGAGTTTGCTAAGTTCTTTATAGATTTTGGATACTAGCCCTTTATCTGATATGTCATTTGCAAATATCTTCTCCCATTCTGTCGGTTGTCTTTTGGTTTTGTGGACTGTTTCTTTTGCTGTACAAAAGCTTTTTATCTTGATGAAATCCCAATAGTTCATTTTTGCCCTTGCTACCCTTGCCTTTGGCGATGTTTCTAGGAAGTTGTTGCTGCGGCTGAGGTCGAAGAGGTTACTACCTGTGCTCTCCTTTAGGATTTTGATGGACTCCTGTCTCACATTTAGGTCTTTCAACCATTTGGAGTCTATTTTTGTGTGTGGTGTAAGGAAATGGTCCAGTTTCATTCTTCTGCATGTAGCTGTCCAATTTTTCCAACACCATTTGTTGAAGAGACTGTCTTTTTTCCATTGGATATTCTTTCCAGCTTTGTCAAAGATTAGTTGACCATGGAGTTGAAGGTCCATTTCTGGGCTCTCTATTCTGTTCCATTGATCTATGTGTCTGTTTTTGTGCCAGTACCATACTGTCTTGATGATGATAGCTTTGTAATGTAGCTGGAAGTCCGGAATTGTGATGCTGCCAGCTTTGCTTTTCTTTTTCAATATTCCTCTGGCTATTCGGGGTCTCTTCTGGTTCCATACAAACTTTAGGATTATTTGTTCCATTTCTTTGAAAAAAGTGGATGGTATTTTGATGGGGATTGCATTGAATGTGTAGATTGCTCTAGGTAGCATTGACATCTTCACAATGTTGGTTCTTCCAATCCATGAGCATGGAACGTTTTTCCATTTCTTTGTGTCTTCTTCAGTTTCTTTCATGAGTATTTTATAGTTTTCTGAGTACAGATCCTTTGCCTCTTTGGTTAAATTTATTCCTAGGTATCTTATGGTTTTGGGTGCAATTGTAAATGGGATCGACTCCTTGATTTGTCTCTCTTCTGTCTTGTTATTGGTGTATAGGAATGCCACTGATTTCTGTGCATTGATTTTATATCCTGCTACCTTACTGAATTCCTGTATGAGTTCTAGCAGTTTTGGGGTGGAGTCTTTGGGGTTTTCCACATACAGTATCATATCATCTGCAAAGAGTGAGAGTTTGACTTCCTCTTTGCCGACTTGGATGCCTTTGATTTCTTTTTGTTGTCTGATTGCTGTGGCTAGGACTTCTAATACTATGTTGAATAGCAGTGGTGATAGTGGACATCCCTGCCGCGTTCCTGACCTTAGGGGAAAAGCTGTCAGCTTTTCCCCATTGAGAATGATATTCACTGTAGGTTTTTCATAGATGGCTTTTATGATATTGAGGTATGTACCCTCTATCCCTATACTCTGAAGAGTTTTGATCAAGAAAGGATGCTGTACTTTGTCAAATGCTTTTTCTGCGTCTATTGAGAGGATCATATGATTCTTGTTCTTTCTTTTGTTAATGTATTGTATCACGTTGATTGATTTGCAGATGTTGAACCAACCTTGCAGCCCAGGGATAAATCCCACTTGGTCATGGTGAATAATCCTTTTAATGTACTGTTGGATCCTACTGGCTAGTATTTTGGTGAGAATTTTTGCATCCATGTTCATCAAGGATATTGGTCTGTAATTCTCCTTTTTGATGGGGTCTTTGTCTGGTTTTGGGATCAAGGTAATGGTGGCCTCATAAAACAAGTTTGGAAGTTAGCCTTCCATTTCTATTTTTTGGAACAGTTTCAGGAGAATAGGTATTAATTCTTCTTTAAATGTTTGATAGAATTCCCCTGGGAAGCCTTCTGGCCCTGGGCTTTTGTTTGTTGGGAGATTTTTGATGACTGTTTCAATTTCCTTAGTGGTTATAGGTCTGTTCAGGTTTTCTATTTCTTCCTGGTTCAATTTTGGTAGTTGATACATCTCTAGGAATGCACCCATTTCTTCCAGGTTATCTAATTTGCTGGCAAAGAGTTGCTCATAATATGTACTTATAATTGTTTGTATTTCTTTGGTGTTGGTTGTGATCTCTCCTCTTTCATTCATGATTTTGTTTATTTGGGTCATTTCTCTTTTCTTTTTGATAAATCTGGCCAAGGGTTTATCAATCTTGTTAATTCTTTCAAAGAACCAGCTCTTAGCTTCGTTGTTCTGTTCTACTGTTCTTTTGGTTTCTATTTCATTGATTTCTGCTCTGATCTTTATTATTTCTCTTCTCCTGCTGGGTTTAGGCTTTCTTTGCTGTTCTTTCTCTAGCTCCTTTAGGTGTAGGGTTAGGTTGTGTATTTGAGACCTTTCTTGTTTCTTGAGAAAGGCTTGTATTCCTATATACTTTCCTCTCAGGACTGCCTTTGCTGTATCCCAAAGATTTTGAACAGTTGTGTTTTCATTTTCATTGGTTTCCATGAATTTTTTTAATTCTTCTTTAATTTCCTGGTTGACCCATTCATTCTTCAGTAGGATGCTCTTTAGCCTCCATGTATTTGAGTTCTTTCCGACTTTGCTCTTGTGATTGAGTTCTAGTTTCAAAACATTGTGGTCTGAAAATATGCAGGGAATAATCCCAATCTTTTGGTACCAGTTGAGACCTGATTTGTGACCTAGGATGTGATCAATTCTGGAGAATGTTCCATAGGCACTAGAGAAGAATGAGTATTCCATTGCCTTGGGATGGAATGTTCTGAATATGTCTGTGAAATCCATTTGGTCCAGTGTTTCATTTAAAGTCTTTATTTCCTTGTTGATCTTTTGCTTAGATGATCTGTGCATTTCAGTCAGGGTGGTGTTAAAGTCCCCCACTATTATTGTATTGTTCTCAATTTGTTTCTTTGCTTTTGTTATTAATTGCCTTATATAATTGGCCGCTCCCATGTTAGGGGCATAGATATTTACAATTGTTAGATCTTCTTGTTGGATAGACCCTTTAAGTAAGATATAGTGTCCTTCTTCATCTCTTATTACAGTCTTTGATTTAAAATCTAATTTGTCTGATGTAAGGATTGCCACCCCAGCTTTCTTTTGGTGTCCATTAGCATGGTAAATGGTTTTCCACCCCCTCACTTTCAATCTGGGGGTGTCTTTGGGTCTAAAATGAGTCACTTGCAGACAGCATATTGATGGGTCTTGTTTTTTAATCCAATCTGATAGCCTGTGTCTTTTGACTGGGGCATTTAGCCCATTTACATTCAGGGTAACTATTGAAAGATAGGAATTTAGTGCCATTGTATTGCCTGTAAGGTGACTGTGACTGTATATTTTCTGTGTTCCTTTCTGATCTATGCTGCTTTCAGGCTCTCTCTTTGCTTAGAGGACCCCTTTCAAGATTTCTTGTAGGGCTGGTTTCATGTTTGCAAATTCCTTTAGTTTTTGTTTGTCCTGGAAGATTTTTATCTCTCCTTCTATTTTCAATGACAGCCTAGCTGGATATAGTATTCTTGGCTGCATGTTTTTCTCGTTTAGTGCTCTGAAGATATCTTGACAGTCCTTTCTGGCCTGCCAGGTCTCTGTGGATAGGTCTGTTGCCAATCTAATGTTTCTACCATTGTAGGTTACATATCTCTTCTCCCGAGCTGCTTTCAGGATTTTCTCTTTGTCTCTGAGACTCGTAAGTTTTACTATTAGATGTCGGGGTGTTGACCTATTTTTATTGATTTTGAGAGGGGCTCTCTGTGCCTCCTGGATTTTGATGCCTGTTTCCTTCCCCACATTAGGGAAGTTCTCTGCTATAATTTGCTCCAATATACCTTCTGCCCCTCTCTCTCTTTCTTTTTCTTCTGGGATCCCAATTATTCTAATGTTGTTTCATCTTACCGTATCGCTTATCTCTCGAATTCTGCCCTCATGGTCCTGTAGTTGTTTATCTCTCTTTTTCTCAGCCTCTTTATTTTACATCATTTGGTTCTATATCGCTGATTCTCTGTTCTGCCTCATTTATCCTAGCAGTTAGTGCCCCCATCTTTGATTGCACCTCATTAATAGCCTTTTTGATTTCCACTTGGTTAGATTTTAGTTCTTTTATTTCTCCAGAAAGGGTTTCTCTAATAACTTCCACGCTTTTTTCAAGCCCAGCTAGTATCTTTAAAGTCATGATTCTGAACTCTAGGTCCGCCCTCATACTACAGTAGTATTGAGTAGGTCCCTTGCAGACGGTACTACCTCTTGTTCTTTTTGCTGAGGTGATTTTTTTCATCTTGTCATTTTGTCCAGCGGAGAATAGATGAATGAGAGAACAAAATGCTAACAGGTTAACAACGTCCCCAGGAAATATACTCTATACAAATCAGAAAAGACCTGAAACCAGGGGAAAAGAAAGGGAAAGAAAGAAAAAAGAGGGAAAAAAAAGAAAAGGAAAAAGATAAAAACAAACAAAAACAGAACAAAATAAAAAAAACAGAATATGGTCAAATATGATCAGGCTGGTGCATAGATCAGTGCCACACACTAGATTTTGGGTGTATTTTGGTCTGTTAGAAGAAAGTGCCTCCTAAAATTTTAAAGGAAGAAAGACTCCTATATGTACAAAATAAGAGTTGATACAATGAAGGGATGGAAGATGACTGTAAAGATGAAAATTATAAAAGATTTTATAAAAGGAATTGATAAGATAAGAAGTTGTTTGAAAAAAGAAAGAAGTTTAAGAAAAAAATAGAAAAGAAAAAAAAGGGAGAGAATGTGATCAGGCAGGAGACTAGAACAAAGCCATACACTAGTGATTTAGGGTATATTTTGATCTGTTAGAAGAAACTGTATCTCAAAATTTTAAAGAGAGAAGAACTTATGTATGTATATATATATATATATATATATATATATATATATATATATGCCAAAACTAAGGGTAACTACTATGAAGGGATAAAATATGACTCTAAAAATGAAAAATAAAAAATGTTTTTTTAAAAGAGGGATTGATAAGATGTTGGTTGAAAAAGGGAAAAAGAAAAATTAAAGAAAAAAACAGTTAAAAAATTAACTTTGAAAAACTAATGAATCATGGTACAAAAGCCATGAATTCTATGTGTAGTATTCCCCTAGCGCTGGAGTTCTCCCGTTCTCCTTGATCGGTAAACTTGGTCTTGGCTTGCTGGCTGTTCGTGCTGATCTTCTGGGGGAGGGGCCTGTTGCCGTGGTTCCCAAATGTCTTTGCCGGAGGCGGAATTGCCCCGCCCTTGTCGGTCCGGGCTAAGCAAGCTGCTCGGGTTTGCTCTCAGGAGCTTTTGTTCCCTGCAAGCTCTCGGTACAGCTTTGGAGGACTAGGGTGAAAATGGTGGCCTCCCAATTTCCACCCGGAGGAGCCGAGAACTCGGGGCCCCACTCCTCAGTGCGCCCCAAGAGAAAAGCAGTCAATCACTCCCGTCTCCCCAGTCTCCGGCTACACTCCGTGCTCACCCGGCCTGTGACCGAGCGTTTCTATCTCTGGCACCCGACCCCGTGTGGAGTCTCCAAACCCAGCAGATCCCTGTGGTGCGCTCCCGCGCCGCTCCTCCTGGGGGAGGAAGGGGAGTCTCACTGGCTCTGCCGCTTGTTGGGTCCCTGCTGGAGAAGCAGTGGCCCGACAGTTTATGGCAACCCTGAGCTGAGAGCCCGCGCCTCGGCTCTGTCTCTGCAGCCGGCTTCCCCGCTCCGATCCCTGGGAGCTCTGCCGCACTCAGGCACCCCTGGTCTTTCTGTGACCCCGAGGTGTCACACTGTCTTACAAGGTTTCCACCTCCTGCTTAGCCACTGGAGTGACCGTCCCTCAGCGGAGCCGGCTTCTAAAAGGTCCGATTTTGTGCTCCGCGGCTCTATCACTTGCCAGAAGCGGCCGGCGGAGGCCCCCTCCCCCGCCGTCTATCCTCCCGAATATCACCTCGGATTCACTTCTCCGCAGTCCTACCTTCCAGTAAGTGGTTGCTTCTCTGTTCAGAGAGTTGTTGCTACTCTCCTCTTCGATCTCCTGTTGAGTTTGTAGCTGTTCAGAATGGTTTGATCCCTGTCCAGCTGAATTCCTCAGACCAGATGAAATCCGGGTCTCCTACTCCTCCGCCATCTTGCTCTGCCCCCAGGATTCTGCATTCTTGAAGGTTATCAGTGACATCTCAACAGGCAGCTCTGGATGGACTGTGAGTGATGTCCACTCAGTTAAACTCACAGCGCCGTCCTCTTTTAAAGAAAGATTACGTTTCAGGATTCTGTAATGTAGAGTAACCATCTTTTCCTCTGTCGAGGGTGGGGGTCTCCGTGGGCGCTCCTCGCCGAAGATGCGGAGCAGCGCCGGCCTGCTGCGCCCGCCCGCGGGGCTCAGCGTGTCCCCGGCCCTGGGTCCCACTGCCCCCTTCATGGCCAACCGCTCCCTCCACCCCAACCCCGAGTCTCCCTCCCCGTTCGCCTCCCGGCTCCAGAGCCTACAGTGAAAACTTTTAAAAGATATTTTCAACTACCTTTAAGTTCACAAATATAAATATAAATAGTCTGTGATTTTATCAGTGCTAATAACTGAGGTGACAATCTGCTCAGATTCTTTTTATGCACATTTGACATAGATACAAGCCAAGACAACACACCTCTCTCTTCTGCCAAGAGGCTGGCCATAAAGATGTGAAAAAATGTATATGCATTTATTATTTGAAAGCAAAAAGAAATCCATTAATTATTTCATTTATTCAAAAACATTAATCGGATGCTTAATACGTGCCAGGCAGGTACTATGCTTGATTCCGAATTTGCAAAGATGTTGCTACCTTTACTACATCTTCCAACAGCACCTCTAATGAAGGTGCTGCAGCAGTTGCCACTGCTGCTAATAAAGATGAGATGATGATTGCTAACAATCTCCCAGGCATTGCTCTGAGTGTTTCACTCATTTAATCATTAGGACAAATGTAGGAGGTGGGTACTCTTATCTTCAGTTTACAGTTGAGGAAACTAGAGCAGCTGGTCTAGGAGCTGGTGCTACTAGCTGAAGCATTTAGGATTAGGTGATGGTGCTCCTGGGACCAGATGCAAGTCATCTAGGGTCTGGACCTCAAGCAGTCCAGCTCCAGAGCCACTTATGCTAGAGAGAGTGTCTCTGTACATCCAGAAGCTCACATTCTGAAGCAGGAGCTGCACTTGATGGACATGAGAAGTGCCAGTTATGATTTGCAAATTCATTGCAGTGAATGCACAAAGACTGATGTGCTGAGCTCTCCTTGGAGATGTTGTGGAGGCTTCGTGGAGCAGAAAGTCTGATGTGGGTCTAACAGGAAATCTTAGCATATTTTTATTCACACCCCTCTGGCAATCTGATGAAATTTTCACAGAATAATATTTTTAAACACTTAAATACATAGAAATGTAACTGAAACAAACTATATGGAAAGAGTTATATAAAATACGTTTTTCACGTACTAATATATGTACTTTTTTATTAATGCACTAAATAGCAAGATTTAATGGTGGTTCTGGTAATCACCCTAATTAAAAGAAGTGAAAAATCTAAATGTTACTTGAGACATCTGTAAAAACTGTAACCTGTTCTGAAAATACCTGTGATATTGGTAGAGTCACAGGTTCTGCTAATAATACTGAGGTTTACAGCCCATATTTATTTTTAAAAGATATGCTAGATTTCAGGAAGGGGTTAGCAAAATTGAAGATATAATTTTTTTCATCCACATTCATAAACACATTGAATTCTGTCCATGGTCTGTCTGGGGTCCATGGACCCCTGGAAGAATGAAGAAGCATTTATGATGTGGACAAGGCCTGCATAACCTGCTATGCTGTGATTTAGGAAATGCTATATTAAGGGCTATCTTGAGTTTTGTCACAAGCAAAAGTCCTTCCCCAAAGTATAAACAGATTATTGCTTTCACATTATGGACTGCAAGAATGGCCTGCTGAGCAACACCATTAATTAAGACTGAATAGTAAGCAGTTTACTCTCTGCAAACTTTGTTCCTCTCTCACTGCAGCCAAATTAGGATTTACGTGCTCTTGCCAGCACTCTTCTGAAGATTTCAGTGTCTTAGTAATTTTATTACAAGGTAAACATTTGATTCCAATGAAGGTGTAGTTTCTACCTGTGCAGCATCCATAGTGTGGAAACGAAGACCCAAAATGTGATAACAAAAGGAGTCCCCAGTCATGCTGGGACCAGAATCTGGCAGCCAACTGAGAGGAAGAATTTAGTGAATGTCCAATTTGGGACCCACGAGATATCTTGGAAGGACTGATAGAAGATCCAGGAAAAAAAAAAAAAAAGAAGGAAGGGATTCTTGGTTACTCTTTGAAGGAAGGGTCATCATTGGAATGTAACGGGCATCACTGAGACTCAAGATTCAGCTGTTTGTTTACCACCTAGCCCTCTGCTGCCAGGTTGCAGTGAGTGCCGGGAAGTTTTCCCCAGCACATGCAAAGGCTCCAAGTAGTTCATTAAGGCTTCTCACCTCTTCCTCACTCACCCTCGTTTTTGGAGGTGTAAATTAGAGAGGCAGATGTACAATCTGGGAAGTTTTCCAGCTACATATTTAGAACATCGAGTGTTCGGCACTGTGGGCGTTGAGCAGGGTTTTTCAGTCTGTCACACATCCAGCCTCAGTGCCAAGGAAACCTCCCAAATGGCCCCTGAATGCTTTGTTCTAGAATAAAATAGCAACCTTTCTCAGGACAGGCTACAGTTTGCTTTTTAATTTTTATTGTATAATGAATAACTACTGAGCATGGTGGGAGAAAAGGATTCTGATTTAAGTCTGGGAAGCCCCGAGTTTCCTAAGTGATATCTGTTAGGGGAAAACCTTAAAAGGTCCTTTTATTGCAATTTGCAAAAAATTCTGGTGCACCAAGAATCGTATTAAATACCAGAAGGCTCAAACGGCATAAGAGCATACTTACTTATATTTGAAAAGTACTTTTCAGTTTGAAGAGTACTTTTATATATTTTACCTCATGTGATCCTAACTAAACCTCAAATCTGCAGGGTAGAATTTTATTTTTCCAAAATTTGACAGGAAACCAGATTCAGGTTAAGTAGGTCAGCCAATGTCATAAAGATACACTATAGTGGAATGAGGTATTAATCCCTTCATTCATGAAACTCTTCAATAACTTTACCAGGCAAATATAGTGGGTGATAAAATAATATAGAACTCTATACTCATCTAATTTCCTCCACTATCTCCCAAATAACCTAATATAGAGAGCAGTCATCTGAGAAACAGAAATAGTTGACTATAAATGGAGATTAAGGGCAACCCATAAAGAACATGGAGGGTTGGGAGAACTGTTCCTTTGGGTGCTTATAGTACATACAGATCTGTTTCCATCTCACACTTTTTTCAGCATAATTCAGTTTTCCAGTCCTCGCTAATCTAAATTTCTCTTGCTTCCTTTACTCTAAATTGAAAAGAGTTGGACTCCATTCATGGTGAGAGTCTTCATTTGTTCCTCAGGTGGACAATTTTGAGATGGATTCTATGTGGCTCTTCAGTGGCTCCCAGTAGGATTGAGGGCCAGTTGCCTAGGGGTGACCATCTCAAGAACACTCGCTTGTAAGGACTTTCTCTTCTTTTTTTTATTTTTCAATCTTTTCTACCTCTCATTCCTGTGCTCTGGGATGACTTCCAAAATAAGTCACTTGTACACAAGCCCTGGTTTCAGGCTTTGCTTTCTGGGGAAAAGCCTAGGTGAACACAGAGGAAAACTATAGGTTTTTGGTATTGTGTAACCTAAATTCCTCAACTGACTCTATGTTTGAAAAGAATTCTGGGGGGCCCTGGGCAGCTCAGTCAGTTAAGCGTCTGTCTTTGGCTCAGGTCATGATCCCAGGGTTCTGGGATCAAGCCCCACATTGGGCTCTGCTCAGAGGGGAGGATGCTGCTTCTCCTTCTCCCTCTGCCACTCCCCTGCTTTTACTCTCTGGCTCTCTCTATCTCTCTATCAAATAAATAAATAAAGTCTTAAAAAAAAGAAAGAATTCTGTTATTGTGTACTATGAACTCCAAAAATTAATAGTTGGACCAAAACCTCCTAGGAAAGGAAGTGAATGCCATATGCCTCTAACTTGAAGGGAGCCAGAATGAATAGAGCCCAAGTTTCAACTGCTCACAGCCCACACCACAAAGTTGCAAGACCATCTTCATATTGTGTTCTTTCCATCTTCCCTAATTAGAGCTCTAAGCAGAAAAAAAAAAAAAAAAAAAACACCTCCAGCCCTGCATGTTGTACCCAACACAGACTCAGCGCTAAGGTGGATTCCCCTTTCAATTATGTAAGCCCCCAACTGAGGACTCCACTCATGTGCTCCCTTCTATTTTCATCATAAGATTCAGCTTGCCTCTCTTAGCAAGATCCATTCCAAATGAATGTGCTAGGAATTCCCCATCCTCTTTGACTTTTCTATGGCAGCAGAACACACGTGGCATTGTTCCTGACAGCCATGTTGCCACAGGCACCTCCTCTTCACCACACACTCTGCATGCATCAGGAAGCAGTGCCTTCTGTTCTCTTTGCCCGTACGGCATGCACTGGCTTTGGGAATGATGGCTGCCTACTCTGATCTGGACACTTCTGCCTCAAAGTTACTCTAAGGAAAAAAAAAAAAATCCCAAACCCTTCTTCATTTTGTACTTAAATGATTAGCAGTTATTTTTTTTTTCGGAAATACAGAGAGAAACCATATGACTGACCTGCATAGTGACATCACTCACAAGAAGTTGAAGAGCTGGTCAGTTAGCCCCAGTCTCCGTTCATGTGCTCCAGACGAAGTTATTATGTGAATGTTTTTATTTTCAACATGACCCCAATCTGTGGAAAGAGCATTAAAGCATTGACTGTTGTATTTTGTTGTTCACTGGTAGAAAAAAAAAATGACGTTTTACTTAAACATTTTAATTCAGTGTAAGGACGATTCCCTTTAAGGGTGGAGCACAAGGACAAACATAAATCTGACAAAATGGTGCGGCAATTGCAAAGTTACGAGATTTGATATATTTTAAAATATTAGCAAATATGAAATGGTTATTTGGAAGTGATGGTAGTGTATTTTGGGGTGTGTCAGGAATGAGCAAAACCACTCCTCACCTTATTTTTTGAATATGTGAAATGACGAGTTTTGTGATCTATATTCAGGGCAAATATAATCATATACACTATTTCCTTTGAAACAAACAAACAAAAAAAGAATCTGGAAAAACTTTTGCTGTTTTTTAAAACTGCCACTAGATGGTATGCAAATACTCTTTCTCCAATGCTGGTTCTATTGTTTTTAGATTGTTAGAATATGAGATGTATCTGTGTATGTGATGTTCTCATTTAACTTTATTCCTGAATTTGAGCTGGAGAATAGGAGGAAGGGATGCTGCTTGGATCAGGAACTTTTCATTAACTCTTGTCAACTCCGCAGGATCAATGTTTCCCCTTATATGTTAATGTGATATTTTGAAATTTCAAACTTTAAATTTTTCCGTACCATTTCCCCAGCATACCCATGAACCAATTATTAAATAATAATATTTAAGGATCGCCTGCAATTAGCAAGTATATTTTGTATCTAGAAGACTTTGTACTAGAAGACTAACAGTATTTTATATTAGTGATTTTAAAAAATTACTTAGAGGTTTAAAAACCTACATAGTTACCAAATATAAATATGATTTCCTGGCCTACAAAAAGAAAAAAATAATAAGTTTTTTTAATATGAGTTATCTCATACTTTTAATTGCTAAAATTAATTCCCAATTTGGTCTATTCAAATGTCTATGTTTTTTAATATATGTGCAAATATTTAATGTCTCTCTGTCCAACTGAGATTCTGATTTGTTTTCTTCTAACTCATAAAGAAAATTAATGGCTTTCTATTCCCAATGAGGTAATGACATCCATCATTATATAACAAATCTCTGGTGAGTCCAGATCTTTCCAAAACTATTTATTATTTGGAGTTTCAATCAACTCTAGCTCCCAGTATTAGTATGTTCACCATTCCAGCTTCTTTATTCCTGCTGTAACACACGACATCTTCTATGCAAAAGTTACTTACCAGTTGTTCCAATCTATAGCCTCCAACTGGCCGTTGTGGTCTCCTTGCCATTCTTCTGGATGGGGGATGAATGGAAGATCAGGAAAGAGCAGGGAGGAAAGGGAAGATGAAGTGGGATAGTCATAAGAGTCCCTGACTCAACTGCCTATGCTTAAAATTAACCTTCTCTCTGAATGTGTACTACAGTTGTATACATTAGTGCAATTTCATAGATAAAGAACATCTTATTTCATGACATCATTTCGTTGTTTATATAACTACATATACCTACACAGCCATACACACTATGAATGTAAAAAGCCATCTGCCCATATAACCACATAAGTAGTAAGGAACTGCCTTATATCTCAAATTATCTGGATTTTTCTGATTACTCATTCTCTAATTAAGTCTTCACCGTCAGCCTGAACTTCATGTTGATCTAGTTTATTCCTCTTCTTGCCATATTTTTTTTCTAAATCCTTGGCCTTTTAATCTCATATTTGTTTTCTTTGTTCTTGTTCTGAATCACACAATAATCCCAAAGGAAGATAGATAACCATGCAGATTTCACACATTACAGAGGCTGGCTCAGCAGCAACTCTCCTGCTTGCTAATTTGCTACTGAAGACCCCACAGTAATTATATCCTTTGTTTAAGTTCCAGGCTCACTGGTTTGACACACACTATTTACGGATAAACTCCCCTTTGGCTTCATTGAAAGGATGGAGGCCTGTGGTTTATTCTCCTTAACCTAATTTCACAATTTTGTGGAAAATAGCTGCAAGGGAAGGTGTAATGATCTTTGTAATCCGTAATCAGTTGCTTTTGATCCCATTCTTTCCTGACACATGAGGACTTTGCTTCTATGCCCAACTCTGCACAGCTGTTTATTTTGAGCACCTTCTTCTCCTACTTTAATACATGGTATTAGTTTCCTCTTTTAAAATAAAAATAAAAATACAAAAAAAAAGAATGAATCCTTCCTTTGCCCTTCCACACTTACCAAATTTTATCTTTTATATCACTGAAAACATGTCAATATTCCAACATTTTCATTCTTGTCTTTATCAACTGTAACCTCTGCAATTTTGCAACTTTACCCTACTCTTCTCAAAAAATGCCCACTTTCTAATACAGTTGACCCTTGTACAACACACAGGTTAGGGGTGCCAAACCCCACATGGCCAGATATCTACATTTAATTTTTGACTCCCCCCAAAACTCAACTACTAATAGCTTATTGTTGACCAGAAGCCTTACTAATAACATAAACAATTTAATTAACACATATTTTGAATGCTATATGCATTATCTACAGTATTCTTACAATAAAGTAAGCTCGAGAAAGAAAAATGTTATTAAGAAAATCATAAGGAAGAGAATACATTTACAGTACTGTACAGTACTCAGAAAAAAATCCACTTATAAGTGTAGCCACACAATTCAAACCCATTTTGTTCAAGGGTCAACTGTATTCCATTGATCACCACTCTTAATGACATTTCTTATTTCCCTGAACCTGAGAACTATATTTATTTTGTTGACCAAACTTTCCTTCATGAACTTCCCTTGTGCTGTGAATTCTGTAATCACGACTTTGATTCTCCTCCTAGCATTCTGATAGCATATCCATTTATTTGGGATCTCCTGCGCTTTCTCTTTCTTCTTAACTATAAACATTCTCAGGGACAACTGCATCCTGATCCTTCGCTCTTCTATTTGTTCTCCATTTATCTACTTTTTCATTTGTCCGTTCCTTTTTACAGCTCTCACACCAGTCTACCTGAACCACTGCTAAGCCTGCCACATCTTCTTGTGTGATGGCTCTACGGGGAATTAAGATCATTAGAGAAGAGCTGATTGGGGAATGTGGAGAGAATGCTGGCGTTAGGAAACCATCATTTTGTAACTGCATAAAGTTAAGTATATAAACCACACAATCATAGTAAAGATTAGTTCAGGCAAGGCTTATCCACGGATGCTAACTCTAGAAGGAAATTTTGATGAGGTATAAGATATTTGCATTGCTTTAAATTGTTTTCCTAAATATTGGTTAATAGCTGCAAAAGGAATTATAGGAACTGTACAGTGGAGAAAGCAAGCATCATCTTAGCTAGGTGATAAAATTGACATCACAAAATGAGAGAATGATGGGCATTGTCTGCCTCCAGATGTCACCCCTGGTACAGTATCACTTAAGCCATCCATACCTTAGCTTCCTCAGCAACGAACTGAAGATGTACCATGTGAATTCAAGAACTCAGCACTGTGCCTGAATTCTTGTAAGCATTCAGTAAATGTTAATCTCTTCCTTCAAAATTTTCCATGATATGTTTCTTCATACATTTCTTACCTTTTATCCCATTGCTCTTCTGTATGCTTTCTTCACCCAAGTCATATGTGTGTCTTTTCTCTCCAACTATACTGGCAGGTATGTTCATTATTGCATCTTACACAGAGTAGATGCTGATATGTGTTTGTTGTTGCCATTGATATTTGATTACTGTGTGTACTGTTTTGTTTGATGAATTGGCGGTGAAAGGACTTTTCTAGTTTATACTAAGTCTGTTACTATAGATACCACATTTTCCTCTAGGTTTTCATTTTTTTTAAATTCTCTCTATGGTACCAGCAAGTTAGTTTTTTTTTCCAGGAAGGTATTTTGATCACATCGTTTTTTAATTTGATTTAGCTAAACAAATAAATAAGAAATGTAATAATTTAATTTAAAAGACAAGCTAAATTCAAAGCTTATAAATAATCACTCTCATAATAAAGTTTATTTTCCAAAACTGATATTAGAAGACATATTTATTGATTATGCTGTGAAGCACAAGGTAACACTAAATTTTAAAGTAAAGCTTTTATCTAATTGTGGCTAAAGAAGGAAGTCAAGATTAAGTACATGATGCAATTTAATTAAATGATTTAAATTTCATCTGTTACATAGAAATCGTGTTGGAAAATCATGTTTATTGATTACACAGGTAACTATCAATTTTAAACTGAAGTAGTTTTCTAATTGAGTGTAAGAAATAATTAAGGTGTTAAGGCCTAAGGGATGATTAATTTTTTATTAAGCTGCCTTGGAAATTCATCCTTTAAATTAAAATGTGCTTGTCAAAATTAGATGTTTGATTCAGAGACCAACAAGAAATATTGATTTCGTTTTTGCTATTTATTATATGGAGTATAGAGTTTGTATTCCTTAAAGCATATTATGATCTGTTTATATTATAGCATAAAATGAGGAAAAGGAATATCCATCCATTCAACACAAATAAAATGGATGAGTTGGAGTGAATTTAATATTTTGTTTTATTTTCTCAATTGATTGCTTAGTAATTTAGCAATCGTGTAGTGATTTAATTTTTTAGCTGAGACAAGAGTTTTTAAAGCTTTCTTTTTAGACAAACTTAGTGAATACCTTAAGGTAATAAATGTTTCCAAAATTAAGTACATGTTCTTCAATTTGAAAAGCAAATCTAAATTATCTGCATATATATAACCAAAGAAACCATCTAATTTGGTTTAAAAAGTCAGAAAAATAAATTAGCTTTATGATATCCTAGTCCACTGTACTTTGTAGCTTCTTTCTAAATGCAGGATAGTGTTGCATCCTTGAAACACTTTCTTTAATGGTATTTAAAGATACAATGCTATAAGAAACAATTAGGGAAATGATGCAACTCTACTTTTTTTCTAACTTACTTGTAATTTTCAAAACCTATCAAGTAATGAATGAGAGGATGTGAAAAGTACATAAATAGCACATACGCCAATCCTGGAGCATAAAGGAAGCATTCCTTACCACAATTCTATATCAATAATATAATCAATACATCAATAATATTGATATCAATATATTAATATTAATAACTTCTTTTATCAATTTTTCAAACATAAATGGCAACTTGCATACATTAATTTCCACCTCAACTCTATTAGATCTACTTGACAAATAAGAAAAATGACCTATATTATCTTTACTTGATAAATGAGAAAATAGAGACTTCCAGAGGTTAAGTCATCTGGCCAAGATCATGAAGCAAGTGTAAGCAGAACCAGAATTCAAAAATAGTTCAGTCTATACTTAAAGTCTGCACTTTTAACCAGTATGTATACTGCATTCATGGTTATGCTTATATTTGAAGTGCGGAGGTAAAACAAGTCTTAGTTTCTATTGTTCTCCTTTGATCATGGCTCCATTCTACTTTCATCTCACCAGAAAACTGGTCAAGAAAAATATGAGACTTTTCACATAATGTGCCATTTTTCTCAACTTTCATTTCATAGAAACAAACTATTTGGAGGCCAAGCTTAAGATGGCAATCACTTTATCCTGATACTATTTTTTCTTTTCCATTTTCAAGTGAGGAGAATTATATTTACCATCAAAAATCGTAAAGAGGGGCATCTGGGTGACTCAGTCAGTTAAGCATCTGCCTTCAGCTCAGGTCATGATCCCAGGGTCCCAAGACCTAGCCCAGGTCTGGCTCCCTGCTCAGTGGGGAGTCTGCTTATCCCCCTCCCTCTGCCTCTGACCCTCCCTTCCACTCATGCACACACTCTCTCTCTCTCTCAGATAAAGAAATAAAATCTTTATTAAAAGAAAGTTGTTGTAAAGATTAAATGAGATAAGGCATCAAGAAAATTATGTGTTGGGGCACCTGGTGGCTCAGTCGGTTGGGTGTCTGCCTTCAGCTCAGGTCTGGGATCAAGCCCCATGTCAGGCTCCTAACTCAGTGGGGAGCCTGCTTCTCCCTCTCCCTCTGCTCCTCCTTGTCTCTTGTGATCTCTCTCTATCTATCTCAAATAAAAAAAAAAAAAGAAAGTTATGTGTAAGAGTACTGAAGGGTGCTCCTCAAATGTGAACAGTATTTTTCCTTTTCTCTGTTTTTTTATCAATGCTTAGCATCATGATGTCGTTATGACTTGAAAAAGGAGCTTCAACTTTTGGATAAATAATTTCATAAATAAATTCATAAGTATGGTACACTAAAAAAATTCTGATATGCCCCTAGGGTACAGGGTAAATATGAGTAATTTAAGGAATCCCAACTGGTACTCCGATAGTCTGATACACTGGCTGGTTTAGACTACCTGGGGAAACTAAATATTTCATAAAATATTTGAGTAGAATCAAAGTTTGTATGTGTGTACTCCTTGTTTTGAAAACTGTTATAAGCATATATTTCTATTTACACACACACATATATATATGCAATATGTGTGTGTGTGTTTATGGATATTTGATAAATTGGCTGCACGCTCACCTGCCATAATAAGAACTTCCAAGATGACTAAATCATGCATACTTTTTCTGTTATGTATATACTGACACTCTGTCCACGTAGAAGAGGACTTTTAAACGAGAATATACATTATACTTTAACATTTTCTCAACAGAGTGTTAATTCTACTACCTGCACATCTAGTATCTAAAGCATATGGATCTCTCTAATTACATGGAATACTGGCACTTCAAATATTGTCACAGAATCCAATCATGATTGCTTGTGATTTATACTTGCCTCATGTTCACTTGAGATAGCTAATGTTTTAGAGGTAGTACAGGGATTTATTAAGTGCCCATTCCTCTGAGTTCTCTCACTTCCCCAGTTTCCCCTTTACTGAGTCAGGCCAGTCAGAAAACAATATTGTACTCTTAGGTTCTTGTAAAAGACTTTTCCTTAACAAAGGTCTGCTTCAAAGGAAACTACTTTACCAGAGCCTCATCTGACCTGGGGGTGGAGGAGCAATAAGCTAACTCTAGCCCCACTCTGGTCTTCCTGTCTCAAGTAAGTGGAGAAATAAAAAGTCTAGGCATCTCTTCTGAAGGTCATAATTCAGGGATTTTGCCCCTCCCCTCCCTGAAAATGGAGATTTAATCACAGGATTATAATTATAGAATGTTTCCTCTCCCTAATATCTCACACGTATCATCAGGGCTCTTGTATATTTGCAGTGCATTACATCTAAGAGAGTTGTAAGACATGCACTCTCCTTAAGGAGTTTCTAGGGAAATCAAACACAGCAGAGTAAACAAAAATTGAGGACACCAGAGGAAACTGAAACCTCTGACATGACGACAGCAAATGTTAAGCACAGCCTAACTCTTAGCTAGGTAAAACATAGACCACTCACTAAAAGCCTATTTGCTTCAGTTACTATTATCCAATATATCATTTCTACCATTCAACAAAAAAAGTACAAGGCATGCTGACAGGCAAGGAAAGCACAGTCTGAGGAAACAAAGCAAACAGCAGAACCGCACTCAGATGTGGCAGAGATTTTGGAATTATCAGAACAAGAATTTAAAACAACTATGATTAGTATGCTAAGGGCTGTAATAGGAAAAAAAAATGGACAACATGCAAGAACACATAGGTAATGTAAGAAGAGAGATGGAAACTCTAAGAAAGAAAAAAAGGGAATTTTAGAAATAAAAAACACTAAAGAAATGGAGAATACTTTTGACCAGCTAAGCAATAGGCTGGACATGGCAAAGACAGAATCAGTAAAGTTGAAGATATGTCGATAGACACTTCTCAAACTGAATGCAAACAGAAAAATATTTTAAATAAAAAGAAATAAAATATCCAAGAAAATTGAGGTTATTACAAAAGAGTAACATGAATGGGAATACCAGAAGGAGAAGAAAGAAGGAAAAGAACAAGAGAAATATTTGATGTAATAATGGCTGAGAATTTTCCAAAAGTAATGACAGACACCAAAACACAGATCCAAGTACTCAGAGAACCCCAAGCAAGATAACAACAAAAAAATGTACTGTAAACCTAGGCATATAATACCCAAACTGCAGAAAACAAAATACAAAGAGAAAATTTTGAAAGAAGGTAGGGTGGGAGAAACCCTACCTGTAGAAGAAGAGGGATATGAATTACATTGAACTTCTCTTCAGAAAATATGCAAGCAAGGAGAGGGTACAGTGAAATAGTTAAAGACCTAAAAGAAAAGAAAAAAACTCTCACCTATCTAGAATTCTGTATCCAGTGAAATTAGTTTTTCAAAACTGAAGGAGAAATACTGTCTCACACAAACAAAAGCTAGGAATTTGTCGTTGGTAGACCTGCCTTGCAGATAATGTTAAAAGAAGTTCTTTGACGATATAGGTCAGAGAATCAGATTTACATAAGGAAAAGAAAAGTATTAGAGAAGGATTAAATGAAGATAAATGTTTTTATTCTTAATTGATCTAAAAGATAACTTTTCAAAATAATAGTAACAATGCATTGAGTAATTATATTTATGAATAAACAAAATAAATGACAGCAATGTTAAAGAAGATGGAATGGAGGAATTGGGAATACTTGTTTATACTCTGCACTACCAATGAAGTGGTATAGTGTTATTTGAAAGCGGATTTAGATTAGTTGTAAAAGTATACTACAAACCCCAGGGCAGCCACTAAAAAGTGAATAAGAAAGTATAACGTCAAAATTTGTGGGATGCAGCAAAAACAGTGCTTAGAGGGAATTTAAAACTCAAATGCATATATTAGAAATGAAATAAGACCTAAAGTTCATAACCTAAATTACTGCCTTAAGAAACTAAAGAAGACCAGTGTAAACCTAAAGCCTGAAACAAGGAGAAATAATAAAAATTAAGGCATATATCAATGGACTAGAAAACAGGAATATGATAAAAAAATTAATGAAACCAAAAGCTTTTTCTTTTTTTTATGTTATGTTAATCACCATACATTACATCATTAGTTTTTGACGTAGTGTTCCATGATTCATTGTTTGCATATAACACCCAGTGCTCCATGCAGTATGTGCCCTCCTTAATACCCATCGCCGGGCTGACCCATCCCCCCACCCCTCTCCCCTCTAGAACCCTCAGTTTGTTTCTCAGAGTCCATAGTCTCTCATGGTTCATCTTTGATTCCCCCCTTCATTTTTCCCTTCCTACTATCTTCTTCTTTTTTTTAACATATAATGTATTATTTGTTTCAGAGGTACAGGTCTGTGATTCAACAGTCTTACACAATTTCTTTTAAGAGAACAATACAATTAATAAATCTCTAGCCAGGCTAACCAAGAAAGGAAGAGAGAAGATAAATTACTAATATAAGAAATGTAGGAGGATCCATCACTACTGATTCCACAGATATTAAAGTATAATAAAGAAATATAATGGACAATTCTATGCCCACAAATTTGATAACTTCGATGAAATGAGCCAATTCTTTGGCAGCCAAAATTGACCAAAACTCACACAAAGAGGTAGACCATCTGAACAGGCTCATATTATTTAAAGAATCTGAATTGAAACCCAATAATCTTACCAAAAAAAATAGTATAAGACCCAGGTGGTGTCATTGGTGAATTCTACCAAACATTTAAGAAATGATACCAATTATTGTATCAGAAAATTAAAACAGAGGGAGCATTCCTGACTTATTCTATGAGGCTAGCATTATGCTAATACCAAAACTAGACAAAGACATTGCAAGAAACTACAAACCAATATCTCTCATAAATATAGATATAAAAATTCTTAATAAAATAGCAAATCCAATCCAATAATGTATAAAAAGAAATATATAGGATCACCAGGATGGGGCTTCTGTTTTCCCCCATTTTGCTCCCACAATTAATACATGTTCTTTTTAGAAAAGTTAGAAAATATTCATAAGTAAAAGCATTTTAATTACACATATCACCATTTAAAAATAACCACTGTTAATATTTTATGGATATACTTCCTGTCTTTTTCTTGTGGAAATTTATAAATGTTTATTTTGTAAAACTGGATCATACCATGTATTTTACAACTTACTTTAAACTAACACTATCTCATGAATATACTTGCAAGTCAAATGTAGACCTTGATCATTTTAATGAATATATAATATTCCATCATATGGATGAAATAATGTACTTAGCTATCTGTTAATGCCAGACATTTAGATTATTTATTATTATCTGTTTTTAAATAAACAATGAAATGCATTCTCATATTTTTTTTAAAAAAAGGAATTATACACCACACCTAAATAGGATTTATCCCAAATACTCATCTGGTTCAACATTCAAAAATCAGTCAGTGTAATTCATCAAGTCAACAAGCTAGAAATGAAAAATCACAGGATCACGTTAATAGATGCAGAAAAAATATTTGAGAAAATCCAACACCCATTTTGATAAAACTCTCAGGAAATTAGGAATAAAGAAGAATGTTATCAACTTGGTAAAAAAAACACTATAAAACACATTAATGGTGAGAATCTTCCTTCCCTATATCAGAGCTACGAAAAATTGAAGTTGGGAATTAGAAACACAATATCATTTACATTAACACCTTCCCCCCCAAAAAGAAAGAAATACTTTGAATAAATTTAACAAAACACATAGAAAAGCTATATGAGGAAAGCTACAAACTCTGATTAAATAAATCAAAGAACTAAAATGAGAAATATTCCATGTTCATGGATAGGAAAATTCAACATTGTTAAAATGTCCCAGTTCTTTCCAACTTGATCTATAGACTGAATTCAATCAATCCCAATCAAAAGTTATTTTGTGGATATCAGCAAGGTGACTCTAAAATGCATAAGAGAAGTCAAAAGGGGCCAAATAGCCAACACAACACTGAAGAATAACAGAGTCGGAGGACTGACATAAGCTGACTCCAAGACTTATTATAAAGCTATAATAGCTAAGACAGTATGGTATTGGCAAAAGAATAGACAGATGGGTCAATGGAACATAATAGAGGACCGAGAAATAAACCCACACAAATATAGTCAGCTGTTGTTTGACAAAGAAGTGTCAAAAAACAAAATGGAACAAAGATACTTTTTCAACATATGGAGTAGGGACAGTTGGACATCTACATGTAAAGAAAGGAAATGAATCTAGACACAAATTTTATATCATTTACAAAAATTAACCCCAAATGGATCACATGACTAAATTTCAAATAAAAAACTAAAACTACTAGATGATAACACAGAAAATCTAGATGACCTTGGGTATGATGGTGACTTTTTAAATACAACACTAAAGCCGTGATCTATGAAAGAAATAACTGATAAGATATACTTCATTAAAATTAAAAACTTCTGCTGTGTAAGAGAATGAGAAGACATGCCACAGACTGGGAGAAAATATTTACAAAAGACACATCAAATAAAGTACTGTTATTCAGAATGTATAAAACTCAACAATAAGAAACAAAAACTCAATTTAAAAAATGGGTCAAAGACCTGAACAGACATCTCACTGAAGAAAATAAACAGATGGCAAATAAGTCTATAAAAAGGTGCTCAGTGTCATATGCCATTAGGGAACTGCAAATCAAAACAACAAGGAAGGACATGGTTAGGAGCTATGAACAGTTAAAGCACAGATTTTTAGCTTTGTGAAACTATTCAGTATTATACCAAAATGTAGGATATATGACATTATCCATTTGGCAAAACCCATGGAACTGTGTAACACAAAAAATAAATCCTAATGTAGGGGTGCCTGGGTGGTCTTTGGCTCAGGTCATGATCTCAGGGTCCTGGGATTGAGCCCCATGTTGGGCTCCCTGCTCAGCCAGGGGTCTGCTTCTCTCTCTCCCTCTGCCCCTCTCTCACCTCCCAGCCCCCCTTTTGCACTCTCTTGCTCTCTCTCTCTCTCTGTCTCAAATAAATAAAATCTTTCTAAAAAATCCTAATGTAAAAAAGTCCATAACTTTAGTGAATGAAAGAAAACAAAAAAAAATGAAAGAAAAATAACCTGATCCTTTGAGTCATATCTCATCTGACTTATGAACTTTTACATGTCCTTTTAACAACCAATTTTCTAGCACATGGCTCACAGATGTCTTCTACCCCAAGTTCTGCTTGTATCCTTTGGAACAGAAAATGTTATTCAATTATATGACTTCTCAGTTCCTGGAGCTTCTCATCTTTAGTGTTATTTCACACACCTAAGCCTATGGGTACACCTTGGCCATGCCATTACCTGAAAATCAAAGTTATCTCTTTTGAAAGGATTAATTCAAGTATTCCTCTCTCTCACCAAAACTTCCCTCTTTGCTCTCTCATTTCGTTTCTTCTGTTACACCACAGTTTGATCGTCAGGTTTTTATATCTTCTACGTTGTCTCTACTTACATTCTTCTGTCTTCACTCCCTTCCTTAGCCAGATAAGTTGACCATTTTAACTATTCCTTGGCCATATCTTTATGGCCTATAGTTTTTTTAGTCATATCTGCTTCACAAAACCCAAATTCCAGACCAACCTATCTCAAATGTCTAACAATGACCCCTAACTACATCTCACTTACCGTCAGGTTGCTATCTACTTCTGGAGATAATCATACACATACACAAAATTGCCATATTTCTTGGTCTCTAACTGCAACATAAGCCCAAGCATGGTCCAGCAATCATTTTACTTCTTGTAATATCTGGTGCTGCATCATTTCCTTGTTTTTAGCATTCACACTAGAATGTTCCTAGAGTTAGACCTCTGTTCAAATCTCAGCTCCAAGAGTTAGTATATGACCTGGAGTAGGTAATTTAACTTTTCTGAATGAATTTTATTTTCTATTTGATGAGAATGGTAAGAATGAAAAATCACAAACTACTGATAAGCTCAATATGGATAATCTTTAAGCATTTTGCTAAGAGAAAAGAGCCAGATGCACAAGACTACATAATGTGTAATTCCATTTATATGAAGTTTAAGAATAAAACTAAATTGGTGAAATCAAAAGAGCAGTTCCCTTTGTGGATGGAGTTTCACTAGAAATGGGCATGAAAAAGCTTACTGGGCTGTACTTCAATTGGTGTGGTGGTTATATGGGCATATACATTTGTCATAAATCTTCAAACGTTACTCCTAAAATTGATTTTTATTTTTTTTTTATTTTTTTTAAGATTTTATTTATTTATTTAACAGAGAGAAACAGAGTGAGAGAGGGAACACAAGCAGGGGGGAGTGGGAGAGGGAGAAGCGGGCTTCCCCTCAGAGCAAGAAGCCCAATGCAGGGCTCGATCCCAGGACCCTGAGATCATGACCCGAGCCGAAGGCAGACGCTTAACGACTGAGCCACCCAGGCGCCACCTAAAATTGATTTTTAAATTTACATGAAAATTATACTTCCAGTTCTTTTAAAAAAGTATTTATCTCACATAAATCCTTGACTAGCATGCTATCACCAATCTTGTCGTGTGATTGCCCCATCCAATCAACAACTTCTCCAAATCACTCTATTCTCTTTATCCACACTGCCTCCTCATATATTCAAGCTATCATTTCTCTCATATGGTTTACTGAAATATTTTCTAATTAAGATTATTATCTGTAATTTACTAGAACTGCTTTTTAAAAATGCAAAACTGATTGGGGCACTTGGGTGGCACAGTCCGTTAAGTGTCTGACTCTTGGCTCTGGTCCTGATCTCAGGGTTGTGGGATCAAGCCCCGTGTTGAGCTCTGCACTCAGCATGGAATCTGCTTAGGACTCTCTCACCTTCTTCCTCTGCCCCTCCCCACCTCAAGCCCCACACTCTCACACTCTCTCCCTCTCAAATAAATAAAAAGATCTTTTAAAAAATAAAAATGCCAAACATCACATCGCATTATTACTTAAAATCTTCTAGTGGCTGTCAATGAACCTTTAGATAAATCTCAAATTCCTTTCAGTAACTTCATGGGTCTTTATGACCTAGACCCAAGGCACCACTTGTCTTGTATTTCACAATTTACTTACTAGAATATTTTGTCCCAGACATTACAAATGTTTTAGTTTAATGTCAACCCCTTCTCTTGATTCTAGGTCTTCATACATAATTTTCCTATGATGTGAAGCAATTCTAATATCCTCTAATATTCTCTTATTTTATTCTTATTCAATTGTCTGCTTTGTTCAACCTTTTGTTCTACAAGCTAGCCCAGCCACATATTCTGTTAAGGGCATAAATGTTACCATAATATTCCACTCCTCTTCCACTATATTTAATTACTTGTTTATTTTTCTATATTTCTTTCTAGACTGTAAACATGTGATCTGAAGGATCATATGTGTCTCATTTACAGTAATATCCACAACATCTGCAACAATCCATACTAAGGTCTCAATAAATATATGATTATTACTAAGTCAATGAATAAAAGAATGAATAAATGAATGATGGGGCACCTGGGTGGCTCTGTCTTTAAGCATGTGCTTTCAGCTCAGGTCATGATCCCAGGGTCCTGGGATCGAGTTCCGCATCGGGCTCCCCGCTTGGCAGGAAGCTTGCTTCTCCCTCTCCCACTCCCCCTGCTTGTGTTCCCTCTCTCGCTGTCTCTTTCTCTGTCAAATGAATAAATAAAATCTTTAAAAAAAAAGAAAGATAAATGAAATAAAGAATGAGTGAATACTATATTCCTGAACTTTTTTTTTTAAAGGACATCTATAAAACAACCATTTAAAGAACAGTTGGATAACATTCACAAACCTGGAGTCCAGAGTCTCATCCATAAAAGTCTCACAGCTGATGAAATTTGTCCCCTTTTTGTCAGTTGTTTTTAAAAACCTCTGACCAACACAAGGCAAGAGAGTCTTATAACAATTTCTACTAATGATTTCTGGCATATTAAGCAAATATATCATGAGAAAGCTAAGACTAGTTCTGTCCCTGTATAAGTAGGGCATAGATACTCCTGTAACAACAGCTGCTCAGTAGTTAAAAATAAAAATAAACAGTTTATAAGTCAACTTCCCAAGGGGAAACTCAGAGGAAGCAACATAGTTAAATTAAGATCTTTTTATAAACCATGTCAATTTCTAATTAAAGCAAAATCCCCAGTAGAAAATTTGGGATGCAATTCATGGCACCTTTCAGGTAACACAAGAAAGCACAACTATGTAAATTATTTCTTGTTATTTTATTGTCATGTTATGCTCTCTCTTTATTGGTTAAACCCTGTCTTTTCTGAGTTGAAGCCTGGTGAACCCATCAGATGTAAAAACATTTGAGTGATAAATAACTTTTTAAATAATTAAATCATTATTTTTTCAATCTAAAACATTTTTAGTTTATTTTTAGTTCATTTTCTTTAGTTATAGGTTATAATGCAATTAGTCAGCATTTGCCAAGTGGTTATTTTATGTCAGGCAATGTTCAGTGACTGATTTACTGACAGGTTTTGTTTCACCTTATTGAACAATTACTGAAAACTTTCACCTTATTATGAAAATGAGTGGTGAAGATATGTCTGTAACATATTATTAGGAAATATAACATTATTAAAAATCTTCCTGAGTTATATTTTGGTTACTTAAAATTATAGATACACTGTGTATATGTGTGTGTACATGTAAAAGAGCCTAAGCAGATTCCCCGCCAAAATGTTGGCAATGATTTTGTCTGTGTGGTGGGATTTGGGGTGATTCTTACTTAAAAAAAATTATTTGCAGTGTTTTAAAAAGGCATCTTATAATGAGCACATGTTATTTCAATTATCAACAAGCACCTCTGTGCCCTTACACGTTTACTTTGAAGAGATTAAGATTAGACTTTTTGTCATATTTAAAATTTTCCTTCTATTTTCATGTCTGTAAAGAGAAGCCTCTTATTTCAAGCTTTAGAGATTCAGAGTTTTTGTTGCTGTTTGTGTTTCTTTCCTGTATTTCTTATGTCTGAACTATAATATAATATTCTGCCAGAATTAGAGGGGGTAGGAATGGCTCATTGAACAATAAATGAATAATTTTAAATGGAATAAATTGTAACTGTGTCTTGACTCTTTTCTCTTCTTAGTATATAGATAAACAAATTAGGTTAGGTTTAAAATATATTGAATTAAGACCACCACAAACTAAGAATATAATCAATAATCACATTTCTTTGCTCTTAAAAATTGGAATGCACTTAAGAAATTTTTTAAAAAGAATAATTACACACCAAATACACCAAAAACTGAGTATTTTCAGGACAATTTCCCAGTGTTCAGGCAGACAATATAAAATCATTCCATCCAAAGTTTACTCAACAATTATGAAGCTGCAACTTGAGACCACAGCTTGCAGCTAACGTTTTCTAGTAGGCGCAACAAAATCTGTGAACTTCAAAATCAGACATTCTACTAGAGCTATCTAGAGATTTTCTTATTGCTTATATTTGCACCTAAAATTCTGTAGGTTTTAAGCTCCTACTTCTCCAGCCTTTGGGGCAATTTTTAGAAATTATTTTGAGAAAATATTTGGATCTTATTCCTACAGTCTGTCTTCCCACATGAGTACCAGGGCACCATGCCTTCAAAAATGCAATGTTGACACAGTTACTTAATGAAATGTTATCTAAAGCAAGAGGAGTCTCTGTCCAATCATTTAAATATTTCTGCCCTTTAGACATTGACCAGAGCACTTCATCCTTAATTTACTCTTCCAATTTTTGTCAAATAATTGAGACAAGTGTTTCTTGGGGGAGAACGTCCAAAAAATATCCTATTTCTACTATCAGTAAATAACTGTGCTCACTTTCTCATGAAAAGGCCTCTTCTATAAACAAATCACTTGAAGATAATTCCCTACTTCAGATGGGGAACCTTACTGAATATGATCTAGTGAAGAACATGTCTCAGTTCCAGATGACTAGAGGAAGTAAAAAACTTTAAATCCATTATGGCTATTTTCTTGATTCTTTGAGACCTGGTTCTACTCCTCAACCTTGAGTTTTGAATTAGCAACTGGTGCTAAAGACAAAGAGGTACTGTGTCTCATCTTTTATCCATATTTAGTATATCTTATCTTAAAGTTAAAGATGGTCTAAGAGAATATCTTGTTTACAACCAAGGGTGAGAAATGGGGAGAGGTGTTGGTGAGGCACTATTCACATTCTTTATAGCATCCAGTGAGTAAGCCCACTCTTATTGAAGATTTTGAATTTACTTATTTTAACATTAGCAACTGATTATTTCATAAAATTTGTACAAAATATTGGGTTCTAGACAATTGTGATAGATATTTTCTTATTTCAACCTTTATCCTTTGGACCAACACAAGGAGATTCTTCAGAAATCTTTACTGACAGTAAGAAAATTTTTCCTTGACTTTTATCAATGATCAACTGAATAAATTTTAAAAAAAAACCCGTTCTTTTCAATCATATGTAAATATTTGATACACCTTAAATAAATTGTTATTCTTCCTAAAAAGAATAAGATGAGGAATGATAAATTACTTTTACAATTTAGGGTAAGAAAATATGTCTTCTTGACAATCTTTCTCCAAATTGCTCTAAGGACTACACTGTGCATTCTTTACTAATGATACTTTATTATGGATTAATATTTAATCATTACATATATAATTTAAAAGCCTTTTTACAATATAATTACATCCATATCTTTCCTATTCTTTGTGCTACTTTGTCATGTTTTAACACATATATTTTAAACACTGCATATATTATTATTATTTGTAATTAAATAACCTATTTTTTTTTTTTTTTTAGAGAGAGAGTTGTCAGGGGAGAGGGGCAGAGGGAGAGAGAGAATCTTAAGCAGGCTTTATGCCCAGCATGGAGCCTGATGCAGGGCTCGATCTTACAACCCTGAGATCATGACCTGAGCCAAAATCAAGAGTCAGATGCTTAGATGACTGAGCCATCTAGGTGCCCCTAAAATAATCTATTTTTAATGAATTTAAGAAAAGATATACAAATATCCTTTGGTGTTTATCTACAGGTTTACCAATTCTAATGTTCACCATTTCTTCCTATATATAAAAAATTTCCATCTGGAGTCACTTACTGTAACTCTGAGAACTTTAATTAGCAATATTTTAGTGTATATCTTCTGTGACAAGTTCTAACAGCTTTTGTTTACATGAAAATGTCTCTCTTTTTTTTTTGCCTTAAATTTTTGAAGATATTTTTCCTGGATATAGCTTTTTTTTTCTTTTCCAATTTTTAGATTTCTTTTTTGATTTCTTTTGATTTATATTGTTTCTAAAGAGAAATAAGCAGTATTTTTATTGCAGTTCCACTGTATTTAATTTTTCTTTTCCTCTGGCTTCTTTGAGGATTTTTCTCTGGTTATTAGCAATTTGACTATTATGTGCCTAGGTGCCTTTTCCTCTTCATTTACGCTGCTGTGGGTTCACTAATTTTCCTGCATTTAGAGGTTGCTTTTTTTGGTCTGATTTGAAAATTCTTCAGTTAACATTTCTTCAAATATTTTTTTCCCTACACGTTCCTTCTTCTCTTTCTGGGACTCCAATTACATGTGTGTTTTACTGTTCGACACTGTGATATTGGCCATTGAGGTTCTATTCATACTTCTCAATCATCTTTCCCTCTATATTTTAGTTTGGGTAATTTCTGTTGACTCGCTTTCGTGTTTACTGATCCCTCTTCTCTTTTGTGCAATACGTTGTTAATTACAAGCAGTGAATGTTTGATTTCAGATATTGTGTCTTTTCAGTTTTATATTTTCCATTCATTTCTTCTTTTTTTTCTTTTTTATTATTATCTTATGTTAATCACCATACATTACATCATTAGTTTTTGATGTAGTGTTCCATGATTCATTGTTTGCGTATAACACCCAGTGCTCCATGCAGAACATGCTCTCTTTAATACCCGTCACCAGGCTAACCCATCCTCCAACCCCCTCCCCTCTAGAACCCTCAGTTTGTTTCTCAGAGTCCATTGTCTCTCATGGTTTGTCTCCCCCTCCAATTTCCCCCCTTCATTCTTCCCCTCCTGCTATCTTCTTTTTTTTTTTTTTAACATATAATGTATTATTTGTTTCAGAGGTACAGATCTATGATTCAATAGTCTTGCACAATTCACAGCTCTCACCATAGGACATCCCCAATGTCTATCACCCAGCCACCCCAACCCTACCACCCCCTACCACTCCAGCAACCCTCAGTTTGTTTCCTGAGATTAAGAATTCCTCATATCAGTGAGGTCATATGATACATGTCTTTCTCTGATTGACTTATTTCGCTCAGCATAACATCCTCCAGCTCCATCCACGTTGTTGCAAATGGCAAGACTTCATTCCTTTCGATGGCTGCATAATATTCCATTGTATATATATATACCACATCTTCTTTATCCATTCATCTGTTGATGGACATCTAGGCTCTTTCCACAGTTTGGTTATTGTGGACATTGCTGCTATAAACATCGGGCTGCACATATCCCTTTGGATCCCTACATTTATATCTTTGGGGTAAATACCCAGTAGTGCAATTGCTGGGTCATAGGGTAGCTTTATTTTCAGCTTTTTGAGGAACCTCCATATTGCTTTCCAGAGTGGCTGCACCAGCTTGCATTCCCACCAACAGTGTAGGAGGGTTCCCGTTTCTCTGCATCCCCGCCAACATCTGTCGTTTCCTGACTTGTTAATTTTAGCCATTCTGACTGGTGTGAGGTGATATCTCATTGAGGTTTTGATTTGGATCTTCCTGATGCTGAGAAATGTTTTTCATGTGTCTGTTGGCCATTTGGATGTCTTTGGAAAAATGTCTGTTCATGTCTTCTGCCCATTTCTTAATTGGATCATTTGTTCTTTGGGTGTTGAGTTTAAGAAGTTCTTTATAGATTTTGGATACTAGCCCTTTATCTGATATGTCATTTGCAATTATCTTCTCCCATTCTGTTGGTTGTCTTTTGGTTTTGTGGACTGTTTCTTTTGCTGTGCAAAAGCTTTTGATCTTGATGAGGTCCCAATAGTTCATTTTTACCCTTGCTTCCCTTGCCTTTGGCGATGTTTCTAGAAAGAAGTTGCTGCAGCTGAGGTCGATGAGATTGCTGCCTGTGTTCTCCTTTAGGATTTTGATGGACTCCTGTCTCACATTTAGGTCTTTCAACCATTTGGAGTCTATTTTTGTGTGTGGTGTAAGGAAATGGTCCAGTTTCATTCTTCTGCATGTGGCTGTCCAATTTTCCCAGCACCATTTGTTGAAGAGACTGTCTTTTTTCCATTGGACATTCTTTCCTGCTTTGTCGAAGATTAGTTGACCACAGAGTTGAGGGTCCATTTCTGGGCTCTCTATTCTGTTCCATTGATCTATGTGTCTGTTTTTATGCCAGTACCATACTATCTTGATGATGACAGCTTTGTAATAGAGCTTGAGGTCTGGAATTGTGATCCCACCAGCTTTGCTTTTCTTTCTCAACATTTCTCTGGCTTTTCGAGGTCTTTTCTGGTTCCATACAAATATTAGGATTATTTATTCCATTTCTTTGAAAAAAAGTGGATGGTATTTTGATGGGGATTGCATTGAATGTGTAGATTGCTCTAGGTAGGATTGACATTCTTCCAATCCATGAGCATGGAACGTTTTTCCATTTCTTTGTGTCTTCCTCAATTTGTTTCATGAGTATTTTATAGTTTTCTGAGTACAGATTCTTTGCCTCTTTGGTTAGATTTATTCCTAGGTATCTTATGGTTTTGGGTGCAGTTGTAAACGGGATCGACTCCTTAATTTCTCTTTCTTCTGTCTTGTTGTTGGTGTATAGGAATGCCACTGATTTCTGTGCATTGATTCTATATTCTGCCACTTTACTCAATTCCTGTATGAGTTCTAGCAGTTTTGGGGTGGAGTCTTTTGGGTTTTCTATATAAAGTATCATATCATCTGCAAAGAGTGAGAGTTTGACTTCTTCTTTGCTGATTTGGATGCCTTTGATTTCTTTTTGTTGTCTGATTGCTGTGGCTAGGACTTCTAATACTATGTTGAATACCAGTGGCGATAGTGGACATCCCTGCCGTGTTCCTGACCTTAGGGGGAAAGCTCTCAGTTTTTCCCCATTGAGAATGATATTTGCTGTGGGTTTTTCATAGATGGCTTTTATGATATTGAGGTATGTACCCTCTATCCCTATACTCTGAAGAGTTTTGATCAAGAAAGGATGCTGTATTTTGTCAAATGCTTTTTCTGCATCTATTGAGAGGATCATATGGTTCTTGTTCTTTCTTTGATTAATGTATTGTATCACGTTGATTGATTTGCAGATGTTGAACCAGCCTTGAAGCCCAGGGATAAATCCCAGTTGATCGTGGTGAATAATCCTTTTAATGTAATGTTGGATCCTACTGACTAGTATTTTGGTGAGAATTTTTGCATCCGTGTTCATCAGGGATATGGGTCTGTAAGTCTCCTTTTTGACGAGGTCTTTCTCTGGTTTGGGAATCAAGGTAATGGTGGCCTCATAAAACAAGTTTGGAAGTTTGCCTTCCATTTCTATTTTCTAGAACAGTTTCAGAAGAATAGGTATTAATTCTCCTTTAAATGTTTGGTAGAATTTCCCTGGGAAGCCTTCTGGCCCTGGGCTTTTGTTTGTTGGGAGATTTTTGATGACTGCTTCAATTTCCTTAGTGGTTATAGGTCTGTTCAGGTTTTCTATTTCTTCCTGGTTCAGTTTTGGTAGTTTATACATCTCTACAAAAGCATCCATTTCTTCCAGATTATCTAATTTGCTGGCATATAGCTGCTCATAATAGGTTCTTATAATTGTTTGTATTTCTTTGGTGTTGGTTGTGATCTCTCCTCTTTCATTCATGATTTGGTTTATTTGGGTCATTTCTCTTTTCTTTATGATAAGTCTGGCCAGGGGTTTATCAATCTTATTAATTCTTTCAGAGAACCAGCTCTTAGCTTCGTTGATCTGTTCTACTGTTCTTTTGATTTCTATTTCATTGATTTCTGCTCTAATTTTTATTATTTCTCTTCTCCTGCTGGGTTTAGGCTTTCTTTGCTGTTCTTTCTCAGCTCCTTTAGGTGTAGGGTTAGGTTGTGTGTTTGAGACCTTTCTTGTTTCTTGAGAAAGGCTTGTATTGCTATATACTTTCCTCTTAGGACTGCTTTTGCTGTATCCCAAAGATTTTGAACAGTTGTGTTTTCATTTTCATTTATTTCCATGAATTTTTAAAATTCTTCTTTAATTTCCTGGTTGACCCATTCATTCTTCAGTAGGATGCTCTTTAGCCTCCATGTATGTGAGTTCTTTCCGACTTTGCTCTTGTGATTGAGTTCTAGTTTCAAAGCACTGTGGTCTGAAAATATGCAGGGAATGATCCTAAACTTTTGGTACCAGTTGAGACCTGATTTGTGACCTAGGATGTGATCTTTTCTGGAGAATGTTCCATGGGCACTAGAGAAGAATGTGTATTCTGTTGCTTTGGGATGGAATGTTCTGAATATATCTGTGAAGTCCATTTTGTCCAGTGTGTCACTTAAAGTCTTTATTTCCTTGTTGATCTTTTGCTTAGATGATCTGTGCATTTCAGTGAGGGGGGTGTTAAAGTCCCCCTCTACTATTGTATTGTTGTTGATGTGTTTCTTTGCTTTTCTTATTAATTGCCTTATGTAATTGGATGCTCCCATGTTAGGGGCATAAATATTTACAATTGTTAGATCTTCTTGTTGGGTAGACCCTTTAAGTAGGATATAGTGTCCTTCCTCATCTCCTATTACAGTCTTTGGTTTAAAACCTAATTTGTCTGATATAAGGATTGCCACCCCAGCTTTCTTTTGGTGTCCATTAGCATGGTAAATGGTTTTTCACCCCTTCACTTTCAATCTGGGGGTGTCTTTGGGCCTAAAATGAGTCTCTTGCAGACAGCGTATCAATGGATCTTGTTTTTTTATCCAATCTGATTGCCTGTGTCTTTTGATTGGGGCATTTAGTCCATTTACATTCAAAGTAACTACGGAAAGATATGAATTTAGTGCCATTGTATTGCCTGTAAGGTGACTGTTACTGTTTTCCTTTCTGGTCTATGTTGCTTTTAGGCTCTCTCTTTGCTTGGAGGACCCCTTTCAAGATTTCTTGTAGGGGTGGTTTTGTGTTTGCAAATTCCTTTCGTTTTTATCTGTCCTGGAACCTTTTTATCTCTCCTTCTATTTTCAGTGACAGCCTTGCTGGATATAGTATTCTTGGCTGCATGTTTTTCTCATTTAGTGCTCTGAAGATATCATACCAGTCCTTTCTGGCCTGCCAGGTCTCTGCGGATAGGTCTGTTGCCAATCTAACATCTCTACCATTGTCGGTTACACATCTCTTCTCCCGAGCTGCTTTCAGGATTTTCTCTTTGTCTCTGAGACTTGTAAGTTTTACTATTAGATGTCGGGTGTTGACCTATTTTTATTGATTTTGAGAGGGGTTCTCTGTGCCTCCTGGATTTTGATGCCTGTTTCCTTCCCCACATGAGGGAATTTCTCTGCTATAATTTGCTCCAATATATCTTCTGCCCCTCTCTCTCTTTCCTCTTCTTCTGGGATCCCAATTATTCTAATGTTGTTTTGTCTTATGCTATCACTTATCTCTCGAATTCTGCCCTCGTGATCCAGTAGTTATTTATCTCTCTTTTTCTCAGCCTCTTTATTTTCCATCATTTGGTCTTCTATATCACTAATTCTCTCTTCTGCCTCATTTATCCTCGCAGTTAGTGCCCCTATTTTTGATTGCACCTAATTAATAGTCTTTTTGATTTCGACTTGGTTAGATTTTAGTTCTTTTATTTCTCTAGAAAGGGTTTCTCTAACAACTTCCATGCTTTTTTCAAGCCCAGCTAGTACCTTTAAAATCATCCTGAACTTTAGTTCCGACATCTTTCTAATGTCCGTATTGATTAGGTTCCTGGCAGTTGGTACTGCCTCTTGTTCTTTTTGTTGAGGTGATTTTTCCATCTTGTCATTTTGTCCAGAGGAGAATAGATGAATGAGAGAACAAAATGCTAACAGGGTAACAATGTCCCCAGAAAATATACACTAAACAAATCAGAAAAGACCTGAAACCAGGGGAAAAGAAAGGGAAAGAAACAAAAAAGAAAAAGAACAGGATAAAAACAAACAAAAACAAAACAAAACAAAGAAAACAGAATATGATCAAATATGATCAGGCTGGTGCATAGATCATTGCCACACACTACATTTTGGGTGTATTTGGTCTGTTAGAAGAAAGTGCCTCCCAAAATTTTATAGAAAGAAAAACTTATATATGTATAAAAATAAGGGTTAATATGATGAAGGGATGGAATATGACTCTAAAGATGAAAATTATAAAAGATTTTATAAAAGGAATTGATAAGATAAGAAGTTGGTTGAAAAAAGAAAGAAGAGGATTAAAAAAAAAAGGGAGAGAATGTGATCAGGCAGGGGACTAGAACAAAGCTATACACTAGAGATTTAGGGTATATTTTGATCTGTTAGAAGAAACGGTATCTCAAAATTTAAAGAGAGAACAACTTATATATATATATATATATATATATATATATATATATATATATATATATATATACCAAAAATAAGGGTAACTACTATGAAGGGATAGAACATGACTCTAAAAATGAAAAATAAAAGATATTTTTTTAAAAAAAGGGATTGATAAGATGTTGGTTGAAAAAGGGAAAAGAAAAAGTCAAAAAAAAAAAGACAGTTAAAAAAATTAATTTTGAAAGACTAAAGAATCATGGTAAAAAAGCCATGAATTCTATGTGCAGTATTCCCCTAGTGCTGGAGTTCTGCCATTCTCATTGATCAGTAAACTTGGTCTTGGCTGGCTGTTCTTGCTGATCCTCTGGGGGAGGGGCCCGTTGCCGTGGTTCCCAAATGTCTTTGCCAGAGGTGGAATTGCCCCGCCCTTGCCTGGTCAAGGCTAAGTAATCTGCTCGGCTTGCTCTCGGGAGATTCTGTTCCCTGCAAGCTTTCCCTAAAGCTTCGGAGGACGAGAGTGAGAATGGCGGCCTCCCAATCTCCACCCCGGAGGAGCTGAGAACTCGGGGCCCCACTCCTCAGTGAGTCCCCAGAGAAAAGCAGTCAATCACTCCCGTCTCCCCGGTCTCCAACCACCTGGCCTGTGATGGAGTGTTTCTATCTCTGGCCCCTGACCCTGTGGGGAGTCTCCAAACCCAGCAGATCCCTGCAGTGCGCTCCCATGCTTCTCCTCCTGGGGGAGGAAGGGGAGTCTCCCAGATCTGCTACTTGTTGGGTCCCTGTTGGAGGAGCAGTGGACCACCGACTGTGCCGCGGATCACGGTTTATGGCAACCCCAAGCTAAGAGCCCACGCCTGGGCTCTGTCTCTGCAGCCTGCTTCCCCACTCTGATACCTGGGAGCTCTGCCGCACTCAGGCACCCCCAGTCTTTTTGTTACCCCAAGGGTCCTGAGCCCACACTGTCCCAGCAGGTGTTCCACCCCCCGCTTAGCCACTGGAATGACGTCCCTCAGCGGAGCAGACTTCTAAAAGTTCTGATTTTGTGCTCCGCTGCTCTATCACTTGCCAGAAGCGGCCGATGGAGACCTCCTCCCCCGCCATCTCTCCTTCCGAACACCGCCTCGGATTCACTTCTCCGCACATCCTACCTTCCAGAAAGTGGTCGCTTTTCTGTTCAGAGATTTGTTGCTATTCTTTTCTTCTATCTCCTGTTGAGTTTGTAGTTGTTCAGAATGGTTTGATCCCCATCCAGTTGAATTCCTGGGACCAGACGAAATCCAGGTCTCCTACTCCTCCGCCATCTTGCTCCGCCCTCCATTCGTTTCTTCTTTACAGTTCTATAGCTCCTCGGAAATTTTCCACTTTCACCAATTTTACCCATATTTTTCTCTGTTTCCTTTAATGGATTTGTCATAACTGTATTAAAATTCTGACCGCTAATTCCAATATCTGGGTCAAATGTAAGTTTGTTTTAGTGAATTATATTTCCTATTTCTCTACATATCTGGGATATTTTCATAACTTTTTTTTTTTAGTAGTTTGCTTTACGTATTGTAGAGAATCTGAAATCTGCTATTGTTTTTTGAAAAGTGCTGCATGTTGTACAAGCATGTAAGTAAATTACAAGCAGTTTACTTGATCTTTGAAGGGTTTATTTTTAGGCATTCTTAAGAGTGGTCGGTTTTGTGTGTGTTTTGTTTCTTTTTTTTTTAGGAAGTTTTTTTTTTTTTTTTAAGATTTTATTTATTTATTCATGCCGGAGAGAAAGAGGCAGAGGAAGAAGCAGGCTCCCAGAAGAGCAGGGAGCCAGATGCGGGGAGACTCGACCCTAGGGCCCTGGGATCATGACCTGAGCTGAAGACAGATGCTTAATGACTGAGCCACCCAGGCATCCCATGCATTTTGTTTCTTATTTTCTGTTGTTGTTTTTTGAGATTTATGGCAAAATCCTTATTCTTTGGATGCAGTCTTTACTCCTAAGATGTGACCCTTATGTTGTCAGTGAAGACCCTTATGTACTTATCAAATGGTGAGATTCACACTCCAATCCATTTCCTCAAATAGTGACATTCACACTCCAATCCATTACCTCAAATGGTGAAATTCACACTCCAATCCTGTTTCTCCACCAGTGGGCAGCTATTAATATATCAGTACAACTCTTTCAGCTTTCCAGATGTTTTTTCCAGAAAGATTCATTGTTGTCTTATTCTGTGCATATATGGTTTAGGAGTCAATGATTTGAGAGGGCTTGCATACAGAGTCTCTGTGGTTTTCTCCTTTTTGGGATCCTCCCTTCATATTCTGTCTACTCCTAGATCCATGAATCTAATTTGGATCTACTTTTTGACTCCTTAAATCAATAAGACAGTAGCTTTTTTTCATATCAAAGGCATGTCATGGTGGACTTGAGACTTCCCTCAAGGGAAGAACCCCATAAATGAAAATCTTGCCCAGAATGTTTCTGTTCTTTCAGAGTAAAACCTCTTCCACTTTGCACTTGTTTTTGTCACTTTCCAGTAATTTTAAGTATTTATATTTTATATTTTGTATGGTTTTTTAATTGTTAACAGATCAATGAAGAAGCTTCCATCACTTTCATTTGCTTGATTTGCAAATGATTAGTGAACTAGTAGATTTTTGAAATATTTTACTAAATTTAAATTCATTTACATGCAAATTACTTCTTAGTTGTGTGCCTGTTGGTATAACATATGAATAAGAGCCTCGGAAGTTAGATATGCCTTATTTTAAAGTGCAATGAGCATACTAAAGTTCACACAGATACTTGAAAGATGCCAATCAGAACTCTCAAGTCATCTTTATCCAAGTATTTATTGAAGTTGCTGACATAGTTTTCTAATGTCTACTGATATTACTCTTGCATTTTAGCTCTATAATTATTCAGGTTAATTTTCTTGTTTAAGTCAACACTAAATGTCTTGGGAAAGGATTTATGAATTAGTTCAACATAAATGATTTTACCTAAGGATATCTTACATTCATAAATACTCTAGAGTTGGAAAACAAAATTCACATATGTTTACCTGGTTTAATCTTCTTAACTACCCTCTGAGGTAGCATGCCAAGATTTCCATTTTATAGATTACAAAATTAGACTTTTAAAGGAATTTTGGTGACTTCCTAAATAGAACACAGATTGGTGATGAAGCTAGGTCCTGGACACAAATATTCTGCCTTTCATTAAAATTTTGTTTCCACTTAATCCACAGCTATGTCCTTAACAGGGAAAATGCTTTTAATGAATCTCAATGCTCTTTTTTTGTACAAGTCAAATACTTTGTGTTATCCTTGATATTACACAGAGTAACAGGATTTTTGATGGCAGCTCTGAGACAGAGCAATGTCACATTGCTTCATGCTTGACACAGTTAAAGAAATGCTTCTGGCTCATTGTTTTCTATTACCAATGTTTATATTTTTAAATCTTGATCAACTTCAAGTTTAATACAAACAATACATTTGCAGTTTGAGCTGAAAAAACTTTGTAGGAAAAAAAATTAGTAAGTGCAATTTTTGAAGTGAATGTTAGACTGAAACCTCTCTCTTAGCCTCCAGTGGTTTATATCAGGCCTGAAGACAAGTTTTAAAAATTTGCTTGCAGGTGACCTTCTATATCTGCAACCTATCACTGCAATCTATTTTAACTTCTTGAAATCAATGGAAATGAATATAATTCAATTTTTTTTATCTACAAATCCCATTCATTTAATCCTCCTTTGAAATTAAACTGTTTTTTGTTTTGTTTTGTTTTGTTTTGTTTTTTAACTTCCAGCTCTGAAAATAAGGCTTCAGCCTCCCAGGTCCTACACAATGTACAGCATTTTGGTAGTATTGTTGATTATTATGGGAGTTTTTTCTATGTGACTTTTTAAAATTGAACCAGACCTAAAGAAATCTGCTGGCCGAGTATCTGTCTTCTCCTTCTTCTATACTGTAATTGCACCCTACTCTGTTAGTTGTCCTGTGCAGAAAATGAAACTGCTTTTGGAAAGTTCTTGCCTTACTAATACACTGAAGACATATGATTGCAGAGATGGAGCTCTTGAAGAACTTGTATGTGATTCTTGTTACTAGGAAACCACATTCCTAGATTAAATATCTCTTTCATAAGCCACTGCTTAATATAGATATATATAGATATATTACACATGCATATGTATATGCATACCCAAAACTTGGCACATACATAAAAATTAAGTTAAAATAGGAAATAGCCTTACAGAGATATGATTTCTACAAATCTAATTGTATTGAAAACAGGTCACTTTTCAGATGCCAAACAAGCATATGATTGATCCTAGATCTTATGTTCTTGACTTTAGATATATACAGAATGGAGATTTAGAAAATAAAACAAGCTAACTTTGACATCTTTCCAGTTTCTTATTTTTCTGTAATGAAAATATGTGTGGATGGTAGTGAAGAGAGGCATTTGGTTAAATTGTTAGAACTGACTTTAGATATATTATAGGATTTATAAATGTACTTTCTCTTAAAAGAGTAAGAAAGAGATATGTATATTAATGTAGTAATTTTCCTGGGTCTTAAAGAGTGTTATAGGCCATTCAATCACATTTTGCTTCTATTACTACATTATTTGATAAAATTACAGAAAACTGCCTTTTGCAAATTGGTATAACGGTAAAGTGCATCCTCCCAAGTACTATTGCTCAGAAAATTTCTCCTTAGTGGACATTTGTCTAAAATTAAGCCTGATACAGAGAAATATAAAAAGGAGAATTATTTTGACCCAGTGGCCACAATGACCACTAAGCTTCTTAGGACAGAAGGAAAGCTCCACTAATGGGAGCTATTTTAGAGAGCAAAATGATTATTAGCTCAACTATATTTGAACTGTATTAGACTGCTGGCAATGTTTAACCCCTACAGATTTGTAGGTTAGGTCACACACACCCTCCCGACTCTGAAGGAGATTAAGAGACTTCATGATAGCATATTTCTGAGTAATGACAGGTTCACATGATATTGCATACCTATTTGTGCCTTCAGCTATTTGTGTACATGCACTTGTGCATGCATGTGCACACACTCACCCACACACATATACACATCTAACCAGAAATGCCAAGGCTTGGGTAGTTGACCTAGAAAAGTTGGTTCTATAAAAGTCAGTGTGCAGTTAATGCAGACTAGTACATAAAACCAAACTATTGTGGCGTTTGAACACTTGTGTCCATTATATGAGTATTTCTGTGGCCCAGTAAGGGAGTCAAGGGAAGAGTTTTCTCAGAAAAGTGAGTTGGGTTTATGATTTCAACAACTACAGGTAGCTGAGGAGGTTCAAATAGCAGTAAGGCCAGACTTGTGAGGATAGAGACTGTTTGAGGAGGGCTGGCAATTACCAAACCGTGAAGTTTCCAGTTTGGAAGATATTTAATCAATCACAAATGTGCATATTGTAGAAGTAAAATAATGCCCCTTGATTGAAGGTCTGGTCATATACTAATAAAAGCATCCAGATCCAGAAATAAGAAACCTTTTCTCAAGAGAATGGGCAGACTATGAGGAGTCCTGGGAACAGAATCTCTGGCCATAAAATTGTGAGGTTAAACACATCTACAAAATTATGTGATTTTAGTTAAACTTATAAAAAAAGTTCAACCTCACTCATAATAACAACAATAAAATTACCCCATGATACCATTTCTCATCTGTCAGATCAGCAAAAATTGGAGAGGTTGACAATACACTCTTTTGCTGATATTGTACACCAGCAGGTACTTTCATGTACTGCTGATAGAATACAAAAATGTAAAACCATTGTGAAGAATTTCCCAATAGCTAAAAAATAATTACACGAAATTACTCTTTAACCCAGTAATCTCACTTCTAGGAATTTACCCTTAAAGTACATCTCCAAAAAGAACAAAACAAAGCAAATACTCACAGAGATATTTATTGCAGCAACATTTCTAATAGCAAAATATTTGAAACAAATAGAGTTCTCATTTATAGAAAATTCGTTGAATAAACTTTGTCAAATCCACATGATTGGATAACTAAGCAGATACAATAAAAATTATCTCTATGAATCAGATTGCATTATTTCCAGGATATATTGTGAAGTTAAAAAAACAAGGTGGGGAAAATATATTTACTCTGCTATGTTTTGTTTAAGAGTAAAGGAGGAATAAAATATTAATTGATACATATTTTTATGATATCTATTTCTTAAAAAAGGAAATTCAGAAAGGAACAACCAGATAAAAAAGGAGATGGTTACACAGAGGGAAGGTGGGATTGAGTGAAAGGGGAATGGTAGAGTGAGACCCTTATAACTATATGTTTTTACTTTGGAACTATGTAAATAATTTACCGTAAACTATGTAAGTAATTTCCATATTTAAAAGTAAATTAGGGGCGCCTGGCTCAGTCGGTTAAGTGTCTGCGTTCAGCTCAGGTCATGGTCCCAGGGTCCTGGGATCGAGCCCCACATCCAGCTCCTTGCTCAGCGGGGAGCCTGCTTCTTCTGCCTGCCACTCCCCCTGCTTGTGTTCTCTCTCTCTCTGACAAATAAATAAATAAAATCTTTAAAAAAGTAAAATATTTTAAAAAATGGAATTAAATAAGAAAATGGAAAAGAAGCAAACGCCAACATGAAAAACAAACAGAAACAAAGGAATGTAGCACTAAAATGTTGACAACATAATCATACAGAAGAATTATTCCCCTGCTTGTGCTCTCTCTCTCTCTCTCTCTCTAACAAATAAATACATAAAATCTTAAAAAAAAGAAAGGGTGCCTGAGTGGCTTAGTCAGTTAGGCATCTGCCTTCAGCTCAGGTCATGATCCCAGGGTCCTGGGATTGAGCCCCACATTGGGCTCCTTGCTCAGCAAGGAACCTGCTTCTCCCTCTGCTTGCTGCTCTCCCTGCTCATTCTCTCTCTGTCTCTCGAACAAATAAATAAATAAAATCTTTAAAAAAAATAATCACACAGAAGAATCAATTTGCTTAGTCAAAAGTGGAATTAATAAACTTTTTTTCTTCCAAATTTTTATTTAAATTCTAGTTAGTTAGCATATAGTGAATATTAGTTTCAGGAGTAGAATTTAGCCTTTCATCACTTACGTATAACACCAGTGCTCATCCCAACAAGTGCCCTCCTTAATCCTCATCACCCATTGAGGCCATCCTCCACCCACTTCCCTCCATCAACCCTCAGTTTGTTCTCTATTGTTAAGAGTCTCTTATGGTTTGCTTCCCCCACTTCTCTTTTTTTCCTTTCCCATATATTCCTGTTTTGTTTCCTAAATTCTACATATGAGTGAAATCATATGGTATTTGTCTTTCTCTGACTGACTTTATTTTGCTTAGTATAATACACTCTAGCTCCATCTGTGTCATTGCAAATGACAAGATTTCATTCTTTTTGATGCCCGAGGATTATTCCATCATATATATATACACCACATCTTCTTTATCTATTCATCGGACAGTGGACACTGGAGCTCTTTCCATAGGTTGGCTCTTGTCGACAATGCTGCTATAAACATTGGGGAGCATGTGTCCCATCGAATCAATATTTTTGTATCCTTTGGGTAAATACTTACTGGGTCATAGGGTAGTTCTATTTTTAACTTTTTGAGGAAACTCCATATTGTTTTTTCCGAATGGCTGCACTGCTTTGTATTCCCACCAACGGTGTAAGAGGGTTCCCTTTTCTCTATACCATCACCAACATCTGTTGTTTCCTGTGTTGTTAATTTTAGCCACTCTGACAGGTGTGAGATGGTATCTCATAGTGGTTTTGATTTGTTTTCTCTGATGATGAGTGATGTTGAACATCTTTTCATGTGTCTGCTAGCCATCTGGCTGTCTTCTTTGGAAAAAATGCCTATTCATGTCTTCTGCCCATTTCTTGACTGGATTATTTGCTTTTTGGGTGTTGAGTTCGAGAAATTCTTTATAGATTTTAGATACTAACCCCTTATCTCATATGCCATTTGCTAATATCTTCTCCCATTCTGTAGGCTGCTTTTAGTTTTGTTGATTGTTTCCTTTGCTATGCAGGAGCTTCTTCTCTTGATGAAGTTGCAATAGTTCATTTTTGCTTTTGTTTCCCTTGCCTCCAGACATGTGTTTCATAAGAAGTTGCTGCAGCCAAGGCCAAAAAGGTTGCTGCCTGTGTTCTCCTCTAGGATTTTTATGGGTTCCTGTCTCACATTTAGGTCTTTCATCCATTTTGAATTTATTTTTGTGTAGGTGTAAGAAAGTGGTCCAGTTTCATTCTTCTGCATATTACTGTCCAATTTTCCCAACACCATTTGTTGATGAGATTGTCTTTTTTCCATTGGCTTTTTTTCTGCTTTGTCAACAATTGACCATATAGTTGTGGGTCCATTTCTGGGTTTTCTTTTCTGTTCCATTGATCTGTGTGTATGTTTTTGCCAGTACCATACTGTCCTGATGACTACAGCTTTGTAATATAGCTTGAAGTCCAAAATTGTGATGTCTCCAGCTTTGCTTTTCTTTTTCAGGATTGCTTTGGCTATTTGGGGTCTTTTGTGGTTGCATACAGATTTTAAGATTGTTTGTTCTAGCTCTGTGAAAAATGTTCGTGTTTCAATAAGGACTGCATTAAATGTGTAGATTGCTTTGGGTAGTGTAGACATTTTAACAATGTTTGTTCTTCCAATCCATGAGCATGGAATTTTTCCCCATTTTTTTGTGTCCCCTTCATTTTCTTTCATAAGTGCTATAGTTTTTAGAGTATAGATCTTTCACCTCTTTGGTTAGGTTTATTTCTAGGTATCTTATTGTTTTGGGAATAAATGGGATTGATTCCTTGCTTTCTTTTTCTGCTGCTTCATTATTGGTGTATAGAAATATTACAGATTTCCTTGCCTTGATTTTGTATCCTGCAACTTTGCTGAATTCATGTATTAGTTCTAGCAACTTTTTGGTGGAGTCTTTTGGGTTTCTATATAAAGTATCATATCTTCTGCAAGTAGGGAAAGTTTGACTTCTTCCTTGACGATTTGGATGCTTTTTATTTCTTTTTAGTGTCTGATTACCGAGGCTAGAATCAATGTACTTTTAAACATAGCTCTCTGATGGTACCTCCTGGGTGGATATACTTTAAAGATCACCCCCCCAAAAAAAATACCCAGCAAAAACTTCAGAGAAAACATAACAGAGTAGGTGCAGTGGTAGGAATGTAGCAATTCTAAATCTATCCAGGTGTGTTTTAAGATTGAGCAAACAGATATTGATACTATTGAGAACTAGGTTCTGACTATGGGAAAAGTGAGTACAAATATGGAATAGGAAAAGAGACAAAGAACCTGGTGGGGTGGGAATAGAGTTATCAGTATAGCTGTTAAAAAAAAAAAAACTATCTATCTGTCTAGATGCTAGATAGCAATGCATTTCTTAACAGTACCTTCAACAGAAACAGGAATTCTAGTAGCTATCCAGTGCCCAGATCTTGTTTGTTTGTTTGTTTGTTTTTCAATATTATTCCCCACTAAAAGAAACCAGGGCTTCCTAGAGAAGTGACTGGGGTGGAACAGGGTAAGTAAAAATTTGGAACATTCTACACAGAAAGTAAAGAAACCCTTCAAAACCTATAGAGATATGGGAAGGACATACGAGCCAGCTTAAAGGGGTGTTCATTGGCCAAATTTAGCACAATTTGAGTATCAAAATAAATAATGACCTAAATGGTTTCATAGCACATTGAATAAAAAAGAATTCATGAGTTTATATGGATACATTTAAAAAATCTTTAAGGTAGTAGAAAAGAGAAAATTCTTTACATAAAGATGTCAACCTATAAACATAGAAGTGTTGATAGAATTATGACATCATCACCATAGTAATAATTGATTCAGGCAAGAATCACTGATGGATTTTAAAACTATTACATGAAAGGTTTCTGTGGAACATGATTTTCATGCTACTTAAGTATTGCTACTTAAGAATTTCAAAGAAGACAACACACCTTAAGAATGACAAAATCTGACAGATGCCACTTTGACTAAGGCATCAAATTTGGCATTACCAATAATAGGACACACTGACTTACAAGCCTTCCAATATGATGTATTGAGAAGAAGGCAATATGCTCTATAAGGTGTTCCTTACAAAGTGTTTACCTGAATCTGATCAGAAGGAAATAATCAGAAAATTAAAATCAAAAGACATTCCGCAAAACAACTGTCACAGGTGATAAAATGTCAATGTTAGGAAATACTACAAAAAACAAAAAACAAACAAACATAAAACAACCCTGGAGAAATGGCCTAAATTGTACACAACTAAAGAGCTGTAATGACTAAATGTAATGTGTGATCATCCTTAGTTGGATTATGGATTAAAAAAAGAAGAAGAAAGAGAAAATAGGCATTATTGGAACATTAGGGAAAATTTGAATATGGAATTGTTTTCAATTTTAGCAGAATGAAGTTTGCATAAATTGAAATTAATTTAAATGAGCTCTCTAAGAAGTAAAATTACTCAGGAAAGGTGGTCTACTTTGACATTATTGACAATAGAACAAATCTGATATAAAACATATTATGAGAACATAATTAGTGATTGTAATGAAATAGAAGTAAAAAATAGATTATATTAATTGAATATCTGATAACATAAGGAATAATAAATATTTACTTTGGAAAGTACAAAAGAATACAAAGAATCAAATGAAAACCACCATCAGTCTCTTTCCCATGAGAACTCTTCCTGATGTTTTAGTGTATGTTCTTCCAATCTTTTCTCTGTTTACTTTTTTTTTTTAACACAGTTTGGCTTCTTCTCTGTGTACTTTTCTTTTAACACAATGCCATTTCTAAATATCCCTGAGTATTAGGCAATAACTTTGTTTTTACAAACAGAATAGTATGCTATGATGTGGATCTACATCTGTGTGGTTTTAATCGCTTTCAAGATTGGTGTAGCAAGATTATTCTAAGCTTAAGTTTACTTTTTCAGTAGATATTTTTTTTTCCTAGGTTCTGGTATGTACATTTGTAAATAAAAGGGGGCTTTAGTTAGACAAAATAACTTAAAATCTAGAAATAGTCCATTCATGAAATAAATGAAACCAGCAGCCACATCACAGTAACAATTTCACATTTGACTTGTTTTTCTTTGTAAATTATTAAGTCTGGTGTTCATTAGCAGAAGACTTACAGCATCAAATGGAAATGCTACTTGAAATAACAAGAATGTTAGTGCTGGATTTTCTCTGCTACTATCTGTGCTTCTTCCGTTAAAAGAAATAAGGAAGTTTCTTAATCTATATAATTGGAGACAGTTTAGGGACTTCATAGAAGTAGAGTAACTAGCAAAGATTATCTCTCAGGTTCAGTTTTGGACTGAGCTTATACATAAAGGATGCTCCCTGCCCCTGGGCTGGTGCTCCTCTCTTACACCTCTTGTATCTTCTCATCATAACTTGTTCCCTAGTTTCTGAAATGAGATTCTATTTCTTCACACCTTATCCACACTGTGCTCACGCACTCCCACACTTCATGCTGAGCTGAGTTGCTTCTTACTGTGGAGTGTTTATTTCCCCCAATGAACAGGTAAACACAATTTCTTTGAAATCACATATGTAAACATAAACTTATAATCAATCCAAAGGAAAAAAAACCTACTCTTTAAAATATTCCGTAGACACATTAAAGTAAGAACCTACGTTTACTATAAACGTAACACATTTACTTGGATAATATTTGGACATTAAAACACGTTTCTTTCTGTATATGTGTAAAAACAACATGCTCTCTTCGCATATTATAGGAAACTCGGAGCAGGGCTTTCTATTTGTGTTCCGGAAGCCAGCAAGACAGACTTCGAGCATTAATTTTTTTCATGTTAATTTAATTAACTGTGAGAGAAGCAAAAAATGACTCTATTTTCCCCGTATTTTCCTCCCATATGCCTCACACCCCTCCAACATAAGGATAACCAGTTCTGCCCAATGAAGTTGGCGGCATTAATCATTGCTGCATCACTTTGGCTGGTAGAAGAGGCTCGCTGCAGTGATGGCTGGCTGCCTGCCAAGAGACAATCTTTCTTCTCAGCCTTTCTCATTCTTCTCTCATTAGCTGCATGTGAAATTGTCACATATATTTCTATAAAAAGACTTTTTCATGAGAACCTAATCCATTCAATATTCTATCTAGCCTGAAATTCTAGGCATCACAAGCTTCTCTGTATTTCAAGAAACTCTATTTTTAGCTGGTCCTTTATTTTTGTGCCCTGTCAGCACTTCTGGCTTTCCTCCCTCAGTAGCTAGGCAGCCAGTAAAGGCCAATAGCTGAAAAGATATACCCATTAAGAAAGAAGAGCCTCATGAATCCTTTCAATGACGATGCCAATACTGCTATGCTAAATATTTAGATAGCAGCCTATAAACGAGCATCGTTCAGTTGGGGCTATTGCCATTGTCTTGAAGGTCAACACTTCCTTTTATAGCTTCAGTTCAAATCTCTGTTGACACTCACAAAGCCCTGATTTTGGTTTCTGTCCCTTGACTATTCAAAGTGGTCCAGAAACAATGTAGTTCTAACATTCTGGAAGAAAAGTCCTGGTAGACTTTAGTCAATGGCTCAGTCCATCAGATTGGCAGGCTTTCTTGGGATACACTCTATCACTCTTATTCCTTGAAAATAATTTACCCAACTGATCCACACACCCAGAAAATACGAATGACTTTTAGGCTTTCTTAGGGTGGAGTGGGAAGGAAAAGGATTTACCAAGGTCAGTGAAAACTAGTGTCGTTACTACTTTGGGAAATTGATTTGATTTGAGCCTCATCCTTAAGTTTTGGGAAGAAGCAGATTTTTCTCACTCCATTTTCACTGTATCTTCTTTGGTCTGAAGGACAAAGCCTGAAGTCACTGATTAGTGACTTTGCAAACAGAAGATGTGAGATAATCACTGGCTGTGCTCTTTGGTGAAAATAATTAAGAGGAAATGAGTGGGTATGCTCATTGGTTTCACAAATCCAGCCTACCACAAATCACAATAAGGAATCAAATATTTGTCTAAAAATAGTTTTCTTTCTCATAAATTGTATTGGTTTTTACGCCAAGAAAAGCAAAACTAGCTAAATATCCTCTACCTTTGTTGTCTGTAGCTTTACTCCAGAAGTAAAATTTTCCATCAAAATAAAATTTTAAAAGTGAAATTTTAAAAACGAAATTCTTAAAAGACAGTGAGAAGTAAAGCTGGAATAATCTTTGTTTTTCAGTGGCTGTTGAAGTGGCCAGTGGAGCAAATACTGGAGCTAATCACTGGTGGCCAGTGAAAGGAGGAGCAGATGATTTCTTTCAGCATAGAGCCAAAATGCTGATCTCATCAACCCAGCAAAAAAAAGGTGCGAATAGGGAAATTTCACTAGAACACTTAGCAATAATAAGTTTCCCACTGGTTTGTGTTTGGTGAGCCCCCTTCCCTTGTGCTTTTTCCTTCCAGCCATTTCTAATAAAATGGTATATTCTTTCTGTTCTTTGGGTGGTTATCCTCAACATTTAACAGACATTTTAAAATAAGTTTAAAGTTAATCATTATTGGGCGCCTGGGTGGCTCAGATGGTTAAGCGTCTGCCTTAGGCTCAGGTCATGATCCCAGGGTCCTGGGATCAAGTCCCACATCGGGCTCCCTGCTCCTTGGGAGCCTGCTTCTCCCTCTGCCTCTCTCTCTCCCTCTCTCTGTCTCTCATGAATAAATAAATAAAATAAAAAATAAATAAAGTTAATCATTATTTCTACCCTAATCACCCATCCAACAACACAAAACATAGAATTATTTAACCTGAATATTTCCCTTTACCTTATAATGTATTTTGTCTGGTATTTTTTCTCTATTTTTAATACCACAAATAAATCATTATTTTTATAGAGTCACTCACTGTTAATATAAATTTATCCACATATTTACCAGTAACTATGCACATTCTTCTTTTCTACATCTTTCACTTTCCTTAAATTTTTTTTTTTTACATTTTTCTTAAAGTACATCTTTTAGAAGTTTCTTTCATGAAGTTCTATTGAAGGTAGGTTCTCTTCATTTTTTCTAAATATGTATTTTATCTTACTCTAAAATATAAGTTAAAATGGGTTTACAGTCTGAAATTATAGTTATTTTCTTTTAGCAAATTGAAGCTATTTTTCTATTAACATCTGGCTTCTGTCATTCTTATTAAAAGGTTGTTTTCAATCTCAATGTTAATTTCAGATGATCTGTTTTTATTTTTAACAACTTATAAGATATTCTCTTTGTCTCTGGAGTTCTACATCTTCACTATGATACATCTAATATTTTTTTCCCTATTTGGATTTTGTTGAGATTCCTGAGTCTGAGAATTCCTGTCTGCAGGTATTAAAAATTTTCAGCCATTAGCTCTTCAAATTCTGTCTCTCTTACATTATATTTTCCCATTCTAGAATTTTAGGATGTATTAGCTGTTTTTATTTGTCTAACATCTCATGTTTCCAATCCTTTTACTTCCCTAGACTTTAGATTAATAGCTCAGTTTACTAATTATCTTCGGTTGTGTCTATACCTGATGTTTCTGTGATCCACTAATTTCAATAATTTTATGTTTATTTTAGACATTCTGTATGTTTTTGTTTTGTTTTGTTTTGCTTTTTGTTTGTTTTTAATATATGACTACTTGTAAAAACTTCTTGTTCCTTGGATTCAATCTTAAGTACAATTTCTTCATATCCTGAATCTGATTTTTCTAAAATTAGAAACATTTATTAATCTAATTCTGCTGATGGTGGTTTCTGCTGACTCTTATTCATGGTGATCTACTTAGCATGTTTGATAATTTTGGATTATGAGCTCATATTCATTTATCCTTTATTGAACTTCTGTAAGACCAGATTGAGGTGCATCCTTCTAAAATTAATCTGTGTTTGGTACTTCCATATACTTGAGATATCACAGTAAGTTCTCAGCTTGAGTTTCCTAACCCTAGCACTGATACTCTAAATGTTGATGTTTATGAACAATGAGCAATATATCGCTTTAAAAAATTTGTTTTTCATATAGTGAAAGCAATCTTACTGGCTTCTCGGGTCCGGATTCTGAGGCATTATAACATGCCTTAAAAATCCATGTCTGATCACTACTATGAATTATTTGAGGTACACTTTAGATAGCTCATTTCTATTTGTATACATTTAACATTTTTCATTACTTAGAAATCTTCCTTTCTAACAAAGAGAAAGCGAGCTTCAGGCTTAAAGCTTAATGTATCAGACAGCAGTATCCAATTAGACTTGAAAGCATTATGTTTGTGTAATTGGATTTATTTAAAAATTATCTCCTATTTATGACAATGTTACTCTTTTCTTTTTATAATAGTAGATATAAGATTTCCTAATGTATCTGAGTTCACAAAGTGAATCAATTTAAAAATAGTAAGTAAATAATAATATGTGTGAGATGTGAACATGGTAAGACTTTAAAGATAGCACTCAAAAAACAGAGATAATAAACCTTGATCAAACATGTATTCTTAACCACTAGTCCATTAGTAACCATGGATTTGACACAATCTTAACAAACTCTCTAGTGTGTTTTCTAGGAGACAACAATAGTAAATAAACAACATCCTTATAAGGCTCCTGGTGAAAAATTGAGGGACAGTATATGGTGACAGAATAAGATTTTAATTATAACTTCCACTTTAATATTGTGATGATCTACCTGGCCAAAGTAAAGAAAGCAGATTATAATTAGTTGGTAGCCCACATAATTAAAAAAATTACACCTCTAAATCCAGAAAAAATTAAATTAGAAGTCAGCCATAGAGCAAAGAAGGAAAATTAAATTATCTTGAGAAGTAGTTGCTAAATCATCACATTAGAATCATCTGGGGGAACTTGTTTGACTATTCATGCCTAAGGCCCACTCTGAACAATGAATTAGAATTTTTAGTGGTGGATCTTCTAAAAAGGGATTGGATACAGCTTACTACAGTCAAATGATTTTGACAATATATTCCTGAAATATATTGAGATGAATACAATATATAATTTATCCCAGAGGGAAAAAAAGACATGTCACAGTTTAAAAAAAAAAAAAGAAGAAGAAGAAGAAAACAAAGGAATAGGAAATTAAGAAATGAATTTTAGAATGAACACATATAAATATCTAAGTCATAAGACATTTATATTCTTTTTCTTGGTTAGTATTATTAGAATATTATATGGATAGGAAGTAGAATGATTTGGTTTTGCCATCCTTGTTGACTAAAGATCAACATTTATAAATTCTGAACAAGACTGTTGTCTCTTCTAAGTTTTCTTTGCAAAAGTTCAGTCATATGGAATACTTCTAGCCATCATCACTATTTAACCAAAGACTTACTAAAAACAGTTTCAAATGATTGAAAGACTGGAAAGGCTGTGAATAGGTTGTCATTAGGTAAGAATAACCAGCTCCATGCTATTGATGTATAAAAAAAGTTTAATACACTGACAAATATATAAGAATATAAGTCATATGAAATCTACAGCTTTCTAAGAAACCCACCTAAAATTATCCTTTGGTGTTTCTCAAGGGCAAATTGTCTCATTTCTCTTCCCACAATTAGTGGCACATTTTGATTCCACCATGTACAATTATTTTTTCTAGGCTTCAGTTTTAAAAATCATCTATAAAATAAAATAGAGATAATAATCCTTATATAGTTGTTATAAAGATTGAATATCATAATGAATGTCAGTTTTTTAGCCCTGATTCAGAGTTAGCAAGAAATCTCTTACATTTGGGAGATTGGAGTTTAGATTGTAAACACACCTAAGTTTTGATATAAAAATTTTTTAGCACTAAAACATGTCAGATCATGGTTTTCAGGAACAAATAATTTAAATTTCAAAACTGTAAGAAAAAGAGACTCTTCCACTTTCTTGGAAGGAACAAAATTGTTACCATCTATGAAGAATCTGATATTTGATTTGATATGTTTTAAACAGTGCCTTGGGGATATGTAAGTATAGCATAGCCAAATTTTTACCATGCTAATATTCTGTCTTGATATTGTAAGATCCTTATTATTCCTTGTCAGGTATGAGATGAGCTGATTTCAGTTTGTGGTTCTATTCAGTATTAGTATTATTTCAAACTGACCACTTGAACATATTATATCAAGAGCATCACAGGTAAACGTGATAATACCTTCATATACAAATAAAGGCAAATGTGGTCATTTTGAAATGAACAATATGCTGAAATGGCAGTGAAGGAGGATGGGATGAAAGAAATAATATGTATCATCTGGAGAATATTAGCTATTTACACATGATGACAAATCATGCTTGTTTTAGATTTGTCAAAAGTCATGAACTCATTTTAAAATAGCAAGTTTGATAAAATCATCAACATTTATAAATAACTTTTAGATCATGCAAAGGTTAATCTTTTTATAAATTATTTGAACTTCTTTTTAAGGTGCCATTAAGTGTTCCTGAGGTATTTTTAAAGAAACCATTGAATCCATTAAGAATTCTTTTTTCATTAAGAATTTTTGATGAAGTTCCTTTAGGCCAACTTAAAAAACAACCACACACACACACACACACACACACACAGCAACAAAAACAGCAACAGATCCTGAATGCAACACTTTGATATTGTCGAGAATTTATTTGGTAACCCAGTAGTTATCATTTTGTAAGGACCCCAAGTGCTAAGGAAAAGTTCTCTTATGACTAATTCTTGTAGTATTTCTGGTCCTCAGCTACTTGTGAATATTCTTGAACAAATATTAGTGTTAAGAAGACAGGGAAACTTAAGCATATGCAATGATATTGGGTTCTTTTTTTCACACCAACGAGGATGAGAACCGTGACACATAATAACAGGAACAAACATGTTCCAGGAAATCCCAGTGACATTAGAGTCAGGGATGAAATGTTAAACCTATTGGAGGCAGGCAAGTCTACATATTTTGTTATGACTGCAGAAGCAAAGTAGATGTGATGTAATTAGGACCAATGGTCAAGGAGTCTGTGAGTTTTCTCGCCTCATCAGCAAAAGAACTAGATGGCAGGTTTGAACAGTTGTCTTTGATAGTCCTTAAGAAATCATAAACAACATGCTGGAAGGCCAACTTGCCAAGACTGTTCTGCTGGCCTTGGCTGGAGCCTCCTGCGAAACCAATCAGATTCAGGGATATAAAGGACCCAAAACAATGTTTCCCGCAACGCGGAATCCCTCTCCACCTAGAACCAACTAAAATTTAGTTCAATCTGCCATGTAAAACTTTATTCTCTGACCATAAAATACATACACATATAAAATATTTTTAATACAGCTTACATACAAAAAAGGAAGGTTGTTCAGAATCAAAATAATTTTAAGAGACAATGGGATAGAGGATTTGCTCAGAAATTACGCTGGGTTAGCATAGAAGGAAAATCACGGTTTTGTTACTAATACTGTCTACATCTACTAAAACAGGGAAAACTTGGCATTACATGTTTAATCTCCTGGGTGGAAGTCTTATACTTGATCTAATGATTTTCTCTAACTCATCTCTCATAACAGAGAAAATAGAAAAGATAGAAAGGAGAAATTGAACTATTATTTCCTTCCACTCAAATAGATCTTATGATGTCACAACTGATGTATATATTCCAGAATTGCATATATTTTCGGGAATCTTACTATTATAAAATAGAGTATAACAGAGTCATCCTGCCACCAGCCAGCCATTGAACACTTCTGATTTTTTTTTTTACCTCTTCTTTTGTAAGAAGAAGCAATGAAGAAATAGATCTTACATAACTAACATGAAAGGTGAACCTTCCTACTATAGATTTTTTGTTTATTGTCTGTTCATTTATTTTTGGTTCTTGGGTGATAGAAAGCAAATCAAAAAAGGTGGTGATTACTTGTGCTGCCATGAAACTGTAGAAGCAATAGAAATTCTCTAATATTGATTGAGTGCAGCAATAACTCTATCTTGAAAGCCCTACCTGCGGACACACATTCTGAAAATTCATCCCTGGAAAGTGTTTTCAGACAATATCTTTTGTTTTAGTCAGCTGCAGGAGGATCCAAGCTCTTACGTTTATATTTTTGATTTGTTAACAGAAATAAAATATATCCAAGATGAATTTTAGTTGAATTCTACCAAATCCAAGTTTCCTCAACTTTAGCACATTTTGCACTGAATTTAATTGGGTACCAGGGAATAAAATGAGTCATCAAGTCCTTATTATTTCCCTTCAATCACCCTTGATATGAAACCAAGGCTTAAGAACACTCTCCCAGTTATTTTCACTCCTTACTTGTATTGCCTGCATTTTTCAAGGAGCAGACAATACCCAAGCTAACTTTAAGGGACTTTGAGACCCGCTAGGAAAAAGGAGATTACAGCAATTACGTATGTCAAGAACATTGAGATATATACACATCAGAGCTAACTCCTACAGGTGTTAAGAAAAGGAAAATGATCTGTGTAGTTTGGAAAAGGTGAAATGTGAGCTCCGTTATGGTGACATGATGTTAATTTAAGGATGGGTGAGGTAAGGACTTTATGGTCAGAGGAATGGAGATGAGCAAACAAAATTTAGACTGAGGAGACCAGCCTCATTGGCAGATATCAGAAGCCCTATTTAAAAGTTGAAAAAATGGAAGTATCAAGAATGTAGGAAATTTGCCCAGGATCACACATCTAATAAGTGACACTACCTGAATTTCAAACACTGTCACACTGCTTTGCCAATGAGGAGCCCAAGTGTGCCCTGGAGAGCAGCGAGAGACATTACCATGGGTAGGAGGGGTAGGCCTCTTACTTAAAACCCATTCCTCCAACCCATTCCTGTTCTGGTTTCCTTTATTTCTACTTTTCAATATTCATCCTTTTCTGTTTTATTTTTCATTCTCAAATTTTCTCAAAATAACACTCTCATCCTTAACTTGATTTCAGGATTCTCTGGCCACTGCCTGAGAAACACAAAAATTACTTTTTCTCCTACTGAGCTTTTTGGGTGAGCCTCATTCAGAGATTTTCTCTGGGAATGAAGGACAAAGAGCAAGGGAAGGGCTGCAGACAAAGCTGGACTGGCGAATTACCATTTCACAGGAATCTGATGAGAGCCCCCCATCAGACTGAGTACAGTGCTCAGCTTTAACCTTAGGAATTTACATACATTTTAGCACCATAGAAGCTGCTCCCTCTGTAGATCTCCCTCTTCCTGTTCACTTTCTCTTCCTTCTCCTCTTACACTTACTTAGTCTTTAAATTTTCTGTCTCTCTCAATCTCTCATCTTGGTATATATCTCTTTATTTCATATTTTACCCTACTTCTTTCCTTCTCCCTCAAAAATATGTAATGCTTATATGTATTTATTTATTTATTTTAGTATAATGTAGAATATTTTTTTGCATTTATTTAAAAACATCTTTCTTTTAAAGTTTTAAGCATGGCTTTCTTTGCCCTTTTACCTCTCAGAAAGAATTGATCTTATGTGGGTTTATCTTGGAACTCCATTTGTTAAAAGATGAACTGAGGCACATTAAAATTTTTAAGAGTTTATTTGAGCAAAAATTGATTTGATTGGACAGCATCCAATCTAGTTGGTTGAAAGGAGCTCCGAGGAGCCATACAACATGAAAGACTTTTATTGGCAGAAGGAAGCGGGAACAAGGAAGTTATACTAGGCAAAAAAGTGGGTTAGTTATTTAGGGGACAACAGGGGTCTATCAGGCAAATTACCTAACTAGTGCTGATCAGATAATTTCTGAGTGACTGGTTTAAGATTCCACTTCTAGGAAAGCCAAAACTATAATTACATCTCCATGTGGTGACCTAGGGCTTAGCCTAAGGGACTCTAGTTGGGGCATGTTTTGTTTTTAACAACCAACCCCCTCTTATTCAGTATTCTAATTCCCCACAAATGAAAAAAAAATCTTATTTGGAACTTTTTTAGATAAATAAATACATGGATGCTAAAAAGTAGTATCCTTTTCTCCTATATTAAAAAAAAAAAACAAACTCTTGGAAGTTTATTCTTAACCTCTACTCCTATTTTAAAGTTTAGGAAATAGTTTTATCTTTATTTTATATTTGTTTCATCCTAAAGAATTCTTTGGCTTTCAGTTTTTCCCCAAGCATGGGTCATTGATTCCATGTTACACACACACACACACACAAAATAATCATATAATTTGTAAAGTAATAGAGAACAAAACAACAGCAGATTGATTCATTGCAAGACTTCTCCAAGCCTTTAATATGTTAGTGTGCATTGTGAATTTGCTTTAATTCCTCATTTTCTTTTTCTCATAGCATTTCATGATAGAGCTAATGCCCCACAAACATACTGTGGGAGATACTATTGTTTTATATATATTATGTAATATAAGCAACTATCTCTGTAAACTGTGTTTGCGTTTGTTTTCTTTGCCTGCATAATAATAACAAAAGGTTCTGTTAAAGATCTGTGTGTGAGGGGGGGGAATTGAATCTAAACCAAGAAGTGCAGTATTGATATTCTAGTGTGACCTAGAAGTAATTTAGAGAATCTATTCTAGGTTTCATGCTCCCCTGGTTCTTATGTTAAGAGTTAAAATATAGATTTGAGTTATAAACAGAGCTGACACACTAACAAAAATAGAACTTAAAATGGTCCGTACCTATTTTTCCAAGACACCTTGAAAGGAAATTTTCATGGTAAAGATTTTGAGATTTAATTTCGAGATTTAAAAAACAGTAACATTTATCTATTAATAATGGGTACATCTGACTCTCAGCGTTTGGTAGTTATCTTTATGGCACCTGATGTCTTTTTCCCAAAATGGAATTAAAATCTGACGACCATGTGTTCTCAGTATAAACACAGATATACACAGGCATACACAAGGATTGTAGCAAGATTGCTTTATTGCCTTCTGCTATGTCTGCATCAACTGGAATCTAAATTTTTTGAAGTTGCTAAAGTAAATTGAAAAGCCAGAAAAATTATGTTGAAAATAATATTTTTCTAACCTATGCACTGTTGATGATAAAATAGTATTTCTTTTGGGCATTCTTTTGTGAGTACATATCCATGTTTCCTCTTCCTTGAAGGAAATTATGGTGGTTGTTTTTTTTTTTTTTTCAATTATAGACTCAGGTTGTGTGTGTGCTGAAGGTTAAACAGAATTTTAGTAAATGTGCCATATTCAAAATTTGTTATCTTTCAAATCAATTTAAGCCTCTCCTTGAAAGTGGAGGTCTGCTCATGGTTTCCCAGTTTTGGATTGTTAATCTATATTACACTTGACCCTTGCCAAAGCTGCTTAAGGGATTGTAACTTTCAGAAAGAAACATCAAGCATAGTGCATGCATGCTGGATGCTGACCTAATTTTTGAAACTTCAACAACACCAGTGACATCTTTGCAATTAATACAGCATCAAGCTTCCTTCAAAGGGCTTCAATAGGACTGATGCTAAAATCTGCAAAGACCTTCCAAGGTGGAAATTAGAAAATTAATAGAGGTGACCATGGGTTCAAGAGACTATATTTCTTTTCTTTTTTTGCTCCTCTCCCAGCTCCTACTGGGAAATCCCACACAGAGATATTAATCAAAATTCCACCAGAACTTGCCTCAATATTTTCACGATGACTCATCAACAAAAAGTCTGTATGGTATAGGGTTTGAAAGTTAGAGTGGTTATCTTAGAACTGGAACAATGGGTAGAAAATTTCCTTAACATTACTCTATCATTTGCTACTGATACTTCAGATTTCCATCACAGTTTTATATCTGGGGAACCCAATATATTTCAAATGCTTTATCTCTTTTCCCCCCTTCCTCACAGCATCATTTCAACAAGGGCATGAAGTATTATTTCTATTGTAAGAGAGGTCACATTGCACCAGGGAGTTTATAGAAAAGCTGGTACTGTGCCATTCTAAATTTAGCAAGAAGATCCCATTGTGCACAGACATTTGGTCTACATGGTTGTCAGAGAGTCTCCAGCTTTGTTACAGAAGCTTATGAAAACAAACAGGACCCTCCATCACAGCAACAACTGAGTACCCTAGAGCACCTCTAGACTCTGTTTAATTGAAGCCTTTCCCAGCAAAGCAACTGCTTTAAACATGCAAAATTCCAGCCATATCTACACATAGTAATCAGGCGGCAGAGGGAGGAAAGTGGAGACTGTCCCTAAGGCAGCATGAGTCCTGTACAGAACCTAAAATCTGGTGCTTCTCCTGGAACCAGAAATAAAGTATTCCTTTGACAGTAGTTACTGGGAATAGTTGCTGAACTGTGCCCTCCTGAAAATGTGTTTCAAGGTTGCCTTCAGTGGGAAGAAATACACGATGTTAGTAAGTACCAAATAATAATGAGACAACATTTTATAGGATAATATAAAGACTCTACCATAAAAGATGGATATAGAAATTATGTATCAGGGAGGCTACGAAATGAATCCCATAAGCAGAATTATTTTGTCCATCCTATTTCCTTGTTTTAATTTTGAGTTCGTTTCTGACATTTAAAAATTGGGAGGGTTTCACTCAAAGACCCATTTTCTGCCATCTCTTAAAAATTGGAGGACCTGAACAAGTGTCTGTTAATGGATGAGTGGATGAAGAAAATGTCGTGTGTATACACACACACACACACACACACACACACACACACACACACACATTTCAGACATGAAAAAGAAGGAAGCCTTGCCATTTGTGACAAAGTGGATGGACCTTGAGGACCTTATGCTAAGTGAAATAAATCAGGCAGAGAAAGATGAATACTATATGACCTCACATGAAATCTAAAAACATCAATCTCAGAGAAAAGGAGACTAGACCAGTGGCTAAAGGCTGGGGAAACGAGTTGTTGGTCAAAGAGTATGACATTTCAGTTATAAAATGATTAAGTTCTGTGTCTAAGGTACAGCATGGTGACTTCAGTTAACAAAACTCTATTGCTGAAAGTTGCCGTGAGGGTAGAGCTTTAATGTTCTCGCCATAACAACAACAAAACGGTAATTATGTGAGGTGAAGGATGCGTTAACTGTTTTTTTTTTAAAGATTTTATTTATTTATTCATGAGAGACAGAGAGAGAGAGAGAGAGAGAGAAAAGCAGAGGAAGAAGCAGGCTCCCTGCTGAGCAGGGAGCCCGATGCGGGACTCGATCCCAGAACTCTGGGATCATGACCTGAGTCGAAGGCAGACACTTAACCATCTGAGCCACCCAGGCAACCGGGTTAACTGTTATTGCAGTAAACCTTTTGTCATATATATGTGTATCAAATTGTCACATTGTATATACCTAAATTACACAATACTATATGTCAATGATATCTCAATAAAGCTGGAAAAACATTTTAAAAATTAAATTGGAGAACCTGGCAAGAGTGGGCCCACATTACTTAATGTCAACAATGAGCTGAAGCTTACATCACCCTACTCCCTATACTTGGTTTGTTGTGCATGTTATTTGGACATCTGAATTTGCAAACCCTGCTCTAAGAGATGCTTGAGATATAAAAACTGCCCCGGATGTCACCTAGACGTTCCAAATGGTATAGATAGTGACTTCTAGAAGATGGCATCTAGAAATATCGGTTTTTTAAGTCATTGTAATTTTTCATATAAGGATCCCAGAAACGGGTGCCACAAAACAACTAATCTAATGTGAATATATAAGTATTGCAAAACCCACACTCAGGAAAGACTGAGGCCCTGGGAATCCACATTCCTCACCAGGAACACTTAAGATTGCCACATCCATTTATCTGCTCTGACTTTTTGAAAACCCCCTGATTTCAAGGAAGGCCCCTGGGTTTGGTGTGCAGTATAATGATCTGTCTGCATTATAGTTTGTCTCCTGAAACAGGCAGGAATTTCTCTTCATGAAACTCTTAAGTCATGAAGAATTTAAACCAATAACTACTTTCAATGACATAGAAGCACTTAATATCTGAAACAAATAATACATTATATGTTAAAAAAAAGAAGAAGAAGAAGATAGCAGGAGGGGAAGAATGAAGGGGGGGAATTGGAGGGGGAGATGAACCATGAGAGACTATGGACTCTGAGAAACAAACTGAGCGTTCTAGAGGGGAGGGGTGGGGGGCTGGGTTAGCCTGGTGATGGGTATTAAAGAGGGCACGTACTGAATGGAGCGCTGGGTGTTATACGCAAACAATGAATCATGGAACACTACATCAAAAACTAATGATGTAATGTATGGTGATTAACATAACATAATAAAAAAATAAAAATAAAAAAATTGTGAAATTACAATATATTTTCCTAACACTTTATACTTAATGTGTCCTCACATGCATTAACTCCTTCATTTCTGACAACAACTCTGAAAAGTAGGCAAAGCAGATCTTCTTGCTCCTTTAATAGTTCTGACAATAAAAATGACTTTTGTTGAAGAACAGCAACAACAACAACAAAATCATTTGAAAAGCCATGAGTAGAACTCTGGCCTATTTTCTACCAGTAATAAAATTTTGGAATGTGTTCTTTAAATATCTAAATTATCTGCAATTGGGTAAATGTTATAGAGAGGTACAGTTGTTAAGAATGCAGGTTCCTTACCATTCTTACTGTGGATGCTCCTATCCCAGGTGTGTTGCTTAATAGCCCAGACCTTGCCAGGTTAGTTCATATTTTTTAAGTTTTATTTCTTTCATTTGTAAAATGCACATAATTGTAGTTACCTTACAGAATTATTGTGAATAAATGAGGTAATGCCTGTTAAGTACTTGTAACTGTGGCTGGCACATAATAGGAATTCAGTAAATAATACTTTAAAGAATTATGTTAAGATTCATGAGAAAATAGAGGATTTGAATTTACCTGCCTGGTTGAAAGACTGATTTAGGTTATTTTACTTATTTTTTTAAAAGATTTTTTTTTTATTTATTTGCCAGAGAGAGAGAGGGAGAGTACAAGCAGTGGGGGTGGCCGGCAGAGGGAGAAGCAGGCTCCCTGCTAAGCAAGGAGCCCAATGTGGGACTCGATCCCAGGACCCTGAGATCATGACCTGAGCCGAAGGCAGACGCTTAACTATCTGAGCCACCCAGGCGCCCTGATTTAGGTTATTTTAACGTAACTTTCTCAATAGCATGTGTGGGGGAAAATTGCTCAATGTGGAATTTAACTTTGATAACTGAATATATATGTGCCAAGACTCCTATAAAGATGCCAGAATGGTACTTGGGGAAAAAAATTGCTGTTGGATTCTATTACTCTTTTTTGTGCTTCAAAAAATTTTTAAATCATTTTATTTTTATTGACAGGATATTTTTAATACTTGAAATGCTCTCAAGCATGACTTTTAACAGTTTATTTCACATTTGCATTAATAAGTGGAAACATTCTAAACTGATGCTTTCTCCATTACAATTGTGAGATAGTCTGCAAAGCTCTTGGAGAGTTGCAATCTTCCTTTTAGTTTGCAACAAAGTTAATTTTTTTTTCTTTCTGTCCTTCAGAATTGCTATAATTCTCTTACTGGGTAATGAGAAACAGGTGTACATGAGTCAAAACTCATTAAGATGAAAACCAACCCAGGCTCGAATTTCTCTGGGTACCATGTAACAGATACAGTGTTCTCATGTTCAAATCAGTATAAATGCTTAATTTGTTCCTTGATTATTGTTAATTAGAAATGGATCTTGACAACACTGCAATATAATTGACTTTTAATCTGTGAACTACATCCTTACAAAACACAACCAAACTGCATTTTCTTTATACTGACTGCATACTTCACATTTCACAAACTTCCCAAATCACAACAGTAACAATGCAGGCACCTCTAAACCATGCTCACGGCGCTCGTTTTATCTTCAGTATTCTGGGATTTCATGCAAAATTCTACTGTACAGTATTTAAAGCATCTAAATCAAACAGGTAATGACTTTGGGTCTTGGCTTAACTAAAGAACCAAAGGTTTAGGTAAACCCATCTGTTTTGCAAGGTTTTCACTTGTGGTTTGCTGATAGTTTGCATGCATTTTTTTTTTTTTTGCAAAAAAAATTATCATCTTTCAAAACTTGGTAGTTGTAAGAATTATTAATAAAGGTAAAACCAATATGTTATTCTCCATTAAAAATGTTCATTTTTAGCTAAGAAATGGATTTTTGTTTGAATCTGTAGTCTCCTTCAAATGCAGCTTGTAATTACACAGCAAAAGAAAGAAGAAACTATAAAATCCTGTTTCAAGATAGTGCTGTTTCAATTGCTCTTTTAACCTAGCTCAACAGTTTATACTTCATTGCATCACATTTTTAATATGGCAATTTTTATATAAGATTCAATTGCTATTTCTGTATATTTCATTGACTCTCTCAAGTTGTTTTGCAGTTGCCAACATATGTAAATTAGTTGCATAAATACATACTTTGGTCTTCATGTATGTATTCATGTGCCGTGTTATCAATAGTTTATATTAAATCTATGCTCATAATTAATATATTTCCATAAAAAATAGCATATTAAATAAATTCTTAGGATCAATCTTGCTAAAGCAATTTTTGAAATTTATCACTAGCTACAGGATATTTATGCATATTGCAAGAGAAAAAATCTTTCATTGTATACAAAGTTTACCCAACGAGGCAGCATTAAATTATTACTTATTCTGATGTGTTGCAGTTTGTTTATAGACATTTTTCACTTCACAGCTAGTACAATGGGGACTAGAGAAACTAAACTAAAAGTTACACAGAGAAAAACTAGGAGTCAGAAATTAAAACTAGCCAGAAATAAAAGAAAGAAGCAATGGATCCTTCTTGATAGATGCCTTATATAAATATATAATGCAAGTTGCTAGAGAAGAAAGAGAACCTTTATAAATATTAAGTTTGCACATTATTTTGTCAAAAGTATGTTTTTAACTGTTCAGTTCATTATAGTTAGTACCTCGCTACTTGTAACAGAAAGTGTAAGTAAAGTGCAAATAACTGTAATATTATAATCTGACTTTATTGTCTCTTTTTATATACACGGCATTCATTTTTATAGAAGTTACACATAACTAAATTTCTAATTGTCATTTCAAACCTGTTTATAAATGAAAGAGTACCCACTTCTTTTGCTTGGATGCTAGGAAATTTGCCCCTATGCCCACTATGGACAAAGAACCCATGAAGGGTCAGCATCTGTTCTTCATAGAGTCTTTAGAATAGTGTAAACTACTAACATAATTGTTTCTTTTAAAAACAAATTTTTTGTAGTTCCCAATTTTAAGTCTGGAAACCTTTAAACCTTGATTCTAATGAGAAAAAATAGCCATATATTTGAATCCCCAGCCTATCTCAAAACAGGCTATGTGGATATTTGTTTTCTGTCTCACAATTCTCCATTGCCAGTTACCTTTTACAATCTCTGTTCCAAAAGAGACAATGTGTATTGTTGAATAAGTCAGAATAAGTCAAATTCCTTGAATTTCATGAAATAATTTGGGCTGCAAAATTTCACTAGTGATGATACTTGAAATGATACTGGTTAAGATTTTCTTAATCACCTGCATTTGTGCACTGGAACTGGATAACTTGTTAATCATTACCAACAAATGAATGATCATTAACAATACTATCATGGCAACAGCTGGTATTTATAAAGAGCTTTCTATATGTCAAATTTGTATGTTACATACATTATTTCATTTAATCCTTGCAACATTACCACCATATCTTATTTAATATGAGATGTCATCAGTTATAAGAAGCATCATCACTTTTGGTGTCACTAACAGAACTGCCAGTCAAGCTATGTGCCAATGCTAACATGTCATAGGCTGTACAATACCTCCTGATTTTGGAGATGAGGAAATGTGGGGAAAAATATGCATTTAAAAATCTATCCAACTATTGTAAAGAAACAAAGACGTTCCCATAATTATTTCAGAAAACACACACACAAGCACATCTCTTAAAGCATTTATGAAATGACTTGCAGACCTCAAATCTAGTTGCCTTTCCAGTTACCCAGCAGTTTGATGACTCTGTGTATCATGACATCATAGGCATCTGTTGCTTTGCCACCCATTTTCTATTCCATTTTCTTGTGCTAACAACACCCTAAATTTGCTTTGGGAATCCAGTTGATTAGGTGCACTCTGCTTGGAATTGGAAGTATGAACAATGTCAAAAACACTGACCATGATAGAACCCTGAAGAAATGGTCAGTTCCCTTCCTCCCAGATGCTGAGAGCTGCCTTGGACCTGGCATTTCCAGACCCAATGATTCAATCATTTGGTTTTCCTTACATTCTACGAGCTATTTTACTCCCGCCAGATGATTCCCTTTCTACTTCACTTGCTTGCAGCTAACGGACTTTGACTGACTGCTACCACGACAGCTGAATGATCTTTGATACAAATATGATTCCATGGCCATTGAGATGTTACAACACTAGAGAAAATATCCCAATAAAACTAACAAACTTGAGGCACCTGGGTGGCTCAGTCCGTTAAGCATCTGGCTTCGGCTCAGGTCATGATCCCGGTGTCCCAGGATCGAGTCCCGCATCAGGGTCCTTGCTCAGCGGGGAGTCTGCTTCTCCCTCAACCCCCCCCAGCTTGTGCTCTCTCTCTCTCTCTTATTCTCTCTCTCTCAAATAAGTAAAAAAAATCCTTAAAAAAAGAAATTAACAAACTTAATCTACCTGTAAATATATATTAGTGTGTGTTAATTTTTAATTATCTAATTAAAACTAAATGTTTATATTTAGAGTATTTTGTAGTTTTTAGGAGTCCTTAGCAGCAATGGCATCATCTGGGAGCTTGTCAAAAATGAAGATTCTCAAACTTCACTCCACATATATTTAATCAGAATCCACATTTTTTTAAAAGACCCTACCATTCTCAAACATTAAAGTTGGAGAAATATTGCTTTAAGTCTTATTCAGAATCGAATACATGAAAAATGGAACTCCGTCTGCTAACACAAATAAAGGTCATTCTCCAAGCTCTTATGTCTGTTACAGTGAGAAACATCCATGATTATTGTAAAGTGCACTTGAAAAACCTACAACCCACAAGTGGTTAACATTCAATGAAAAGTATCTTATCTGTTCATTATTTTTTAATCATAAAATTTACTTTAGAGAACAATGTATTATAAATTATACATTTGAGATGGTGGCTATTTTAAGTTTATTTTAAACAAGTCAAACATGAATATTCATTCTTATATCCCAATGATAAAAATAAATATAGCAAAAAGCTCTAGGTTCTTCGCATACTGCCTATCTCAATAATTCCTTATTTCTCCCAGAGTTAATAAATAGTTCCAGGTATTTCTATTTGTGTGTGTGTGTGTGTGTGTGTGTAGTTATACATCTAGATAGATGAATGTGGGAGGCGTAGGGTCCTATCTCAGCAGATCTTGCCAATGTCTAACATTCTTGCTACTTTCTCTAGTGCAGTAAAATTTATCTTTGGGGGGAGGGGTCTCTCCTCAGTTCTGATAATTACCTTTTTGTTATCTTATGGGATTAGCTATAACCCCTCATATATATTGAATATAACGGTGATAGTATCATTTTGCTTTTATAATGTAGTACATGGGGCCCTCTATCTTTCAAGAAGATACCACTTTATCAAGTTAAGAAAGTTTCCTCCTGTTTCTGACTTATTTTTTTTTTCTAAGAGAGTGAGAACACACTCCTGCGTGCTTGTGGTGGGTGTGTGTGGGAGGGGCGGAGGGTGAGGGAGAGAGAGAATCTCAAGCAGGCTCTACGCCCAGCCCAGAGCCCGATGCAGGACTTCATCTCCTAAACCTGATATCATGACCTGAGCTGAAATCAAGAGTTGGAAGCTTAACCCACTGTCACCCAGGCGCCCCTGACTTAACCATTTTTTAGTATCTGTCAATCCCTTAATGCTAGTTTTCTCTTTGGAACAAGTAGATTCCCTAACTTTGAGTTGTTTTTGTATTTTTAGGACAAATCCTACCTGGTTACAGTACCAAGTCTGTTAGTATACTATTGGAGTCAGTTTATAATATTTTATCCAGAAATTTTACATCTATGTTCATAAGTAAGATTGGTCTACTTTTCTCCCTCTTTTATTAACTTTATGTTTTTATTTCAGTGCTTCAACATTGTTACCAATGTCCTTCATGTAAGAAACATGTCACTGTTGAAGGACTAATGAACAGTTTTCTTATTTTGTCCTTATTCTATCTTATTCAGTTGTCCAGATTTTCATGACTCTCCTTTGCTTTATATTCTATCACAATTAACTGAGCTTAGTATACTGTCACCTTGCACTTAAATTATATTATTTTAGTAATAGGTATGCCACCAATATCACTACATCCTAAGACATTTTATATATCATTGCTAAAGTAATCTTCTCAAATCTTCATTGCCACATATTCTTCCCTTTTCAAAACTCCATTCCCGATACTAATTCACTTGTGAAAATTGTGCCTTAATCAGGGAAAGGCTGGATAAAGTTATTTTCTGATGTTGACAATTATAATAAAATATGGTTGAAATGCTCATATTAAATAACTAATACAATAAATAAAGTATTAGTGAAACTTTAATATTTAATTCTGAATGCACTTGAGAATCTGTTAGAATAATATAAGAATTTCATGAAATAGTTTATCTTTATATGGTGCCATAAAATGGGAGGACTCTCGTGGTTTGGGTTTTTAGATAAAACAAAGTTTTCTCTCAGAATTCAAGGGGAAAAATTACAAAAACATAGAAAGCAACAGTATATTTGTTACTGTATATGAACATATGTGGTATTTGTATTTATGATTTAAAGAAGCAAATATTGTCAGCTATAATTTATAAAAGAAATGTGTGTAATTGTCATTCATCAAAAATTTGGAATGTTTTAGCTTATATGTCATCTTGAGAAAATTAAATGAATCTTAGCTAAATATAGAGCTCACGTTACATTGATTCTACTGTGTCTCATCTGTCTCTGCAGAATGTACAGCTTCCACTCATCCTTGGAATAGATGTCTATGATAATATATATATACATATATGTAGAGAGAGAAGGGTCAAATTTCTCGTATTTATGTATATGTATCTCATGTACATATATAGTCACATAAATTAATACAAATATACACAGAAACTAATGTGGCAAACATTAAATGCATTCAGCTTAAGGGTGAGAACCGAATCAATGAAAATGTAGAGTGGTGGAAACAGGACGACTCGAATTTCTGAAATGCATATTGGACAATGTAAACTGACATAGCACCTATTTCCAACATCAGAAAAATATACACAAAGTTCTCTGGTTGGATCTATTTTGGTCTATAGGCTGCATTTTTATTTCTATGCCAATGTAGCTAAGTTTAGTAATCCTCTCTTCTCTGTTACCAGCTGTAAAACAACACTTGGAGTAAAAATATGTTTTTTTACTGTAACCTGTTTAATATGCATTTTTCTTAAGTTTAGTTTTATCATATGATTCAGATGTATGAGTTCTTTCAGGCAATAACTAGATTATCAACCCTACCCCCTCCCTTATGCCTTTGTACTGTGTATTAACTCCAACAATTGGCACACAGTTCCAGGTTAAGGAGTGGGACCCTGAAAGTAAATGTCATATAGTTTTTGAAGTAAGGGCTTGAAATAAAAATTAAGTAGAATTATAGAAATAAAATGTAGTTCTTATAGACATGAATTTCTACACTGAAATTCATGCCTTATATACACAATTTGTTGTTGTTTTGAAAAGGGGGATGCAAAAGAAAGAGCGTTTGAAGCAGGAAGAACAGCCTATGGAAAGGTGAAAAAGTTAAATTGAATGTTTCATATTGTGCCTAGAGAATGCAGGGCTCCTGATACAAAGTAGCTGCACAATTTGAACATGTCAAATTAAGAGCTGACACCAATAGGTGAAAAACCATTTTGTTTTGCTTTATAAAGAACTTGTATCATCGGGGCGCCTGAGTGTCACAGTCTGTTAGGCCTCTGACTCTCGGTTTCTCCTCAGGTCATGATCTCAGGGTCCTGAGATGGGGTCCGTGTTTCTCTCTCCCTCCCCCTCTACTCCTCCAGCGCCTGCTCTAAAATAAATAACAAAATCATAAAAAAAAAAAAGAGCTTGTATCATTAAGTCCAGTGTATGTAAACACACTTAAGAGGCTTACCTGTTGAATTTCCAAATACTTTTCATATAGTCTCACTTGTTTGGTACTCCAAACTTAAAATCTAAACATCTCAAATGAAATCATTTTCTTTTACCTCACCCAGTCCAAATTAACTGTAATCTCTCACTCTTTTGGCATCCCTTTAATTATAGGACATCATACATCCAATAGCCAGGTCCAGATATATCTGCAACCTCTTGGGCCCCGAATCCAAGTGTGCCTCTATTTCTATAGCCAACTACCAGGACAGACCTTTTATTGGCTCATAGTCAGGTATGTCTGATTCCACTCAGCTGATTTTGTTTTTGAGCTTTTTCCCATTTGGTGCATCTATAGTATTTCTGTTATACAGTATACATATTTCTCAAGAATATTGTCAGTGCATAAATATATTCAAGGCTTAATAAATGGGCTCAATATTATAGACCTTTTAAACTTTCACACCGTTTTCACTTTTTCATAATTTTAGTTTTTTAATATTTTTTTATCATGTAGCCTTTAAATTGGTCTTTTTTCCTATTTTCTACATACTTACGTAGAACTGGCCACTTTCTCTTTACCTTTATAAAAACATGTTGAGATTTCTATTTTCATATTTGAACTTCACTGCCCTTTGGGAAACTATTATTTTGTGTTAGTGACTCAAACTTAGTTAGCTTTATGACCTCCTAATACTCCTAATAAAAGCAAATCGCTTTTCTCAACACGTGATTATGTGTCCTAATTAATTAACTCAGTAATTATTTTTACAGTAGTTGGAATAACTTTGCCCTTCACATTTTACTTTTTATTACTAAGACTTTAAACAAAATGTTTCAATGAAAGTTCAAATGTATAGTAGGTACATTCTGAATCTTGTGATGCTACAGTAAGGAACTGAAGCAGGAACTTAAAGGAAGGAAAGTGAGGCTTAGCAAAGTTGGGCAATTTATCAACAGCCATTTAACTAATGGCATATTCAAAAAGAATATATAGTTTATTCTGAACATTTGTTGGCCAAACTTCTGTTTCTCGACTACAACAATATCACACCACATGAATAGAAAATTAATCACAAATTCAGATTGAAGAGGATTTACATCTTAAAATAACCCAAGTGAAATTCTACTTAAGTAGCATCTGTTTCCACCCACCTCCTCTTCTGATTTTTCCCCCAAAGTGCAGGGAAGCGGTGATTGAGGACATTCAGCAATGTTCCTATGTGCTTTACCTCCAAACTCAAGGCTTAAATCGACCTTGTGATGTGAGCTATCTTGTCCCATAAGGAACTGACTGTATGCTCTATAGTTAAAAATCCTTTAAATCAAAATAGATCTCATAGTACATTTTTAAAAAATGGGATTTGAAATTCAGCTAATAATTTCTTATGGTAACATTATAACAAGGTTTTACTGAACATGCATTTGTATATTCGTATTTTTGTCACAAATCTGGTTTGTTTGCCAAATACATGATCTATTAAGTTTTGTTTTCCATTGCAAGATTTTCTTTTATTTGTATGTTGCATAAGATGATGATCTGAACTTCCGCATATTTAGCACCCCATCACCCACCAAGCAGGAAGTACCAAAGCCTTTAACTCATAATATCACACCCAATTTCTAACTTCTTTTTAATATTTATTACCATTGATCCCCTTTTATTAAGCTCAATAGCACTCATAGATGTTAGGAAGCCCCTAGAAATGTGTGAACTATGGCCAGCGAAGCAAGTGATGGAAATGAGCCTCCATATGCAGTCTGCTGTGCGCATCTCTGTCTGATAACAACTTCTTGCTTTCTCCTGCCAGCAAAGGAAGCAGATTTGGATATTCATGGATTAGTTTCTTGGGGTTTCATGGAGGTAGAAAGTGGAGGGTGGTATTCTTTTAATTTCTCTATGAGTATCACAAGCTTACCCAAGATTCTAAGGACCTAAAAATATGTTTTTAGTCCTTGATGCTTCCTCAAGGGTTTACACACACACTTATGTAACCTAAGGAACAGGGCATTGCCTCCCAGTAACCAGCATCCCACACTAGACAGAAACAGAGACGGGCTCCTCACCCAGGCTATGGGCCATAGAACTGTCTTCCTTGTTTCTGTTTCTCTTACTTCTTCCTTACTTTTACCTGTTTCCAAACATCTTCTCCCAAGACATTTAAAAGGTAATAGCTCTTTTCAAGTAGGAACTTATATGATATGTGCATCTCTAACTGGAGCATATTGGAGTCAGATTTGGCCCAAAGGGCTTTCATGTTAAACTTCTGAGGTCTCTCAGAGTTCAAAGTTTCCAATTTTGTCCATTGATTTTATCTCCTCTGATTATGTCAGTTTCTATTCTACTCAACATCCCTTAACAGGCATCTCGGCTCCTTTATTCCTTTTGGCTTACTAAGCAGGAAGTAAGAGGTAGGAGAAAAAAATCTAGTGCCCAACCTTCCGTCCTTCTTTTTTTCACATCTTCTGGTGATATTATCAGAATCACTGAGTCAATCTCATTAAACACATTATAGCCCGAGATTCAGATTACTATTACACTTGGCCCCTTCCACGAGTGGGGTGTGTGTGTGTGTGTGTGTGTGTGTGTGTGTGTGTGTGTGTGTGTGTCTGTGGGTAGGTGTGGGTGTACCACACAGGAGCTTTTAACAAGGCACTAAGTCCTGACAGGGTATAAATGGCAAAGATACAGGATTGAATGATTTAAGTAACCGTGAAGATGTAACTGTTAAGTTGAATATTTACTCAAGAAAACCTTTTTGTATTTATGATTATATCACAGAACAAAGAAGCTCTCAGTAATTAATTCAATGGGCTAAGGAACATACCACTATAAAATTCAAGTAGAGAACTATGAAATGGCATAAGATTTAGAAGAACTTGTATGTTCCTGTTTTATAGTAAATACTTACATTATTTCGTTCTCATAATCTATGTTCATAATATGTTCCCTATTTCTAAAAAAAAGCACGAATGCTTCAAGAAACATCTCTCTCTTTTTTAGAAGTTAGATTCTAAATATGGAGAGGTTTCAGGAAATATTTTTGGTGTTATTGACCACAAGAAAGAAGTGACCTATAAAAATAATTTTTACCCCATTTGTGTTATTACCTGTGTCCAAAAGAAGAGCTGTGTAAACAAAAATCAAGGTTAGTACAGCTTATGTACCAACAATAGCTAATATTTATTAAGTAGCTAAAATGTGCTGGATACTATTCCAAGCATTTTATGCTTATTAATTTTGTAATCCTCACAATAACTCTAGTAGGTTGTTTTAATTCTCCAAGTGATTCATATTGGTAGCCGTTTATATTAATTCCTGTTCAATCCAAATCAGCTTACTTTTACAGTAGCAAAGCTCCATCATACCTTATGTCTTTAAGTGCTATAATCATTGAATTATAAACAAAAATTAAATCAATTCAATTCAATTAAACCAAATTAATTGAATCAAAACAAATCTGTTAAAAGTGAGAATATTGAGTGAAATTTGGCATAATTAATCAAGAGATGATGACATTATGGTATTACAACCCTTTTCAACAGCACTTCCTTTAGAATCTCCCTGAAGTTCAGTGAGAAATGGAATTCTTACTGTGCATTAGTAGGAGGCTACTTATTCCACAAACTGATTAATTTGCTATTAATGAATTGAAAATTTAGTTTATATGCAACAATTCTTTTATGTAAGACCCAATTTATTTAAGAAATTGGTAATTAGTCCTTATTATCTTGAGTGCATTCTGAATTTATCCTCACAACTGCCATTTCTTGGTTGTGAGTCACTTCACTAACTGGAACGATTATTGCCCCATCCCTAATTCCACTCTTACAGTCCTACAGTAGTGTCTCCACTCAGCTTCTAAAACTGATCTTTTTTACTTATAACCTAGGAAAGTGTCCAGGTATGGAGGATAATGGTGACTCCTTGAATCTGAATATCTTCCTACAACCTTCTGAAAAAACCACAAGATCAACAATGACAAATAAAATGACATAAATAAACAAAAATAAAATAAAATTACAATTGGCCATAGTTTAGATATCACTAGGGGACACAAATGCCAAAAACTTCTAATTCTTATAAACAGAGAAATAAACACTAAATGCCAACAAGCTCTCATGGCTGGTGAAAGTCTACAGGTATAAAGAGTGAAGGAAGGAGAACTTTAGAGAGTCTGTGAAAAAGAAGAGTAGAACAAAATATATGGCTAAAAGATAGATAAATCACTTCCAGAAAGAAATTACAACAGTATATACCAAAATACCAGAAACCAGTCAAGAAATTAATAGTTACCAGCACCAGCTACAAGAATGGGGCTTAAAAATAGGCAGAAATAGAGGAATTAGCCTTTGGGAAGCATTGCCTCTTAGGGGAAGATCTACGAAAGAGAGAAAGAAAAAGAAAAGAGAGGGAGAATTGAAAGCTAAGGATCCTACAGAAACGAAAGATAAAAGTGAGACACCATTCATCCCTTCTTCCTGACACCATCACTACTATAAATGACACAACCCTTTTTTAAAAAGATTTTATTTATTTATTCATGAGAGACAGAGAGAGAGAGACAGAGGCAGAGGGAGAAGCAAGCTCCCCTCGGAGCAGGGAGTCCAATGCGGGACTCTGTGGGACTCAATCCAGGACCCTGGGATCATGACCTGAGCCTAAGGCAGACGTTTAACCAACTGAGCCGCCCAGGTGGCCCATAACCAATTTTTAAGAATTCACTTTACCATACTGGTAGAAAAAGGCATGCTTGAGCTAGAAGATTATCAACAAAATGCCAAGGAGCAAAAAATAAAATCAACCAAAATCAACACAAAAGTAGCCCAAAAAGTAAACAGAAAATTCAAATTAAATATTTCCTGTGATAAATATTTTTCCAAAATTCAGTAAGGAAGCAGAAGAACACTGTGTCAAACATGCTAAATTTTATTAAATAGTCTTAAACAAGCATTTAGTTATAATTCTAGAAACGCATTAAACCAGAAAGTTAAAAAAATAACAAAAAAGGAGACAACACAGGAAAAAATTCAATGAAAGTCTAACTCAGAAAAGAAGTTGGAGAAAAAAAGGAACCAGGAAACAACGAAGAAATTAGAAGCTACCAGGGAAATATAGATTGGACTAAAAATTTAATAAGGGACTTTGAAGAAAGGCAGGGAAACAACCAAAGGGATACATTTGGGATTTTTTTTTTAAGAGTAAAAAATTTAAGAGGAAAGTGGATGAAATGCCACGCAGGCAAGGAGAACAATTCTGCCCTTAATATGATTAAAGTCACTCCAAAATAAAAAGAAACAGAACAGAAATGAACATTGGAATCTGTAAGCCAAGAAAACTATCCAGAAATAAAAAATAGCTTAAATCTACATTTTGAAAGGGCTTACCTTGTACCTGGGAAAATGGTCCAAAACAAACGATTTGGAGAAATATGCTAGGAAAACTATCTACTTTAAGGGGGAAAAAATCATCAATTCCTCCAAACAAAATAATGAAATTATAATGGGAAGTATGTTAGTCTAACATCAGCCTCTCAAGAGCAATATACAACAGAAAGCATCAGGGAAGCAACACTTTCCAAGTGTTCAATAAGAGACAAGTTAAGGGGCTCCTGGGTGGCTCAGTCCATTCAGCATCTGCCTTCAGCTCCAGTCTTGATCCCAGGGTCCTGGGATGGAGCCCTGCCTTGGGCTCCCTGCTCAGTGGAGAGCCTACTTTTCCCTCTCCCTCTGTTGCTCCCCCTGCTTGTGCACTCTCTCTCTCTCTCTCAAATACATAAATAAAATCTTTTTTAAAAAAGAGAGAGACAAGTTAAGCAAGGTTTTTATATTCAGCCAAGCTGTCTTTAAAATTTCAAGACTGTAAAAACACAGTTTCAACTGTGCAAGAACCTAGGGTCTATTGTATGGGTGAGTCATTTGTGAGGAATCTACTATAAGATGAGTTATGTAACCAAGACATACTGGTTTCATGAACCAAATACGGATTCCTTGGTAAATGAGTTTATCATGAATTCATATATTTGATTGAAAATCACAGACTGCCACAAGAGTAGGGTAATGGATGAGAGGATAATATTTAAACATCAGCATTCTATGTAGAAAGAATTCCATTAAAAATGGAAGGTGAGAGAAAGAAGTGCAAAATCTGAAAAAGGTAATTCGCTATTACATATGTGAGTGTCAGTGACTACCACATAAAACTGACAGACTAGGGGCACATGGGTGGCTTGGTCGGTTAAGTGTCCAACTCTTGATCTCAGCTCAGGTCTTGATCTCAGGGTTGTGAGTCCAAGCCCAGCATTGGGTTCCAAGCTGGGCATGAAGCTTACCTAAAAAAAAAAAAAAAAACAAAACAAAAACCTGACAGACTAGATAGTGAAAGATTTTTTTAAGAAAAATTAGAATTAAGGGCCCTATAATAGATAAAAAGATAATTGCTAGACTTACCAGAAGATTTTCCAAAAACCAAATGACATAATAAAAGAAAATTTTGTTATATTTATTGTAAATAGAATATGATGCACGTATCAATTATAGCATAAAACAATACATCAGAATTGAAACAATGTCACTCATAACATTAAAAGTACATAGGCAATAATTTCCTCTCTCACCACTTCTATTTAACATTATACTGGAAGTCCTAGCTAGGGCAACGAGACAAGAAAAAGAAACAAAAGGTATACAGAATAGATAGAAAGAAATAAAACCACTTTTATTTACAGATGCAATGATTGTCTATGTAGAAAATGCCAATGAATCTTCAAAATAACCTACTAAAGCTAAGCCTACTAGAGTTTGGTGAGTAGCAGATATAAGGTCAATATAAAAAATCAATTGCTTAGCTAGATACCATAATGAAAAACTGGAATAAAAAAACATTTATAACAGCATCAAAAAATCAAACACTTAGGCATAAATCTAACAAAATATATACAGAATCTGTATAGGGAAAACTGCAAAACACTGCTGAGAGAAATTAAAGATGGTACAAAGGAATAGACAGATATTCCATGTCGATGGATTGAAAGACTCAATACAGTTAAGATGTCAGCTTTTTCCAACTTGATGTACAGATTCAATGCAATCCCAATCTAATTTCCAGGGAACTGTTTTGTCAATATTGATAAAGTGATTCTAAAGTTTATCTGGAAAGGCAAAAGACATGCAACCCTATTCAACATAATACTCTTTCTTTATCAGTTACAATGTTTCCTTTTTAAAATAGATTGTTTTTATTCTTAATTCCAGACTTCTATATTAGTAAAAACATGTTGTTAATATCTCTGCAAAAGTAGACTGGTTATTGGAAAATTCCCTTGGAAACAAACTCAAGTGTATCACCATGGGATGTACTTTTGCCATGCTTAAGGAAATTGGCATTTAGTTGTTTATTTGGGTTGCTCTGGGATTCTATTTTAAACTCTTCACAATTATATACCCTATGGAATTATACATATCTGGTGGCAAGCACATCGAGTATGTACAATTTGATTCACTTCATTTCTCGTATGTTCAATACACATTATGGTAATGTGCAAACTGAAAATCACAATTCTCCTCCTGCTGAACGTAAGGGACTTATCAATACTGGTGATTCTTCTCACGCAGGCTTCTGTCCCTGCTGAAATCTTTGAGACAGCTGATCAATGGCTAGGCACCATTTAAAAATTCATTACGATTCCCAAGGAAGATGTGATATTTTCTTTTTATAGCTCAGGAAATATCTAAAAGCCTGCACCTATTCCTCCCTTTCATTTCTTGTATAAAGGGTGGCCTATTTAGAAAATATGGACTACAAACCTAGAGAGAGAGAAAGCGAAAGAAAAAAGGTTTTTTTCCTACATTACAAAATTTTCCAAAGTCATAATAGATTTCCACAGAACAAAGTTAGAAAGGTAAATATCATGATGAACTAAATAATTAGGTAAAAAATTATTAAATAAAAACAAAACTCAAGCAATTCACTAGTCTGGTGAGTCTGTAAAAATCAGATGATTGAAATTCTGTCCTTATCTAATTTTGCACATGTGCTGATTGGTTAAAATTTATGGAATCTGCTATTACTGATCATTATACCTCCCTATCAGAGTGGCTCTTAAATCTTGATTTATAATATAATCACCTGCAAAACTTGACAAACTCATAGATGCTCAAGTCCCTCTTTCCCCAGATTTATTACATGGGATCTCTGGGGGTTGGTCATTTGCATTTTTAACTAGCTCCCCAGGCAATTTTGATGCACATCAATAAGACAGTGAATCACCATCTTAGCACGTAATAGGTCTTCTACTATGATGCACGAAAGGAATTTACTATTGATTATTCATTATCAGTGCCTGGTATTTAGAGGACCAATTTCTTTTGCTTCAATACCTCTCTGCCACCATTTTCTTGGCATTTCACTTTACATTAATATATATATCCTGTAGTGGTAAGGAAGAGGGAAAGAGAGATGAAACAAAAATTTGTCAATTTTTCCTCTCAAAGGTTTTGGTAAAAGGTGGTGTGAGAAATAGATTAAAATTGATTTTAAGATTATTCTGGGGATTTTTTCTATGTATGCTTTCCATGTTTTTGTTGTTGTTGTTCTCACAGATTAACAGAGGTGATTATATTGTCTTTGATCCTAAAAGAATCACAGAACTAAAGAATTAGCAATAGCCTCAGAGATTATCTAAATCATCTCACTTCCTTGATATAGAACTTGAATTATTTTATTTTATTTTATTTTATTTTTTACTTTCAAACAGGGTTTCACTTTGCTTGATATCTGCAAATCAGCAATATAGTGTAGGGCCATTAACTTAAACGAGCATAATGTGTCCATGAAGACTTTATATCCTGTCAACCTTATAAAATGTGTGTAGTCTTGAGCCAACTAGTTTGAAAGAAAGGGAAAATCTGAAGAGCAATTTGCAAAAAGGGATATGTTAAAAAAAATAAGAAAAAAAGAGGAATCTAAAGGAGTTACAAGGACTTTCATACAGGAGAGTAAAACCGTGTTCTCTATTTCAATGGGGAATAAAAAGAACGTGTTTTAAATTGCTTCAAGAAGTGTAGGTCCTTACTTCTACTTGGACTTTCCTTAATCTAAGCACACTATATCATGCCTCAGTCCCTTTGCACATGCTATTTCTTCTACTTGTAATGTTCTTGTAAGATTTTCTTGACTTCCCTTGCCATGAAGTTTTCCTTCTCTTGGCTTCTAATAGGATGTCGTATCCTTGTTCCTGTGCTTGGCTGCTGCATCTCCTCCCAGGCAGAGGTCATATTTTATTCACCTTGAATTCTCCATTCTTACTACAGTGCCTTATGTATCCTGGTCCTGGATAAATGTTGAATAAATGAAAAGTTAAATGGAAAAAAAAAAAACCCTCTTGATTAAAGAGTTATGGGTTAATCCAGAAAAAAGTCATTGGAGGGGGGAGATATAGTGAAATTGTCTTCTCTCATCAGAATTTGTCAGAAGGTAAATGTGTGAATCCTCTGCTTTTTTTCTTCAAACCCATTCTCTCTCCTAAGTTTACAGAGGAGGCAGTGAGCACGGCATCTCTGGTGGCCTCCAGGAAGCTTCTGCTTTAGCTAGACCTACCACTTTAAAAATCCGAGCACAGAATTTGGGGCCAGAATGCTTGCAATGATACTTTACATTGAAATGGCTGAATCACATGAGCTATAAGGTGCGACCTTGTATATCAGGCAGCAACTTTATAGCCTGCAACCAGAAAGCCTGAAAGCCTAACTGCTGGCTGTAGCCAGGAAAAGGTCAACTCCCATCACAATAGATAGAGAAAAAGATACCCTGCATTTTGTTTTAACCAGAGCTTCACAAAATTTAAAGTGTGTAAGATTCGGGCAATTGATTCTGTAACAGTAGAAATTTGTCTGGAATCTGAAATTTAACTAACGCTCTGTGATTCTAATGCAATTGGCCTTTGAAAATCAATATTTCGTATTAACTACAGAAAAAAGTTTTCAGCTGATTCCATGACGAAGTCCTAAAAACTTGCCTAAATAAATTAAAGTGATTTTTAAAAATACTTAGCCTTTATGGAATTAATCAAAAAAGGTAGGAAGTTCGTTTAATTCCTATTCTTTGCAAGATAGAGGCAGATAGTATAGTAGTTCAGAGACTGGGCTCTGTACTCTTACTGTGCCATTGGGTAACAGGGCATTTGTGGGAAAGATACTTAAATGTTTTGCATCTTGATTCCTTCCTTTTTTAGGAATGGGGGAAGTGAAAGTTGCACAGAGTGGCTGTAAGGGTAAATGAAATAATATAAAGTGCGTAGTACTAGGTACTACTCCTAGGGAAAGTTAAATACAGGTTTTCTGTTGTGATGATGGTGCAACTTAGAGTGGTTGAGCAAGGTATAAAACAGTTAATCCCATAACACAAGTAAAGATCAAGTTCTGTGGATTCCAGAAGACAGAAATAGAATCTTCTATTGTGGACAGAGCTTAGGGAAGGCGTTGTGGATGGAATGACAGTTGATTTGAGCCTTGAAGAATCCATAACCTATAAACATATGGACAAGAGCATCTCCATCAGAGAAAAACCTTGAGCAATTTTTGGAAGCACTGAAACGCAGTGTGTATGGGTAAGAGAGTGCTTCCATTTTGCTTTATCAGGGAAGTAATGAGAAATAAGATGGAAAGTTTGCATTAAGTTGGAAAAAAAACCCTAGCAGTCAGAGGCCTTTGCTTATTTGATAGCTTTTTCCATACAGGTGTGTCTAACATGAATAGAGCAGCAGACACTTTTATTTCCAGCTTGAGAAGCAGTCCCAGAGGTGGTAACTGGGATGTCAATATGACTGCCTTTTCAAAATGCAATGAGTCAGCTGGAGTCTAGAAGAAAGGTCTCTATTAGTCACAGATAAATATTCAACCGAGCCTGTCACATGAACCTAGTGAGAAGGGAGGTGCCAGCAATATTGAACAGATGCAGCTTTTTCACACCACGGTCCCCAGCCTTTTCCCAAAGGGGATGTAAGAACATGACAGGATTTAGAACTGAAGAGAACCCCACAGCCTTTGGTCATGAGCACCACAGTGTAAGTAGGAGTGTCTGAGTCCAATCTTTGCCCTAGTATTAACCCTTTCTGTGGTTTGGGGTAGATTCTAAAGCAGTGAGGACATTCCCTTTCCAACACTGTGACTCCTAGCTAAATTGAAAGGAAAATCATGATCTCAAGATCTTGCATTAGTCCAGCAAGTAAAAGGTGCTATTTTTAGTGAAGAGATATTAAATTAATACTATGTTTTTAAACTTAGAGTAAAAAAAAGTGTTATATACTCTCTTAATTCCAGCAAGACTGTAGAAATTGAAACTGAGTTTTTTTGAACTTTGCAAAGAAGCAATAACATGAAATCCATATGTTAGCCATTCAACTGTCTTTTGAATATCAAATTTCTAGGAGACAGAGTCATACTTATAATAAAGATTTTCTAATGATATAATGTACTTATTTTTTTCTTCAAAGAAATTATATAACCAAAAAAAATCAATAATTGTGGACCTGAATTCAGATGTTGTAAAACATCCGTGTTGTGAAATCTGTTGGCTGTGTTTCTCTACTTTAAAAACTCATATACTTGAAATGTATGTACATATGCATATATGTATATATGCTTATGACATATATACACACATATATGTGTGTGCTTAAAATAAGAAGACAAATGTTCAGAGGATTCCTCTAAACGGATTTTCATTAACACATGTTAATGTGAAATGGGAAGAAAACCTGACCCCATTAAATATCCAGAATTATGCATGCTGTGCGTATGCCAAAAAGGATGTTTATTCAGGATGCCTCACTGAGTAGACAACCCTAGATCATTTCTACCTCATGATAGGAATGAGCTGGCCTCATGTGAAGTGTAGGGCACATTATTGCTCCTGAAGGTAATATTAACATGTTGAATGCAAGGGACATGGCTTATTGAATGACCTCTAAAATTCAATATGGCAATTGTTAGCTCTGACAATTTTGGTGACTGATATGCTAGGTACCATTATTGGTTTTTCTGATGACACATCATTTATATTTTCAAAGTGTATACATCAATTATTGACAATATCATCAGAATGACAATATACCAATACAATTTCACTATCTAGGTGCCACATAAAAAAATAACAACCTACTTATACCAAAATTACCATTAGAAGAAAAGGGTATTAATCTGACAAATAATAGTAACATGAACCTATGGACAAATGGAAGAGTGATTTCTGTAAACATCTAACTTGATACTTAGTATAAAAGAATAAGGGGACTGGCTAAGTAGCTCAGAAATGAGAAACCCCAAATAAGGTTTGATTTAAAGTATTTAATGAATTCTTTGATTTTGTTATTGCTAATATTTATGTATAAAGAATAAGCTTGTGGTATTAAATAGCTGGGCACTGCACGTACTAGTGATATTTTTAAAATCATGATTTATGTTCTAGAATGTAAATGAATGAATACTTTATTTCAGAACATTTTATGTGCAGAAGTGATTCCAAATCTTCCTATCTTAATTGATGAAATATACTGCCTGTAGAAACATGTGCCTCTTTAAAATAGCTTAGGAAAATCCCAACCTGTTTTGTTTTTAAGTAATATACTTCTGGTCTGATAGCAAAACATCATGAATTTGGCTAGCATTTCCCAATGAATAAATTATATCCTGAGACAAATTTGCACGCTTTGGGACTCTGACTAAATAAATAAACTCATGTAATGTGGCTCTTGGTTCCTCCTAGAATTTGATCCTAAGAGCTTGCAGGCAGTACTAAAATGGTTATTTAGTAATGATGTACCACCTTTTGTCATTTTATTGTTTTACTCTCTAGGTGTACATGCTCTATATATAGGTTATAGGGAGACATGATTTACTATGGTTTGGAGAAATCCAATTCAACAATAATTTGCTACATACTTACTGTGTGTCAAGAATTGTTCACTTGAATTTTTGTTGATAGGTAGTGTTCAAGAGTTTTAAGCGGAGAAATTAATCCAGATGCTGTAAGGAAGATGAATTTGAGGCAATCACCCCATTAGCAAGATGATGTCAGAGTCCAGGTTAGAGATGCTCAAATTTTACTCAGGCTGTGAGAGAGATAGATGATGAAGATAGAAGTAGAGAATCCAAGGAATTCTAAAATGTAAATTGCCTCCTTCTGGTGATTAATTGTATGTAGAAAATGGAAACAACCAAGGGAGAAAAAAGAGTCGAGGGTATTTCTAAGATTTTTAGCATAGGTAGGATGAATGATGACATCACCGAATATGATAAAGAACACAAGAGAAAGGATTGATTGGAGGCAAAGGAATACGAGGGGTTAAGCTTTGGGTATATTAATTTGGAGGTTCTTCAAGGCATGCAAGTAGAGCTTCCATCCGAGGTATGAGAGTCTGAATGAAGCTCAAGAAAATTTCAAAGGTGGATATAGACTTTTAGTCAGGATCAGCAAATGAGTGTAGAGTTGATGAAATCACATTAGGAGAGAACAGAAGAAAGAATCAAGAGTTCAATGGCAAAACCTTATGAAGAATATCAATGTTTAAGGCATCGTACAAAAGAAACTGAAAGGGAAGGTCAGAAAAGTAGAACCAACAGAATGGTTTTACTGAAGCAAATGCTTTATGAATAACCAAACTGAGTATTCACTTAAAACATTAGCTTCATTACAGCAAGGACCTGCCTGACTTGTTCACGGCTGCATCCCCAGCACTGGGAGCAATGTCTGCACCTTAAAGGACACTTAAAAAAATATTAAATTAATGAATCAATCAGTGGTATAAAATGTGCCACAAAGGTTTATTCAAATAAACACTAAAAATTTATCATTGATGAGGGAGTTGAGGACGTTGGCAAAAGCAATTTCAATGAAATGGTGGGAGCAGAAGTCAAACTACAAAGAAAGTTTAAGTAATAAAAACACTGGGGTATAATTTCTCTTTATATATATGTATATAATATATATATGTATGTATGTATATACGTGGAAAGGTAAAAAGAAGTAGTTCTTAAGATGATAAAAACAATGATAAAAGCAAAAGCTTGGGAGAAAGAAGATTATCAAAAGAAAAACTTCCTCCAAACCTCAGCATACAAAGGATTGGAATCAAGTCATTTTAAGGTAGAGCTCAGAAAGGAGAACCCCATCACCAGATTGTAATTTCTAAACAACAGAGACAGTATCTCACTCTGTCTTCTTACCATAGGTTCTGACGTGTGCTTGTTGAATCAACTACATCGAAACTAGTTTTACTCCAAGATGAAACCTTTATTAGTCTGCACTTCTATTTCTGTCTTTCCCCCCTCTCCTCTCCCACCCCCCGTCCCAGCTTGACAGCAGAGATAGTGTCTCAGGAGCTGGGCCCACACTTGTAGGTAAAATGATTGGAAATGGTCAGAGTAGCCACTATTTGCAGATGGGCTTAATTATGCTCTAGTCCTGGGAGCTCTGAGGAAATAAGATGAAACCATTGCTCCTTATTATGAAATTAATTCTCACTCTTCTAGACATCAGATTTGTTATACAGTACTTGAAATTTTTTGTAAGATTCAAAGGGTTTGAATCAATACAAATACTGTTGGATATTGGTGAAATATATACTTTGTAGCTATTTTTTAGCTCAAATAAAAGTTTGTTCCTGTGGATACAATTAACTACTTTCATACATTCACCTGAATATTGGAAAATAATAATATTATTTTAAACTTGGGATTTGTCTTTCCTTCCTTCCTCCCTTCCTCCCTTCCTCCCTTCCTTCCTTCCTTCCTTCCTTCCTTCTTCCATCTTTCCCATAGAATGAATATATGTGGAAGCTGCAATATTTCTGATTTAGGTGATTATATTTCTGTTTTGTTCCATGTTTCTCTCTTACCACTACACAGCTAGTTTACAGTGTTTGGATACATTCTTTGGTATCTGTAGTGATTTGCCAAACTACTAGTTGTAGGTAGACTGTTATATAAGTTCCTGCTGCTCTGCAGACTCTCAGCATTTGGAGCTCTGTCATGACAGTTGCATTTATTGGGAGCTGTTTTATCTAGACTTACAGGATGTCTCGGCGGATCTTTAATCTGATGTGATTGTGCCAAAATAACCTGGTGCCATGCATGCACAATATGTCTGGGCTAAAAATTCCCAGAGAAATTTTGGATGAGTAACCTCACAGGCAAAGGAACCGGGATCTGCTATTTTAAAAACAGAATTAATGTGATTATGTTTGTTGTTTTCAAATAGCGAAGAGTATATTATCACTAAATGTGCTCAATCGCTCAACATCCCCCCACATAAATATGTGTTATGCTAGGTCTCCTATAGAAAATATCAATTAAACATGCAGCTTCAAGGGCTTGTTTATTTTTCTCCATGGTCATTACAGAAGAGCCTCCATTGCCAATGTAAAAGTTCATTTATGATGGGAAACTAAACTATCTCTTAAGACTATTTTTGACTCTCCAAAAACTCTGTGATATGATCAACCTCAGAATCAGTGATAAAGATCAAATAATTAGCTAGAATAGCCAGAAAAGGGTGGAAAAAATCTTAAGACCCAATTTGTATTAATGTTTCTCAAACTTTCATATACTTAAAAGCCATTTGGGAGATTTATTAAAATTGCAGGTTTATGGGCTCTATTTCATGCCTACTGAATAGGAGTCTATAGATGTGGAGCCTGAATTAAGGAATTTGATAACCACCCTTGGTGAATTTTATGTCCATGGTCCTAAACACATACTGTGTCCAGGCAGTTTTAAAATTTTCTGGGATTCACTATCAGATTTTTTTTATCTTACTTGGTTTTCATGTTTTCTTTTAGCCTCTATTTATATGTGAAGGTGGTGTGGCATTAGCAATAGACCATCATGAGTCTGGCAACCCAGAGAGGGTGAAGGTCAAGAGAAGAGAAAGGGCTGTGCCTCCCCATCCTCTTCATACGAGACATAGTGATAAGGCATCCCTACAAAAACGGCAACACACTTAGAGGAGGTAACTGACCAGTGAAGTGAAGGGAATCAGGTCAGTCCCTGAGCAAGTGAATTTGCTATTTGAGTAATCTGGGGAACTGACCTGATTTTCAGTTTTTCTTGTCAATGGAGACGTGGACTAAATTTGCCCTTCACTGCATGCACACCAAGTATGATAAGTGGTCAGACAAATCCAAACGGTCTATGTGCTTTTAAGACACTTCTGTCAGTCTTTCATTAGCATTGACACCATATTCAATTGAATTTTGATAACCCTTTGAATATTATAAAGTCTTTTTTATATATATTTTGTCATTTGAGCTTCAAAACTACAGGATAGGATTCCAGTCCTATGTTACTGCTTAAAAGATAAAAAGTCCAGAAAAATCTAACAGCTTGTTATTTGAAAATAAGGGATTACAACTCAGATTCCCTGACATATTGTTCAGTGTTATATCTTTGCTTGTCCTTTGATTTCTTTATTTTTTCTCCTTTTTTTAAATTAAAAAAAGTTTTTTATTATGTTATGTTAATCACCATACATTATATCATTAGTTTTTGATGTAGTGTTCCATGATTCATTGCTTGCATATAACACCCAGTGCTCCACGCAGAATGTGCCCTCTTTAATACCCATCACCAGGCTAACCCATCCCCCCCCACCCCCCTCCCCTCTAGAAGCCTCAGTTTGTTTCTCAGAGTCCATAGTCTCTCATGGTTCGTCTCCCCCTCCGACTTACTCCCCTTCATTCTTCCCCTCCTGCTATCTTCTTCTTTTTTACCCTTATTTTTGGCATATAGATATATATAAGTTGTTCTCTCTCTAAAATTTTGAGATACAGTTTCTTCTAACAGATCAAAATATACCCTAAACCTCTAGTGTATGGCTTTGTTCTAGTCTCCTGCCTGATCACATTCTCTCCTTTTTTTTTCTTAAATCCTCTTCTTTCTTTTTTCAAACAACTTCTTATCTTATTAATTCCTTTTATAAAATCTTTTATAATTTTCATCTTTACAGTCATAGTCCATCCCTTCATCGTATTAACTCTTATTTTTGTACAAAAATAAGTTTTTCTTTCTTTAAAATTTTGGGAGGCACTTTCTTCTAACAGATCAAAATACACCCAAAATCTAGTGTGTGGCACTGATCTATGCACCAGCCTGATCATATTTGATCATATGATTTCTTTTTTAAATTATTAATAAGTAATTATTGCTAGATATTAATATTAATTTATTAGTATATTTTAAGTTGCAAGTCACAAAAAGTCCTCTCAGTCTGGCTGAAACAATAAAAGCAATTTATTGATCCTTCAAAAATAATGCTTGTATAATTAATATTGCTTCAAGAGAGGCTTGATCCTTGAACTCACATAAGGAACTCCCTATTTCTTTGCCCAACTTAACCACCGTTGACTCTGTTCTCCAGCACGATCTTTTCTTATAGTCATAAAAGAAGGGCCAGCAGTAGCAAAACTTCCTTTTTTTTTTAGAAATTTGCGGATCACCCAGATTTATTATATATTAATTATAGCTTAGCAACCATAATATTAGAAGAAACGGGGTTTTTGAAGTACTAAAATCATTTTTTTGTTTCTTCCAGAAAAGTCTTTGGCTACAGCATTTTTCAGATAGACAGTTTTGGAGAAGAGCCTGTAGGTTCATTCTTCAAAGTACATTGTTTTAAAAACATATTTTGTTTAGTTTTGTTTGTTTCTTATCCTTGTCTACACACTGAATTTAATATACTATTCTTCTTATTATTATTTATATGTTTATTTTTTTAAGTATGTTTGACATACAATGTTACATTAGTTTCAGTGTAAAGCATAGTGATTCAAGAGTTCTACACTTTATGCTCTGCTCACCACAAGTGTAGCTAACATCTGTTACCATACAAAGCTATTACAGTATCATTGACTATTTTCCCTGTCCTGTACCTTTTATTCGGGTGACATATGCAAAGCTTTCCTCCTTATCCATCAGGAAAGAGAAAGCTTTTTGCTCTTCTTCCACCCATGGCTGGATTAAAATCTCACCAGTCTTATTTGGATCATATACTCAGTTCTGCAGGCAGAATATAGTATGATGTTTGGTTTAAGCCAAACACAGGTCATACTTGAAGGTAAGTATACTTGAATTCTGATTTCAAAGTCCCAGTATACTTCACTATTGATTTTTAAAATATTTGCCAGGTCAGCTGGAGATTTGTTATAATGAAGTAAAGACACTGGGTAACAAACCAGTTAGACTAGTTTCATAGAGGAAAAATCCCATCATTCTACTAATTCCGATCAGCATTCTGGCAAAGCTTTACTTTTGAAAGGAACCAAGATAGAGAGTGTGCATGATTCAGTATAATTTTTGTCTTCCATTAATATATAAAATAACATTAACATGTACAATTAAAATGTAAAATCACTAATATACAATAATACGATATATGTAGTATGTACATACTGTACCAGTAGGTCTTAAATCATTGATCTTTTGATAAACATCGTGGGCAATTTCTATGGCTTTATTCCAGTCCTGCGCTCTTATCATACTGGAACGAGGAAGATAGTGTTTGTGTTAATTACCAGAAATACAACAAGAATATATCAGTGGAAGAAAAATATGAGAGCAAAAGACAAATTAAGGAGGAATTTTCATAGTTCTCCTTTAGAAATCTCCAATGCCAAAAGAACTCTTTATTTTTTTCCATTTTTTTATTATGTTATATAAGAACTCTTTAAAGTTTAGGAAGATTAGCTTATCTTGAGAGAAATCATTTCAATTTTAACAGAAACATGACTTTACACAGAAAAAATGTTCAAGTGTTTCATTCCATGAACAGATATTTCTTAAGCAACAACTGTACAAGGGATTTATTTAAGCATCCTATTCAATTACTGCAGAGGATAGATTGTGTTTGTTGGTTTTTAGTTCTGTTTGTTACATTTGTGGATAGACTAGCCTCTAATCCCAAACTTTCCTTAGAAGGATATTGATTTGCTTTTTGAAAAATCACAGCTCCCTAACACTCAGATCATCTGTTTGGGACATATTAACCATACTGCAGTTCTAGCAATGACCACATGAATTTCCCCTCGACCAGGAATAGATTTTTTTTTCCCCCTCGTCGGTAATTGGTTCAGAGATTTACCCAAGTCAGATCAATGGCAGTCATTTCAGGGAATTTTGCTGGACCTATTAAGAAAGAGAAACTGGTATACTTTTTACATTAACTACCCAGATATAGACATCAGTCTTCTGGGGGCCACCACAGGGGAGAGAACTGGCTGGGAAATAATACCAACGTGGAAGAGAGCAGAGATGAGGGATGCAGATGTCTTTCTAGTCTTGATGATAATATTTGAACAACTATTATCATAATTGTATGAAAGTATACTATATGTTTTTTAGTTAAGTGAGCCAATAATTCTTTTTTCTTTAAACCAGTTTGATTTGTGTTTCTTAACAACTAAATTATGGACTAACATAGTTGCCAGTGCTAACAGGTTTATAAATGTAAACCCTTACTTTTAAACTAACAAAGAATTAAAGAATTGAATAATACACGCACACACACACACACACACACACACACAGAATGTAACAAGTTATAGTGGACATTTGTTAAATAAGAATTTGTAGAAGTGATTAAAATCTTCTAAGAGTGGACCCAATTTAATTGCAGTTTCCAAGTAGATACCATGACACTCTTTTACCACAAATGGTCTGTGATTTCATCCCCTTCATAGAAAGACTAAGGCAGAAACAATATTTCTGCATATTTATGTTACTTTTTAAAATTTTTTTATTGTTATGTTAATCACCATACATCATTAGTTTTTGCTGTAGTGTTCCATGATTGATTGTTTGTGCATAACACCCAGTGCTCCATGCAGAACGTGCCCTCTTTAATACCCATCACCAGGCTAACCCATCCCCTAACCCCCTCCCCTCTAGAAACCTCAGTTTGTTTTTCAGAGTCCATCGTCTCTCGTGGTTCATCTCCCCCTCCGACTTACTCCCCTTCATTCTTCCCCTCCTGCTATCTTCTTCTTCTTTTTTTTTCTTAACATATATTGCATTATTTGTTTCAGAAGTACTAATCTGTGATTCAACAGTCTTGCACAATTCACAGCACTCACCATAGCACATACCCTCCCCAATGTCTGTCACCCAGCCACCCCGTCCCTCCCACCCCCCACCACTCCAGCAACCCTCAGTTTGATTCCCCAGGTTAAAAATTCCTCATATCAGTGAGGTCATATGATACATGTCTTTCTCTGATTGACATATTTCACTCAGCATAACATCCTCCAGTTCCATCCATGTCGTTGCAAAATGGCAAGATGTCATTCCTTTGATGGCTGCATAATATTCCATTGTGTATATGTACCACCTCTTCTTTATCCATTCATCTGTTGATGGACATCTTGGCTCTTTCCACAGTTTGGCTATTGTGGACATTGCTGCTATAAACATCGGGGTGCACGTACCCCTTCGGATCCCTACATTTGTATCTTTGGGGTAAATACCCAGTAGTGCAATTGCTGGATCGTATGGTAGCTCTATTTTCAACTGTTTGAGGAACCTCCATACTGTTTTCCAGAGTGGCTGCACCAGCTTGCATTCCCACCAACAGTGTAAGAGGGTTCCACTTTCTCTGCAACCCCGCCAACATCTGTCGTTTCCTGACTTGTTAATTCTAGCCATTCTGACTGGTGTGAGGTGGTATCCCACTGAGGTTTTGATTTGGATTTCCTTGATGCCTGGCGCTGTTGAGCACTTTTTCATGTGTCTGTTGGCCATTTGGATGTCTTCTTTGGAAAAATGTCTGTTCATGTCTTCTGCCCATTTCTTGATTGGATTATTTGTTCTTTGGGTGTTGAGTTTGCTAAGTTCTTTATAGATTTTGGATACTAGCCCTTTATCTGATATGTCATTTGCAAATATCTTCTCCCATTCTGTCGGTTGTCTTTTGGTTTTGTGAACTGTTTCTTTTGCTGTGCAAAAGCTTTTTATCTTGATGAAATCCCATTAGTTCATTTTTGCCCTTGCTACCCTTGCCTTTGGCAATGTTTCTAGGAAGAAGTTGCTGCGGCTGAGCTCGAAGAGGTTGCTACTTGTGTTCTCCTTTAGGATTTTGATGGACTCCTGTCTCACGTTTAGGTCTTTCAACCATTTGGAGTCTATTTTTGTGTGTGGTGTAAGGAAATGGTTCAGTTTCATTCTTCTGCATGTGGCTGTCCAATTTTCCCAATACCATTTGTTTAAGAGACTGTCTTTATTCCATTGGACATTCTTTCCTGCTTTGTCAAAGATTAGTTGACCATAGAGTTGAGGGTCCATTTCTGGGCTCTCGATTCTGTTCCATTGATCTATGTGTCTGTTTTTGTGCCAGTACCATACTGTCTTGATGATGACAGCTTTGTAATGTAGCTGGAAGTCCGGAATTGTGATGCTGCCAGCTTTGCTTTTCTTTTTCAATATTCCTCTGGCTATTCGGGGTCTCTTCTGGTTCCATACAAACTTTAGGATTATTTGTTCCATTTCTTTGAAAAAAGTGGATGGTATTTTGATGGGGATTGCATTGAATGTGTAGATTGCTCTAGTAGCATTGACATCTTCACAATGTTTATTCTTCCAATCCATGAGCATGGAACGTTTTTTCCATTTCTTTGTGTCCTTCTTCAGTTTCTTTCATGAGTATTTTATAGTTTTCTGAGTACAGATCCTTTGCCTCTTTGGTTAAATTTATTCCTAGGTATCTTATGGTTTTGGGTGCAATTGTAAATGGGATCGACTCCTTGATTTGTCTCTCTTCTGTCTTGTTGTTGGTGTATAGGAATGCCACTGATTTCTGTGCATTGATTTTATATTCTGCTACTTGACTGAATTCCTGTATGAGTTCTAGCAGTTTTGGGGTGGAGTCTTTTGGGTTTTCCACATACAGTATCATATCATCTGCAAAGAGTGAGAGTTTGACTTCCTCTTTGCCGATTTGGATGCTTTTGATTTCTTTTTGTTGTCTGATTGCTGTGGCTAGGACTTCTAATACTATGTTGAATAGCAGTGGTGATAGTGGACATCCCTGCCGCGTTCCTGACCTTAGGGGGAAAGCTCTCAGCTCTTCCCCATTGAGAATGATATTCGCTGTAGGTTTTTCATAGATCGCTTTTATGATATTGAGGTATGTACCCTCTATCCCTATACTCTGAAGAATTTTGATCAAGAAAGGACGCTGTACTTTGTCAAATGTACATTTCCTTACACCACACACTTTTTCTGCATCTACTGAGAGGATCATATGACTCTTGTTCTTTCTTTGGTTAATGTATTGTATCACACTGATTGATTTGCGGATGTTGAAACAACCTTGCAGCCCAGGGATAAATCCAACTGGGTCGTGGTGAATAATCCTTTTAATGTACTGTTGGATCCTATTGGCTAGTATTTTGGTGAGAAGTTTTGCATCCATGTTCATCAAGGATATTGGTCTGTAATTCTCCTTTTTGATGGGATCTTTGTCTGGTTTTGGGATCAAGGTAATTGTGGCCTCATAAAACGAGTTTGGAAGTTTTCTTTCCATTTCTATTTTTTGGAACAGTTTCAGGAGAATAGGTATTAATTCTCCTTTAAATGTTTGATAGAAATCCCCTGGGAAGCCATCTGGCCCTGGGCTTTTGTTTGTTGGGAGATTTTTGATGACTGTTTCAATTTCCTTAGTGGTTATAGGTCTGTTCAGGTTTTCTATTTCTTCCTGGTTCAGTTTTGGTAGTTGATACATCTCTAGGAATGCACCCATTTCTTCCAGGTTATCTAATTTGCTGGCATAAAGTTGCTCATAATATGTTCTTATAATTGTTTGTATTTCTTTGGTGTTGGTTGTGATCTCTCCTCTTTCATTCATGATTTGGTTTATTTGGGTCATTTCTCTTTTCTTTTTGATAAGTCTGGCCAGGGGTTTATCAATCTTTTTAATTCTTTCAAAAAACCAGCTCCTAGTTTTGTTGATCTGTTCTACTGTTCTTTTGGTTTCTATTTCATTGATTTCTGCTCTGATCTTTATTATTTCTCTTCTCCTGCTGGGTTTAGGCTTTCTTTGCTGTTCTTTCTCCAGCTCCTTTAGGTGTAGGGTTAGGTTGTGTATTTGAGACCTTTCTTGTTTCTTGAGAAAGGCTTGTATTCCTATATACTTTCCTCCTCAGGACTGCCTTTGCTGTATCCCAAAGATTTTGAACAGTTGTGTTTTCATTTTCATTGGTTTCCATGAATTTTTTAAATTCTTCTTTAATTTCCTGGTTGACCCATTCATTCTTCAGTAGGATGCTCCTTAGCCTCCATGTATTTGAGTTCTTTCCGACTTTCCTCTTGTGATTGAGTTCTAGTTTCAAAGCACTGTGGTCTGAAAATATGCAAGGAATAATCCCAATCTTTTGGTATCGGTTGAGACCTGATTTGTGACCTAGGATGTGATCAATGCTGGAGAATGTTCCATGGGCACTAGAGAAGAATGTGTATTCCATTGCTTTGGGATGGAATGTTCTGAATATGTCTGTGAAATCCATTTGGTCCAGTGTTTCATTTAAAGTCTTTATTTCCTTGTTGATCTTTTGCTTAGATGATCTGTCCATTTCAGTCAGGGGGATGTTAAAGTCCCCCACTATTATTGTATTATTGTCAATGTGTTTCTTTGCTTTTGTTATTAATTGCCTTATAAAAGTGGCCACTCCCATGTTCGGGGCATAGATATTTATAATTGTTAGATCTTCTTGTTGGATAGACCCTTTAAGTAAGATAGAGTGTCCTTCTTCATCTCTTATTACAGTCTTTGTTTTAAAATCTAATTTGTCTGATATAAGAATTGCCACCCCACCTTTCTTTTGGTGTCCATTAGCATGGTAAATGGTTTTCCACCCCCTCACTTTCAATCTGGGGGTGTCGTTGGGTCTAAAATGAGTCTCTTGCAGACAGCATATTGATGGGTCTTGTTTTTTAATCCAATCTGATAGCCTATGTCTTTTGATTGGGGCATTTAGCCCATTTACATTCAGGGTAACTATTGAAAGATATGAATTTAGTGCCATTGTATTGCCTGTAAGTGACTGTGACTGTATATTGTCTGTGTTCCTTTCTGATCTATGCTGCTTTTAGGCTCTCTCTTTGCTTAGAGGACCCCTTTCAATATTTCTTGTGGGGCTGGTTTCATGTTTGCAAATTCCTTTAGTTTTTGTTTGTCCTGGAAGCTTTTTACCTCTCCTTCTATTTTCAATGACAGCCTTGCTGGATATAGTATTCTTGGCTGCATGTTTTTCTCATTTAGTGCTCTGAAGATATCTTGCCAGTCCTTTCTGGCCTGCCAGGTCGCTGTGGATAATTCTGTTGCCAATCTAAGGTTTCTACCACTGTAGGTTACATATCTCTTCTCCCGAGCTGCTTTCAGGATTTTCTCTTTGTCTCTGAGACTCGTAAGTTTTACTATTAGATGTTGGGGTGTTGACCTATTTTTACTGATTTTGAGAGGTGTTCTCTTTGCCTCCTGGATTTTGATGCCTGTTTCCTTCCCCACATTAGGGAAGTTCTCTGCTATAATTTGCTCCAATATTCCTTCTGCCCCTCTCTCTCTTTCTTCTTCTTCTGGGATCCCAATTATTCTAATGATGTTTCATCTTATCGTATCACTTATCTCTTGAATTCTGCCCTGGTGATCCTGTAGTTGTTTCTCTCTCTTTTTCTCAGCCTCTTTATTTTCCATCATTTGATCTTCTATATCGCTGATTCTCTCTTCTGCCTCATTTATCCTCGCAGTTAGTGCCCCCATTTTTGATTGCACCTCATTAATAGCCTTTTTGATTTCGACTTGTTAGATTTTAGTTCTTTTATTTCTCCAGAAAGGGTTTCTCTAATAACTTCCACGCTTTTCTCAAGCCCAGCTAATATCTTTAAAGTCATGATTCTTCACTCTAGTTCCGACATCGTACTAATGTCAGTATTGAGTAGGTCCCTGGCAGACGGTACTACCTCTTGTTCTTTTTGCTGAGGTGATTTTTTTCGTCTTGTCATTTTGTCCAGAGGAGAACAGATAAATGAGAGAACAAAATGCTAACAGGTTAACAATGTCCCCAGCAAATATACTCTATACAAATCAGAAAAGACCTGAAACCGGGGGAAAAGAAAGGGAAAGAAAGAAAAAAGAAAGAGAAAAAAAAGAAAAAGAAAAAGATAAAAACAAACAAAAACAGAACAAAACAAAAAAAAACAGAATATGATCAAATATGATCAGGCTAGTGCATAGATCAGTGCCACACACTAGATTTTGGGTGTATTTTGTTCTGTTAGAAGAAAGTGCCTCCTAAAATTTTAAAGGAAGAAAGACTTATATATGTACAAAATAAGGGTTGATACAATGAAGGGATGGAAGATGACTGTAAAGATGAAACTTATAAAAGGTTTTATAACTGGAATTGATAAGTTTTTTGAAAGAAGAAAGAAGAAGATTTAAAAAAAAGAAAAAAGAAAAGAAAAAAAATGGGAGAGACTGTGATCAGGCAGGAGACTAGAACAAAGCCATACACTAGTGATTTAGGGTATATTTTGATCTGTTAGAAGAAACTGTATATCAAAATTTTAAAGAGAGAAGAACTTATATATATATGCCAAAAATAAGGGTAACTATTATGAAGGGATAAAATATGACTCTAAAAATGAAAAATAAAAAATGTTTTTTTAAAAAAAGGGATTGATAAGATGTTGGTTGAAAAAGGGAAAAAGAAAAATTAAAAAAAAACAGTTAAAAAATTAACTTTGAAAAACTAATGAATTATGGTAAAAAAGCCATGAATTCTATGTGCAGTATTCCCCTAGCGCTGGAGTTCTCCTGTTCTCCTTGATCGGTAAACTTGGTCTTGGCTGGCTGTTCTTGGTTATCTTCTGGGGGAGGGACCTGTTGCCATGGTTCCCAAATGTCTTTGCCGGAGGCGGAATTTCCCCGCCCTTGCCCTCCGGGCTAAGCAATCGGCTCCGGTTTGCTCTCGGGAGCTTTTGTTCCCTGCAAGCTCTGGGCACAGCTTTGGAGGACCAGGGTGAAAATGGTGGCCTCCCACTCTCTGCCCGGAGGAGCTGAGAATTCGGGGCCCCGCTCCTCAGTGCGCCCCCAGAGAAAAGCAGTCAATCACTCCCGTCTCCCCGGTCTCTGGCCGCACTCCGTGCTCACCCAGCCTGTGACCGAGCGTTTCTATCCCTGGGACCGGATCCTGTGTGGAGTCTCCAAACCCAGCAGATCCCTGTGGTGCGCTCTGGTGCCGCTCCTTCTGGGGGAGGGAGGGGATTCTCCCCGGCTCTGCTGCTTGTTGGGTCCCTGCTGGAGGCGCAATGGCCCGAGTGGGCCGCGTATCACAGTTTATGGCAACCCCGAGCTGAGAGCCCACGCCTCGGCTCCGTCTCTGCAGCCGGCTTTCCTGCTCCGATCCCTGGGAGCTCTGCCGCACTCAGGCACCCCAGGTCTTTCTGTGACCCCGAGGCTCCTGAGACCACACTGTACCGCGAGGTTTCCACCTTCCGCTTAGCCACTGGAGTGACTCCCTCAGCGGAGCCGACTTCTAAAAGTTCTGATTTTGTGCTCCACGGCTCTATCACTTGCCAGAAGCGGCCCACGGAGGCCCCCTCCCCCGCCATCTATCCTCCCGAATATCGCCTCGGATTCACTTCTCCGCACGTCCTACCTTCTAGTAAGTGGTCGCTTCTCTGTTCAGAGAGTTGTTGCTACTCTCCTCTTCGATCTCCTGTTGAGTTCGTAGGTGTTCAGAATGGTTTGATCCCTACTCAGCTGAATTCCTGAGACCAGACGAAATCCAGGTCTCCTGCTCCTCCGCCATCTTGCTCCGCCCCTCTATTTATGTTATTTTTAAATAAAATGAGCCTAGTTCTCAGAGGAGGTCACTCCAGGGTCAGGGAAATTTAGGGAAATTTAGAATAAGAGGACCTCGGGTACACTTACAATTTAATTTTACCTTAGGAGTTAAATAGGGAACTTGAAAGTTGTAGATTTTTGGTCTAGCATGTTCATCTAGGTGACTTTCTTTTTGTGACATTTGGAAAGTGCAAAGCATGAAATAACTGAGTGTTTTGATAACTCCTGAAATAAATGGCATGGTAAGAAACCATAAGAATGTGCCAAATTTTACACTTTTAGTTTCAGTCCAAATAGGGAGAATCGTTCTTTCTTATTGAGGAAAAATTTACATACAACAAAAATTTTTTTGAAGTGCATAGCTTGATGAACTGTGATAAATATATACACTATAGTAACCACCACACCAGTAAAAATATAAAAAATTTCCAATCACCCTAGAAAACACTCTGGTATAAGACTCTAGTCAACCAATGTGCCCATAAACAATCACTGCCTGTTTTTTTAAGACTATAGGTTATTTGCCTTTCTTTTTGAATATCATATAAATGGAATTATAGAGCATCTACTCTTTTGTTTTTGATTTCCATTTGTTCAATATTTTAGAGATTTATCTGTGTTGTTGAGTGTGTTAGTTGTTGAGTGTGTAATTCAATGAGCTTTAGCAAATGTATACAATCATGTAACCATCACCCAAACAATGATATAGAATATGTCTATCATCTCAAACATCTCCCATATGCCCTTTTATGGTAACACTTCTCCCTGCCCAGAGTCTCTGCCAAACACTGATCTGCTTTCTGTCACAATAGCTTTGCCTATTCTAAAACTTTATATAAATGGAGTTACAGATTGTGTAGTGTTTCATGTCTGGCAACTTTTACTTAAAATAATGCTTTCACAATTCATTCATTTTGAAGTTTAGTAGTTTCCTCCTTTTCTTTGCTGACTATTATTCATTGCATCTCATTATATGGATATTTTATGATTTGTTTGACTATGGGCCAGTTGAGGGATATCAGTTTTTTTTTCCAATTTGGAACTATTAGGAATAAGGTTGTATAAACATTCAAGTGCAAATATTTGATGCATAATTATTTTCATTTTTCTAATTACACAACTAGCTTGGATTTGTATTGCTGAATTGTATAAGTGCATAAATAACTTTATAAGAAACAAAGCAAACTTTTCTAAGATAGCTGCACTGTTTTGTATTCCTGTTGGAGAAGGTCATTGAGAGGATGTGACCACTGGTTGAATTGAGAGCTGGATTCGGGCAACTAGAGGCTCTTCACCTCCTCCTCTGTTCTTCAAATGTATGTTCTACCCACCATTTCCAGACTAGCAGCTATTCCAAGGACATAGCCTTAAGAGAGTGAGATGTTGTTGAGATAATCTGGATAGATTATGACTCAACCCAGATAAGGCTTCTATATAAACCTTTAAGATTTTAATGGATAGATGAGAACATCTACTTTTTTCACATCTTCCCAAGACAAGTTTCATATGTAAGGTCCCTTGCTTATTAAAACTGTCACCTACCACTGTAGAGTAGCGTGCCTCTCTTTGGTCTCTCTTTGCCCTCCTTGTATGGGGGTCAGTTGCAATCCAAGAATTGGTAAGCCAGCCAACGGACTGAAGAAAAAGGTCTTGGGAAAGAGGCACCCTTGGGATAGAGGACACATACCTCAATATCATAAAAGCTGTCTATGAAAAACCCACAGCGAATATCATACTCAATGAAGAAAAACTGAGAGCTTTTCCCCTAAGGTCAGGAACACAGCAGGGATGTCCACTATCACCACTGCTGTTCAACATAGTACTAGAAGCCCTAACCTCAGCAATCAGACAACAAAAAGAAATCAAAGGCATGTGAATCAGCAAAGAAGAAGTGAAACTCTCACTTTTTGCAGATGATATGATACTTTATGTGGAAAACCCAAAAGACTCCACCCGAAAACTGCTAGAACTCATACAGGAATTCAGTAAAGTGGCAGAATATAAAATCAATGCACAGAAATCAGTTGCATTTCTATACACCAACAGCAAGACAGAAAAAAGAGAAATGAAGGAGTCGATCCCATTTACAATTGCACCCAAAACCATAAGATACCTAGGAATAAATCTAGCCAAAGAGGCAAAGGATCTGTACTCAGAAAACTATAGAATACTCATGAAAGAAATTGAGGAAGACACACAAAAAAATGGAAAAACATTCCATGCTCATGGATTGGAAGAACAAGTATTGTTAAAATGTCTATACTACCTAGAGCAATCTACACATTCAATGCAATCCCTATCAAAATATCATCAACTTTTTTCACAGAGCTGTAACAAAGAATCCTAAAATTTGTATGGAACCAGAAAAGACCGCAAATAGCCAAAAGCATGTAGTAAAAGAACACCAAAACGGGTGGCATCACAATTCCAGACTTCAAGTTCTATTACAAAGCTGTATTCATCAGCTTTGTAATTGTATGGTACTGGCACAAAAACAGACACACAGATCAATGGACCAGAATAGAGAACCCAGAAATGAACCCTCAATTCTATGGCCAACTAATCTTTGACAAAGTAGGAAAGAATATCCAATGGAAAAAAGGACAGTCTCTTCAGCAAATGGTGTTGAGAAAATTGGACAGCCACGTGCAGAAGAATAAAACTGAACCATTTCCTTACACCACACACAAAAATAGACTCAAAATGGATAAAAGACCTCAATGTGAGACAGGAATCCATCAAAATCCTAAAGGAAAACACAGGCAGCAACCTCTTCGACCTCAGCTGCAGCAACTTCTTCCTAGAAACATTGCCAAAGGCAAGGGAAGCAAGGGCAAAAATGAACTATTGGGACTTCATCAAGATAAAAAGCTTTTGCACAGCAAAGGAAACAGTCAACAAAACCAAAAGACAATGACAATGGGAGAAGATATTTGCAAATGACATATCAAATGAAGGGCTAGTATCCAAAATCTCTAAAGAACTTATCAAACTCAACACCCAAAGAACAAATGATCCAATCAAGAAATGGACAAAGACATGAACAGACATTTTTGCAAAGAAGACATCCAAATGGCCAACAGACACATGAAAAAGTGCTCAACATCATTCCGCATCAGGGAAATCCAAATCAAAACCTCAGTGAGATACCACCTCACACCAGTCAGAATGGCTAGAATTAACAAGTCAGGAAACGACAGATGTTGGCGGGGTTGCAGAGAAAGTGGAACCCTCTTACACTGTTGGTGGGAATGCAAGCTGGTGCAGCCACTCTGGAAAACAGTATGGAGGTTCCTCAAAAAGTTGAAAATAGAGCTACCCTACAACCCAGCAATTGCACTACTGGGTATTTACCCCAAAGATACAAATGTAGTGATCCGAAGGGGCACGTGAACCCCAATATTTATAGCAACAATGTCCACAATAGCCAAACTATGGAAAGAGCCTAGATGTCCATCAACAGATGAATGGATAAAGAAGATGTGGTGAATATATATAGCAATATATATTGTTACATGATTGTGTACATTTGCTATGGTATACACACACACACACACACAGTGGAATATTATGCAGCCATCAAAAAAATGAAATCTTGCCATTTGCAATGACATGGATGGAACTAGAGGGTATTATGCTGCTAAGTCAATCAGAGAAAGACAAGTATCATATGATCTCACTGGTATGAGGAATCTGAGAAACAAGACAGAGGATCATAGGGGAAGGGAGGGAGAAATGAAACAAGATGAAACCAGAGAGGGAGACAAACCACAAGAGACTCTTAATCTCAGGAAACAAACTGAGGGTAGCTGGAGTGGTGGGGAGTGGGAGGGGTGGGGTGGCTGGGTGATAAGACATTGGGGAGGGTATGTGCTATGGTGAGCGCTGTGAATTGTGTAAGACTGATGAATCGCAGACCTGTACACCTAAAACAAATAATACATTTTATGTTAATAAAAAAATTTAAAAAAAAGAGGCACCCTTGGGGTAAATCCCAAATGAGCCATTTACCTCTATGTAGGGAGGGGTGGTCCATATGTTAGATGCTTGTGGGCCACTGCATGAGTATGGGTTGCCTGAAAAAGCCAGCTGTTTTAATGCATTTGTTCGAGGAACTGGGCATAGCCCACTGTGGCAGAGAAGAAAAACGAAATGGCTGCTGAAGTGGATTGGCCTCTACCATGGGCAGTTTGACTGGCCACCAATGCCAACTAGAAACTGAAGTTTGAGTCAGAAAGTAGAAAGAAGACCTGAGGTTAGAGAAGTGTGGTATCCACCACTCTGCTAGCCTCGGGGCTGCTTGACAAGGTGGGAGAACAGGAGAATAAGTTGGAGATCTTAACCTGCCATCTTGCAAAGCTCGGATGGAACAAACTGCCCAGGATTAACATCCAGGTTCTCATGCCAAAGCCTAAAGGCAATGCTATGAAGTGGGGTTCCTGGGAAAGTGAGTATGTGAAGAGGATGTTGTGGTGATTGTCAGTAACCTGGAAGCAAATGAGGATGGACCTCATTGCTGCTGAGATCCCACCTGAACATATAGACTGCTAAACCAACACTGTGTCAGTCATCTTGTTGAAAGCCTTAAAGCCTGAACAACAGTTCATACCTGCTTCACCTGTTCCTATTATACCTGATGCCCTGCTAGCTCCAGCAAGGCCTTAGGGATATTGTCCTAGTTGGGGTGGGTTCCTCCCATGTCCCAGGTATAGGATACAAGCCAAGATTACTTCCAGGTGAAGGCCATTGGAGTCCATCAGAGGCCTCAAATTGACCTATTTACTGGTCTCCCAGAAACAAACAAAAGGAGGCACTGGAGCCGAATGTATAGTAGTCTCCCCTTATCCATGGGGGAAACATTCCCAAGACCCCCCATGGATAGGAGTGAGACCACAGATAGTACTGAACCCCCTATATACTATGATTTTTCCTATAAATACATACCTATGATAAAGTATAATTTATAAATTAGGCACAGTAAGAGACTGACAACAATAACTACTGCAAAAATAGAATAATTATAGCAATATACTATAATAAAAGTTATGTAAGTCTGGCCTTTCTCTCTCAAAATATCTTATTATACTCTACTCACCTTCTTCATGTAATGATGTGAGATGATAAAATGCCTAAGTGAAAAGACAAAGTGGGATGCATAAATGTAGTCATTGTGATGTAGTGTTAGGCTACTATTGACCTGGTGATTCATCAGGAGTAGCACTTGCTTCCAGTCATTGTTGACCACAGGTAAGTGAAACCGCAGAAAGCAAAATCACGGATAAGGGAGGACTACTATACTGACTTCCATGGTAATTCTCAGAAGTTTTCTTGCCTCCTCGGTACCACTGATGGTTACAGAGGGCAAAAGATTATGATCAGGAAGGTTTCTTTGGCACTGCAAATTAGGTGTTCTCCCCCACAAGAATATGGTTTTAATCCCTCTGATACTGAGAACATATTGGGCACTGATATTCCACAAGATCAAACTCTGGAAACTTCAAAGCAGTGAATTCTACCTCCAGGTTTAAGTAATCAAACTAGACGTAAGGGGAAATGCCAACTGGGAATCAGTATGCATCCTGCCCCCATAGAGTGGTAACTGTCAAATGATATAAATATCTGGAGGGCATAAGGAAATAGAAGAAACTATCCAAGAACTGCACCAAGTGGGTATTGTATACCCTGCCCATAGTGCTTTCAACAGCCTGGTATGGCCAATAAAAAAGTTAGATGGCTCATGGTAGATGACCGTGGACTACTGAGAACTGAATAAGGTAGTGCTGCCCTCCATGTGGCTGTGCCCAACGTTGCCACCATCTTGGATACCTGGGCCACAGTCCTGGGAATATATCATACTGTACTACATAAACGCATTTTTCAGCATACCCTCTAGCCACTGAGTTGCAAGATCAATTTGTCTTCACGTGGGAGGGGCAGCAAAGGACACTTCAAGTCCTTATCCAAGTTTATCTGCACAGCCCCACAATATGTCATGTGATGGTAGCTCTAGATCTGTCACAGTTCTCCTTTCCCCCCATCAATAAGATGCACCCATGACATTGATGATACAGTGTTAACATGTGAAGATTTGCCTCTGCTGCAGGACACTCTGCAGGTTTTCCTGAAACCTACAAGGGATTTCTGTGGTGAACCTACAAAAAATTGAAGGCTCAGGCACTGCTATAAAGATTTAGGAGTCATGTGGTCAGGCAGGATGTGCATTGTCCTAGAATCTGTGATTGAGAAGGTGCAAGCCTATCCAATCCTTAAGAAAACAAAAGAGGTGTAAGTCTTTGTAGGGGTTTTGGGGTTTTGGAAGGCTGTAACTGCCCACCTGGCAAAGTGCCTCTGTTCCTTATACCACTTGGTAAAAGGGATGTGTGGGACTGGGGATCAGAGCAGTAAGCCATCTTTGAAAAGACAAAAATGTTAGCAAAGCAGATTAAAATTCTGGGCATTTTCCAAGCAGGGCTACCATTTGAATTAGGTGTATCTGTGATTCCATAAGATATGGGTTGGGGCACTGTGGCAGAGAAAACAGAAGGGGAATTATCCATGGGATATGGTCCCCAGCTCCGAAAGGGGACAGCAACCCAATATACCCCCACAGAGCAACAGTTTCTGACAATGTACATAGCACTCCTCCAAGTAGAGCCTCCCGGGAAGGAATAGCATTTCATAGTAAAAACTTCTCTTTCTATCAAAGGGTGGGTTGAGAATATGTTCCATTGACCCACTTCTGTGGTGGCTCAAATTCCCACTTTGACTAAGTGGATGCCTATTTGCAGCAGAAGAGCACCCTTCTGCCAGCCCACTGTCTCTACAAATGCGGGTGCTCTAGGCCATGTAGGGTATGTAGATCCTTCAAATGCCCACTCCCCTTCCTGCAGTCTGTAGATAAGGAGCAGAAGAAATGCCCTCTGATGAGAGTCAAGGCAATTGGTTCACAGGGACTACAGTCACTATTCAGCCCGACACTGACCTCATCTGGGTGGAAACAGGAATGAACTGCAGAAGCCCACGGGCCAAACCCAGTGGTTTAGCTAATGATCACTCATGAGCCCTGGCCATTTAAACCTCTGTACTGGTAATTGAGCTGGTTCTAAAGGGGTTAACCCTGTGGTGTGGATAATGGGAAGCTGAGGGGTGGATGATCACGAATGAGCCCTTTTGACGCCAGGAAATGCATAGAAAGAGTGGCCACTGGAACACTAGGGGGAGGGTGTATTGCCAAGGATGCTGGATTGCCCTTGAAGTACAGGGACCTGGTTAATGTAGTAGTAGCATGTCCTGTGTGTTCTAAATAGCCAAGGCAACTGCCAAAGGAGTCTGGGACCGTCTACCCAAGTTCCCAACAAATGAGAGACTAGCAAAATGATTAGCCTAGCTCCCTCCCCCAGGTGAGTGTTCCAAGTATTCCTGGTTTGTGTGGGCCACTGCACCTGGCCAAACCCAAGCTTTCCTCTGTTACTGCACAAACCAGGCTGCCACCATGAGGGGATTAGAGAAGCTGAGTACCACGTACACATACCCTCATCGAACAGACGATTCCCAGGGACTGGGAATCGCATTTCAAAGGTCATGATGTGCCAAACTAAACAAAAGTGCATGACACTGAGTGGAGCTTCCATCTCCACTATAACCCACAAGTAGAAGAGTTGGTAGACAGGAAGGATGGAATGTTAAAGCAGCAGATTAAATTACTGACAGATAAAAGCATCTACACTGGGTAGACTAAGGTACTGTTCTAGGCTTTAATACATTTGAGTGATCAACCAGGAGGGCCTGTGGTTCCATATGTTTAGATTGGGGTCCCCTGCTGAGGCACCTAATACCATGAATGTACGGAAGTCACCGGAAAAAGCCATTGCCCCGACTCTCATTGCAGATCAACATGCCGTGCTGCTGAGAATGCTAAGTTCTGTCACACCTGGAAACGGCATTTTCTACCGGAATTTGCAACAGGATATCCCACTCGGATGGGTGAGTTACTCCACACCTCTGGGTGAGGGGGGAGCTACCCAATCTCCACTGGTATCTTATTGTCCTGCTGCAAGCCAGACCTATTGAAATACTATATCTGGGATGGAACATGCAGCATTGAGAGAGGGGAAACTAGGGGGATTCTGGTCTGGCATAACCGACCCCCAGTCCATTTCCTCATGCCTGGCGGTGCTGTCTCCCTCAGTGAACATTTATATGGTATGCACATGCAGGTCAACTTCCTAAAGCTGCCAACCCCCCCCCTCCTTTAGACCAGGTAGGCACATTCTGTTTTCCACTGACAGATCATTTGGCCAGCATCTTTATTCCCTCCACTGGTCTGGTGGGTGTTATACAATGCATGGAAGTCCTTACTAAATTCATCCAGGAAGCCTTAAATGATAGCCAACAAAACTTGTCTGGAACCTTCCTAATGAGAAAAGCTGTCCTCCAAAATAGAATTGAACTGTATTTCTGTCTTTCTAGGAAGCACCTGTGCCATTATCCAGATAGAAATCTGTGTGTTGATACTGATGAGTCTGCTAATGTGTCCACTTATTTAAATCACATGGGACACAAGTGACCACCCTGAGGGATCCGACCCTCAGCCTAGGGGACTTAATAACTCAATGGTTCATATCATGGGGCTCTTGGTGGAAAAAGATGTTACTTATTTGGGGAATCATTATCTTAATCTGTGTTTTCTCTTGCATGTGCCTACATTACTGCTGTGGTATCTGCCTCCAATAGAGCCAGACAGCCACCAAATTAGCCACCTTCATGCTAATGAAACCCCTCGCCGACTGCTCAAGGCACATTTCAGAAGAGGGGCATCTCTGAGATTGTAAGAGCCAGTCACAAGGGGTATTATTGTGTTCCAGGAGGTCATTGAAAGGACCTGACCACAAACTGACCGGCAAACTAGATCCGGGCACTGGGAAGCTCCTCATGTCCCACCCCACCTCACTCCTCCATCTTTGGAATGTTCCGCCCACCCACCATTTCTGCATAAGGAGCTGTTCCAAGGACGCATCGTTGAGAGAGTAAGGTGTTGCTGAGACCATCTGGATTGGACACGTTACTCAACCCAGTTAAGGCCTCTATATAAACTTTGAAGATTCTGGCGGCGGGTGCGGAGACCCACTCGTCTTGCGGCGGCCGTCCTAGACAAGCCTCGTAAGTAAGCTCCTCGTGTGCTAAACCAGCCTCCCCGGATCTGGGGCGGCCGGCCTCTTTGCTGTCTTCCTGCCCTCTCTGTCTGGGAGCCACTTTGGGAACCAGGGATTCCCATCAGCAGTATAGAAGAGCTGCATTGCTCTGCCTTGTGACCAATACTTGGTACCGTCACTTCTGTGTGTACGTGTTTGTATGCGCCTACGGATGTGGCATTTGGTTTGTTTTATCAATTCTCATAACTGTGGTGTGCTATCTACTGTTTTTATCTTGTATTTCTCCAATAATGTGATGTTGAGCATTTTTTTTCATGTGATTATTTGCTTTTTATATTTCGTACTTCTTTGGTAAGGTATCTGTTAAAAGATTTTGCCTATCTACATATTTTTAATGTAGATACTTTAATACTAAAATTTTAATTTTAGTCTGTCTACTTAATATGTTGTAAATCCAAGTTATTTATGAGATATATGTTTTGTAAATATCTTCTGCAAGTCTGTGGATTGTTGTTTCATTTTTTAAACTGTATATTTTAAAGAGCAAAATATTTTGGTGAAGTCCAGTTTATGCATGTACATGTACTTTTTGGTTCATAATTTTTAAAAAGATTTTATTTATTTATTTTTGCGGGAGAGAGAGAGAAAGAAAGAGAGAGAGAGAGAGCATGGGGGTGGGGTGGGGGGGAGGGCAGAGGGAGAAGCAGACTCCTGTTGGAGCAGGGAGCCTGATGTAGGACTCGGTCCCAGGACCCCAAGATCATGACCTGAGCCGAAGTCAGACTCTTAACCAACTGAGCCACCCAGACGCCCCTGGTTCATGATTTTGTATTCTATTTAAGAAATATTTGCCTAATCCAGTTTTCTCCTTTTTTCCCCTAGAAATATATCTTTATATTTACATTTAAGTTTATTATTCATTCTTAACCAATATTTATAATGGCGTGGGACAAGATATGAGGTTTGCTTTTTGCATATGGTTATACAATTCAGCACCGTTTGTTGAAAAGGCTACTAACTGTATTAGTTTCCTATTAGTGCTGTAACATATTATCAGAAATTTAGCAGCTGATAATAACACAGATTTATTATTTTTATAGTTCTGGAGGTCAGAAGTCTAAGGTCAGTGTCACTGGGCTAAAAGTCAAGGTGTTGGCAATGTCGGTTCCTTCTGGAGGTTCTAGAGTAAAATCCTTTCTTTACCTTTCCAGATTCTAGAGGTTCCATGCATTCCTTGCTCAAGCCACTTCCTCCGTCTTCAAAGGCAGCAGTATACCCCTTTCAAATCTAGTTTACTGATTCTGTCTCTGTCATCACATTGCCTTCTCTCACTCCGAACCTTCTGCCTTCCTCTGGTAAGGACTCTTGTAATTACATTGTGCCCACCCAGTAAATAAAGATTCTTAACTTAATAACATCAGTAAAGTCCCTTTTGCCATATAAGGCAACATCTTCATAGGTTTAGAGATTAAGACATAGACATCAGTTAATGTGTGTGGTAAAGTCCTTTATTTCATTCCTGATATCAGTAATTTGTATTTTTTTAATCAATTATTTTATCCACTATTGTATTTTTCAAAGAACCAGCTTTTGAATTCATTGATTTTCTCTACTTTTTTTTTGGTTTTCCACTTCATTTTATAGTTCATTGATTTCTACTCATGTCATTATTATTTCCTTACTTGTAGTTACTTTGGATTTTGCTTGATTTTTATTTTTCTACTTTTTTAAGTTGAAACTTAAATTACTGCTTTGAAATGTTTCTTCTTTCCTAAAATGATCATTTAATTTAATGCCACAAAATTCCCTGCAAGCAATACTTTAACTGTGAACCTCATATCTTTGTATGTGGTATTTTTTTGTCATTGAGTTCAAAGTATTTTATAATTTGCCTTATGATTTTTCTTTTAACTATGAGTTCTTTCAAAGTGTATGGTTTAATTTCCAAATATTTGGGAATTTTCCAGATATCTTTGTTTAAGTTTACTTCTGTTTTCTTCAGATAACATACTTTGTATGTATTCAATCCTATCAAATTTATTTTGATTTTTTTATGAGCCAGAATATGGTTTATTTTGATGAATGTTCTGTGTATACCTCAAAAGAATACTTGTTCACCTAGTGTAGAATAGTGTTCTATAAATGTCAATTTGGCAAAGTTGATAGTGTTGTTCTAATTCATCTGGATCTTTATATTTATCTATTAATATTTGAGAAATTGGTAGTGTATTACACAATTGAGCTAATTACACATTAATCAACTTAATTGTTCAATTGTTACCAGGACTCACAGGTCTCAAACACCTGTCATTCACAAAACAACTTTATTTTTGAAGGTCTCAAACCATCACTAACTGCTTACAGATGAAGCATCTTAGTATCAGGAAACCCAAGGTCTATAATGGTGAAGGTCTTTAGAGTACACTGATATTATAGACATATTCTAGCTATGTGACCAGCCTTAATTGTTGGAGCCCCATTACCATTTACTGAAACCAGGTGCAAATTATAAATCCAACTAGTATTTCTAAACAATGCTTTTAGGCTATTAAATCCTGCTCTGAAACAACACTCAGAAACCATAGGTTAGAATACTGTATATCATTTAATAATCTCCATAGCACTGATCAAGTGTTGGTAGCTCTGGAGATAAGCATGAGATCAATCCATGTGATTGTAGTTATCAAGTTAAGAAGACAATCAAACTAACGTAATTCCTGTGAAAATTTTATCAGATTTTTGCACCAACTTTTTTCTTATAACCTTTACTTATTGCAGTTTGAACTGTATTATAAGCTTAAGCTTATAGCTTTTAATAAATAATTAACTTATTATTAAGGAGAACTAAGTGCTATTCAGGCCCATAATCTCCCATGGAGATTACATCCTAAGCAGATTTTAAGTCAATTTCCCAGTACATTTGATCAACTCTCTGTATTATCATAAGTCTTATGTCATCTATCAAATTGACTTTACCAATGACCTGAATATTGTACCAAATTGCAACATTATTATGACTATTAAAGATATAATTACAAAACAAATCAGAAATTATGACTGTAGTGTTTATTGCTACTTTCCAATAGAAATAGCCATTTCCTATGTGCCAAACATTATTATGTACACAATTATTTTTTTTTAAAGATTTTATTTATTTATTTGAGAGAGAGAGAGAATGAGAGATAGAAAGCACGAGAGGGAAGAGGATCAGAGGGAGAAGCAGACTCCCCGCTGAGCAGGAACCCCGATGTGGGACTTGATCCTGGGACTCCAGGATCATGACCTGAGCCAAAGGCAGTCACTTAACCAACTGAGCCACCCAGGTGCCCCTGTACACAACCAAAGACTATGTCTCAGTGAAATATGAAGTTCTAGGTGTTCTGTGTGAAGATAGGTTCCTCATCACACAGGAACAAAACAAGATGGGTTTCAAATGGAAGGAGGCTCTTAAGAGAGTGTTTTAACTGTCTCTTGGGTGTATTCGTGTAAAATTTAAAATTTGTACTGACAAATTGTACAATTGAGCTGTCTTATTCCGATCTTTGATATTGCCATAGATGTTAACAAGACTGATATAAAATATACTCCCCATTTGGAAACTTGTATTAATAAGGGGATCTGTATATTTTCCATAAATGGACTAGTGTTTTGGCAGTTGTATACCAGGCCAATGGGATTGATTATGTTTGCCTCTATTTGAAGTAATATATCCACACCCTGCCTATGTTATGATACAAAGCTTTTTCTCACTGTTGTGTATGGGCATGTTGTCTTAACTTTGTTTCATTTGCAAAAACTGTTTAGTTAAAACTGTGTTATCAGAACAGCTTGCAGTCTTCTGTCTACTTCATGGAATTTGAATACTCCCCAAGCCACCTTTTCTTCCAAGAACTTTTTTCTCTGATAACTCTCTTAATTAAAGCAAATTTCATTAATCTAAATATCCCTAGGCCTGCTCTTATTTCCCCTAAAGCTCTGTTTGATCTGGATCTGTTGTTTTTTTCCATCATGTTGTTGTGCCCACTGTGTGCTAATTGTCCATGTGTAATTGGGGAACATATCTTATACCTAAAAATGCCATATTTTCCAGGACAAAGTCATATGGGAAATTGGTGTGTGTATATGTGTGTGTGTGTGTGTGTGTGTATTTATATATATATAATTATAAATATGTATGTGTGTGTATATATATATATATATATATATATATGTACATACACGTACATATATACCAGAATGTCCTTCATAGCTAGTCTCCAAATTTCCAGGTATTGCATCTCTGGTATATATACAAATGGGCTAGACTGATCGATCTCAAGAACTCACATGTTCTTTTAGTTTTTCTTTAAAGTTATAACACTGTGAGATGCAAGACAAGTAGCAGAAGACATTCTATCATTCTGCCTTTTCTTAACAGTTCATTAAAATTGATGGTTACACAATAATCGAGTTTTTTTTAAGATTTATTTATTTATTTATTTGACAGAGAGAGATAGTGAGAGAGAGAGAGAGAGCACAAGCAGGGGGAGCGGCAGAGGCAGAGGGAGAGGGAGAGGGAGAAGCAGGCTCCTCGCTGAGCAGGGAGCCCGATGCGGGACTCAATCCCAGGACCCTGGGATCATGACCTGAGCGAAAGCAGTGGCTTAACCGACTGAGCCACCCAGGCGCCCCAATTTTCAGTTTTAATACAGAATAAAGTGCATGAGATTTGGTCTATGGAAAGAAATTCACATATAGTCCCATTTGGCGTCACAATAGTAAATATAGCCTGTAAAATGAGAGCCAAATGACACACCATGTTAATGTTGTTCCATTTAGACGTCATGAGGATTTCTCTTCTTTCATGGCATAACATGGTATGACATAAGCCATTCCAATAACTATGTTGCATGATGCTGTCTCCCAGGTTACAGTTTTTTTGTTTTAGTAATGATGGAGCTCAGCAGAAAAAAGTGTATCAGTCTTACAGGCATCTGAGCCAAAGCTGAGAGAAAATTATTTTTTTTTGCTGTTAAGTCTTTTTCAAGGTACCAAAGTAGTGTTTAGTGTTCCCTTATGAATAATTCCTTTGTTAACTCCTTTACCCTCAGTGATTAGTTTACATTCTTTCCACTTATTTCAACCCAAACTTCTCCTTCACAAGTGTGCACTCAGGTTAACTACTGTGTTGGTCCACATTGGTGGAAGAAATATGAACCTCACTGATGCCTCCCCCTCTGGCCATTCCCATTCATTTGGGGTTGGATTAGAAAAATGCAGATTTATGGACCATTCCCTAGGTAGTAAGGCACTTGATATTGTTGAAGCCAGTTTTGACTTTGTGTATTTGATTAAGTGTATACACATTTAGGATTTTATGTCAGTTTTAGCTTTATACATTTGATTAAGTACAGATACATTTAGGGTTTTTTGTCTCTGAAAAATTTACCTTTTCCCCCAGTTTTATTGAGATATAGTTGACATACAGCACTATATAAGTTTAAGGTAGGTGTAGGATACTGATTTGATTTGCATGTATTGTGAAATGATCACCACAATAAGTTTAGTTAACATTCATCATTTCCTACAGATACAAAAGAATAAAAAAGAGAAGAAAAATTTTGTTTTCCTTGTGATGAGAACTTTTAGGATCTACTCTTAGCAATTTTCAAATATACCACACAGCAGTGTTCACTATTAGTCATCGTGCTGAATATTACATCCCCAGACTTATTTATCTTATAACGGGAAGTTTGTACCTTTTGACCACCTTCATCTAATTCAATTATGAATTGGCCCTTAATATTATAAACATTAACATTATAAAACATTACTCTTCACCCTTTATAATATTCCTTTCTCTGAAATAAATCTTATCTAATAATTCTTTTAACTGTTCTAACTTTGTTTTGATTTGTGCTTACATGATATATCACTTTTATTCTTTTGCTTTTAACCTATCTTTGTATTTATATTTAAAGTAGATTTTTATAGACAACATAAAGTGACTCTTACTCTGCTCCGTTTTATTATTGGAGCACTTAGGCCTTATGCATTTGAAGTAATTATCAATATACATGCATTTAAGTTTACAATATTGCTCTTTGTTTTCCATTTTATCGTGTGTTTCTTTTTCTTATAGTAAGCAAGATAATTTTTTGCTTATTTAAATTCATATATATGTGCATATAAAGAGTATATGTGTGTGTATATATGTATATACAGAATCGTTTTCTGAATGACAGTTTTTGACAGAGTAAAGGTTACGATTAAAAACAATAAGCCCTAATTTTCCATAGCAGCTTTTATTTTTTCCTAAAAAGAAAGTCCATTTTTATACAGAGATAATCTTTTAGATGTGTATTCTAAAATGCTTGAGATTTTTTTCTAAAGTGTCAAAACATGTATAATCCCCATTATTTCAGAGGAGAATTACAATGAGCAGAAGAATACATCAACTTAGATTCTCAAGGTCATCTCAAATTCCGGAGTCCCTGGTTTCTGTGATAGGGTAAGAATTTTGCTAGCAAATGGTTAGACTAGTATCCAGGCAAAATGCTGTAAATCTTTATCTTATGATTCTTAACTTTTTAATATATTGAAACAGATTGTTTAATCAAATCTAAATATGTGGCAACAAGACCTGAGAAACTTACCTAAACATTTGTTTTGATAATTCCTAGATAAACTTCATTTGCCCATTTCATATTCTACTATTTATATTTTTTTTGTTTTGTCTGTCTTTTCTTTCCACAAATTCCCAAGCACAATCCCTAAAAAACTGTTAGTCCTATTATTTGGTTGGAGGAAATTTAATCTCCACCATCCTCAGGTCTGTGGATGTCTAGAGTATAAACCTGATGAGCCTAATGGTCTCCTGTGGCCAGAGCCTTGTAGTAGCAAGTGGTCTGGTTCTGACTAGAACCCTACTGGGTACAGTGCCTCCAGGATCGTGACACTGAAGCCACTGAGCCACTGCTTGGTGTTTCTACGGAGCCACAGTGCTGTGGACTTCAGACCATCTCTTTTGTCCTCATGAACATAGATAGTATCATATATTATTGTCACAATTCTAGAAAATAAAGAATCAGGTAAACAGCTGGATTAACTGAACCCTTGATAGCAGACCATCCAAGTAACAATCTCCAGTTAAAAGTCAACTGCAAGGCTACTTGAGGCCTCGCATGTAATTCTTTATATTAGTGAGTCGGTGATTACATGAAGTAGGGATGCTGCTCCCAGAGCTATGCTTTTTATTGTGGTCACTGCCCCACATGTCATGAGTAGTTCAGCTTGCTCTAATGTCAAAGAGCTATTCTATGTATGAATCTGAAAACATCCTGACTCACAGGCCGATTCTGTGCTCCAGGTACGTGGCAGACACAGCAACCAGATTCCATTGGGTTTGTCCAAACTACATGAGGAGCAGGTAGGGTTGTAGAGGGTGGGGTGCCAAATCCATGACCCCCAAAGCCACAGGCTGAGCAGCTGCTGGGCCTGAGGGCTACTAGTCTCCTGTGGGTGCCAGGGTCAGGAGGAGACCCTAGGAGTCCTACGCCATGCCTGCCTCATGCCCACAGGCTCCACATGAGTCTGCACTGAGGAGACGAGGAGGCATGGTCCCCTTGTCATGTGTTCTTTGTTCTTTTTTCTCATTCCCTGCCTTCTTTGGGTTATTGAGTACTTTTTATGATCTCACTATATGACCATTATTATCTTATTAGGTATATATATATAATAAAAACCAAAGAAGCAGAACCAATAGGATATATTAAAAGATTTAATCTTATGTGGTTGGGAGGGCTAACTAGTAGGAAATCTGGATGCTCAGGTAGGAGCTGATGTAGCCTTGAATCTAAAATCTGTAGTATAGGCCAACAAAGCTGGAAATTCAGGCAGGATTTTTACGTTACAATCTTAAGACAGAATTCCTGCTACTCCAGGAAACCTCAGATTTTGTCTTAAGGCCTTCAACTGATTCGGACTATATTCATCGTTATGAGAATCCCTCATATTGACATTTTATAGCCATACCCACTTCTCTCCGGCCCCTACCCTCTTCTTGACCCTTATCAGGTATAGATCTGTTCTCCATTCCTATAACTTTGTCTTTTCAAGAATGTTCTATAAATGGAATCATACTGTATGTACCTTTTGGGATTGCTTCCCCCCCCCCCCCACTCACCGTCCAGGTTTCATTATGTCAGATAATTCTAACATTTCTGTCGTTTTGATCTGGGTGTCCGTTGATTTTTTTTTTTTAATTCAGCCTGGTATCTTCTTGGTTCTTGATATGAGGAGTGATTTTCAGTTGAAATCTGCACATTTTTATGTTATGTTCTGAGACTTTAGATTTCATTTAAAATTCTGGTTTGGTTGACTTTCTGCCACTGCTGCCTCAGGGAAGGGGAAGAGGATGTTGCCTCAGGACTTCCACATGGAAGTCAAAATTCAGGTTCCCCTCTTGGCCTTCTCCCCATACGGAGTGGGGCATTTGTTGCTCTTTGCTGAACATTCAACTCTCAGCTCCCCATGTGGAGTCCACTGACGTTGTGGTAGGAATGGCCCCCTTAGCGCTGGGTAAGAGTACTGACTCTCCTCTAGGGCTGCCATGACACCTGTGAGGAGCAGTGCTCTGTTACTGCTGGGTGGGTGTGGGATCTAGGTTGTGTGGTCTTCATTAACTCTGGGGTCAGGGGACTCATTACCAGCTGGTGGAGATGAAAATCCCAACTCTTACTTGACCTTGTCCGACACCACCTCAGGGTAATGACAAGTGGAATAAGGGGAAGTCTGGCTTTCCCACTCAGGCTTTGCTGGTATAGATGGAGTGTGGCCATAGTTTTTCTTTGCTTTTTATTGGAGTAGATTGGTTATTGTCTAAAAGTTGTTTGTCTTACTAGATTGCCTATTCCTGGTCCCTTGGCTAGAGAGAAGATGCTTATCTTTTTTTGTTTTCGGGGGTTTTTGACTGCATTTCTGACATTGGTAGGCTCCTCATCTTCTTCAGCTCCAAGTCTGGGATACAAAAAAAGAAATCCCATAGAACTCAGCACCATGCTGTCCCTTGGGTCCTGAGGTCCCTGCTGGTCTAACTTCTTGCCACCTTTCAGAGTCTTCTTAGAATTTTACACGTACACACACACACACACACCACACACACACAAACCACACACACACCACACACACACACACACACACACCCCACACACACCACCACACACACCACACACACACACCACACACACACCACACACCACCACACCACACACCACACCACACCCACACACACACACACACCACACCCACACACACACCACACACACACACACACACACACCACACACACCCACACCACACCCACACACAACACCACACACCACACCACACACACACACACACACCACACCACACCACACCCACCACACACCACACACACACCCACCACACCACACCACACACACACACACACACACACACACCACACACACACACACACACACACACCACACACACACACCACACACACCACACACACACACCACACACACCACACACACACACCACACACACACACCTGTCTGTTATCTATCTATCTAACACACACACCTGTCTGTTATCTATCTATCATCTATCTATCAATCATCTATCTATCATCTTAGTTTTCTAGGGCTATCATAACTAAGTACCACACACTGGGTGGCTTAAACAACAGAAATTTATTTTCACACAGTTGTGGAGTCTAGAAGTTTATGATCAAGGTGTTAGCAGATTTGATTTCTTCTGAGGCCTCTCTCCTTGGGTTGCTGATGGCTGTCTTGTCATTATGTCCTTACATTGTCTTTCCTCTGTGCATGGATATGTCTGGTGTTTGTGTCCAAATTTTCTCTTCTTATAATGGTACCAGTCAGATTAGATTAAGGTCTGCCCTAATATATATTTTTCGTTGTTCTTTGAGGAATAGGGAAAATGCATGTACTCCATCATCCCAGAAGTAGAAGTCCTTGTTATTGGTTTTAAAATGTCATCACTTTAAAATTTCATTATATTCTGGCCCCCATTAGATCTGCTGAAATGTAAGCCATGATTTTTAGAGTTGTGTGTCTCTCTTTGTAATATACGTTGTTTTTTTTGTTTTGTTTTGGTTTTTTTTGGTTTTCAGCAGTTTGACTATACATGTCTAGTTATGGCCTAGTTTGTGTTATCTGATTTTGCACTTGCTGACCTCTTTGTAGTTTATTGTCTTTACCAAATTTTGAAATTTTTCAGCTCTAATATGCTGAAATGTTTTTTTCTATCCCATTTCTCTCTCTAGTTCTTTTGGAACTCCCATTACACATAATAGATCCCTTGATTTTGTGTCACAAATCATTGAGGCTCTTCTGTTTTCTTGTCATTTTTATGTCTATTTTTCACATTAGATCATTTCTATTGAACATTTTCTACATAACTGATCCTTTCTTTGGCTGTCTCCAGTCATCTGTTGATCTCTTTGAGTGAATCTTTTATTTCAGATACCGTGCTTATAAATTCTAAATTCCCATGGGGTTATTTTTATGTTTCTTATATCTCTACTGAGATCCCCCATATATTCTCTCATTTTGACAGTAGTTTCCTTTTGATCCTTGAATATGCTTTTAATAGATGCTATAAAGTTCTTTTCTGAAAATTCCACTTCTGGGTTATCTTGGAATCTCTCTTACTGACTGGTCTTTCTCTTAAGTATGGGCCACATTTTTTTTTCATGTAACTAGTAATTTTTATTGTACACTATATATTGTAGATAATACTTAGTAGAAATTCTGAATTCTATTATCTTCCTCTGAAGAATGTTGATTTTTGTTTTTCAGACTGTTGGCTGTTAAACTTGAACTATATAAGCTTGGTTTTATACTTGATTCAAAAAGCTGTTTTGCTTTTATCTCTGTTCGAGATAAATATTTTAGTCCTGCTACATCACTGATAGTTTTGAGACATGACCTCGTGGCATTTCACTGAGAAGAACCCATACTCAAAATTGTATCTTCCTTCTGTAGGAAGATACTGAGATACTTACCCACTTAAATCAGTCTTCCACTTGATGTTTGTCACCATTATTATTAGAGTCTTCTCCGTGCATGCACAGCTTAGGGAACAGCCAGTAATTTGAGGATAGTTATACATAGATCTGGGGCATACCCCTTCAGTGGTCTCTTTTTCCCTCAGGATTTTTACACTAAATATTCAGCAATTCTGGCAGCCCCAAACTCTGTCCTCTGAGACTTTAAGCCACTGAGACAGCAGTTTTCTGCTCGGGTTCGAACGTCACCTCATGCCAGGTGGACTGAAACATGCTCTAGTAAAATGAGGAATCACTTTTAAGATATAATTCCCTTTAATTTTATGAATACATTTGATCCCCCATGCCTTCAAATAGTTATTTTTAAAAATATTTTATTTAGAGTTTGTATTTGTTTTCTGGGAGAGGGTTAAGTTATACCAATAAATGTTACTCTACCAAACTAAAACCAAAACTCTTTAATTTATATTTGTAAGCAAAAGAAAATGACCAATAAAAGAATGATAAGAAGATAGAATGAAACGTAAATGATAGTAATTTACTGGTTTCTTAGGATGATACATGAAAATGCCTTCCAGTGGGTCTTTGAGTTTTAGCAACCTGATTTTGTTCTTATTTGAATAAAGGTTAGGAATATCAAGTAGTTCAATATGAAATAAGTTGGTAAAACAGAAAAAAATCAAAGAAATATAAAATTTAATCTTCGGACCCCATTCTAAAATCTGATTTTTTAGACTGAATCTCATACTAGGTTTGCTAATTCTGAGGCTCCATGGGACAATTTCAGTTATTATATCCAAGCCTTCAAAGAAGAAATAGTAATGAACTTTTAAATTTTTTATCAGATTCTTGAAAAGTAAGATTTTTCTCCTTAATGACTAACAGAATTATTTTATCAATAATAAAATGCCAGGCAGTGATCTTTGAGTGCTGCTTCCTTTGCTAAGTATGTAAAAAGAATGTATTTAAGGGATATTCACAAGGTCTTAAAAAAAAAGATGTCATTTTTTAGTTCTATTTCAAAATCCTCCTTACATTCAACAGAATACTTGCAGATAGCTTTAACTGTCAGAGTAGAGTAACCAGCTAGTTCAGCCTGACTGGAGAGGCTCAGTTTCATAAAGCCAAATTTGCACTCTTGCAGTTTCAGGGCAATTTTCTTTTACTTCCATATCTAATTTCAGGAATCAAAATTAATTCCTCTTATAGCTATCCCTATAAAATTTGTTCTAGCAAACAGAAGTAAATTGAAATACAGTTATCTTCAAAGAATGAAATAATAATCATCTCAGCGTAAATATTGGATTTTCCAGTTATGCCCACATTGTGGCTTACCTTTTCTATTATTTAAGCTTGGGCCTTTGTTCTTAGTCCTCCTTTTCTTATTGTGCTTGAGAATCAATGGAAAGGCTGCCTCTCGGAAGATTAAAAAGTAATTTTCTGGGAAAATACTTTCACACAATTAAGCACTTCTTTTAAAGATAAACATTAAGCATTACGCTAGCTCTTAGCTTCAGCTATGTATATTAGTGACTGTTCTGTTTTATAATTTGGAATGGTTTAACACATATTTAACCTAAGACACCTAAAACAGTTGTGTTATTTATATAATAACAATTCCATTAATAAAATTAAGCAACAGCAAAGTTTGAACATGTCTTGATTATATCACCTATTCCTGTTACCTGTCTGTCCCATAATTTGCTCAATTTTTAATTGCATTTGTATAGTGATCGAATATTTTTATAAATATATTATTATTGAATATATTTATGAGAGTTTTCATATAAATGCCATAGCAGTATGGCATTTTATTATCTGCAGCTTCTTCAGATTTAGGTAGGTGAAGTTTACTCAATTCATAGTTATTGAACACCCACAGGTACGTACCATTTCTTGTAATATACTTGCCATAATTCAAGAGGTAAAGACACATTCATCATTTTGCTCAAATCCTTTAAACTTATTGAAACATTTAAGAGGCTATATGTTAGAAGTAATGTCAAGACAGGAATTCTTAATCTCAGGAAACAAACTGAGGGTTGCTGGAGTGGTGTGGGGTGGGAGGGATGGGGTGGCTGGGTGATAGACATTGGGGAGGGTATGTGCTATGGTGAGCGCTGTGAACTGTGTAAGACTGTTGAATCACAGACCTGTACCTCTGAAACAAATAATACATTATATGTTAAAAAAAAAAAAAAGAAGAAGAAGAAGATAGCAGGAGAGGAAGAATGAAGGGGGATATCGGAGGGGGAGACGAACCATGAGAGACTGTGGACTCTGAGAAACCAACTAAGGGTTCTAGAGGGGAGGGGGGGTGGGAGGATGGGTTAGCCTGGTGATGGGTATTAAAGAGGCCACGTACTGCGTGGAGCACTGGATGTTATACACAAACAATGAATCATGGAACACTACCATCAAAAACTAATGATGTAATGTATGGTGATTAACATAACATAATAATAAAAAATAAATAAAAATAATTAATTCTTCAAAAAAAAAGAAGTAATGTCAACAGTGGTTCAATTAAAAAAATTACTCTAGGGGTGCCAGGTGGCTCAGTCGGTTGGGTGGCAGACTCTTGATTTCAACTTAGGTTGAGATATCTGGATAGTGGGGTCAGTGGCCTTGGGCTCCTGTGCTCAGCGCTCAGCATCGAGTCTGCTTGTCCTTTCCCCTCCACCCCCCTCTCAGATAAGTAAATAAATAAAATCTTTTAAATAATAATAATAATTACACTACTAGATTTTTGACATGGTATATACTCTAGATTACAATTAGATTTCATCTCTTGATTAAAGGCCAAATCTACTCCCTTCTCGTTGCTTCTCTACTGATCTATATTGCATAGGATGTCAAGGCCTGTTCTATCTCAAGGGGACAGAATAATCGATTAATGGTCAAGGGACTAGGAGTGGCAACCCTTCTGTTGTACATTTTTTTCTTTAAATTTTTTATTGTTATGTTAATCACCATACATTACATTCTGCTGTACATTTTTTAACATTGGTGTAGACCAAAGCACTATTGATATACATAATTCATTTCCTTTTCTAACAATATGAGTCTATGGGCCCATGACTGTAGTTATGCTTTAAAATAAATTATTCCCAGATGGTATAACCATCTTACTAGTAGAGACTACAAGAACCAGGTAGGGGATATTCAATAATCTTAAAAGAAGTAAAATTTCTTAATGTAAGGTCAAAGATGGACAAGCATGTATTGTAAGAAAGGGTTTTCCATAGTGGGAAATTATCAAAAGAAAAAAAGAAGTTGTAAAAAATGTTCATTTGACAGATGTGAAAAATGATTGCTTCTTAGTATTCCTAAACAACTATTAGGAAAAAAAATGATAAAATACATATAAATTCAAATTTTAAAAATAGGAGAGAGGGAGATTAGAATTTGTTGAACACTGAGTTGGAAATTCTCATCATCTTTACCAGATGATCAGTCATTCAGCTTCTGTTTGGACTCTGACAATGATGAGAAACTCATTATCTCAGGAGCAAGCCTGTACCCTTATTAGACAAATTATCATTTTAAAAATATTTCACCAACATTTATTTCTTAAGAAGTGTCCACATATCAGTAGATTTATGAGAATTAAAGGCAAAGGACAAGCTTAAAATATCATCTTATCATAATATATATTATCTGCTTTTGTTGAAAAGTAAAATTCTTCTCTGTTTCTAGCTGTATGAAGGCGCCAATATTAAAATAAATAAGAAAGGAAATAAGCAATCTAAGACTGAGACTTTACTCTTTCATTCAGGTTGGACTTGTTTTAAGTTTGAGGTGAAGTTATACATAGAAGTTATACCCTTTTATTGTGAACTTTCTTATTGACAAAGAATTCCACAATTTTCCATTCCTTTACAAAATAAGTATAAGTATACTAAATGTTAATCTTCTTGCTAAACAAGTTTTAAGAAAAAGCTGTAAATGTATTATCAATTTTGAAATCTACATTGTGGCCTTATTTGTTGGCATGTGTTTACAGATAATTTACCTTAGCTAAGTTATTAAACACTTTTGGCTACTGTTCTAGGTCTTTCTTACCTTTAAAGTGACTTTGGAATCATGGACCAAGTGGTTGTGGGGGAGTGGATTATATTGTGCTCCCTTCTTTGCCCCTGTTTCCATCCATAATTCTCTAAGTATCTGTTCTTCCCAAGAACATTCCAGAGGTATTCTTTTTGGGAATTCCAAAAGGTTCTCCATAAATAGCAGCATTTTTTTCTACCCAATTCTGAATAATTTAAGAAGTAAAAAAAAAAGAATGATAACATAAAAGTCAAAATATTGCCTTTGCTATTGATAGTGAACGGATTGTGGTATGGCATTTAGGTTTGTTCATTTGGTAGACTCATATCCCCATCATTGCTGCCCTGTAGGTTGCTGACAACCCTGGATAATTAGACCAGATCACCACCCCAAAGAGGTAACCCCCCTGGAGCAATAGTGGAATAGTGTGTTTCTGCAGCAAACAGCTTGTTCCCAAGAGCAAGAAAGGCAGAGGTGAGCCAAGCATGCCTGGTTAATTACCTCAGATTTACCCATCAGATAAATTACCTTACCTTTCTAATGACAAAGAGAGGTGAACAGTATGTTGAGAAGAAATTCTTCCTCAGGGAAGCCAGGAGTAGAGGGTATGGGGACAGTGTTCCCAATTAACATACTCAATGAAGAGAAACAGTGTGGGGAGTTTTTCTCTACTGGCCACAGAAACTTCAGAACACCGTTTTCTTCCAAAAGGCTACTGTTCCACAGGGATATCAGATGAGGTTAAAAAATATTAGTTTATGCTATTTTTAACCCTATTTTAACGAGTTTCTTCTCTAGTTTATAATTTTTTCCTCTAGGGGCAATTGCAAGCACCCAGGATTCCTCAGTAAGTGCCTGGCTCTGCAACTGAGCCCTCCGTTAACGGTTAATTACTTCCTTCACTATTTCATGTTAAAGCCCACAGTTTAAAAATCTTTATTCATAATGAGGTATTTATATCATGACTTTTTTGGAGCAAGAGAGGTTGTTAGTTCATGTAGATACTTAGTTATGATGCAGAGGGCCGACTAAGAGTCAGTGAGGATTAGCTGTAGTTATCATCGAAGTCCTTTGCTCAGGGTACCAGTTGTGTTTTCTTCTATCGGTTCATAATAGAAAGATAGTATATCTATTATTCTATCATCTTTATTAACTGTACTGTTTAAATCATTCACATTTTTTCTACTTACTAAGTTTTTGATCATTACAAGTATTTTAAAATCTCTCACTACAGTTGTATTTCTGTCAGTCACATTGAATTTCAACATCTCAATGTTTATCTCTTTATTAGTGCTGATACCGTGACAGATGTAAAATGACCTGTTTTTACTGATCTGTTTTACTTGGGGAGTTCTCTTTTGCTAGTAGGGTAAGCCCAGCTCTTCTTTTGCTTTCTTTGTTTCATTTTTAGCCATTGTACATCCTTTCTATCTTTTAATTTTTCTTTTGAACTGATTATCTTATTTTGTTAGTCTGTTTGCTTGCTTGTTTTTAAGCAATCTGAATTCTTTCTCCTGATGTACCAGACCTTACATTCCCTGGTTCCTCAGTAACTTGCTGATCTCATGGGCAGATCTGATTGTCTCACTGCATAGCTGCACTGGTCTCCTTGCTATTCTTTGAATACTCCTGACACATTTTCTCTTTAGTATGTACCATTGTCTAGCATATTTAATATTTACTTAATTTGTCTTATTGATCATCTGGCTTTTTTAGTAGAACACGTACTCAATGAGGGAAGACATTTTTGCCTGTTTTGTTAACCACTCTACACAAAGTACCTAGAATATTGCCTAGTATATAATAGGTACTCACAAATACTTGTGGACTGAATGAATTGAACAAATAGATCTGCATTTTAAAGCTATAATACTTAATTTTGGCATGTATTTCACTTATTTTGTAGTTCCTACCTGTTCCTTTTTCTAAATAAGTGGTTTTATTTGCTTATTAACTTCCAGAATTGTTTCAAAGTTAGCCATATGCTTTTTAGTTATACGAATGATTTTCTCAAAGTTTTTCTGTGAAATTCATAAGCCAACATTATGCTGTGAAATGTGGAGATTAAAATCAAAGCCTTGCTTTGATACCTCCCAAATGTGTGACTCAGGCAAGTTGTTTAACTTCTCTGTGACAGTTTCTTTATCTACAAAGCAAGAGTCCTTATATTTTTTTTGAGAATTAAATGAGTGTATATAATTACAGTCCTTAACACATCTTAAGTACTATACAGTTGAAAACAATTTTCTTAGTCCATTTGGGCTGCTTATACCAAAGATCACAGACTGGGTGCCTTAAACAACAGACATTTATTTCTTACAGTTCTGATAACTGGAAATCCAAGATCCAGGTGCTGGTAGGCTTGGTGTCTGGTGAGGGTGTCTTACTGTTTTATACACTGCTTTCTTCTCCTTGTGTTCTTTCCCATGGTGGAGAGCAGAGAGAGGGTAAGTCTCATGTCTCTTCTTCTAAGGACACTAATTTCATTCATGAGAGCTCTACCCTCATGAACTAATTACCTCCCAAAGGCCCTACCTCCTAATTCCATCATGGTAGGGGATAGGAGTTCAACATATGAATTTTAGGGGACAGTCAGTCCATTGCACCATTATTATTACTCTTATTGTCATTACATCATAAAGATCAATAGCAAATTGTAATAGTTTCTTCTTCCTTTTTTAAAAAACTTATTTAATTTCCATTAACATGTAATGTATTATTGGTTTCAGAGGTAGAGGTCAGTGATTTATCAGTCTTATGTAATACCTAGTGTTCATTACATCATGTGCTCTCCTTAATGTCCCATCACCCAGTTACCTCATCCCCCCACGCCCACCCCTCCAGCAACCCTCATTTTATTTCCTACGCTTAAGAGTCTTATGGTTTGTCTCCCTCTCTGATTTCATCTTGTTTTATATTTTTCCTCTATTCCCCTATGATCCTCTGTTTTGTTTCTTAAATTCCACATACAGTGGAATATTACTCATCCAACAAAAAAAAAAAGAAAAAGAAATCTTGCCATTTGCAACGACGTGGATGGAACTAGAGGGTGTCATGCTAAGCTAAATAAGCCAATCAGAGAAACACAATTATCCTATAATCTCGCTGATATGTGGAAGTTTCCTCTTCCTTATGGAAGAAAAAAAGCATAATTTTTTCCTCACTACTGTTTTCCCATTCTTTGTTTCTTTAATCCAAAAATATAATGCTGTTCTCCTTCTTCTCTCTTGATTTAATAAATATTTGGTGTTACAAATAGTTAATTTTGCATAGTGCTAAGCCATAGGCTAAAAATAATAAACTAAAATAGACATGATCCTAATGTATGGAGTTTTGTAAGAAAAGATACAGTAAGAGGTGAATATATAAAATAAAAAAAGGGGGGAGATGAACCATGACAGACTATGGACTCTGAGAAACAAACTGAGGGTTCTAGAGGGAGGGGGATGGGGGGATGGGTTAACCTGGTGATGGGTATGAAAGAGGGCACGTTCTGCGTGGAGCACTGGGTGTTATGCACAAACAATGAATCATGGAACACTACATCAAAAACTAATGATGTAATGTATGGTGATTAACATAACATAATAAAAAAAATAAAAATAAATAAATAAATATATCAATAAAACTAAGAAAAATATTCTAATTATAATAAACCTGTGCTATGATAGAAAACACTAGGAAGGAACCTTGGTTTCTGGTTGTCAGACAAGGGCCTCTAAAGTGATATGACTAAAATTGAGAACCAAACAATGGAAAAGGCTGGGAATTTGGCACTAGGGAAGCAGGGGGACCAGAAGTTTCAAGCAGAAGCAACTGTATGTGCTCATAAGATTATTTATGTTTAATCTTCAAAAATCCCACCAAAATACTTATTATTCTCTTTTCATTAAGGTTATTTCAAAGAGTTTCCACTCTCAATTTTTGACTAAGATTTTTTTAGATACAATGTTTTCTTATTCTGATTTCTGTTGATACTGTTTAAAATCCATTTTGGTAAGATGGATTCTCAGAATCTGACCTAAGTTTCCCCATATTTTTTTTTAAAAATTTCCCTTCTTTCACTTTGTTTTGGGGGAATTTCTTGAGATTGACTTCTTTAGTCATTTGATTTTCTACAGCATTCACTGTCTTCATTATTTTTTAAATGTGGTATTTATGCTTTAAATTCTCTTTAAATTCCTCATAAAGTCAAATAGTCTCATTTTTATACTTTTATACTCCTTGTTTATAACTCATAACGTTTTTGAACCTTATTGAGAATATAAATCATTTGTTTCTAATGTGTTTTCTTTTTCTGTTTATTTAAATACCTTTTTATGAATAAACTTCTGTATCTTTCAAAAAGTCACCTTCTTTTGAACTAAAGAAACTTTTAACAGGGCCTGATAGGTTTTTGTTTTGCTTTGTTTTGTTTTCTGTCAATAAGAGCTTTCTGATTGCTCAGTATTGGCTGGTCATCAGATAGAATTAGACAAAGGTCAGTGAGGGTCCCTACCAATAGGTAAATATATTTGTTTCAATTTCTGTGATGATTGTACAAGAAAAAGTGAGATCAAGTGGTAATTTGAGTATAATTTCCTAAAAATACTTTAATAATGATATTGAGTGGGAAAAGAGAAAAAATGCCATACAGAATCTGTTTAGTTTCATATACTGTGTAGTTTTTGTGTGAAATATATAATGAATCTGATCATTTTGGATTAGTGAATTCTAGCTCTAAAATTGTCTTGACTTTTACTATTTTATTAAATTTTTCCTGGGAAAATAGCTGACTAAAGAAATTCTGAAATGTACAAAATGGGCAAAATCATGGAGATAGAAAGTAGATCAGTGGTTTCCATGGGCTGGAGGAGAAAGGAATGGGGAGTAGCTACTAATAGGTATGTATGAAGTTTCCTTTTGGGGTGATGAAAATGTTTTGGGACTTGATAGTGATGATGGCTTCACAGCATTTTGATTGTACCAAATGTCACAAGATTGTACCCACTTTAAAATGGTTAGTTTTTATGCTACATATATTCTACCACAATTTTTAAAAAAGGATCTGCCTACAAATTAAAAGGCAATTCCTTTCTCTTAGGTAACAGCTTTGCTTATGGTGTACAATAGGATGTTTCTTTTTCTGATGGACAAGAACAAGAGCAAGGCAAAATAAGAGGCAAACCCTGGCCCAAGTTGAGGCAAGTATGGCCAGCATATTGTTCTTAGTTGGGTAAGGCACTTTGTGGTATCAAGCGAGCCACCTCCACAATACCTGATACAAAATTATGGAACAGAAACACAATTTCTACAAGAAAGGCACCTGCTTGAAAAAAGAGCAGACTCGAAAAAGCGATGGTCTTTTTTCCACAGCATATATTTCCTGCTAAACAGAAATAAAGACTCCCTGCCGACCAATGGAATAGGCTTCTATATTGGCCAATCTAGAAGAAGGTTCTGCTCTCAAGGAAGAGGCTTCTTGTCCATTGTTCTTCATGATCACAACAGAGAGAGGCCCTTTCTACGTCCATACTGCTTTAGCAGTCCACTTGCTGTTGGTGTTAAGTTGGTGGCCTGAGGATTGAACATTCATAGGTCATTAAGTGGCTTTGTGTCAATGGAGTCCCCTCAAAAACTTAACAGTCTCCTCTAGTACTTATTTGTTGGGCTAATAACTGCAGCCAAGATTTTGACTTCACTGAACTCCGTGTTCTTTCCATGTCTGACCTCTGGTTTAATGGACACTACCTTGAGTCCAGGAAATAATAACCATTAATCAGATTTTCTTCTTAACCAAGTTTGTTCATTCTGTCTGGTGGAAAATACCTAATGAAAGATCCCTAGAGTAGGCAAGGGTCTCACTCTCAACAGTTATATTTTCTGCAAAGTTGTTTAATTTCTGATTCTCTGAAAGTATTAGCTTCAGCTCAAGGATAGAGAAATTGGTCTTATAAACCCCGAAAAACACAATATAAAGGGATTCAGTCTAACTTAGAAAGCCTGTTACAGACAGAAAGCATCTTTATTCTCAGGCTTCATTTTTCCCCTTTCTTCTTTAAGCTTGACATTCCTTAGACTAAATTTCTCTCTGTTGTATAGTCCCTGGTGGAAAGCCACAGGATGAAACCAACACACAAATATTTTAAATTTTTTATAATATTAATTTTTTCTAATTCTATATCTCCCTGGTAGGAGACTTGTTATGCTAGAAATAAAGCAAAAGTAGTGGTGGAGGATGTGGAGATAGATAATAATTGTTGATTAAAACAGCAAAGTCTTTTAGGTTCAGGGCTTAATAAATGTTTATTGAATTATTTTTCATAGGTTCCTAGTTGCTTCTGGACAGCTCTTAATATTAAGAATGTTTTCTTATTTTAGAAACCTTTCTTTACCTGTTCTTTTTTCCCCCTCTGATTCTAAATACATCTGTATTATTATGATCAGGCTGCCATATAAACTACCACAGAATGGCTTAGAAACACAGAAATCTACTTTATCACAGTTCTGGACACTAGATGTCCAAGATCAAAACACCAGCAGTGTTCATTTCTGGTGAGATCTGTCCTCTGACTTTCAGATGTGTTCTCACTGTGTCCTCATGTGGCTTTTTCTTTTTGCATAAGTGGGGAGGGGCAGCTCTCTGGTGTCTCTTCCTTTATCTTCTTCTAAGGACAGTGTTTGATTAGGGCCACCCTTATAACCTCATTTAACCTAAATTACCTCCTTAAAGGCCATATCTCCAAATACAGTCACATTGGGGATTATGGCTTCAAAATATAAATTTTGGAGGGATACATTTATATCCATAAAAAAATGGCATTTTTAAGCAAAATTCTAGTAATAACTACATTTCTTTTAGAATATCTGTTATTCTCACTATGAAAGGTATATTACCACTTATATGTCAGAGGCATTGCTCACTACTATTGATTAGATATGAAATCCTTCATGTTGAAGCAGGGAAATTTATTAGATTAAGAAAAATTAATATAGAATGTATTTAGCATGAGGGCTAGGAAAGTATAATCATGTGATTATGGTGCTTGCAAATGTATGTTGATTTGTTAGAAGTAGTATGTGCCAAATTGATACACTGAATAAAAGAGGTCTTAGTAAGATATAGGGAGACAAAGGAGAGAGTAGGAAGAAACTGTGAGAACTCTGCATTCTTGTAACCATGGAAATGAAGCATTATGGGGAATATTGCTAAGTCTGACCAAGAGGAGTAAAGATTTCAATTAAGAATAAACTGGGTTGTCTTCATTCCTGGGTTTCTTCATTAGTGGACCCCTTTGCAAATTAAGCCATTTGTCACAAGTGTCTAATACATTCTGGACACTGACGATGCAGCAGTGAATTAGACAAACAAGTGAGGTAGATGCAGGTGATGCCACATCTTGTGTCACCTCAGCCTCTGGCAGTAGAGGACAATTCCTATGCAGGCTGACAGCTTTTCCACTCATGTATTTTTGCTTCTCAATCTAAATGTTGGGTTTCCTCCAGAACTCAGGAAATTGTTCATCCCACACAATGCATAGCTCAGCAGAACTGGGAATTAAGCATTATCAGGACAAATCTCCTCAAAGGGAAAATTCTGAGGTACAATCAATTCTGCTGTCATGATTGTTCTGAAAATGTGAATTTGTTCCAACACAATTGATATATTAAGGAATGACTTGAGCAGAACCCAAGTTTTGTGCTTTCTTATGTATGATTTCTTCCATGAGAAATATTAAATTAAATTAGGGAGGGGAAAACTCTGGCCCATTGCCTATTTTTGTAAATCAGGTTTTATTGGAGCACTACAGACAAGTTTGTTTTTTTTCTTAAACCTCCTTTCTGTGACTGTGGTAGGGTCTATAGAGCCCTCAATACTGAAAATATTTACTATCTGATCATTTAAGGAAAAGTGTGATAGTTCCTGATCTTGGTGAATGGAGCAAACAGCATGAAGCTGACCAAAGCTACATAAAAATACAAAAAATAAAAATAAAAATAAAAAAGGCACATATGCACACACATGAAACATCTCCCTGTGACCTCAGAGCACCACATACGTTGTGAGCCACACCCAGCCACAACTTGTGTTACAAGTTTCCATCAGATTTCACATAATTGTTGTTCTACCACTTTGCAATAGCTCACAAACTGCAACCCTCCCAGCATGCCCTTCCACCAGCAAACATCATCCTTTCTTCAAAGCCAAGTGCCATATTTATTGTAGGTTTGATAATTTTTAACCATTTGACATGTGTGACACTGTGCTACCATGTTTAAGCATCCTGCCTTTTTCATATGTGACTGATGAAAGTTTTGAGTATTGTGCTTCTGACTTCATTTTTATTCCCACAAGCTCTGTGGTTTTATTGTATGTTTTTGTGTAGTACAGTGCTTTTTTAAGGAAGGCATGTGCCACACATCAGAACTGACTGCACTTTCTACATTATGTTCCTCAGAAGGTCCCCAGAAGAATGAGCCTCAATTGACCAATCAGTGACTTGTTCATTTACAGATGGAATAATTAGCTTCTCTCACTTCCCTATCTCACTTCTCCCAGACCTCTTTTGGTGCTTCCTTGGATCACTTTTCACATAACCTACTTGGTCCCAACTCCTTGTCTCAGGTTCTACCTATTTTGGGGGGGGTGGGGGAAAATTAAGACAACAGATTCCTGCCCTTATGGAGCATATAGCTTAATTTGGGAGAAAAATTATAATCAAATGAATAAATAACAAGCAAGCAAGATAAATACAGATTGTGAAAAGTTTTATGTAGGAAATAACGAGGGTAATGAAAGATAAATTGGACGAGGTCACTTGAGAGAGAATTCAAGGAAGGCCCTCTGAGAAGATGATACTTGAATTGAGACATAAAGAATGAAAGTGAGCCAACTGGAGTAAAAATTATAATGGTATCGTAATGGAAAGACTAGAGAAAATCACTAAATGGAATAGGACTGTAGTGGTTCATAGTGATGTTATATCAATACTTGAGGATGTGTTGGGCACTGCAGTGCACCCATTTCCCTACTGATATGGGAACAGCCAGTATAGGTGCATTATTTCTTAATAAAGCCATGTTATACTCATTGTATGGAAGGGACCACAGCCTGGAAGATTGAAGTCCATATTTAGCATTTGAGAGTCAGCATAGGTAGGTAAAAACTGTAGCAACTTACTGCCTCAGTTGTTCTTCCTGACCTTTACAAAAGTAAGGTTTTCCAAAGAAGATAAAAACCAACAAGTAGAATAAGAGGTCAACAAATATTGTGAAAAAATAAAATATGTGGTACAAATAAAGCCTTTAAAGTAAGAATCCAGGGCACCTGGAGAGCTCAGTTAAGTGTCTGACTCTTGATTTTGGCTCAGGTCATGATCTCGGGGTCTTGGGATCGAGCCCCATATTGGGCTCCATGCTGGGTGTGGAGCCTACTTGGGATTCTCTCTTTCTCTCTCCCTCTGCCCCTCCCCAACCCTGCTCATGTGCTCTCTCTCTCAAATAAATAAATAAATAAATAAATAAATAAATAAATAAATAAATAAGTAAGAATCCTCCAAGTCCCCAGTAGTAGGCTCTCATGGAATGGTGGTGGTAATGGTTTTGACACTGATGTTGGCAGCTATGATAGAAAGTGTGATAATCATGATACTGATTGATTATCCACCTTCAATGCAGAAAAACGAAATAGTCTCAACCATTAGGCTTCCTGCCAATTTGGAAGACACATAATTTGAACATTATTTATAGGAGTGGCTCTTAAAACTTAAGGTATCCTATCAAAAAGAGAGGAATGGGGGAAGAAAGGATGGGTCAAGAGAAATGACACTGCTGAATGTTCTACACATCATCATTCATTGTCACATGTTATTTTACTCATCTTTGCAATAACCATATGTGAGTGATAGTTAGTAGTCTACCTAATTTTTACACAGAAGGAAACTGAATCTTGGAGAGTTTCTATAATTTGCCCAAGTTTACAGACCTCATTCAGACCAAAATGTATCTAGCTCCACGCAGAGAAAAAAATGAGTTACTAATATAGGCTGAATAGGAATCTGTAATTTCAAAGAAAAGAACAAATATGGGAAAAATAAATGCCAGTTTTGAGTTGGAAGACTTTATTTAGAAAAAATTGGACAGGCAAGAAGACAAGAAATGCTGCCCTGGGACATGAGGTCTCCTCACTCATATTGTACTGTTTTTTTTTTTTTTTTAAAGATTTTATTTATTTATTTGAGAGAGAGAATGAGATAGAGAGAGAGCATGAGAGGGGGGAGGTTCAGGGGGAGAAGCAGACCCCCACAGAACGGGGAGCCCGATGCGGGACTCAATCCCAGGACTCCAGGATCATGACCTGAGCCGAAGGCAGTCGCTCAACCAACTGAGCCACCCAGGCGCCCCATACTGTACTGTCTTAAGCAGTAAATTCATTCTTGTGGATCATCATCTCTACTAAGATACACAGTATTGAGCTTACCATCAGTAATTAAATATTTGTGCTGATTTTGAAAAATTTTATGAACACAGTAGGGAAGCCAAACTGATTTAATTGTTTTACTAATTGTTAATTAGCCTCAGTATAATGGCAGGTGTTTGTGTAATTAGGAAGAGGGCCAGAATATCATTTGTAAGAAATCTTGTCCTAAAATTTGAGATGTGAGAACTATGTCCATTGACCAAGTTCTGTACCATAAAGCAGATGGTTTGAAATTTTTTTTAAGTTTGAAAATAATATTAAGATTCAGTGCCTTTAGATTTCCTTACCTTCTTTGGGGGAGAGTACACTGATATAGACGTATATGTCTTTATCTTTTTTTTTTTTACATTTTTAAGAACGAGGCTGCTATTGTGCTCATGGGGATTAATTAATATGAAAGAGTATGGAACTAAAGGAAAACCCATCACTAGCAGTTGACTCTCCCATCCCCCATTCTCCTCTATTTCTGCCTTTTAACTTTTCATACATTTATCTTTATAAATTTCAATTTTAACTTCATAAATTTAAAATTTTCTTAAATTTATCTCCATTCTTTAAAGAGTCTGTTTTTTATCTTTTAATTTTTTTGAGGATAGTTGACACACAATGTTACCTTAATTTCAGGTGTACAACACGATTCAGCATCTCTATGTGTTACGCTATGCTCACACCAAGTGCAACTGCCATCTGTTACTATGCAACACTATTAAAACATCATTGACTATATTTCCTATACTGTTTCTATTATTCCCATGACCAATTCATTTTGTAACTGGGAGTATATATCTCCCACTCCCCTTTACCCATTTTGCCCATCCTTTCACCCACTCCTTATGGCAACCATCAATTTGTTCTCTGTATTTATAGTCTGATTCTGCTTATAATTTGTTCATTTATTAATTTATTTTGTTTTCTAGATTCCACATATGAGTGGAATTATATGGTATTTATCTTTCTCAGTCTGACTTGTTTTACTTAGCATTATACCGTCTTAGGTTCATCCATGTTATTTCAAATGGCAAGATCTTATTCCTTTTCTTATGGCTGAGTAATATTCCACTGTATTAAGCCACATCTTCTTTATCCATTCATTTACAGATAGGTGCTTGAGTTGCTTCCATACTTGGCTATTGTAAATAATGCTACAATAAACATAAAGGTGAATATATCTTTTCAAATTATCATTTTCATTTTCTTTGGGTAAATATCCAGTAGTGGAATTGTTGGATCACATATTTCTATTTTTACTTTTTTTGGGAACCTCAATACAGTTTTCCACAGTGACTGCACCAATTCACATTCCCATCCACAGTGCAGATCCTTGCCACATCCTTGCCAGAACTTGTTATTTTTTGTCTTTTTGATTCTAGCCATTCTTACAAGTATAAGATATCTCATTGTGGGGTTTTCATTTGCACTTCCCTGATGATTAGTGATGTTGAGCATCTTTTCATGTTATCTGTTGGCCATCTGTTTGTTTTCTTTGGAAAAAGAAATCAGAAGCACCCATATTAATAACAAAGAAGTTAAACTGTCACTATTTGCAAATGACATGATAGTGTACATAAAAAAACCCTAAAGACTCCACCAAATAACTACTAGAAATAATAAATGAATTCAGTAAAGTTATAGGATACAAAATTAATACCTAGAAATCAGGAGTGTTTCTACACACTAATAACAAAGTGACAGAAAGAGAAATTAAGAAAATAATTCCATTTACAATTGCACCAAAAAGAATAAAGTACCTGGGATTCAACTTAACCAAGGAGCTGAAAGACCTGTATTATGAAAACTATAAAACACTGATGTAAGAAACCAAAGACAACACCAACAAATGGAAGGATATTTCATGCTCATGGATTGGAAGAATTAATATTGTTAAAATGTTCATACTGTCCAAATCAATCTACAGGTTCAGTGTAATCCCTATCAAAATACCAAGAGTATTTTTCACAGAACTAGAACAAATAATACTAAAATTTGTGCGGGACCACAAAAGACCTCAAATAACCAAAGCAGCCTTGAGGAAGAACAAAAAAACTGGAGGAATCATCATTCCAGATTTCAAGATATACTACAAAGCCATAGTAATCAAAACAGTATGGTACTAGCACAAAATAGAAACATAGATCAATGGAACAGGATAGAAATCCCCAAATAAACCCATGTTTATGTGGTCAATTAATCTATAACAAAGGAGGCAAGAATATACAATGGTGAAAAGACACTCTCTTCAATAAATGGTGCTCGGAAAACTGGGCAGCTATATGCAAAACAATGAAACTGGACTACTTTCTAACACCATACATAAAAATAAACTCAGAATGGATTAAAAACCTAAATATGATACCTGAAACCATAAAAATTCTAGAAAAAAACACAAACACAGGCAGTGATCTCTCTGACATTGACCACAGCAATATCTTTCTAGAGAAGTCTTCTAAAGCAAGGGATGCAAAAGCAAAAATAAACTATTGGGGCTACATCAATATAAAAAGCTTTTGTAGAGTGAAGGAAACCATCAACAAAACAAAAAGTCAGGCTCCCTGCTCAGCGGGAAGCCTGTTTCTCCCTCTCCCACTCCCCTGCTTATGTTCCTGCTTCATGGTCTCTGTCAAATAAATAAATAAAATCTTTAAAAAAAAAAAAGGGCGCCTGGGTGGCTCAGTCGTTAAGCGTCTGCCTTCGGCTCAGGTCATGATCCCAGGGTCCTGGGATCGAGTCCCACATCGGGGTCCCTGCTCAGGGGAAGCTGCTTCTCCCTCTCCCACTCCCCCTGCTTGTGTTCCTGCTCTCACTGTCTCTGTCAAATAAATAAATAAAATCTTTAAAAAATAAACAAACAAAAAAAACAAAAAACAAAAACAAAAACTCAACTACAGAGTGGGAGAAGATATTTGAAGATGATATCCAATAGGGGGTTAATATCCAAAATATATAAGGAACTCACACAACTCAACACCAAAAAACCCACAAACAAAACCCAGAAACAAACAAATAAAAAATGAGCAGAGGATCTGAATAGATGTTTTTCTCAAGAAATCTTATTCTTTATATTATGTTATACACTTTTACTATACTTTTAGTTTAGTCCTAATATTAACAAATTCTTTGTGACAATAAGGACTCTCTGTACATAAATGCTGTTTGAATTTCTTTTTATGTTCTACTTGAAAGACAAAGTCCTGTTATTGGCAGAACATCCTGTTGGCAACATAGGTTAATCAGGATTTCAAGAACTTTGGAGAAATTGCCACAAACATACTACATTATGTTATTTTTTATAGCTTCTTTGTATTAATATGAAAAAGGAAGTAATTGTGCTAATCTTTATCTGAGTCATGTGCTTCTAGGAAACAATGATTGTTAAGAAATCCTCTCACCATTTTTTAAAAGATTTTATTTATTTATTAGAGATAGAGAGCACAAGCAGGGGGGATGGCAGAGGGGCAGAGGGAGAGGGAGAAGCAGGCTCCCCGCTGAGCAGGGAGCCCAACAGAGAGCTCGACTGCAGGACCCTGGGATCATGACTTGAGCCGAAGGCAGATGCTTAACTGACTGAACCACCAAGGTGCCCTCACCATTTTGTTTTCAAATTCCCTCACCATTTTGTTTCAAGAAATGGTTAACTTAACCACAAAAATCCTTTCTCTTTTCATATTCCAAAAAAAAAAAAAAAAGACTCACCTCCACCTCTGCCTATTTGAAGTAATTCAGGTTAGACCCATCTCTGTCCTCCTTCATGATTCCCATAAAATTCACGATAATTTCTTAGTTTACCTGCCTCTATAGAACTGTTCTACATTCTCACTATTGTAATAGCCTTAATAGAATCTTCCAGTACCACTTGTCCAGTACCTTTTATCTTTCACAAAAGGTTGAATGACTTGGAGAGGATACTTGAATTTATCCTTGACAAAGGTTTTCATCCATCTATCCTTTAGGTAGCCAGATGGCTGAAGAACATAGCACATAACAACTAACTGGTTCTATTCACAAACTCTTGGCACAAATATAGCCACCTAAAGCAGAGGAGACTGTGTTTCAGTTCATCACCATCAAGTGATATGAGCTGAGTATCATGAGATGACCTTCCACTTCAAAGTATCTTACTCCTACCTTATTGGTATTCACTTACAAACCTGTCCAAAAAAACCCCCAAAAACAAAAAAACAAAAACCATGCAAGTTTGAAGTTCAGTGCATGGTGCATAGTGAATGCTCTATAAATATTAGTCCTATTTACTATTATTGTTAACTAAGTGCTCACAGTTCTTCTTTTAAGTTAAATTTTCATTTTTCTGGCTTGGAAGGTCTTCCACATCTGAGATATTCACTAGTAAATGCAAATCCAGTTGGAATGGGTAACATCTGAATCTGTTATTGGAAAAGCTCTAGATTAGAATGAATTACAACAACAGAGGAGCCAAAGCATTCTTTGTAGTAATGGGTGGGTGGCCAAGAAAGGAGAAGGCACTACAAATAATCAATTTATAATTTGGCCATATCCTGGTCACTCAAAGTCATGCCTGCATCAGAGAGTTTGGTGTTATTTTTAACAGGATAACAAACTTATACTCTATGCTCAGATGTACAACAGACAAGTTTGCTGAGGCAAGTTTGCTTCTATTCAGCCATTAAATCCATTTTGTAAGGGCCACTTGTCCTTGGTCAGAAAGTCCTCACACATGGTGGTTGCTTTGTCCTCATCCCTGCCTCTGCAGACTCACCAAATTTCTCAGTTTCTCTGTGGTTCTTCAACCAAGGCATACCAAACACCTGAATTCCTTATAGTTCATACAGGGCTTGGGAATGAGAGGCATTTCAAAAAATTTTTCTTTTATAGAAAATTTTTTTTTCCTTTTTCCAGAGCTTTACATATTTCCACATCATGATAAATGTGACTGTGTTGAGCTACACATAGAGATTTCCTTCCCAGGAATATATGCCACTGGCTGGTGCCAGCACATTCTAATTCCCCATCCATTTCAGGGTGTTTCTCCCATTTTATTTTTCACATCCTTTATTCTCACCTTGAAAGATGGAAAGCAAGGGCACATGTATCTTTCTACCCTTTCCACATGTCTGTGTGCTCTTTTTTCCCCATATACTAGTGCCGTAATAGGAGAATTCTCATTTTTTACCATCCCATTCAAGGCAGAAACCACCCAACATCCCCCTCCATGTTTCGCTTTCTACGGGAACAATGGATCCTAAGAATTTCAAGAAATCCTGCTGGCTACGATAGATCAGCATCTCCATGATAACCAGTATGAGAGAAAACCAGAGGGATTACCCTCTAATGTACTATTTGAGACTCAATGGATTTAAACCTTGCATACTTTGCATAGGCTGTAATAGTTATTAATTCTTTTGTAGGTAATTGAACTTTTGTGATGTTTTATACTTGAATATCCTTGTGTTTCTCCATCATCATATGGTATGACAAGTATATCATATTTGGAATATATATATATTGTTAGCAGTTGTGGCTTTTAAGAATTTGAGTATTTTAGAGATAAGACATACTTAACTCACATTAATTCTTTATGCTGTGCAAAATATCTAAATCAATAAACATTTTAGAAGAAAAAATCAATACCGCCCAAACTCCAGTGAGTAGAATACGTCCTTGTGCTTCAGGTAAGAGCTGAATATCTGTGGGGAGATCTATAATTGGATTGATTTTGTTTTTGGCTTTGTAATACATCTTAATTGACCATGCTGTATTACCAGCATCACCCTTTGCAGTAAACCTTGCATTCAGGATCAGAGCCCCATTTTGAATTGTGTATGTTTAGTGTGTAACACCTGAGGGACATCTGGGGTCATCTGCTTAGGGATGGATACAAGGAAGTGACTATAAGGACAAAAACTGTTTTTGTTTGTTTTTTGTTTTTGTTTTTGGCTTTGTTTTACCAAGGCCACTGCCTTAGAGAAGTATAGCATTTTACCTTACCCTGGAAAAAAGAATGAATATCATAAATAATTGAGTTTTAATTCCCCAGCAACAGACCAAATGAGGGCCTTCCACTGACCTTTATTGAGTTCAATGAATTTAAAAAAAAATAAAATAAATGAGACATTTCCTACAAATCTAACTCAAAATGCTAATGTAAATATGTTATAATTAGATAGATAAAGGAGTACATAAATGATCCCATTAGGTGTTACTACCAAAATCGTACTTTATCCAACACTAACATATTTTTATGTTGTCTATACTTTAAAGTCAATTATTTGTTTGAAAAGTTAGACATCCCTAACTTCCCAAGCTAGGGTTTCCTTCATGTGTTCTTTTCAGTTATAATTAGGTGCCGAGGTGCACCCAAGTGGATCAACTGGATTTCCCATGTATTCCTCTTCATCATTTGCACATTCTGCATGAATCGTGGAACACTACATCAAAAAACTAATGATGTAATGTATCATGATTAACATAACATAAAAAAACCTAATGATGTAATGTATGGTGATTAACATAACATAACAAAATAAAATTAAAAGAAAAAAAGGGGGACCATTCCTACTAACACCCCTCCATTCTCAGGTCAGGGCATTTTTATCGGGAACACAGTACCTACCATACATAGTTTTCTGATTTAGTACATGTACTGAGTCCTAAATATAGTATATATATTGAGTCCTGAATGATGGCACCACATCCTTGCAGACTATTGCTTCCTTCCAAGCTGGCACTTTAACATTGCCTTTAGAAAGTCATCCCTATATTAGAGGAGACCACCTTCTGAATGTTGCAGTATGTGGTATAATCAGTAGGTCCCATTTTTACAGGCTCACTCTTGCATAATTCTTTGCTGTAAAATGGGTCATCTGGTAAAATGCGATATTATGTGGAATTTAATCCCTGAGGTCAGGCATACACTAAACTCATGGGTAGTGTTTCTAGCTTAGGTTCTGTAGGCAGGAAAGGCAAATCCATACTGAGAGAAGTATCCATCTCTGTAAGGATAAACCACTAGCACTTCTAGGACAGATGGCTCAGTGTTGTTAATTTTCCATCAAGTGGCCAGTTGGTCTCCTTGAGAAATTGTGTTATATTAGTGGCTCAGTATTTATCTTAGTTGTTGACATGTTGAACATTCAAAGGCAGCAGTAGATAGGCTATTCCTGAATGTAGTACCTATATCATAGTAATTTTTTTCTAAAGCTTGTACCGATATACCATACTGACTCATTAGTAAACCAAGCTAGAGCTCTTTCTTACTCTTTAGCTTGTCATTTGGATCCCCCTTTGTAAGAACATAGGAGTGAACTGGGATGGTTGCTTGTGTACCTTGAGGGGTGATATGGGTGGCTGGGTATCTGCTCATGTAGCTTACTTGTGCTCTCTGGTCTTCTTCAAGCTCAATTCCAGATGTACCATTTCCATTCTGATGGATGCTGTTGGGCCTGTCCATCTTCATGATTTGATGTTGCGAATAGAATCCAGATACTTGGCATAGGATCAGTGGTCAAGCATTTCCTTTCCTATAGGGGCCCAATAGTGTTCCAAGAACTGTTTTTTGAAAAGTATATCATTATCCACTGTAGATGGCATCACCTTGTTCCAGAATCTCAGGAGCCTACACTGCGAGTCTTTAACTTGGGCTTATCATAAATTCCACACTGAATTTTTCCCCATCACTAACACCTCCATCACCAGATATTGTGGCCCAAAAGTCAATCTGGACTTTCTGTGGAGCCCTTCTCTACTTTGGACCTCACTCAATGCCAGCAGCCTTCCATATCGCACAGTATGTAGGTTGAAGCAGTATTCCTGGAGTTGGAATGTTTTGGCTCTAGAATCTGAAGAGTTCCAGCAGATTCTATGCTCTCTTGACTGTAATAGGGGAGACAAGTGGCAATTTGTCTTTTAATTTAGAAGGAATAACCTGGCATGCCCTTGATCATGGAGACTCTAATATATTTAATGAAATGGAAGATCTCTGAACCTCTCAAATTTCATAGGGCTTAATCCCTGCTCTTTCAGTGCATGTGTTTTACCAAGTCTTCCAGAATACTAACCACTTCATGCTGAGTCTGCCTGATCACTCTGATGTTATCAACAAGATGATCAATGTCATGTTCCTTAAAACATTCAGAAAGCACAGATCTCTTTTGAGTATATTGTGAAAGAGAATAGAAGAGTTTGTATAACCTTGGGACAAAACTGTAAATGAATATTTTTTCCATTCTATGAGAATTCAAATGATTTCTGATCCTATTTTCTAACTATAGACTTGACATTTTGAAAGGAGAGAGGGATTGGATAGGAAAAGCTTCAGACTGAAGTGCAATTAAAAATCTAGGCTAGGATCACGAGGAGTCCTCAGAAAAACTTTCCTTGGAGGAGTTCAGTGTCGGGCAGAAATGGCCTGGCTCTATCTAGTAAGCCACCACTGTCCACCATTGCTGCAGCAGCTTAGAGGAAGCATGGCCTTGGTGTGGCTACTGTGGAGGGAACAGAGGTGTTCTGGAAACTCAGGCAGCTATGCTCTCTACAGCAGATTTTTCTGAAGGGAGATCAAAACCAGGCAAATCCATGGTTGCCACCAACAGAAAAAAGATGTCACCTCTGATTTCTCCATAGAAATCATGAATTTGAAATTGGTTTCACATTCACAGCATTAGACAGTCCCTCCAGTGGAAACAAAGATGTCACTTTTTACAACTACTCATCCTTACCTCCCTAAATAAGTGTTGAACAAATATATAAAGAATATCAAATTGAAAGGATCCTGAATAATTACTCTGCCCAGGCTATTTCAGTCTAACTCCACATGTGTGTAGACCCTGTCACTCCACCTAGTCTCTCCCCATCTCAGCCCTGCTTTGTGCTCCTGCATCCTGGATGTTAGAGTAGATGATATTTTAGGTGACCGAGTGCAGGGATTTGATCATTTTCTTTTTTGTAATTATAAACACATCTTTCAACCATCAGGTATAAGTTATGGGATTATATCTGATTTCTAGTGGTTTAAAAAAATTACCTTTTTAACATTCAAGCTGACAAAATAACTACCAAACTGAAGAGGTGCCATGCTAGAAGGATTTGTAGATTTGGCAGAAATACAAAGGTTTTGTGCTTCAAAGCAAGAAATGTCACAAACCGGGTGTGCTTTGGGACCTTAAAGTATGTTTTCCCACATTAAAAATATGTGTAAGCATATCCAATCTTATTCTTGGAAGTTCTGTGAAAAATATTACCTAGTAAAAAAACAAGACGTATTTGCTCTGTTAGTTTTTTGATGTGAATACACTATATTCTAATGGCCTATTAGATACGGAATACAGGTCCTTCTTATTTTAAATTTGTGGTTGTCTGCTTTGATGAAACAGTCTGTATAGTTTTGTGTGTGTGTTTTTAATAAGGATTCTTTGCTACTCTATGTTCAAACTACCTCTCACATCTACTGCCTTTAAATTAATCTCAGCATCTGTCTACAGGGTTCTTCACTGTTTATAGTTTTCTCCATAGATTGTTTCTTCCATCTGTGAAAATCTGTTTTTCTTTTGTTGGGTTTTTTTTCCCCCTGAGATAAATTTTCTCTTTCTTCCATTAGAGTAAAGATCATCAAAATAGACACTGTATTTAAAATATATAGGTGGTAATGTATATCCAGCATTCTTCATCATTATACAAATTGAATTAGTAATACTAACATGCATAAACATTTGATTTATTTTTTACAAATAAATATGTACAAATATAAGATACTATTTTAAATATAGCATGCTTTGAATATCTGTTTAGTAATTTAAAATCTTTTGTTTGACAGTGAAAGATAACAAAAAAAAGCGCTTTGACTCCTTAAATCTAGAAATACTGTTGAATTTAAATTCAAGTAACATGGCTTCAAGCTAGCTACTGTGTTATGTGTCAAAGGAAAGATTTTTCTTATTCAAAATTGAGAACAAATACATCGCTTGAGAAAAGAGTTGTCTGTAGATAAAATCTCCCCCTAATCTCCCAGTTATTCTTTATCCCAGTCCTTTCAGAGTTTTCCCTCTACCATTCAATTTAATTACCTTTTTCAAGATCACAAATGTTTACCAAATCCTGTGGTCATTTATCAGTTCTTGCTTCACCCAATGGACATAGGTTGCCATATTTAAGCACTTCTCCTTTGTGAATCCCTTTTTTGTCTTGGCTTTCATGATGTCATATTTGATTGTTTTATTTTTCTCCTTTCTTCTCTCTCTGGACACTATAACTTGATCTCCATTACTGACTTATAAAAATTTGTTACAATATTCTATGAGCACTAATTTGGTCTTATCTGCCTTGCCACCTATAGTGTTCAGCTACTGCTGTATAACCAACAAGTACAAAATCTCAATGGCATGCAATATTAAGAATTTGCTTCTTACATGTCTGTAGGGTGGCCGAAGTGGCTCTCCTGATCTTGGCTTGGTTTATTCATGCATCCATAAACTGGAGGTTGGATGGACTAGATAGAATCAACTGGGCAGCTTTGATTAAAATTGAAAGTCGGCCAATCAACCATGTAGTCCTGCTTTATGTGTCTCTCATCCTTCTATAGTAGTGGGCTAGAAAGAGCATGTTCTTTTCATGGAGTTGACGGAGGTACAGTGAGGTAAAAAAGCCAAAGCATATAATGTTTGTAAGGACTAGATTCAGAATTGGCACAATACCAATTTCATTTGTATTCCATTGATCAAAGAAATTCATATAATTGAGTCAAGATGCATAGAGATAAACTCTGCCTTTAGTGCAAGGAAATGCACTATTACACGGCAAAGGATGTAGCTGTAAGGATGAAGAATTGGAGCCAATAACTCAATCTACCACACTGATATAACTTACTAATGATATTGGTTATCTTCAGTTCTACAAATAGAGTATGTTTTTCCCATATCAGGATCTTTACACATAATGTTCTCACTTTATGGAATATTCTTCTTTCTAATATTTGCCTTACTGTCCCTTATGCAAGATTCATCTCCTTAGAATGATCTTTTCTTACCATTATACTGCAATCAATAATCTTCTCTCACTTTTTCACGGTACCCTATTTTTTCCTTATAGCAATGTATAGTATTCTATATATTATTTTGTTCTTTGCATGTTTCTCCCTCAAGAATTCAAACTTCATGAAAGTAAAGAGTATATCATGCCCACCATTGTTGCTCAGAACCTAATGCAAAGTTTTGCATATGATGTTTAATCAATAAATATTTGTTGAAAAAATGTAAATAAAAATAAAATAAAATAAATATTTGTTGAATGAATAAAATGGAAAATGTGATTAGGGCATTTTTTTTTATTTAAAAATTATAGAATACAGGTAGAATCAGAAGCATTACATCTAGCTCTTTATGCCATAGAAATGTCTTTGTTTTTGTTGGAAGGGGGTGGTCAAGAGAATGGTTATTAAGGATAGTGAAGTGTTGTTTTTCTTTCCTATTCTTGTCTTTATTTTCCTTTCCTTTAATTTTTTTATTTCACTTTTTGTTTGTTTTTTGATTCAGAAAACCTGTTACATTTCTACATTAGAAAATGAACCTACAGTGAAATAACATCACAAAAGCCAAGAGACCAGTTAGAACATCATTACAATAGTGCAGATGAGATGATGACTTGGAGTACCTGGCAAAACACAAATAGGAGATTTGAGAGGAAGATGGTGAGTTCCATCTCACACATATGAAGTTTAAGGGGTTTATGAGAACTGAATGGAGATATCTAGTAGGCCATTGGAAACGTAGGCTAGAGGAAAAAAATTGTTAAACGTTAATGCGTAGTATTTGTAACCACGGCAGTGGGTAATATTTTCTCCAGGGTATCTGTGAAGAGCAAGAATAACAGACATCCTAGAATTTCATCCTAAGGAGCTCCAGCATTTAAGTTTGTTTAGAGGAGAGGAAACAGTAAATGAAAATGAGGAAGTACTGGGCGCCTGAGTGGCTCAGCCATTAAGCATCTGCCTTGGGCTTGGGTCGTGATCCCAGGGTCCTGGGATCGAGCCCCACATCGGGCTCCCTGCTCAGCGGGAAGCTTGCTTCTCCCTCTCACACTCTCCCAGCCTGTGTTCCCTCTCTCGCTATCTTTCTCTCTGTCAAATAAATAAATAAATAAAAATCCTAGAAAAGAAAAGAAAAGAAAAGAAAAGAAATTCTAATCTACAATCAGAAAGGTAAGAGGAGCACTATGATTTCACAACCACAGTAGAAGAAACTATTTTCTGAAAAAAAAATTGTAAACTGAGTTGATGGTTGTTGAAAGATTAAATAAGATGTAGGAAGAATAGTGCCTAGTGGAGATGGACGTGTAGAAGACCTATTTTCCATAATCAAGAGGAGTTCAGCTGTGCTCTGTAGGTGGAAGCTAGAACAAAGTAGACTGCACATTAAATAAGGGAAAAGAAATAAAGTCAGCAGGTACAGATTCCTCTTTGAGTGGTTTCTCCAAGAAGATGAGGAAGTGTGAATGCAATATTATGATTCCCACCATATAGTCCCACTCCTAGAATATATATATATATTTTGCCTTTAGCACATGAAGTAGTCAAATATCTAGATGTGGAATAGCTAGTCTTGAGTTTAAATTTTAACCCCACCAATTCCTAGTTATTTTATTTAAACTCTAACCCTCAACTCTTCATATGTAAAACTGGGGCTAATAATACCGAATTTACTGTCCTTCATAAGCGTCAATGAAGTGATTTGTGAGCATATAGGACTGTTGGAGAGGAGATGATGTTTCATCAAAATTTGATTCTGGAAGGGTAAACTTTAGTAACCTAATGGCAATAAAGCACATTTTGTCAAACAGAAGACCTTTGAGATATTTTTTCCAATTTCTTTCCTTGTCCTTTTGTTTTGCTATTCTGTGATAATGTTGTTCTTTTCTTTTTTGCTCTCTTTGTCACTATTTCTTCCATCATGTTTGGAAACACTTTATGCTCCTTTTTCTCCCTTTGACTTCTGTTTGCCTGAACTCCTCTCCCTGGTCCTCTGCGGCACTTGAGTCTTGACATAGGACATCCTTACATCATAGTTACAATTACGCAAGGATGTGGATGACTCCCCAAAAGACACTTTTTCCCCCTGAGGCCACAAATTTCTAGGCAGGTATTTGTTTCTGTCATTTGTTACTTACCTCTTGGGGGCTTTTAATATTAGAAATTAGACAAATAGTTTAGTAGCTTACTCTTGTATAGTATGCATGCTGTCTTGAACACTTATTCTGTGTCAAACACTGTCACATATAACATTTTTTCTTATGCTAACCCTATGTTAGCATAGCTAAGTTGTCAGTTATCTGACATGCCTTCCTCCTCCTCTAAATTTATTAAGGTCTCCCCTTCCTACAAATCCACCTTGAACCGGTGTAGCCTTCTCATAGAAGTGCCTTTCCTGTGAATTCCGGTTGCAGTCTGTAGCAGTCGAGGTGTGCGATAGCCAGACTCTGGAGCCAGGTGCCTGGGTTTACATCAGCTCTACAACGTAACATGTGATTTTAGGGAAAGTTACTTAAGTTTTCTGAACGTTAATTTCTTCATTGTAAATTGGAGATGATAATAGTATTTACCTCATAGGTACACTCGGCACACAGTAAGCACTCTTAATTCTTAGCATTTATGGTTTATGACCTGCTCCACGCTTACCCCCAACATATGCTACCTGTATAGTTTTTTTCCGTATAACTCTATCTACATACAAACGTGTGTATATACCCATATATCACATACATACATGCACACATGGTTCTCGTCTCACTTGAAAGGGCTGAATCTTAAGTGCTCAACTCCATATTCCCAGACAGTTGTCTGGGGACCCAATGAATGTGTTGATAAACAGTGACTTAATAGTTCTCCATTTTACGCTTTCTCTCCGCTGTCCTGGATCAGACCATCCCTCTTAATGTATCCCAAATGGTATTTCAGAAACAGTGTTCCATGTTATTGCTTCGAGAAGGAAAAAACACTGATGTGGTCGGAACAGTGAGCTTTGAGTTTGAACACCTCTATTCTGAGATTTTCAAGCTCAGCACTCTGGGCATTTTGAGCTGGGTAATTATTTTCTGTGGGGGCTGTCCTGTGTATTGCAAGATATTTAGCAGTGTCCCTGGCCTCTAGATACTAGAGGTTAGTAGTGCCCCTATCCCAGTTGGGAAAATAAAAATTGTCTCCAGACATTACCAGATGCCCCTGGAAGGCAAAATTGCCCCTAGTTAGGAACAACTGACCTACCACTGATATATTTATATTTAAACATTGTCACTTTTTAGCTACATGCGCGTCAGTTGGGTCACTTCACTACTCTGAGCTTTTAAGCCTCATATACCTCATCTGTAAAATGTGTGTAATAATAGGTATGACATGGGAGCGTTATGAATACTAAGTGAGAGGCTGCTTTGCAGGGCCGTGCACAGAATATATTGATCATACAATTTGTTAATCTAAATTTCAGCAGTCCTTAGAGTTTATCCAGGCAGAACAAGAGAAAATGCTGAAATGCACACAAGGGGTGGAAAAACACCATGCCGTGTCTAACTCCCTTCCTTCTACTTTGCCATCACGTTCCACTCAATTTGACCCATGTTTATTGTGCAACTAAAATTGGCATTGTTTTAAGTAAAATTCATGAACCACCTGTCTCTTCTGGCAGCCCAGACTTAAAGAGAGACAAATCAGAAGTGGAAGGAGAAAAATAAAGCACAACCAAAACACCATCAGCCAGGATTAGATGGGATTCTGTAGTTAGAAAGAGTCGATTTTTCTCTTTAGGGAATACATCTCATTTCTGGGTGACTTCCCAGGGTTCTCAAATTTGCACCTAGAGCAAATTTGAGGGCTACTATTCTTGATATTGGAAAAATAACATTCCTGAAGTGGATAAATTAATTATGATAGAAAGTAGACTATTAAATATTCTCTTTATAGCTTAGTAGATTAATGAAACAGCTAGCCATGTAGAATGAAATTATTCTTTAGAAATTATGATTCAGCAAACGAAGTCTATCTTCTTATGATATTGAAACCATAAATAAAATATTACAATTACTGAAATAATTGTGAATGCCTTAGAATGTAAAACCAAATTTAAATATGTCAAAAGATACAGATGTGGGGGCTTTTCCCAAAGGATGTGGTAGCTCTTAGATGTAATGAAAAACTTGATGGACCAACAATGTTGCTTCAGAATTGAGCTAGTCTGTTTAACTTGAATGTTTTTCTTTGCATAGAGTTTTCAAAAGTTTCCAGATTGTTGTAAAATTATTTTTGTTCATTTTCCTATCTTAAGAAGCAAAACAATTTGAGACTTTCCTTGCCAAACATGTTCTTGAAATGCTTCAAGGGTCTTCATTCTCATGAAGAATGAGTAATGAAGAGGTCGAATACTGTGTATTGAAATATGCAGAAAATTGTTTTTAACAGTAGTTTCCAGACACCCACTATTTTTCTTAAATTCATCTCTGTTTGATAGAAGCAAGTACAAAAATACCTAGATAACTTAGAGTTTATTATAGTAAGTTGATTTTGTCAGAAAATGTAATTTAAAATCACTGGGGTTCTTACTGAGGTTATCAGTCTCTGAACGGATATTAAAATATTTGTGTACTTACTAAAATTAGCTTAGAGTCCCAAGGGATTCTTGCTAAAGTGTACATTTTTCTTTTTCCTCCTTCTTTCCTTCCTTCTACCCTTCTTTCTTTTCTCCCTTCCTCCAGTCTTTTCCAGATTCAACAAATATATTTATAGGTTATGGAAACCTGTTTCCAATGGTAAATTGGATCAGTATTGAAAAACAGTGGGTTACTCACAGGCCTAACTTCCTCTAGGAAGTAATTTCTTTCACCACTGAAAAATAGTGCTTTGACAAAATGTGTCACAGACACATTGTTATAGATGCTAAATGTCTAATTTATAGTTACTAGATATCTAGCCATTTCTACCATTCACTTTAGAATTAGAACTCAATCATAAACTGCCACACAAAATAATTTGAAACTCTTTTATTTACTTTTCCCTACATCTGCCTTTCTTGACTTTAAAAGGATTAACAGAGAAAGAAAATAATCTAATTATTGCTCATAAATGGCAGGTAAATCGCCACTGTCACCCTGCCCTTGCACATACACACAGATAAACAAAGACACACACAAACACACATAACCCTCCACTTCACCCATATGCCAGTTTGTTATGTAAGGATTTATAAAAATAGGTGATTGCTCAGATAGAAAACTTTAGAGAAAGTGCAGGTTTGTTTGTGACTCAAAAAAATGAGTTTTCATCCTGTGGTTTAATTAATTATTCACAGTTGATGTTCTCTCTGATTCCAACTACTCATTACTTTTATTAGTAGTCAACTTATAATTGCTTCTCTGATATTGCTCTGGGAATACAATTTCTTTGACCTTTTGTATAAGAAACAAAAGATGGATTATTTTGCTTGAGTTTCCTATTTTATCAGTATTTTTTGGAAATGAATAAGAAAACTTGCTCAGAGTCTATACCATAGACTTAATAAAAAAATAAATAGGAATGACCTTGGCCTTTCCCGTGATTGTTCCATACTGAAAATATATTCAATTTACTCTCATTTCATTAGGATTATTGTAAATATATCCAAGACCTACTTCAGCTATCTCATACACACACACAAACACACACACAAACACACACAAAGGCATGATGAAAATTCTAACTTAAAGATTTATACTTCTATACATTCTGACTAAATGTATATTTATACATTCTGTATATATATAACTATATATTATGTATTTGCAATTACAGACTTGTAATTATATATATACATATAATTACAAATATATAAATAACTATATATTTGCAATTATATATATATTTGCAATTTGTATGTTTACTACATTTTATATATTTTAAAGCATTTTTCCCGTAATTTAAATATCAAAATATTTTCTCCCTGCTTGATAAAGAAGGAAACAAACACAATTTGGTTAAAGAGCTTATTTAAGGTGACATAGGCATGTCCAATCTGAGACTAGAATCTGAGGCTTTGCTTCCTAACCTAGCAAATGTTCCCCTACATGTTTTTACTGAGTAGGGTTGTTATAACTCTCTTGAGGGAAGAACTCATGAAATTGACTTGTTTGAGCCCAATTATGTACATTGGAAATAACTGATGTAAAATGGTATAACCCTGACATGGAACACAGCTTGAATTTCACCTTGTGCATATCTTTCCAGGCAACGTAGACAGGCACATTCCCTCTTACTATATGAATAGTATTCTTTGGATTTTATTTATTTATTTTTATTTATTTATTTTATTTTATTATGTTATGTTAATCACCATACATTACATCATTAGTTTTTGATGTAGCGTTCCATGATTCGTTGTTTGCATGTAACACCCAGTGCTCCATTCAGTACGTGCCCTCTTTAATACCCATCACCAGGCTAACCCCCCCCCCCCCTCCCCTCTAGAACCCTCAGTTTGTTTCTCAGAGTCCATAGTCTCTCATGGTTTGTCTCCCGCACCGATTCCCTCCCCTTCATTTCTCCCTTCCTACTATCTCCTTTTTTTTTAACATATAATGTATTATTTGTTTCAGAGGTACAGGTCCGTGACTCAACAGTTTTACACAATTCACAGCACTCACCATAGCACATACCCTTCCCAATGTCTATCACCCAGCCACCCCCAACCCCCCCACCCCCCACACTCCAGCAACCCTCGGTTTGTTTCTTGAGTTTAAGAATTCCTCATATCAGTGAGATCATATGATACATGTTTTTCTCTGATTGACTTATTTCGCTCAGCATAATACCTTCCAGTTCCATCCATGTCATTGCAAATGGCAAGACTTCATTCCTTTCGATGGCTGCATAATATTCCATTGTATATATATATATACCACATCTTCTTTATCCATTCATCTGTCGATGGACATCTTGGTTCTTTCCACAGTTTGGCTATTGTGGACATTGCTGCTATAAACATCAGGGTGCACGTACCCCTTCGGATCCCTACATTTGTATCTTTGGGGTAAATACCCAGTAGTGCAATTGCTGGATCGTATGGTAGCTCTATTTTCAACTGTTTGAGGAACCTCCATACTGTTCTCCAGATGTGGTTGCACAGCTTGCATTCCACCAACAGTGTAGGAGGGTTCCCCTTTCTCTCTGCAACCCCGCCAACATCTGTCGTTTCCTGACTTGTTAATTTTAGCCATTCTGACTGGTATGAGGTGGTATCTCATTGAGGTTTTGATTTGGATTTCCCTGATGCCGAGCAATGTTGAGCGCTTTTTCATGTGTCTGTTGGCCATTTGATGCCTCTTTGGAAAAAATGTCTGTTTATGTCTTTTGCCCATTTCTTGACTGGATCATTTGTTCTTTGGATGTTGAGTTTGGTAAGTTCTTTATAGATTTTGGATACTAGCCCTTTATCTGACACATTTTAATGCAATCCCTATCAAAATACCATCAACTTTTTTCAAAGAAATGGAACAAATAATGCTAAAATTTGTATGGAACCAGAAAAGACCCCTAATAGCCAGAGGAATGTTGAAAAAGAATGGGAGAAAATTCTTTGGATTTTAAATCTGTTCTGCCTCTCTATTCTCTTCATTCCCACCCCATGCTCACACACCCTTCTCCCCACCATTGCTTACCTTTTACTAAGTAGTGTTCCTGGTTTAGGTATATGCATGGGTGTATATGTATGTGTGTGCACTCATGGCTGGTTATATGTATGAATATATTCCTTTTTGTTTATTGTGATGTACTGCATCCCAGATTCTGTTTTTGCTTGGGCTGCTTTATAAATTGTTGTTAACGTTCTCATTAAGGCTCTTTACAAATAGAAAGCAATATTCAAGCATCCTACCTGACACAAAACAGGTATACAGAGAGGCTAATTATTCATTTTTTTCATTTCTAATCTCCCTGAAGGAAAAAGAAAAGAGGTGTGAGTTTAGAAAACACAGACAAGGTGAATACAAAATGTTCACTATTCTGAGACAGATGCCAGTAAATCGTCTCATTCAAGAATAGCTGTGAAATATTCAAAGTCTGTTGTGTTGGGACAGCAGAACTAATGTGCTTATGCATAACAACTTTTACAAAGCTACTTCATATACAGAAGTGCTGTTGTTCCTTTATACTAGACATAAGCTTGGGTAATTTGAAATGGGAACCAGAGAAAGCATCCAGAAAACAAACTAAGGTTAAAAAATGTTTCCTTTTATTTCTCTTGGTGAGACCATATTATACAATTGTCATAACTTACTAAATTCTAAACTCAATGGAAAATATCACTCACCCTCTCTAACTTGTTGTCTAAAATTTGAAAACAAAGCTGGCCCATTCGTGGGACTGAGCTGTTCTTGAACTATACTGCTGGACTGTCCCCAGTTGGACTTCAGTAATATAGAGACCATGCAATGGAGTTCAGAGAGGTGTGGCTGGCATCCAAATTTCTTTGAGTCATATTATTCCAGAGAAGTATGTGTTCCCTGTGAAATTAATATGCCAGGGGTTTTAGTTTAAGTCAGCAATTATAAGTAAGATTTAGTTTTAGTAATGTGACTGATAGTTTAGTTCAAAAAATAATGTTCTATAAAATGTCTGGAGAACTTGCTGGCTATATGAAAAAAAATATATATTAAAAATTTATTTTCTTAACATCATCAGTATGATAAATTTACATGGGTGATCTGCTAAATCTTGCCTAATCTTTCAGTAAAACACAAATATACACCCTGCAAACAGTGCTATTAGACATCCCTGATTGGGACATCCCCAACTGAGAATATTCGTAAAAGTTTTCCAGCAATTTTTTTTCTCTAATTCACTTTCTAATGACTTGAATTCAAGGAGGAAAATGAAAAACTGGCCACCAAAGGTGTCACAACTTCCTCTCTGGAAATGAAACCAATATGTGATTTAATTTCAAGGAATATAAAGTAGTACTTCTATTTCTGAGCCTGATGAGTATGAACAAGGTAATGATCTTTTCGCTACATTTTTGAAATGGACTACGTGAAGCAAAAGAGAAGCAAGGAAATTATACTATATTGCAATGAAGCAGCTCATTTGTTAGTTTCAAGTTAGAGTAGCCAAAGCATCAAGGGTTGCTATAACCATGGGAGTCTGGCAGATTAGTCTTATCCCACAGAGATGCCTCTTGTGAATAACCTAAACTCTGATGAGTCAATCCAACAAAAATTTGGGGGGCATTTAATTTATGGCTGGCCCTCTGTGGGAGCTCATGGCCAGAACTGCCATTGGATCTATGACACTGTGAGAAGTAAAACACAAAGCACAGAAAGGAATTGCCTAGTATGTAACAGAAAGACTTTTGAATACTGACATGGCCCTCACCTAGCCTAATGGTAAAAAAAAAAAAAGCACTGAACTATTAGTTCTTCTTACTTGCTAGGAACCACATTCTTCGTAAATGACACTGACCACAAAGGGTGGAAGGCATCCTTATGAGGAACTAGGGAATTCTAGATCCCATTAGGGAGCTACATCTGCTTGCTCCTTTCATCTTTATCTCATATATCATTTGTACTAATTGTATATAAGCTGCTAGTAAACCAAAGTGAAAGCAGTTTATACCAGATGTCAATCTTTATTTCACAGATATTCTGAATGAGATAGATCTTTGTAGGTCAGTTTGGCTCACATTTTGCTAGGTGCTCTTGAATATGCAAGAACAGGGATTCTGAATGTGAAAAACCTAATCTTTAACATTTGCTGTTCAATTTAAATCCAGAGATTTTATTTTCGTCAATTAAATAAATGAACCAGTTAGTTGTTTTTTTTAATTGATTTAATGGACTACAGGTGACCATGTGATTAATTACATTTGATGTTTAATATAGCAGTCCTGTGTATATATGGACTCCTCAGGTTTTCTTTTTAATTCTACCTTTTATTTCCTTTAATTTATTAAGGAAATATTTATTCCTTTATTTCCTTTAATTCTTCCTTTCAATTCTTCTTTAAGACCATAGGAGAATCAAGATACTATATACAATTAAGCTCTTCTCTTTCATTTTTTTTGTATTTTAGATGGTATATTGTATTTAACAAATAGCTTGTAATGTGGGCCCTATTTTTTAATCTAATTGTTACAAATTTTATTTTTACATACAAATTACTTAAAGGAAAAAAGAGATTGGTTATACTACATGCATAGCTGTTGAATACCCTCCACCCTCTGGAGAAAAGACTGCAGTGCTCCATCTGTTGTTACGTAAGCTGCAACAGAAGACTTAAATTATTTGCCCAAGATAGAAAAGAGGCCATCAACCTAGTCTAGATTATAACTGCAAATTCTCACAAAGTATTCTTCTCTATATATGCCCTGTGTTAAGTAGTAAGAATATATTCACCCCCATATTTGAAAAACTTTTGGTTATCCAAAAATTGAAAGTCAAACTTGACAAAGGCAGGGAATGTTGAACCTGAAACATAATTATGACCAAGGCTAACTGCATCCTTTCTATCAAGATAGATTATAATTTACTAAATAGATTTCTTAATTAAAATAAATATTTGTATCTGCTTACACAGCGTACTTCCCATGCACTTAAAGTAGGGAAATACCAAGAATGATCAAACCTAGTCTTGGCCACTATATAGATTTACCAAGAACACTTAAAATTCTAAAAAGAAATTCAGAAATTTAGAAAGTGTATATATATTATTTAAATATTAACAGCAATATATATACTTGGCTTTCTATCAAATTCTAGATGCTCTCTCTTCCAAAGTCCTGGAAACCTTTAGAACAGTTCTTCTTTGTAAGCAGATATTTTCATTGTTAAATGCCTATATTTAATTTATTCAAGGCTACAACTAAACTATCTGGTATCTTTATGCAGATAGAAAAAGTTCTCACTCTGGGCAATTGATTACAAAAAGGTTCCCCCTTTTGGCAGATGCACCGCCATGGGCATGGTGCTCGGTGAGCTGAACACTGGCTAGATTTGAGTCCCTGCTCACACCCCCAGCTGGTACTTTTATGCAATGTCCGATATGCATGGTGGTCCTGAGTGCACCCTCTGCTGTGTGATAAATGATCATTGTCTATATTCTCACTTTTTAAAAATTTTTCGTCCAGTTTAATAATCTTGTCCTTTCATAAGAGGTGCTTGACCAATGGATTCCTTACCCTGTAGTTTTAAATTTTTGCAGCCAAGATTCCAGCTTTAAACATCCTTGGACTTATCCAGAAAACAACAGCAACAAAAAGGTAAAACTAAACTCCTTAAGAGAGAGCTTTGCAAAATGTGGAAATTTAAAGAAAATAAAAAAGCAGAAATTCGTCAGTGAGACCAAACAACTGAGACTTTTCAATGTTTTAGCTTAAATTCAATCCCATGAAGGCACCCATGAAATATTTATACTTTAATGTCCCCAAGTAGTTTAATCTGATCTGCCAAGTCATGGCTATAGTGGAATACTGTGTCCCAGGGTCAGGTGATGTGCTGAACTCAGCAGAATGGGCCCAGTTTCCACAGCCAAAAATATATGTCCTACAGGCTTCGGTGTAAACGCTGTAACTGAACATCTCCCTCAATTCTCAGCCACAGAGCTCTCTTAGAAATGTTAAAGAATTTTCTGTTTAGTCTCTGGATTTGTCATTTCTTAACTGATATTGTGAGTAGAAGAGTCAGTATGTTATAGAGTTGCTACATACACACACAAACAAGGTATTAACCAATTGTCAACAATTTTGAAAGACTATTTATAATTAAAGCTATGAGGTTGCTTCAAAATTTTAAATGTTATTAATACCTAGCAATGAGAAGAGTGTTAAAACGGAGGGATGGTGGAGTGAATCAATCTTAATTGATTTATCAGTTACTCAGAATAACACCATGATAAATAATTATCACCTAAACACGACTGGTTGTACTATTTCCTTTCAAGTGATATTTATGACATATTATCAGCGTACACTGCTTAAAAGCTTACATATGTTTTTCTCATCCGTGTAATCTAATCAAAGGTGCAAACCCTGGATCTATGCCAGTACAAACCTTCCTCATTACACGGTTGCAGCCTGCTTGGTCCATCTGGAGTTGCTGGTCTGCTTGATGTCACATGACAGATCCTACCGGTGTGGAAGATGAAAGGATGTTCAGGCCACGTGTCTGGGGATGACAGTTTTCTTTGTGAGGAACCACAGAGTCACAGCTTGTTAAATAAGCCTGTGACAGTGATAAAAGACAAAGCCATCAGTTTATAGCAGAATATGGCCTATCTGCCATGACAAACCATGCTATCTTTTCTCACACACGCTGACATCTCATAAAGCATTCCCACAAGTGGTGGCTAGAAATAGTCTCTGAAGACATCCCCTAAAGAGAGTAATAGCTTGCTGCTTATCTTTGAGCAAATGAATGGAAAAATCCTGGAGCGTACAATGTAGTTCTTTTAACTTCACAGATAAAGGTAGCTTTCTACTTAGGACATTTTGTGTGGTGGGCCTATTTCACATAACATTAAAATCTTGAGCAGTGACATAAAGATGACTATGAGGTCCCTGTTTCCAAAGACATGCTAATTTTGAACTCTCCTTCTATTGTTCTATAAATCCACAAGCCCACTTTACAAAACTGTTTCTGTTTATTCAGAAACAATTCATCTATTAACCAAATAGTAATCAAAGAACAATAGTAAGACCTATTACCTAGTTAATGCTTATAATGTGCTGGGCATAGTGCTAATTAGACGGTATACATTTCAGTGAATCCTTATAACTCATATATCACCTAAACATAACTGGATGTACCATTTCCTTTCAGGTAATAGTATTCTCATATTGCAAACTAGGAAACTGAGACAAATAATTTGCCTAGGTCACTGAATGGATGACTCAAAGATTGGAATGTGACACTCCTGATTTACCATTTCCACGCTACCAGAATAGTAACAAATAGAATAGGAAACATTATAAAAATGGATGAAAAAATGTGAGGTCTATGGTCTTATATCCCTATTCTGAGGTCACATCTAAATTCATCAATAATTTAGATCAAGAGTGAGAGTTTAAATTGTTAGGAACAGGAATCTCAGGATGTCAGAGGATTATATTCTTTCAGAAGCTTTGCCAATGTGTGATTATTCACAAAAGGGAGCAGTTTTCAGTAACATTTGACCACTTCTTTCCTTTGCTTCTTTTTGTTCTTCCTCCCATTTTCCTAGTTTCTTTCTAGCCATCTTCCCATGACCCCGTTTCTTTTTGTTTGACTCATTCATACCTGTCCATGGTGTGTTTGAATTCTGGTCCCTTCTCTGCCTTATCACCATTTTACACACACGCACATGCACACCCATTCTGCTATTATGTGTTATTTAATCATAGCATGTTTTTACATAGTTCCAAATTGTTTTACATATATAAATTTTGGCTCTCTCCTCTTTGCAGCAAATTTCTTGAGAATGTAAATGGATCACTTACTTCTCTTGTATTTATATCAGACTTTGAAGAGTCCTGGACAACTAGAAGACACTCAGTGAATGTTTATCCAATTGAAGTGCTTTTCTCAGCTAATGGTTTCAAAGACTAAAGAGGAGACTGAGTCCCAGTATAAAAATCCAAATTCTGAATAAGTTTTTCAGTAGCAATAGAAGTTTGCTTTGAAAAAAAAAAGTGGCTTTTTCTGGTCTACTAAAACTGAAAAAAAAAAAAATTCTTTCAATCCAGTGGTTCCTACTGTTCTAAGGGGACGGGCTAAGCTACATTGCTATTTTGGTTTTGATGGCCACCTTAGCTCTAAGCGATTATGACAGGCTTTTAACAAAATTTATAAACACATTAGGATGGAAATCAGCACTGAAAAACAGTGTTTTTTTAAATTTTTTATTGTTATGTTAATCATACATTACATCATTAGTTTTTGTAAACAGTGTTTTAATTACAAAATATCAAATTAAGAATGATTCAACCTGAAACTGAACTTTTAAGAGTAATTAACTGATCTTAACTGGTTCTCAACTCTGAGTACATATTTGAATCAACTGAATTTAATATAAATATACATTTATGTGTATAAATAAATACACATATATGTGAATTTATTATATTTATATTGTGATGTAATATATATTTCTGTTTGTATTTATATATGTATATACACATATTATTTATACATATTTAATACATATAAATATATTAAATGTGTATAATATTCTGAATGCCATTTCCACAAATGATTGATTAAAAGGTGCCAAGGCATTTAAAAAATATTTTCAGGTGATTTTGCTGTGTATTCAGAGTAAACCAGTGATTTAGTTTAACCACAGGTTGGTTCTAGTGTCTTTTCTATAACAGCCTTCCCCAAGATCATGCAACCTATTTCTTTGACAGGGCAGTTTCAATATATATAATAACTCTTATGAACTGAAAAACTTGAGGTCACTTGGAAAATACATTATTTACAACCAGAAAGGAGCACACAAGGCTCTTAGGTATCATAATTAGTGTATTTTACAAATTTACTTCAAAATTAAAAAGCACATACTGGAAATATGACTTTTAAATTCATGTCTTTCCCACTAAAGGCTTTGTGTTCTTTGTGAGAAAAGTGGGGAAATCAAGTAAAATGGTTAAGAAAAAGGCAGTGAAAGATTCTCAAAGAGGAAGCAACAGAAAAAGGAGAAAAAGACTTTAAGTTGGAAAAATAATCATTACCTAGTTCATTATTTTGGAAGTTTGGCCATATCCTTTGCTTAATTTTTAGCCTCTTTCTTCCAGTTGCAGAACAGCACTACAAATCATGTTTTATGTGCCTGAATGTATGTGTTGTTCTATTCATTATGAGCACTGGCAAGCTTGGTAGGAGAATGTCAAAACTCACTATCAGGTGAAACCAATTAATATTTATTGAACATGTATTATATGAAAGTCACTCTTAGAGTAAGGGCTTAAAGTTAGCAAGAGTAGCCAGTATATGGAGGACCTAAAAATGTTAGTCAGGCTTGTTGAGGTGGACAAGTTAGGTTTGAGAGAGACCAGAAGTAGCCCTTCGTTGGAGAGACAGAGGTAGAAAAACCTGTCAGTATCTGAGGGGATGTGATGAGAGCAATTAACAATGATTCTGAGTGATATATGAGCTTGGTCTCCTGTAATAGAAGAAGAATAAGATAATTAGAAAATAATTGCCCAATTAGGAAGATAACCTTCTGAATGGCTTGATAATATTGAACTAATGATTTGGGCCTCTTTCTTCCCCCAGACTAAGAATCATATTATAATCCCCAAACTGGAGTTTAAAAGAAGGGATGGGAAGGATGATATTGCAAGTGAAGGATAAATGAATTTCAGCTGAAGTTATTTGAAGTTTACAGGGACAAGGGCCAAGAAGATTACCACAGCACTATGCTATATATAATCTAAGATATTAAGATGATTAATGTATTCTTTTCCCTCCAACAGATAAATTAGTAAGATGATATTAAACAAATAACATTTAAGTATAACAATAGAAGAGCTGTCATGAGATTAATAGAAGATTAATTGCACAATGATGAGTTATCAGAAAATAATGGCTCTAAGAGTCCCAAAGAAGTACAGATCCTTTCAATCTGTAGGGCTAAGGAAATCTGAAGAAAAACCTTGTGAATATGTATAGGTAGAAGGTAACATCCAGGGGAGAAGCCATCTGTCGTCAGCTGCTTATAGGCAGGATCTTAAGACAGTTATATTAATTTACTTTATAGGAGTTGGATTTGGGGCAAGGATAGATAGGTTTAGGTACTGAACACATGTTGAATAGTTTGGGCTTTATTTTGTAAGTAGTGGGGACCCTAAGGTCTTAAAGAGGGGCCTTTTTTTGCGATCAAAGTAGTGTTAGACAAGATTGACTTGATAGTTGATAAAGAATGGAGTAGAAAGGAGAGAAATTAGAGGGATAAAGTCGACAATAGAGTAGACATAAGGCAATGAGGCAATAAAGTCTGAATTGGGATTATGGCAGTGGAATAGAAAGAAAAGGTCTGATATAGAAGTTATTCTAAAGAACTGAGATGTGGCAACTGCTCCTTACTAAGTTTAGTGCTTCTATCATTTAACTGTGATCAGAAGTCTCAAATGAATTGATTTGGTGAAACACTGGCTCAATTGAAATCTGTGACAATTTATCACTTAAAAGATCACAGAAGTCAAACCCAGAAAGCTTTCTTATTTGGATAAAATTATTCAAACACCATTTGGAAGCAGCATTTCACTTATATGCTGCCTACCAAAATTTAGGCAGCCCCTTCAATTAAGCCTTTTCTTCTGTGGAACTTATCCAGGCCAACAGCATTCCTTGGCCTCTGATGTCCCTTCCAAATCATATGTGACAGGGAGAGAATCTTCTGTCTGCACCGAAGATAGAAAATAACATTAAGTTCCAAGGCAGTATGGGTTCATTATCATTTAAAAGGATTTTGAAAACACAGAGGTTATGAATTTGACCATATAAAAGCTCCATTTAGCTCACTGGTGCTTAGGTGATGGTGTACAGAGAGGTCAGCTTTGTAGGTGACAAAACAATACCAACGAAAACAAAACTACAGAAGTACTTAAAACATCATAAAAATTATTAAAAAATATTTAGCATTTAGATTTTTCAAGTAATTGAATATTTTGTAGGTAATTCCTGTTTATAGGCAATGGTTGAATAATTTAAACTTTATTATATAGAATGCATGAACTTTGAAAGAGTGCATCCCCTAAGTACTCCTGAAGATCTATTGTTATATGATGTAGATAGAGTCTTTAGTTTTGTTATTTTTCCTCTGCATTCTTTGAAAAGCCCCAGGCACACAAAGTTATACACTTAATTCTTTTATTTGCCAGTGATACACTCTGTAATTTGTTCTATGTAGGATATTCTAGGATTATACAGACATTTCCAGCACATCTTCAGATGATAATACTTCACAGAATCATGACATCCTAAATTTGGAAAAGACTTTAGAAATTATAAAGCCAACCTCCCACTCAAGACAGAAATATCTTCTCTGACAAGGATATCCCTGACAGAAATTATCACCCAGACTGTTTGAATGCTTTGCAAGTATTCCATTCTATAGCTTCTACTATTAAAAAAAAATTAAGTCTTTCTTCTATATACTTATCCAAGCAGTTGTAAAATTGTTGAAAAAGCAAAGCTCTGGGATCAAGCCCCGCATCAGGCTCCCTGCTCCACGGGAAACCTGCTTCTCCCTCTCCCACTCCCCCTGCTTGTGTTCCCTCTCTTGCTGTGTCTCTCTCTCTCTGTGTCTCTCAAATAAATAAATAAAATCTTAAAAAAAAAAAAAAGCAAAGCCAGATGCTAACTCTACAGTACCAGAGACATATTAGAAATATCACCATAGGAGAGGAAGAATGATGGTGGTGGTGTACGGGACCTTTGTTTCATCTAGTCCTTAGAATTCAGCTATGTAGCTATCAAATTATTCTGAACACCTGTGAACTCAAACAGAGATCTAAGAAAAGAAGTGTTGCAAATCTACAAAGAGAAAAGTGCCTACTTTTTGCAAGTGTATATTCTTCTGGGGTCCTGGTTGCTATTTTAGTATTTCATTCTCTCATTCATTTATTCTTCTCTGGACAGAATGACAAGACTGAAAAGCTCACTCCCCAAAAAAGAACAAGAGGCAGTAATGACTACCAGGGACCTAATGAGTATGTATATAAGTAAGATGTCAGAACTAGAGTTCAGAGTAATGATTATAAAGATACTAGCTGGGCTTGAAGAAAGCATAGAAGACACTAGAGAATCCCTTTCTTGAGATATAAAAGAACTAAAATCTAATCAGGTCAAAATCAAAAAGGCTATTAATGAGATGCAATAAAAAATGGAGAAAAACTAAATAAATAAATAAAAAATGGAGGGGCACCTGGGTGGCTCAGTCATTAAGCATCTGCCTTCGGGTCAGGTCACGGTCCCAAGGTCCTGGGATCAAGCCCCACATCAGGTTCCCTGCTCACCAGAAAGCCTGCTTCTTCCTCTCCCACTTCCCCTGCTTGTGTTCCTGCTCTTGCTGTCTCTCTGTCAAATAAATGAAATCTTTAAAAAAAGAAATGGAGGCTCTAATTCCTAGGATAAATGAGGCAGAAGAAATAATCAGTGATATAGAAGACAAAATATTGGAGAATAAAGAAACTGAGAAAAAGATAACTACTGGATCACAAGGGGAGAATTTGAGAAGTAAGTGATATCATAAAGTGAAACAGTATTAGAATAATTGGGGTCCCAGAGGAAGAGGAAAGGTGGGGCAGAAGGTATATTTGAGCAAATTATAGCTGAGAACTTCCCTAATCTAGGGAAGGAAACAGGCATTCAAGTCCAGGAGGCACAGAGAACCCCCATCAAAATCAATAAAAATAAGTCAACAAGTTGACATATAATAGTGAAACTTGCAAACTTCAGAGACAAAGAGAAAATCCTGAAAACAGCTCAGGACAAGAGGTCCTTATCCTACAAGGGTAGATACATAAGGCTGGCAGCAGACTTATCCACAGAGACCTGGAAGGCCAGAAAGGACTGGCATAACATTCACAGGGTGCTAAATGAGAAAAATATACAGCCAAGAATACTTTATCCAGCAAGGATCCTATAAGCAAAGAGACAGTCCAGAAGTAATATAGATGAGAAAGGAACAAAAACAATATACAGAAAGAGTGACTTTACAGTTAATACAATGGCACTGAATTCATATCTTTCAATAGTTACTCTGAATGTAAATGGGCTAAATGCTCCAATCAAAAAACACAGGGTATCGGATTGGATAAAAAAGCAAGACCCATCCATGTGCTGTCTACAAGAGACTCATTTTAGAGTCCAAAGACACCTCCAGATTGAAAGTGAGGGGGTAGAAAACCTGTTATCATGCTAATGGACATCAAAGAAAGCTGGGGTGGCAATCCTTGTATCAGACAAATTAGACTTTAAGCCAAAAACTATAATAAGAGATGAGGAAGGACACTGTATCATAATTAAAGGGTCTATCCAATAAGAAGATCTAAAAATTATAAATATTTATGCTTCTAAATTGGGAGCAGCCAATTATATAAACCAATTAATAACAAAATTAAAGAAACACAATAATAATACAATAATAGTAGGGGATTTTAACATCCCCCTCACTGCAGTGGGCAGATCATCTAAGCAGAAGATCAACAAGAAACAAGGACTTTGAATGACACACTGAACCAGATGGACTTCACAGATATATTCAGAGCATTTCATCCTAAAGCAACAGAATACACATTCTTCTGGAGTGCACATGGAACATTCTCCAGAATAGATAACATCCTGGGTCACAAATCAGGTTTCAACCAGTATCAGAAGATTGGGTTGGTCCCCTGTATATTTTCAGACCACAGTTCTTTGAAACAGGAACTCAGTCACAAGAAGAAATTTGGAAGGAACACAAATATATGGAGGTTAAAGAGCATCCCACTAAAGAATGAATGGGTCAACCAGTAAATTAAAGAAGAATTAAAAAATTCATGGAAACAAATGAAAATGAAAACACAACTGTTTAAAACCTTTGGGATGCAGCAAAGGTGATCCTAAGAGGGAATTATATAGCAATACAAGCTTTTCTCAAGAAACAGGAAAGGTCTCAAATATACAACCTAACCTTACACCTAAAGGAGCTGGAGAAAGAACAACAAATAAAGCCTAAACCCAGCAGGAGAAGAGAATTAATAAAGATTAGAGCAGAAATCAATGAAATAGAAACCAAAAGAACAGTAGAACAGATCAATGAAACTAGGAGCTGGTTCTTTGAAAGAATTAATAAGATTGATAAACCCCTAGCCAGACTTATCAAATAGAAAAGAGAAAGGACCCAAATAAATAAAATCATGAATGAAAGAGGAGAGATCACAACTAACACTGACGAAATACAATCAATTATAAGAACAAATTATGAGTAACTATATGCCAACCAAGTGGGCAATCTGGAAGAAATGGATGTATTCCTAGAAATGTATAAACTACCAAAACTGAAACAGGAAGAAATAGAAAACCTGAACAAACTGATAACCAGCAAGGAAATTGGAGCACTAATCAAAAATCTCCTAACAAACAAGAGTCCAGGACCAGATGGCTTCCTAGAATTCTACCAAACATTTAAAGAAGAATTAATTTCTGCAGCTGTTTCAAAAAATAGAAATGGAAGGAAGCCTTCCAACTTTTTCTATGAGGCCACCATTACCTGGATCCCAAAAGCAGACAAAGACCCCACCAAAAGGGAGAATTACAGGTGAATATCCCTGATGAACATGGATGCAAAAATTCTCACCAAGATACTAGTCAATAAGATCCAACAGTACATTAAAAGGATTATTCACCACAACCAAGTGGGATTCATTTCTGGGCTGCAAGGGTAGTTCAATACCCACAAATCAGTCAATGTGATACACTACATTAATAAGAGAAAGGACAAGAATTATATGATCCTCTCAATAGATGTAGAAAAAGCATTTAACAAAGTACAGCATCCTTTCTTGATTAAAACACTCCACAGTGGAGGGATAGAGGGAACATACCTCAATATCATAAAAGCCAGCTACAAAAAGCCCACAGAGAATACCATTCTCAATGGGGAAAAACAGAACTTTTCCCCTAAGGTCCAGAACATGACAAGGATGTCCACTGTCATCACTGTTGTTCAACATTGTCCTAAAAGTCCTAGCCTCAGCAAACAGACAGCAAAAAGAAAAGGCATTCAAGATTGGCAAAGAAGAAGTCAAATTCTCACTCTTTGCAGGTGACATGATATTCTATGTGGAAAGCCAGAAAACTCCACCCCAAAATTGCTAGAATTCATACAGGAATTCAGCAAAGTGGCAGGATATCAAATCAATGCACAGAAATCATTTGCATTTCTATACATTAACAATGAGAGAGAAGAAAGAGAAATTGAGGAATCAATCCCATTTGCAATTGTACCAAAAACCGTAAGATACCTAGGAATAAACCTACCCAAAGAGGCAAAAAATCTGTAGTCTGAAAACTATAGAACACTCATGAAAGAAATTGAGGAAGACAAAAAAAATGGAAAAACATTCCATGCTCATGGATTGGAAGAACAAATATTGTTAAAATTTCTATGCTACCTAAAGCAATCTGTACATTCAGTGCAATCCCTATCAAAATACCATCAACATTTTTCATTTTTCACAGGGTTGGAATATTTGGAATAATCCTAAAATTTGTATGGAATCAGAAAAGACCCTGAGTAGCCAAAGAATTGTTGAAAAAAAACCCAAGGCTAGTTGCATCACAATTCTGGACTTTAAGCTATATTACAAAGCTGTAATCATCAAGACAGTATGGTACTGGCACAAAAACAGGCACATAGATCAATGGAACAGAATAGAGAACCCAGAATTGGACCCTCAACTCTATGGTCAACTAATCTCCAACGAAGCAGGAAAGAATATCCAGTGGAAAAAAAGACAGTCTCTTCAACAAATGGTGTTAGGAAGATTGGACAGCCACATGCAGAAGAATGAAACTGGACCATTTCCTTACACCACACAAAAAAATAGACTCAAATGGATGAAAGACCTCAGTGTAAGACATGAATCCATCAAATTCCTTGAGGAGAACACAGGCAGCAACCTCTGTGACCTCAGCTGCTGCAGCTTCTTGCTAGAAACATTGCCAAGGGCAGGGGAGCAAGGGCAAAAATGAACTATTGAGACTTCATCAAGATAAAAAGCTTTTGCATAGCAAATGAAACAGTTGATAAAACCAAAAGACAACCTACAGAATGGGAAAAGATATTTGCAAATCTTTTATCAGATAAAGGGCTAGTATCCTAAATGTATAAAGAACTTATCAAACTCAACATCCAAAAAACAAATAATACAGTGAAGAAATGGGCAGAAAACATGAACAGACATTTCTCCAAAGAATTAGAAATGACAAACAGGCACATGAAAAAATGCTCAACATCACTTGGCATCAGGGAAATACAAATCAAAACCGCAATGAGATACCACCTCACGCCAGTCAGAATGGCTAAAATTAATCTCAGATAACAACAAATGATAGTGAGGATGCAGAGAAAGGGGAACCCTCTTACACTGTTGGTGGGAATGCAAGCTGGTACAGCCACTTTGGAAAACAGTATGGAGGTTCCTCAAAAAGTTAAAAATGGAGCTATCCTAGGACCCAGCAATTGCACTACTAGATATTTACCCCAAAGATACAAATGTAGTGATCCGTAGGAACACCTACACCCCAATGTTTATAACATCAATGTCCGCAATAGCCAAACAATGGAAAGAGCCCAGATGTCCATCAACAGATGAATGGATAAAGAAGAAATGGTATATATACACAGTGGAATATTACTCAGCCATCAAAAAATGAAATCTTGCCATTTGCAATGATGTGGATGGAACTAAAGGGTATTATTATGCTAAGTGAAATAAGTCAGTCAGAGAAAGACAATTATAAGATTTTACTCATATGTGGAATTTAAGAAGCAATACAGAGGAGCATAGGGGAATGGGGGGGGGGAATAAGATAAAATCAGAGAGGGAGACAAACCATAAGAGACTTTTAATCATAGGAAACAAACTGAGGGTTGCTGGAAGGAAGGGGGTGGGGGGATGAGGTAACTGGTTAATGGACATTAAGGAGGGCACATGATCTAATGAGCACTGGGTGTTATATACAACTGATGAATCACTGAACTCTACCTCTGAAACTAATAATACACTAAAAAAAAAGAACTATCATCATGCCTTTTTTTTTTTGTATTTGACCTCATCTCACCATCTTGCCCACAATGATATAAGAGATTCTAAGAACTGAGTTATTAGATACTTTTGAAGCAAAAGCAATTCTAAAGAGAAAAGTCTAGGTACTCCATCTAGGGCATTCTCATCTGCCAGAGAAAATCCAATTAATAGGGCATGACTTGTTCTTTGTGAACCCATGATGCCTTCTAGTCATCACTACTTTATTTTTGAAGTGCCTACAAATGATCTATTTAATAATTTATTCTTGAATTCTTTCATTGCTTAATATTAAATTCACTAGAATATATATTTATGATACAATTTATTGATTTATTCTGTTTGACAAATACTCATTAAGCATCTGCTTTATACCAAGTGCTGGTCTATGTTCTAGCAATATGATGGTAAATTATTCTCTGCATTCCAGGAGCCTATAATCTAATAGGGAAAATAGAAAACAGACATTTTAAAACACATTGTTAAATGGGATAAAAAAGAGGAAGTAGAAATATTTTTGATAACACATTGGAGGGACATTTATTGAGGCTACATTAGGTTTTCCAGAGGATTTTAGATCTCAGATGAGACATAATCATTAAGCAGAAGTAAGAAAAAGCAAGGATAATCAATATGGAGAAATCACATGTTTGAAGTTCCCAGTGATAGACTTTCATTTCAGCGAAAAAGACCAGAGTATGTAGAAAAGGGAAAAGGCAGTAGTATGACTGTAGCAAGAAGTGGGACAAAAGAGGACAATACCCAGAAGAGTTTTAACATCCAAGGAATATACTATACACTTTATGTATACATACTGTGTCTGTGTAAGGCAGAAAGAAAGCCAGCAGATTCTATGGTGGGATAAATTCCAAAGGAAGACCATTTTTTCAAGCAAGAGTCAAGTATGCTATATGTATTTTAAGAAATCAAGATAAAACTGGGAAGTGCTTTTTGGATCTAGGAACAAATAGGCTTTTGGTAACTGTGTGAACAACATCAGTAGAGTTGGATATGCTAAATCCAAATTTTTATGGATTGAGAAGTGACTGCAAGGGGAAAAAGTTAATAATATAAGTGTAGAGAACCCTATGGATAAGTTCACTCTAAACAGAGGATCAAAATAACACAGTCGGTAGGCACACCTGGGTGTCTCAGTCAGTTAGGCATCCAACTCTTGATTTTGGCTCAGGTCGTGATGTCAGGGTCATGATCTCAGAGCTGTGAGACTGAGCCCCATGTTGGGCTCCAAGCTGGGTGTGGAGCCTGCTTAAGAATTTCTCTCTCCCTCTGCCCTCCCCCCACACCCGACTTGTACTCTCTCTCTAAAAAAAAAAAAAAAAAAAAAAAAAATGCAGTAGCTAGGGAAAAAAAATCTCAAGAGAGAATTTTTTTAAGCATGGAGATGTGAGAGTTAGGAAATGTTTAAATCTAGAGTAGGTATAGGACAAGGAAAAAATAATTTATAAACCTGAAGAGTCAGGAGAGAATAAGATCAAGATCAAATGGAGAAAATCACCATAGACAGGAGAATAGATATCATTTTCATTTTAAGAGGGAAAAAAAGAAAAAGGTGAATGTATATGCAGGGAAGTCTGTAAGTTTGATAATGGCTATAGAAACTCAAGAAAATGCTTATGTCTTTATTTTCTCTATAAGACCAATAGCGTGGATGGTCTAAATCAAATGTTTAATAGTGGAGAAGGTCTTACAATGTAGAGGGCTAGAGGTGAGAATAACAATCTTGAAAAATATGAAAGTATGGAGAAGTCATAAAAGTATCATGGTGGCTTTGAGGACCCATTTGGGGATGACAACCATAAAGTTATAATTTGTACAGTTTTGTGAAATTTATCCGTTAGCATCATCAGATAGATTGTAGATAAGGAAAAAAGGAAACACTAGATGAAAATGTCCAAGAAACATTGGCTTCTGTGGAGTGAAGGTGTGGGTTAGTATAGTTAAGACAAAAATACTCAGAGATTAGGTAACTGAGTTGTCTTTGTGGAAACAGAGATCTCCCGGGATAATGGGATGATTAGAGTGGGAAAGAAAATAGCCAGGCACTAAAATCTCCAGTGAATGAGGAATGTGTATACAGAAGAGTTATGTATGACACAGTGAGGACGACTAGAAGCTGAAATGGCTTGATACTATCCTCCCCCAAAGAGCAGTAGTTACAAGGAAATAGAGAAATCATGGCTCTGAATCAGCACTGAAAATCCTGGCAGTAGCCGATCTTGCGATGTATGGATGTGAGAAAAATATCAGGTTCCTCTTTAGGGGTCTGCAGAAGGGTGGGTGTGGGTGATTACACTTTGCCCCATTTTAAAAATTAGAAATTGGCATTGCGATTCTGATCTATGGTACCTCTGTGATTGAGGGAAGACGAATGATAAGTAATTAGCAAGGTGGCTAAGGTGTCCAGGATCCACATAGTTATGGTTGCTGAACCATTATGAGTGATGGCTTAGCTGTCGCCAGTAGGTTTTGGTCTATCACATATTAAAGAATATTTCTATTCACATAGAGGGCAAGTCAGACTAGAAAAGTGTGATATTGACTGATAAATGATTTTTTCTCACTACTGGTTCCAATATAACAGCATGCTCACTGCCCACTCACCAAGACCCTGTCGGTATCCTCAGACCTCTTAACGTTAATAACCACTTTTCATCATTGAGTGTTTACTGTGTGCAGCCACTTGACATGTTTTTTACCAACCCTATGAAGTAAGCATTGGTCTTATTAAAATGTTATGATGAAGGCAAACTTAGAGAAAGTAGGCAAATTAGCCAGAACTGACTGGCTCCAAACATCATGCTCTTCTGTGACCATGAACCAATTTTCCTTTGTATCTGATATCCCATTTCCACTTGTTACCTGTCCTAGTAACCTTGTCCTTTGCTGCGAACTTAAGCCTCATATAATCAATTGTCCATTTTACTCATATTTGAATAATGCCCTTTGATCTTAAATTAATGCTGTTTTTCCACTTGGTCTTTGTAGACTTGCTTTCCAATTCATTTGCCAGTTTGCCCATTTTTTAATTGCCCAACTGATACTTTGACTACTATATGTCTCTATACATGGCTTCTGGCTTTCTTCATTTCCTTTTGTTGCCCTAGTTGTAACATCTGTTGAGTTCTCTGACCTTGCTTTCAGCCATTTTACTAAGTACAGTAATATGGAACAGAAATATAAGATAACTTCACTGCTTTCTGAGGAAATTCAAAACTTAGCAGAGGGAAAAAAGCCTCTCTGATCTGGAATCTCATAAGAAGACAATTGGATTAAAAAAAAAAATAGATGGAGTGGTAAAATGAGCTAAGTGCCATTTAAGTATCTTTAAAGCCCTGAATGAAATTCCATGATTCTGCTGTCTAAACTTAGAGCAGACACAGTCTTATTCTCCAAGATGCTCCAGGCTATTGTGAACCTATTGAATTCTAATCCCTAGTATGTAACTGAGAGTTAAACCTCTTGGGTTAATGGGGCCAGAAAACCTACAACCCTTTCAGGGTGATTGCCTTTGCAAGCCTGCAGAGCTAGATAAACAAGTTACTGCCTATGGAATGTGCAGCAAAACTTCTTTGGACATGAAGTAAATACTGATATGCCCCCAGGAAAAGAAAGTGACAGTTTACTTAAATTTTTCAGTTCTTTCTTTCATTCATTCATCTTGTAAGTATTTTTAAATGATTGCTATTGCCAAGAACGTTGGGAGAATACAAAAAAGAATCTCATGAAAACACAACTGTAAAGATGATTTTTTTCCATGGTGAAGAGTAGATAAAAATGTGAATAATTATGCTTTGTGAAAAACACTGTGGAGGCCTTAGACATCTCAGCATAAATTCAGCTGTAATGTTTAATGTTGACATTGGGGATTATAACTACTGTTCTTAATTTTTCATATACTGATGGATACAAGAAACTTGCAGCAATTCTTCTGAGGTGATAGGCTGGTTGGGAAGACTTAAAAGGAGAATAGAAGACTGTATACCAACATCTCAGAGGGTGGGAGGCATGTACAATTACTAATAACTTCCAAGGGATTAGGATATAGTACCCCTACACACACAGGCACAAATGCACATCTTTTGAACACTTCTGGGCTAAATAAACAAAGGCTATACACAGACATTTCTTTGTTCCTGGTTTGGGGAGAGTGTCTGATGGCTGAGAGATCAGTGTTGGGTTTAGTAGATTAATAAGATTAGAGTTTACTGCTAATTATTTCTTTAGTGAGTCCCCAAGCTAGAAAATATATTTAACATAAAAAAACTAATTATTATTTTAATAACAAAATACTTTTTTCCCATTTTTTATTGTTGCAAATATTTTTAAAATACAGATTGGATTCTGGGTAGAATAGGGAAGTGATTTGAATTTCAGTTTAAAAATGCACAATGCAGTTATATAAATATAAACTGAAGAAAAGGTTAAGAACAGAAAACAACCAGACCTTACTGTGTGAATATTTTGAATTTTATGAATAAAGTGCTGAAATCTTAATAGTTTCAAGATGTTGGATGCCATGGATTTAGTGAGAGGAAAGGTTTATCTACCACATGTAAGACAGTAGTAGAACTAGCCTTATTAGTCCACTTTAACCAAGGTGAGGAATTGGATACTATTGAAATGGTTCACTTCAGTTAAGGGAAGAGCTGTCCAATGGATACTGTTACAGCAGAAGCTGGAGGAGAGTGAAGTAAGTGGGAGATTTAGCCGTGGAGCTCCAATCATCAAGCATTAATGGAAGGCTCCTGTGTTTTGGAAGGATGTTTCTCTGTCCTTGACAGTCATATTGCAAGCACAAATACATAGGGTTAAGTGGCCAAGGATTTCCATACTTGCTATGATTGTATGTAAGAGTAAAGAATATGTCCAGGGGTTCTTGGTGTCAATCCACCTTTAAGTGACAAGACAAAGCAAATTTATAATTTCCAATACAATTACAGCTAACAAAAATGATCCTGCCTGTTTCTGAACTTTTCTATCCTCTTGTTTTCTTTCCTCCATTTTCCTTATTTTACTTTCTTTATTCCTTTATTAGTCCATTACTATCAGCCATATCTACCAGATCCACAAAGTCCATATAGTTTGTGACAAGAGACAAGGGCAAAAGAAAAATTGAGTCCTTAAAAATTCATACATATGTAAAACAAAATAATACGATAAAAATAAAATTCAGGTGATGAATTGTAAAGTGAAAAATGTCAGTACTTAGAAAATATAATAATATATATTCCATTTACAACAGCATCAGAAATATAATTTATCTAGGAATAAATATATAAATACTACAGATTTACAGTAAAATAAAACCAATAAGTAAAATAAAACAGATTTTACTATAGCATATACAGTAAAGCTTTGAATATATGGAGGTTACTGAATAAATGCTATTGAATTAGAAATTTCAAAATTGTAAAAAACTTAATACCCCATACATTAATTTATAAATTGGCCAGATTATTGAATTTCCATCAGAGTGTTACTTCTAGTAATTAGTAATATCTAAAAGAACAAATTTTCCCTTTTTTTTCAAAATTTTCTTGGTTATTCTTATTGGCACATTATATTAAATTATTTTTAGGATTATTTCATCGGATCACTAGGCAAATGACCTATGACCTCAGAAAATTATGCAAAGGACATAAATGTAGAATTCAAATAAATATAAATAAAAATGGTCAGTTAATATTTGTAAGATAAATGCATAAGTTCTTTAATATAAAATTCAAATAAAAACATTTAACATCGTTTTCCTCTTCAAACTGAAATTTTAAAACATTACAATACTCTCCTAGTGGGTATGTGATGAAATAGGCAGTCTCCTACATTGCTGGTACAAATATAAGGTTATGAGTAACAAAATCCTTAACCTTTAATATAACTGCCCCTCCCTTCCCTGAGCACCAGCAGTTGAACTTTCAGGAATTTATCTGAAGGAAATAACTGAATAAAAAACAAAATACATATTTACAGACAAAATATTTGGTGTATAATACTTCACAGAGAATAGGTCACCAATCAACATTTTAATTGATTAGTGTGATCCAGGGCAAGTTACTTAACTCCCCAACTCTCTATTTCCTCACCCTCGAAATGAGATCAAAATACCTATCATTCAAGATTGTTGTGAGAACAACGATGACAATACATGTAAAACATATTGCTTATTCGTCATATAGGAAGTAGGGCTTAAATAATGGTAGTTTAAAAATATACATAAATGCATAATCTATTTATACATACGTAAAGATTGAACATTTCTGTGCATATGTGTCTATAAACTGTTTAGAAAGGATATAATTTTTATTTTCTATTCAAATATAGTTTTAAAATAATATATTGTGTATTTTTTCTATATAAATAGGACACCTGGAAAAAACATCTGTGTTCCTGTACATATATCTGCTGTGTAAGTAGAAGCATCACAATAAATGATAGTCTGGGGAAAAGTAAAATTCTTAAATATTTAATTTTCCCTGCAGCCTCCCCAACTGCACTCCCCAACACGGACACACACACACACACACACACACGCACACACACACACACACAGAGTCCTGATGGGATACAATAATATTTAGTCTTATGTTTCACAATTTAATGCTTACTATTTCATAAACCTCCCCCAAATCATTAGATGTATCCTCACCATTGTATTTATGCCTAGCACATTGAATACATGCATTGCTACTGCTTTGGAGCAAAAAATACAGACTATGACTCGACTGACTGCCTTAAAGACAGGTGTGTTTTTGTTGGCTCCTCTGTTAAATTTCTTTGTGTTCTTGGCAGAGCCGCTTGATAAAGCCACCTGAGACTGATTGTTTATACACAAACCTCATTGTAGTGCCTTATAAACTACACTGATACCAAAGTCACACAGAACAGTGACACAAGTTAATTACACCGTTCTCAAGAGTATCGGCACACAGGGTAATATGGGAGGAAGGCTACTGGAAGAAGAACTCTGTTTAAACTCCTGCAGATAGCCTAAAGTAAGTTGCCTACTCCTGCTATCACTACCCAAAGGAAGGTATCAGCGTCTCTCTCTCAACTCCACTATTTTAAAATCTTTGAGCAATTTGGCTTACTTTAATCTAGAAATGATGCAATCCAGGTGCAAGCACTGTATCTCTTCTACATTTGCTTCAAATACAGAAGGTAGGTACAATCTTCTAAGACAAAAACAGTAAAAGAGAAAGAAAAAGTGATTTTGAGTTGACATAAAATGTTCTCAAATTTCTTACTGACCAACTTAGACAATTTCTTAACATATTTGTTAGATTTAAAATTTCTAAAGCTGGACCATCAGGCCATCTTATCCTGGATGAATAAATCCTTCTTGATTATTCTAATCTTCTCCAGGCTAATATGTAAGCCATCTGTTGCTCTATGAGGAGGTGGAATTCCCTTGGGTTTTGGTTCTCTGAGATAAAAGTCAGCCACAGTGGCCAGAAGTTCCTGCACTGGCTCTTCTTGCCTGGGTGACATTGAATGAAAACCCTCTTGGCTATTAGGACTCCAGAATAAAATTAATGATCGGAGGAACTGAACAGAGTTCAAATTAGAAAAGACAAGGAATTGGAGTATTTCCTGGAGTCTTCAGAATTAAAATCAAAACTTTGATTTTAGTTCAGTGAGACTCAAGTCATATTTCTGACCTACAGACTTCAAGATAAAAAAAAAACGTGTATTAACCGTAGCACATACCCTCCCCAATGTCTACGGTGAGCGCTGTGAATTGTGCAAGACTGTTGAATCACAGATCTGTACTTCTGAAACAAATAACGCAACATATTTTAAGAAAAAAGAAAAAGAAGAAGATAACAGGAGAGGAAGAAAAGGGGAGTATGTCAGAGGGGGAGACGAACCATGAGAGATGATGGACTCTGAAAAACAAACTGAGGGTTCTAGAGGGGAGGGGGGTAGGGGATGGGTTAGCCTGGTGATGGGTATTGAGGAGGGCACGTTCTGCATGGAGCACTGGGTGTTATGAACAAACAATGAATCATGGAACACTGCACCAAAAACTAATGATGTAATATATGGTGATTAACATAACAATAAAAAATTTAAAAAAAATGTGTATTAAGCCATTAAATTTTTAGTAATATGTTACATCAGCAATATATAACTAATGCTATATACATAACAGCTTTTAAATATACTGTGCTTATAGATGTAGTTTGTTCATTCTCATTGCTTTATAAAATTCCATTATATACTTTATAATTTACTTATCCCTTACATTTTTTCAGTTTGAGACTATTAAAAATAGTTCTGCCTTAAGTACTCTTAAGGCATTAGAGAATATATGTCCATATTTCTGTTAGGTCCATACATATGAATGGAATCGCTGAGTCATGGAGTGGATGTCCATTCAGTATTAGTGTATGCTCTCAGTTTTTCAAGGTTTTGTATCCAGTTGCACTCTGACCAGCAATGTATGAGAAATTCCCGTGCAGAACATATTCTCCAGCACTTGGTATTTTCAGTCATTTTATTTTTAACTATCTTTATGTGTGGTGATACTACATTGTGCTTTTGATTTGTATTGTTTTTGTTATTAACACTTAGTTTACTAAGTGTTTTTAAAATAAGTAGATGTTAAATTTTACCAAATTACTTTTCTACTTCTATTGAGATGACCATATAATTTTTCTGTTGTGTTTATATTAATATAGTGGATTATGTTGATGGATTTCCAAAAGTAAAAAATACTCCTGATTTCTTAGACTTAATCTTGCTTAATCATGAAGTACTCCTTTTTTAAAAATACAACTGAGTTCCATTTTCTAATAGTTTATTTAGGATATTGGAGCTAGATAGATGAGCAATATTGGCCAGTAAGTTTCCTTCCTTCTCATATCTTTATAGGGTTTGGTTTCAAGGTTATGCAGGCTCCATATGAAGAGTTAGAACTGCCCCCTGTTTATCTGTTCTCTGGTAGATTTGTGTAATGTTGGTATTTGGAAGGATTCATAGTTTAATTGATTATGGACTGGAATTTTCTCTCTGGGAGTATTTAAAAATTGGATTAATGTCTTTAGGATATTTAGGACTATTCATATTTTAAATTTCTTATTAGGTCTCTTTGGTAAGTTGAGTTTTCAGAAGACTTTGCCATTTCATTCAAGTTGTCAAATTTATTGCCTGAAAATATTTCATATTTAGACAATATGGTCTTAATATTTGGATGATTTATATTGATGCCTTCTCTTATATTCCTGATAGAGGTAATTTGTATTTTTTCTTTTTGTTTTAATCAGTCTTGTTAGGGGTTTTCAATTTTATTAAAAGTTAATAAAACAACTTTTTAATACTTTTTTCTGTTGTATGCTTATTTTGTATTTCATCGATTTTTCAATCTTATCCTTATTATTTGCTACCTTCTTCCCCTTAAGGATTGATTTTTTTTATTGTTGTTGTCTTGAAATGGATTCTTAGTTGGTTTTTTAGTATTTCTTCTTTTCTTTGCTATGCACTTATTTATGTCTATTTCCTTTTAAGCACTGTATTATTAGCTCTATCCAGCAAGGTTGGATATGTCATGTCTTCATTATTATTTAGTCCATAATATTTTCTAATTTCTAATATGATTTCTGTTTTGACATGCAAATTACTTGGCATTTCTAAGCCTATAGAGTTATTATGGTTTCCTTTTTATTACTCGGGTTTAGCTAAATTCTACTGTGGTGAGAGAATATACTCTAAATGATTTCAGTTCTTTGATATTTTTAAAGATTTCTTTTTATGGCTTAACACATGATTAATTTGGTGAATGTTTCTGTGCAGTTTAAAAATGTAAATGATGTTATTGTTGGGTGCAGTGTTCTGTATATGTGAATTTGGTCGTTTTGTTACTTGTGTTGTTTAAATCTCCTATGCCCTTCCTGGTTTTCCTGTGAGTTATAGATACAGGTCTGTTAATTCATCCCCTATAATTGTGGAATTGTTGTCCGTTTAGATCTCTGATTTTCTGCTTTATATATAGTAAAGCTACGCTGCTTATTGCATATATATTTAGAATCGTGATATTTTCTTGGGTGATTGACCTCTTCATGATTTAAAAATGTCTCCCTATTATTAGTAGTGCTTCTTGCCTCATTGCCTACAGTTTCTGTTAGTATAAAGATACCAGTGTTTGTTTTATTAGTGTTTTCATGATTCATCAATTCCTATCCTTTTATTTTCACCATGGTACTTACATTCAAAATGTTTTTCTTGTGAGCAGAAGAGTTACTCTTTATTTCAATCTAACATATTTTAATTAAAATAGCCTATCCATTTACCTTGTAATTACTGACATAGTTGGATTTAAACTACCATGTTACAATTAGCTTCCTAATAATAATATAATAGTTCCAGATCTCTTTTATTCTTTTGTTTCTCCTCTTACATTTTCTTTTGGATTTGAACAATATTTTTATTATTCCATTTCTCTCTCTATTACCTTCTGAATTATACATTCTTTTATTATTCTTTTAGTGCTTACTGATTAAAAATTTATCTTTGACTTATTACCATCTAATATGTTATTAATAATTTTGCTTCCCTGTAATGCCAGCATTTTAGAATGTTTTACTTTCAAGAATCTATCTCTATTTTTGCACTATTGTTGTAATGCATTTTAGGCCCATATTTGTTATACATTTCATAAGACCTTACAACTATTGTTTTATACAATCAATATATATCTCCCCAAATAGTCACCATTTTTCATGCTTTTACTTCCTTTAAGCATGTCATTTATTTATCTGGAATTACTTCACTTCAGCTTAAGAACATTTTTTATGTATCTTCTAATGCATATTGATGATGTAATCTTTGTTTTTGTTTGCTGAGAACATCTTTATTTCGTGTTTGTTTTTGAAGAATATTTTGATTCAGTATAGGATTCCAGAAAAATTAATTATTTTAACACTTTATTTATTTATTTATTTATTCATTTGAGAGAGAGAGAGAGCACAAGCAGGGGAAAGGCAGAGGGAGTGGGAGAAGCAAACTCCCCACTGAGCAGGGAACCGGATGTCTGTTTCAATCCCAGGACCCTGAGATCATGACCAGAGTGGAAGGCAGATGCTGAACCATCTGAGCCACCCAGGAGCCCCTGTTTTAACACTTTAAGATATTAACCCATTACTTTCCAACTTCATTAGTCTCTGATGAGAAGTCATCTGTTGGTCTTATTTTTGTTCTTTTGAAAATAATGTCTTTTTGTTGATTGCCACTTGGGAGAATTTCTCCTTCTCTTTGGTAATCAGTAACTTGACTATAATGTTCACAGATATATTTTTTGAAATCTTGCTTGTGACTTGTTGAGCTTTTTATATCTATGTGGTGATGGTGATTTTCTGTTTTCAAAAATCTCAACTAACATCTCTAGTATCTCTCTCCTTTCTTCCATTTACACGGATGTTCGGCTTCTTGACAGAATTCCTCATTATCTATAATGCTCTTTTGTTGTTGTTATTCTGTGTCTCAGTTTGGATATTTCCTGTTGATCTGTCTTCTGCTTTGTCTGAAGTTCTATTGAAAACTATTTTAGCATTCTTGATTTCAGATGATGTTTTTTCTACAGTATTCATTTTTTTCATATTCTGTATTGAACTTCCCCATGTTATCAGTTTTTCCATCATTTCTCTAATTTCTTGAATATATTAGTCTAATCAGTTTTAAGTCATTGACTTCTGATCCCAGTATCAGGACCACCTGAAAGTCTGATTTTATTGTCTGTTTTCCCCTTGGTTACTAATCATGTGGTCCCATCTTTCTGTATAATCAATGATTTTTCATATAATTATGACTACATAAAAACTGTAAAGGTTCTGATAATAGATAACATTTTTTCACTACAGAGGTGTTAGGAAATGAATTTAATCCAATCAGAAATGGAACTACATCAAAATTGCATTGGATTTTTGGTGAGATTCAATCTATCTTCACTTTATCTTTATTCTTGGGATGTGACCCTCAAGAGCTTTTAATTGAGGGCCTGGAAAGGATTTTTCCTCTAACCTCTGGGAGATGGTTGGAATTTCAGCTCTGTTTTTCATAGATTTTCAGCTTACTCTTATTCTTTGCAGATTTTAAATGGCAATAATGTTATGAAGAAATCTGGTTGTATGTTTGGCTGCCAAAACTCTTGGTTGTTTCTTAGTTTCCCAAAAACTCTCTGCCAGGGGCCAAACCTGGATTCTCTACCTCTAGTTGCACTGAGTAAGCACATATGCTCAGAAAGAACAGCTAATGGCAGAATGTCAGTGTCATTTCACCACTCTCTCCAGTGCCTTCAAAAATTATTTTCAATGGTCCTTTCCTCTGGCAGAGAGACCTCAGTATTCAGTAAAGTTTCAGTATTTAGTAAAAAAGTAGAATTTCCACCTGGTTCTTTAACCTGTCACTCTGCCCATCTGTAATTGTTATGCTCTTATGAGAGAAATTGGCCATGTGTTTGGGGCAGTTTAAGTCTCTAGCCCTGGATGACTGCTAAAAGCTCTGTTGGCTTATTTGGCCCTTCTCTTCGGTTTCCTCTCTGAAAGAAACCCGTATCCTCAGTCTCTAGATCACACTCCAAATTATCACATGTTCCCAGAGAAAAGAGACCTGAAAATTCTGACCTCTAAAAGTTTAGTCTCTCTAATCTTCCTTACATCCACAGCTTTCTCATGCGTTTAGAATGTAATTCTTAAAATTTATTTGACTTTCCTAAATGTTCACACTGGGAATGTCAACCTCCTGCAAATTATCTTGCTTGGAAGTGAAATTATCCATAGATAGTTCATTTTGATTTGAATACCAATAAGGAAAGCAATTATTCTCCAGTTTCCAAAAGTTTTAGAAGTCTTGGTTTTCTAAAATACATAGCCTGATACACTGTAGCATGTTTGTGACCATTATGCTGAAAGAAACTATGTTTTTTTTCATCTCCTCTGCTGCCCACTTCTTATCAGTTTTTTTAAGGTACAATTCAAGCCAAAAACTCTGGGACACCTTCCCTGCTTGGCAGGAGATGCCTACTTTTCATAAATTCCTTGACACTACTGTTCTCTGCCGTTTTACTCAATAATAAGTATATGCAAGGAGTTCCTGTGTTCTAAAATGAAAAAAACATGCCTTTTGTCTGAAGTAGTTTAGATATGAGTAGAGAACCAGGAAAAAATGGATTTTGACTCTTGTCAGTTTTGTCTCACCCTTATAATTGAAAAATTGTCTAAAGACTTTAATACCTATAGATTACATGGAAGAAAAACTAATTTTTGAAAGAAGCAGCTTTTGGACTACTTTGGAAAATATATTTTATAGTTCTCCTCAGTGCTTTCCTATTTCTGCAAGCTGAAGACATAATGAAAAAAGAAAAAAAAAAGTGTACACGGAAGTCAGTTACCCCAATAGCAACATCAAATTTATCCCACTGAATCTGAGTGTTAAGTTGTTCAGTTGAATATTCTGCCTCTGGTTATACTTAAAATCCCTCAAGCTTCAGAGATGAGTGAAAAAGGCCCACTGTACTACTAATGAATTTTATCTTCCCAGTTTAGGTAACGGTAACACTCTGGGCACCAAAGGCAATCAGCTAGTGCCCTGAAGCACACAATTTAAATATACAGTTACAAATGTTAATAAAATGATAGCTCTTATTTTGACAAAATAGCTTATAGCAGTATTGATAATATTCCAGCAGTGGTATTTGAAAATCTAGTCACAATACCTTGATATTAAATTCTGTGTATTCAGTAGTGTACATTTATCAATACACCACCACATGATTTATTCATAATACTCACCCTGTGTCCTCCAGCATTGATCTCAAGTCTGTTTTTTAGCTCTGTAATGAAAACTCTAGAGCTTAAAATCCTGATCAAATGTCATCACTACACCAAATCAGAAATACAGACATGAGGGTTAAGGTAGGAGAAACTCTTTTTAGCTTGCACCGTAAAATCCTGCCCAGAGCTAATATTGAGAAAAGAGGGTGGGGGGGGGGGGAAGAGGGGAAAAAACTCAGTAAGTCAGAAGACTTGTTGTCATCCTTCCTTCATCAGCACAGATTGGCTTTATCCTTCTGAACAATGTGCTCCAGATATGGGGGGAAATGCCATTGATCTAATGAGTAAGAGTTGGTGTTTAACCAGGCTATGACATTTGGAAATGCATTTATGAAGGAAGAAAAAATAACTTAAAGAAAATGCTGTTTAAAATGACGTTAATTTAAAAATGGAAACAACCTTGGGTCAATAGGGATGAAAACCTCACTGAACTGCTCCATTATCCATTGTTAAAAACTTAGAAAAGAGTGAGCTCTGGATTGGATAAGTAATATCACCATTTCTAACACCACAGGCTCTGCGGCATAATAGTGATATTTTCATAAACAAAAATGAAAAAAGAATTCCAAGGAGACCACTGAAGTATTTCTGGTCAAATTCTTCTTGGAGGCCATTTTATAAACAAAAGCCTGCATTTTGTGAGGCTTTCTCGCTGTATGACAGGGTTGGCAATGATGATGAGGTGCCATTCTTTTCAAAGATAGTGAAATATCTACTTTCTGTGTTTCTTTATTCAAACAAAAACCTCGATCATATGTCTTTAAGAACTAGGGATTGCCAATAAAGTCAATCTTCTTGTTTATATTACTTTACATGTCTATATTTATAATGTACACACTTTAATAATTATATAAACATCTGAAGTATCAAACATGAAAACAAGTAGGATTCCACAGGCTAAGAAACAAATTTATTGAGGTTGATCCAAGAAAAATCAGACTGTAGATAGAAGAAATATTTACAAAATTGACAGGATACTTTGTAACAATGAATCATAATCTCTGAGTTTATTTAATTTGTAAAATGTAATAGCATTTTCAAGGTTAGGAAGTACCATCGAGTACTCTTGAATTATTTCGTTGATTAATGTTCTGTTTAGAATTACAATCCAGGTAACTCTATCAGTCAGGATTATACCAGAGATGTCCAATCAGTAGGAGATATAGAGTAATTTATTAATGATTTATGCCATTTTAGGGGCAGGACATCAAGAATGGAAGGCTGGCACTCTTGGGTACAGGTTGAAGCTGCTATTGACAGAATTTCTTCTTGCCTTGGCTCTGCTTTTAACCCCTTTCAACTAATTGCATCAGGCCCATGCAGAAGATCTAAAGTAATATCCATTACTTAAAATCAACCGATGATGGATTTTAATCCCATCTACAAAAAATTTTACAGTGACACCTTAGAATAGCATTTGAAAGAATAACTGGGAACTAGCCAACTAATACATCAAAAAGACCACTACAGTAATATGTAGAAGTTGCAAATTTAAGTGTTGATTTCCTGCAAACTCAAAGAGCATTGAAGATTACTTATTTGAAATTCAAACCCTGCTCTTTTTAAAAAATAAAGCAATTATAAAAATATAGTATATATTATATCTCTGGTCTTCCTTTCTTATCTGGTTTTTATGGGGATCAAATTAAGTGAAAGAAAGCTCACATCTTTCTTACTATAAATTTGTCTCAATTTTTATAAATATAGTGGTGTAAAAGAGGTATTTCTGGATAAGGAGTTTCCTTAACTCAATGTCATAGAATATGCCTTTCCACTTTCCCTTTTTAAAAGAAAAATAGAAAGGATAATTTTATAGATACACTAAATATACTTGTCAATGATGAATAACATTTATATGGATATACTGATACATTCATACTTTAATAGAGAATGAGAGAATTTGTTTTTATAATCCTTAATCTGTATAATAGAAATCTTGGCCCATAGGGAGATAGAAAAGATTTCAATTATAGAAGAAGCTCTGTCATGGGCTGTAATAACATTGTAGAATGAGTCATACAGTTTTCATTCTTCTGACTTTGAAATAGGTGTTGTTTAAAATTATGCAATATTTGTTCTAATAGCATAACAAGAAAGGCAGTTACACGGATATGTATCAAAACATTATGCCAAATGAAAGAATACAGTCTCAAAAGCTTCATTAATATGAAATTCTGAGAAAATTATAATGAAAGATTTTTATTATTGGTTTTAAATTTACTTAAGTGAAAATGACCTTATTTTCTTCTAAAATTTTATGCACTTTAACACATGTATAAATCCATGTAATCACTACTACAATCAGGATGCATAAAAAACTCTTGGATTGCACTTTTTTTTAAGATTTTATTTATTTATTTGACAGAGAGAGAAACAGCGAGAGAGGGAACACAAGCAGGGGGAGTGGGAGAGGGAGAAGCAGGCTTCCCGCCGAGCAGGGAGTTGACGCGGGGCTCGATCCCAGGACCGCGGGATCATGACCTGAGCTGAAGGCAGATGCCTAATGACTGAGCCACCCAGGCGCCCCTTGGATTGCCCCAAGACTAAGTAGGCAACCATGGATTTGTTCCTTATCCTTATAGTTTTGGTGGGGTTTTTTTTTTCCTCAGAATTTCATATTAATGAAGCTTTCGAGACTATATTCTTTCATTTGGCATAATGTTTTGATACATACCCGTGTAACTGTGTGTATCAATAGTTTCTTCCTTTTTTTATAACTAAGAGTATTATTTAATTACATGGATGTACCACAATTTTTATCCATTCACCCAAGAAAGGATATTTGGATTGCTTAAATATTTTGGCAGTTATAAATAGAGATGCTATAAACATTTGTGTGCATATATTTGTGTGAACATATTTAAATTTCTATGTAATGGCTATCTAGAAGAGGGATTGTTGGATCACATGTTAAAGGTATGTTTAACTTCATAAGAACCTGCCAAACTATTTTCCAGAGTGACTATACCGTTTTGTATTTTGATTGACAGGGCACAGGAGTTTCTGTTGCTTCACATCCTTGTCAACATTTGGCATTTTCAGGTTCTTTTGTTGTTGTTGTTGTTGTTGTTGTTTGCTTGTTTTGGCCATTCTTACAGCTTTGAAGTGAAATCCATTGTAGCTTTGATTTGCATTTCTTGAATGGCTAATGATGTTGAGAGTATTACATGCTTATTTGTTGACTGCATATCTTTTTCTCCAAATTTACTATTTTCCCTCTAAAATGTTTTGGCTATTCTATAAACTTTGACATTTTATATAAATTTTAGGAACTGCTTATCTTTACCTATAAAAATAGTATTAGGATTTTCATAGGACTATAGATCAATTTGAGGAGAGTTAACATCTTAACTATATAGTGTGTTCCAATCTATTACATTATTTATGTCTTTTTTAATTCTTTCATTAACATTTTATAATTTTCAGAATACAGATCTTGTTTTTATTTATCTTCTTAAGATTTTATTTATTTATTTGACAGAGGGAGAGAGAGAAGCAGGCTGCCCACTGAGCAGGGATCCCGGTGCAGGGCTTGATCCCAGGACTGTGGGATCTTGACCTGAGCCGGAGGCAGACACTTAACCGACTGAGCCAGCCAGGTGCCCCTACAGATCCTGTTTTTAAAGATACATATCTAAATATTTTTTTAGAGTCATTGTAAATGGTATTTTTTTCTAAAATTTTGAATTGTTCATTGCTAGAAAATAGAAATATGATAAGGTTTTGTATGCTGACCTTATATCCTATGACTTGTTAAGCTCACTTATTAGTTCTAGGAGTGGGGTATGTGTGTGTGGTTGTGTGTGTGTGTAAAAATCCCTATGGGTATTTTACATTGATAATCACTACAAATAGAGACAATTTCATTCTTTCGTTCCAGTGAATTACTTTTGTTTACTTTTTCCTGCCTTTTTACAATGTCTTGAACATCCAGTCCAGTGTTGACAGGGGGTGGCTAGAGAGTGCATCTTTGTCTTATTCCTGATCTTATGGGAAAAACATTCAGTCTTTCTCCATTAAGCCTGGTGTTACCTCTGTGTGTGTGTGTGTGTGTGTGTGTGTGTGTGTAGTTTATCTTTATCCGTTGAAAGACATTCATTACTATTCCAAATTGGCAGAGAGTTTTAATAATGAATAGGTTTGAGATTGTCAGTTTTTTTGTCAGTTGATAATATCATCTGCTTTTTATTCTCTAAATTCTTTAATTAATGTTTGAACATTGAACTATCCTTACATTTCTAGGGTAACTCCACTTGATGTGGTATATTATTCTTCCTTTCTACCATCTCACCGAGTTTTTACTTCATGGAATCCCCACTTCCCTGCCCTCTGGCTAGAAAACCAGGGCTTTATTTTTCCTACTCTGATGCATACTTCTGATATCTGTGACTGCCATTGAGATCAACTGAGGAGAAGATGGAGAGAGAAAAAAGAAAAAAAGCAATGCAGATTCTCTCCACAATGTTAGCACCACAGTTCTCTGGACAGAGAGAGGGTTCGTGTGTCCTAGAGTTTTTGTTGCCTGTTCAGCTCTTGATTCCATTGCTGCCCCCGCTCCATGGGAATGCCTGGGGCTGGAACAGGGGAGAATGGATAAAATAATTAAATATAAGGGACTTTCTTCACTCTCTCTGATCCATCAGGTCTTCCTTCCCTACTAAAACCAGAAACAGAGGCTTCCCTTGACACTTTCTTTATGCAAATAGTGAGCAGTTAAAGGGTTCAAGTTTCATCTGAGTTCAGCCTGGAACACCAGAAGATTTTTTTTAAGATTTTATTTATTCATTTGACAAAGAGATAGAGAGCACAAGTAGGCAGAGCAGCAGGCAGAGGGAGAGGGAGAAGCAGACTCCCTGCTGAGCAGGGAGGCCCCCTGCAGGACTTGATCCCAGGACCTGAGCCGAAGGCAGCCGCTTAACTGACTGAGCCACCCAGGCGCCCCAACACCAGAAGATTAATATAGTGGGAAGCTCCCCTCCAGTTCAGCGGCATCTAGTTTCTTTGTCCAACCAACTGCTCCTATTATTTTTCAGAGTCCTCAGAGGGCCTCCGCATGCACTGCATTCAGAGATTTTAGTTGTATTTAGGCGGAGAGACAGAGTGGAATGTTCTTACTCCATGTTACCCAGAACTAGAACTGACACAGGTTTTTTAGGTAAACAGTAAAGGAAATACCCTTCATGCCCCCGGAGAGAATATATTTGTTGTTAATATGTTAACCTAAAATGTATTTTGATTTTCCAAAGTTAAAATGGTCATCCCTCTGTATAGTTGAACTACACAGATTTTTAATTTGCAAACTTCAGTCCTCAGAAATTATAATGTGTAGAAAAGTGCATATCATAGATTTTTAAGTAAAAACTCAAATAGAGCCATAGCTTAGACTACATACATAACCAAAAAATCTGACTACTTTGTAGTGTAGGAGTTTGAAAATAATTGCATGTCTCTGAATTCTCATTTGTTATTGGGAACAGCTTTATGAATCTGTCATCAGATGCAGCTCATTATGTGGCCTTGCATTACTTTCATCCACTTGTGCTTAGCATAACTTATTCTTAGCAGGCCTGGAGCTTTTGCATTGTCGTCATCTAAGTGCTTTATGTGGGGTGCCGGGTGATGGTGGAAAGAAGCAATATGTTTGGAGTGTGAGCAAATACACAGACTTGAGTTTTTCCTGCAAAAGGATTTGTGTCTCATCTGGCACCTTTTAGCTAAAAATATTAGATGCTTGTTTTGACTATTAACTCTGTTGCTGAACTCTGAGTAAAGAAAAAAGAAAAGTTAAGTATCTGTAAATTGGAGGATTTCTATGTTCATGGAACTACAGACTACCTGAAGAAATATATGGCATGCCTCTGCCGAAGTTGTCCAAGATCTACAAAATGCCCATGAGCAAGGCTTCCTGGATTAGGCAGCACAGTGCTGGACGAAGAGAATTGGATAGAAAAGCAAGAACACCTCCATTCTAGACTTGGTTTTGCCCTAAAGGAATGCCTCACCTTTCTATCATGGGTAGAATTTTCTAACACTTGAACTTTCATTGTCTCATTTCAGCTGCCCACCCTTGCTGTCTACCAGGAAGAACTCATGTTATTTTCCCACTTACAGGGATGGGAAACAAAGGCTCAAAGCAGTTAAGATCTTCTACTCTGTCAGTCTAAGATTCTTTCCACTTGAAAGTCATTAGTCAGCTGTGTTACTACTAGGAGATTCAGTTTCTTGATCTATAAAATTAAAGATTTTTATTCAGTCTTTCCCAACATCTTTTCAAGTTTGATCGAGTCACATTTGCACATTTTAGACACCTATCAACCATAATCAGTTACTCTATAAATTATTTATTAAGAAATTTTTCACAGTTCTTCAATCTACAAAATAGTCTTGTATTCTGTCACTAAAATATCAAGCATTTCTTCTGATCACACTCCAGGGGACGAGTACTGACTGAGGATAATAGCAGCATATATTTTAGTATAGTTGAATAGCATCTGATTTCTCATTATGTTACAGAATTATTTAATTTGAGAATTGTGATCTGTTTTAAAGGCTATTAAATTTTGTGGATTCCAACAACTCACCCAAATTCTCCCAATTTAATTTGTCTCATTAATACAAACACTCAATAGAAAGGCAAAAGATATAAATGGAGAGTTCATTTAAGAGGAAATATAATTAGACAAGTTAAATAGATAGATAAATACTCAGCCTCACTAGTAGGTAAGTAAATGGAAATTTAAATAATGAGACACCATTTTACACACATCAGACTGGAAAAAATTATAAAACATTAATAACATACAATGATGACAAAGCTATATGGAAATAGGAAACCTCATATACTAGATCACATCAGTTAATATTTGTTAAATACTTTATAGAGTGGCATATAGTCAGCACTTAAAATTTCTTGTTAAAAATCAATCAAGGGCCACCTGGGTGGCTCAGTCAGTTAAGAATCTGACTCTTGATTTTGGCCTGGGTCATGACCTCAGAGTTGTGAGACTGAGCCCTAAGTCAGGCTCCGTGCTGATTGTGGAGCCTGCTTGGGATTCTCTCTCTCCCTCTCCCTTTGCCCGTCCCCCTGCTCTCTCTCTGTCTTTTTCTCTCTCTCTTTCAAACAAAAATCAATCAATTAAATAATTAAACTGCTAGTGCAAGTATGAATTGATTCAAATCTTTTTGAAAGTTATCTGGGAATATTTATAAACATTAAAAATGCGCTTAACCTTTGAGTGAGCTCTGCTACTTTTGACAAATACATTACAGAAATAAGAGCACCAGTATTTAAGAGTATATGTAGAAGGCTGCTTTCATTGTGCAAAAATACTGAAAATAAACTGAATATTCATCAGCAGAGGAACAAATTGTATAATATTATCAGAGTCCCAAGGAACTTGGTAAGTCATGATAATCTGGGAGTATTTTAAAATGTGATAAGCATGTAGGGGATCGACAATGCTATTTTAGTGACCCAGTTTTAATAGGAAATGGAGCTGTTACTCTCCCTGAGCCTAAGAAGAATTTGTGACCAAAGTTAAGAAGGAAAGTAGAGGAGAACTTGAGAGAAGTGGTCTTCAGTTGAGAGACATAACCAGGCTGAGGTAGACTTACATGGAGGGAGCTAAGAAATAAATATGCTGTTCCCCCCCCCAAAAAAAAGGAAGAAGAAGAAATACATTGTTTTCACCCTTTTTCCTTTCTTTACTCTCCTGCCAGAGCTTCCTATTTGTCATGCCATTCAGAACCACTGGGTAAGGGAACCCCTGAGAGTCTGCCTACCAGAGTGCAGGGTAGAGGCAGCTGAATAGAGAGGATCTGGGTAGTCAAGTAGAAGTTATCTAACACAATACTCATGTCACAAGGACACTATGGAATAATACCCTGTTATGGAAAAGGTGTATGAACTAATCTGAATGGTCTATATCATGAATATAAGTATCCATGTATGATACATATTTGGGGAAAAAATAGACTGTAAAGTTTTGAATATGATTCAAAGTTTCAAAACAACAATTGTGTGCATGTGTGCATATGTGTATGTATAAATGTGTAAACATGTATGTATATATGAAAACGTGTGTGAACATGTTAGCTTATTATTTTAGTATTTCTACAAAATCTTGGGCGCCTGGGTGGTTCAGTCAGTTAAGTTCTGCTTTCAGCTTAGGTCATGATCCTAGGGTCCTGGGATCGAGTCCTGCACTGGGTTCCCCGCTCAGTGGAGAGTCTGCTTTTCCCTCTGCCCCTCCCCATTGCTTGTGATCTCTCTCTCATACACTCCATCTCTCAAATAAATAAAATCTTCAAAATCTTTGAAATATGTTAGAATGTTAAGATACCATAAAGAGGGATGCCTGGGTGGCTCTGTCGGCTAAACATCTGCCTTGGGCTCAGGTCATGATCCCAGGGTTCTGGGATCGAGCCCTGCATTGGGATCCCTGCTCAGCGGGGAATTCGGCTTCTCCCTCTCCCTCTGCCTGCCACTCCCCCTGCTTCTGCTCTCTATCTCTCTTTCTGTGTCAAATAAATAAAATCTTTTAGAAAAAAGATACCATAAAGACTGTGATAGTGCTAATTGCATTTTGCATGTTCATGGCAGGTGATTGGTAATACAGATTACTAGCTGAGAGGGCAGAAATGTAAAGAGAGTTTGTGCATAATTTGCATAAACTAAATTTTGCTTTTTAGTATGAGTATACAAAATGATGTACAGATACATGTACCTTTAGAAAGAGAAGATGGCAATTCTGTTTTTCTCATATCACATGGCTGGAATTTAAGTGGAGCAGAGCATACTTGGATCTGGCCTACGTTTGAGCCAGAGAAAACTAACCATCATTTCTAGGTAACCCCAATGCGAGGGAATTCAATGAGGCCTTTAGGTTTGCAGCAACTTATCTCAAAGTCAAAAAGTTACCCTAAAGTCACTTGTTAGAACATTTGTTAGATGATATGTGATAACAAATCTGGTTTCTTCTGTTCAGTTGGGAGTCCCTAAATATTTAGGAATTTTCTTATTTACTGAAGGATTTTCTATAAGCATCCCCTACCCCATTTTTAATAGATGCCTGTGTATACAACACATTTTTCCATTTTTAAATGTCATTGACTTTCAAATATTATCTTTTCACAAAGCAATTTACAGACCTTGTTTTAAAAATACATGCCAGACTTGGACTTGCTACAGATGACACACCACACTTGCACAGCTGTTTTGTCAACCTTACCTGGGATCATTTTCAAAATTCCAGGACAAGACAGGAGTCCCACAACCAAATGCCTGGAACACAGCCAGTCTCACAGCACTGAGTCAATAGGACACACAAACAGTGAGTCAGAGCTGTATTTGGTTCTTGGGTCTACAAGACATCAAACAAATGGTATTCTCTCTTTTCTCTCTCTCCCTTTCTCTCTGTTTCTCTGTCTCTCTCTCTCTCTTTCTTTTTCAATCTCTCTCAACCTTTCTCTCTCTTGGATCTATAAAATCATATTTTTTTGCAAGAAATATGGATGCTCTGACATTATGGGCCCAGAGTCTATTGGAAAGCTCTCTGGGAAGCAACATAAGTTACACTTGGGCCTTTCTCAGGTATGGCCCTACATGTGGAGAGCATTGGCTGTCATTAATGATGCTTCAGATGTGAAAGGCAGCAATTATGTAGCTGCTTTTTAAAAGAAAAATTCTGGCGTGGCAAAGAATTTGCTAGAAAAATATTAAAATGTGACCCTTACTATTTAATCCGGAAGAGTGATGCCTTGTGTTTAGGATGCTTTGTTACTACTTAAACAATGGCCTGTGTACATTAGCCCGAGGAAAATTTGATGGGGTATAAATTCTGATCATCTAAAATACATGACCTATCAGATGGAAATTATACCCTTGACATTGTAGAATTATCACCAGAACTAAATAGCTCAATATTAGTGAAATCTGAACATTGTTTTTAATCGTAAATTACATATAGCAAGCTAGACAGCAGTAATATTGAACAAGTTAATCTAGTAATTGCTTACTCTTTTTATGATCTATTTTTGTAATTCTGGGTGCTTGAGTACCCATAAGAGTATCTGAAAGTTTTCACGACAAAAAGCAAACAGGTGATTATCACTGAAAAACTTGAATGAAACAGGTCAGAGTTTGAGAATCTCAACGTTTTCCCATACCTCCAGTTGTCATCATTCTAGCTTAAATGCCAGTAGGAAATGAAGCAGAAAGCAAGACAGCAGCAAAACTGAGCAATGAAAAGTCAAGTGAATATGTAAGCAGTGAGGTAAATCAGTGACTATTTTGTGATGTTGGGGAAGGCAGAACAAATTGCCACCAAATGATATGGTAAACTTGTGAAATACAGCTCAAAGGCAGAATTCCAGGCTGATACCCTAGGTAACAATGGCCAAGGGGTCTTTAGCTGAACGACAATCTTTCAGCCAGTTTCTAAGTACCTCGCGGATCTCAGTCCTTTTTCCTCTTTATTCCTACAGTGTTACTAGTAAAGAGATTATACCACGCAACAATTTTAACGGTGTCGTGTCACAGTATGTTTGCAGATTGGAGCCTACTGAAAATACCTTGTGAACTAATGATTAATCGTTACTGGCAGCCCATGACTTAATAATGACCCGTAGATAAAAATGTCAGTTATTGTCCCTGCTGCCTCTCAGCACCACTGATTTTCTTTCCCTGTCACCTGCCTTCTCTCCACTCCCCCATGCTGTGGTAGCTGTAAAGGAAAACTAAAAATTTGCTACCCATTAGGGGGCCTGGGGATTAAGAAACAAAGACACGAAGCAGGAAAAAAAAAAGATATACTTTAGGGGAAGTAGAGTTTTATACTTCTAGACTGGACTGATATGCCTACTCAGTGACTTAGTCCAAAACTAACTTCTTCATGAGGTAGCTGAACTTTCCACTTAGCTTCATATTGGGTCAAAGGTCAAGGGCCTCTTACTGGTTTCAAAAATTAGCAGAATATCTGTTGAGTGGCTGTTAAGTAAGAAGCATTTGATAGATATTTTATTCTCACAATCACCCTGTGAGCTATGATACTGTTAATCACATTTAAGATCTGAGCAAACAAAGGCTCAGAAAAAGGTTAAGTAATTTACCAAAACCAGGGTGATGGAGCCAAAATTCAAAGACGAGTATCAAGCCCAGAGATCCTCTGCTGCTGCTTTTGCCATTCCACTCTGCCTTCGGCATTGTTATCAGTACTTCATATTTTAATGTGATTAACTCCATCTAGATCCATTCATTCGTCCAAGATCTGGCAAACATTTGTTGAACACTGTGTGGGGTACTGTGTTAATTCTGGAAGCTTCACACGATCAGGTGCACTAGGAATTCGAGTTTGATGTGGGGTGGGTCAGGTGACTGCATGTCGATTATTCAGCAGAAGCACGGGTGTGTACTGCCTGGGGAGGACCCCTATGGATTTTGTACAGCAAGAATTAGAAGAGAACTAGGTAACAGAAAATAAGAAAGTGCTAATGACTAGTTCTACATTTTTTTAAAAATGTCACTAGATTTGATAGCTTTTAAATGTGTCATTGCGGCTAGGTTGAACTGTATTTCCCAAAATTCCCTGTGTATTTCTGGTTAGGGTGGTAACGAAAAAATATTTTCATGAGAGATTTTGAAGGCAAGAGTGAAGCAGCAACAATTTTGTTTTTATTCTCAGGTCAAAGTGGGTGCTTCTCCAGCTCACGCATGTTGTCCCTTATCCCCTGGCCCACCTTGGGATTGGGTAGTAGCCAGGCCTACAGCTTGTCATCTTCCCCTGATCTTCCTTCAGTTTCTCCAACTCCTGGGCCAAGGGTGCATTTAGCTCCATGACAGAGGGTACCAGCTATTCCTGCAGGACACTTTATCAAGGTCAGAGGAAGTTCCACTCTGTCCTCCTAAAGTTGCCGTCAGCTGGTGCTCATAAATGCCAGCTTATCCTTGTGCCCCCCTTCACATCCATCTTTTATTCCCGTTTGTCTGTGTCCTATGCATTTCAAGCCCCAGCATCAGAAACAAAGGAAGTGGTTTACTGAGACTGTTCAGTTAGCTTCCACATTGTGTGTGGGCAAATTCTTACATTAAAACCTCTGATAAAAACAAAACAAAACAACCCCCCCACAAAACCTCTGATTGAACTCTAATGCACTAAGTAAGGAGAGGTCTAAATGTTCTCCCTCCACACTTCTAGATTATGTGACCTAACTGTGTCTCATACTCTTTGAACTTCAAATGCTTATGTGCCTCAGGGATCATGCACCTCTTTTCTTCTTGATCTGTGCTATAGACTGAATTCTGTATGTTGAAACAAAATTAATATGTTGAAACCTAATCCCTAATATGACAGTATTTGGAGGTGGGCCATTTGGAAGGTGATTAGGTCATTATGTATTATGTATTATGTGTTATGGGTGTACCATTATTTATTTAAATTATCCAAGTAATGGACACACATAGTCAAGAATGTGTGCAGAAAGCTATGAAATATAAAATAAAATCAGCCTTTCTCCATGACTCATTTCCATTCTGCTATTGCAGTCACTGCTAAAAGTTCATTATTTTAGTCACACTGAGTTTAATATTACAACTTTAAGTTCTGTGCTATCCCTCTATTTTTTTTATTTGTCAACATTAAACAATAACTGTTCACTTCCTTAAATAAAGGATGAAAATTCACTGTATTTAGATCATCTTCCATTCATCTGCCACAAAGTAGACATTTTTACTGATGTATTTTTAGTTTTCATGTAGTAATTTTAGCTTATTTTTAACTCTGTTTTTAAGTTTTTATTTTTTTCTATCAACTTTTAATAATATCTACTGATTCCCTTCCATGAAAGACAAGGAAATTAATTCACCTACCGACCTTTTCCTAGATCTTCTTTTTCCCCATTCCATGTCTCAATTTCTGTCAGCTATATCATGATCTTTGCAACATCAAGATTAATAATATTGACTAGTATGTTCAATGCCATCTCTAGTAGTTAGGTATATACTCCTTTATTTCTAGTTTTTTTTTTTCCTCAAGGCTTAAAACCAATAAATAACATTTGTTTTACCCACACTTAAATACACCTATTTACTGTCCAACCAAATAAAATATTTGGACCATAAAAAGAGCAATAAAATCTTATGTAACTGGAACTTCCAAAAGACAAGGGATAATGGCTTTTTTTTTTCTTTTCTGTGTCCTTCATTTCTGGGTCACTTTTAAATATCTTTTTCTTGTATCTTATGTAATACTTCCTTGAATCACCAGGGACACATCTGCAACTGAACAGAGTTGGGTATACTACTTCTTGTAGCAGGGGCGATACATACCAATGGGGACCATAGCATAGCTCAGTAAGAGACTGTTAGAATTAACTGACTGTAGTGTAGGATTTGGGTTTGTGTTAGATGATTTGGGAGACAATTTAAGGAAGCAGGGTTTACTTTAGATTGCATACTCTCAGGAAGTTGGAATAATTCTATAATTGGCTGTTCTAGTAAATCTTTTCTGTAAGGAGAGAACAGTAGATGGAGGTTAAAGCCAAAATTGATAAAGAAGGAACAATCACTCTTATGAGCCAGGATATATGGTTTGTACATTGTTCATGTTTGTTTGTGTTCAGACATGACTATGTAGTGGTCTTAACTTGTCTTGTTTGATCATTGTCACAGATTTGCCATGTCTGATATTGATGTTCAAGGAGAAACCAAGGCCTAGCAATGATTGCCAGGCCAGCTCATAGCAAGGCCAAGACTTACCTGACAATTCCAGGCCACCTGGATGTCAGGGGTTGCTAGGTGTCTTCCTATCTATCTATCATCTATTTTTCCATCCTATCCATATATTATATGTGTATATGTATATATATATATATATATATATATATATATATAAAATCTTACATATACATATACATGTATATGTGGATGAATATAAATATGTAATCTTACAGATATACATAAACACACATATATACATATGCATGTACACACACACACACACACACACACACAAAGATATTAATGATTCCTAACTGGGAGGTATTATGCTCCCCCACTCTCCCACTTACTAGGGATGCTGCTAAGTATTCTATAATGCACATGATAAATCTTCACAACATAGAATTATCTGGCCCAAAATGTTAACAGTGCTGAGGTTGTGAGGTTGAGAAATTCTGGTATATAGATATATGTATACATATACATAAATATACATAAGATAACACATATACATACATGTATTCTTACATACATACATGCATACATGTATATGTATATGCATGTGTGCAGCATAATAGATGAGAAATTTTCTGAGTTCCTGTGCATCCCCCAATATTTCCACATTTATTTTCTTCTTACACTTGATTAATAATTTGGCTAGGTATAGAACTGTAGGCTTAGGATTTGAAAATATTACTCCACTATGTTCTGTTATTCAGTATTGCTGATCAAAAGTCTGAAGTAAATGTGGTTTTTAATTTTCGATATATTTTTTTACTCTTTTTCTTGAATTTTTTAAGATTTATTTATCTAGGTGTGGGTTCTTTTTAATTTTTACATTAATTCTGTGAGTCTTTTTAACATAAATATTTATACTATTCTTCATTTTAGAAGTTTTTTTTTTTAGTTCTTAAATGTTTTCTCTCCTCCATTAACCCTGTTTTCTATACTTTGTTTTTCTATACTTCTTGAGTCTATCCTCCATATATTGTCTGTATCTTTTTATTCGTATAGCCTCGAAAACATCTTTAATTTGGACCACTTATTTGGTCTTCAACCATGTTTATTTTATTAATCAGAAAATTTATTGGTTTTGGTTTCAAAAATCGTAGTATAATTTTCAGAATTTTTAATTTTTTAAAATTTTCTTTTCTCTATCATTTCATCCTGGTTTTATTTTTAAAATACAGTACCACTTGAAAATCTCTGAAGTTATTAATTATATATTTTAATTAATTTTTTTCTCTAATGACTTGTTTCTAGGCAGTTTTATTTTTGTTGTCACCCATAGTGTTGATTGTCCTCAACTTTCTGCTCCATCATGATTACCCGTTTATAACTAACTGAATGACTAGGTTAATTAACATAAACAAGGAGCCTGGAAACCCACACAGTTGCCAGGAGGATGACTTGACTCTGGAGATGGAGCAGGATAAGTTATTTCCCTCAAGGGCATATTGGATTTTCTGGTTTTCACCACTTTATCCACTATGGCAGCCAGGACTTGTGCAAAGCTCCAGTGTGTCTCTCTCATAGAGCCTTAAACCCTCCTCAGACAGATTACCGACTTTCTTTAATTTATGTCAGGGTTTTACCATGAAGGCGAAATCCCTTTATGTCAGCCACTCGGTTTTCCCGTGAAGGAAAGGAACGTGTTACTCTCTCAGCTATTTTGCAATCAATTATTTAAGGAATTTTTCTGATGGCTCCAAGGCCCACTTTTGGGAAAACTATTGATGGGTATCTTGGGTTTTTGTCTCCAGGGCCCTTCTGGATGTTGGTGCAGGATAAACACTGCACGAGTCTATGTGAATGGAGACCCCTGGAGTTGTGCAGTAAAAGCTTTGAGAACTACAGCTCTGCTATTTCATCGTTATGATTTTTCTGCCACTCGCAATCTAGCTTGTGAAATATCTCTAAACTCTTAACTTCATGGATTCCCAATGATCTCATTTTTTTCTCTTACAACTATTATTTTAAGTATTTAATATGACTTTGGAAGGAAGGAAAAAGCAAATATTCTTAGCCCAATGACTTGAATCAGAAACTGTGCATTATAGTTATATTATTTTCCCTGGATATTATCTCCAATTAGATTAATCTCCTAATATTATCACTCCAAAACTCATAGAAGAGGAGATATAAGCAAGTTTCTCATAATATTTATATATAAAATTTTCAATTTTATTTATGAAAAACTATTACTTCTTCAGAATAACACAGAAGTCATTGAGAAACTCCTTGGGAATTGTCTTTATTAATCTCAGATGCTTGAAACATAGAAACACATTAAATAAAGGTATACATATATAAATGAGAAATAGAGTCATGAGGATGGAAATTACTTTTTTTGAAATTACTTTTTTAAATAATGATAATATTTATGTCTAGAAGTTCCTCTACTGAAAATTTCAGGTAAGATATAAGTAAATTCTATTTAAGGGGGAAAGCATTAGAGATAGTCTTAAAACTTCTAGTTCAGGAAGGAAGAGAATTGAAATAAAAGGAAAGGAATAAAAGACTGCTTCTTGCCTATCTCTTTCTTTCCTATTCTAACCAATGGAAAACAATCAGTTTTGTCTTTGGCTTAATATTTGTCAACCAAAAGAGGACAAGCAATGTGTCACAGATTGGTTTACGTGAGAAGCAAACTCTAAGATGAAGATCTGCATGCAGAATATTTATTAGGGAGTGCTCTTAGAATCAACACCTGGTAGGGAGGGAAAAGAAGCAGGAGAACATAGTTGGACCAGGATGTAGCCCAACCGATACCTCATCCCATCCCACAGGGAGCTCTGGAACTCATCTGGTGTTTCAGAGATGTCTCTAATTAGGATAAAATCGCTGAGCCTTGATATACACAGATGGATCAGCCATTGGATATAGGCACATCTGTAGAGGTGTGACTTGGCTAAGGGAGCTTTCTTTTACTGAAGATAGCCCTCAAAAAGGCTAATAGTTGATGGCCATCTTCTGATATCACACCCAATAGCCAGGATAATAAATAAAGGAATTATCCCTGAAAGGCAATCCAGGCAGTACATCATGCATCAACCAAAATGCACCCTTTCTACCACTTGGATTCACTTCTTCTTACACTGGCATCTTCTTTCTCTTTGTGAAAGGGGAGCTTAAAAGAGGAAGGTTAGTGGGACAAACTAGCCCCAGCTCCTAGCCCAGGTTCCAACAGCACAACAGGAGATGTTTCTCAAAAGTCATAAATATCGAGTTGCAATGGCCTTGCTCCAGAATCCTAGAGGTCTGCATAATATTCTCTGACTAGGGCGTGTCATAAAGTCCATATGGTACCCTTTCCACCACTAATATTTCTAGTACCACAGGGTCTTCGGAGCTATATGACCACAACTCAGAATTGCCTGCACTGCAGCCAGGAATTACTACAGAGCCCTTTCCGGCTCTAGGGCCCACTCATAGCCACCAATCTTTCAGGCAATAGCTATATCTCCAGGCATGAAATATGCTGCCTCCAGGCCTACCAGCCCTATGTTTCGTTTATCATTGGTGGAGGCACAAAATGCAATAGTATGTCCTTTACTTTGGAGAGAATGTCCTAGCGTGCTGCAACCTTAAAATTTTTATTAACCTGTTGGGCTCCTGAACCTATTTCATAGGATTTATTTCACATTCTTAAGACTTTCATTGTACTAGCCACTTCTTGCTTATCGAGTCCAATTAGAATAATGTCATTTATATAATAGAACAGTATGATGTTCTGTGAAATTGTCAGACAGCCTGGATTTCTTCAAACTATGTTATGTCAAGAAGACAGAATAGCTACCATATCCTAGAGCAAAACTGTAAATATATTCTGTTGTCTGTTCTTTTCTACAAAAGAAAACATTCACCAGATCAAATCAATGGCCACTTAACAACTTCCTGAGGTCATGCTAATCTGTTCTAGCAAATATACCACATCTGGCACAACAGCAATAACTGGTGCTATTGTTTTCCTGAGTTTTCAATCATCTACTTTATCCTCCAATATTTGTTGTCTTTTGTTTTTGCATTTTGGTTATTTTTTTTTTTTTGCAGGGATAAGACATGTATTAAACAAAGCTATAACGATGACTATCTCTCCTGCCTAAAATACCTTTTAGGTATTTAGGGGTGATGTTAATTTCTGCCATTCCCCTGCAATGGGCTATTGTTGTTTATTTATCCTAGCAAGGAGTTTAGGTGGAGTTTTAGAGATTTCTACTTGGTCTTAATAGCTCTTGCACCACAGGCCAAAAACCCAATGTATGGGGTGGCACCAAGTAGAAAATATAATCATTATATACTCTGGGACTCAAATGATCATTGGTGAGTCTGCAATCCAGTGGACCACTGTGAACTATGCCCAGGCCAGAAGTCCATTTATTATCTATCCTTATATGATCTCACTATAACAAGAGGTCATGACATACTTCAGGTCTCACGGTATCATCTCATCTCAGACCTGTGTCCAACAGTTCTTAAAATGTTTAGATATTTCTCTTTGTTCAGTGTACAATTACCTTAGTAAATACCTGAAGGTCACTTTTGGACAGGACTTGGAAATTACAGCCATGTAGAATTGCTGTGGCTTTTCAGGACTATTTCTTCTGGCGACTTAGTCTGTTTTTCAAAAGTCAATGCATTTGAGGTCCAAAACCTGGCTCTGAGATGGAAGCTGGATAAGACATTGTGAATATTTACCCTTACCCACAACTTCCTTATTTTTTAACACTGATTTTATAGATTGAGAAATATACTTTTGGCTACTTATCTGTTATTCCTCTTGGGATCCTATATTCTATTACCCATCTCCATAACTCTCTGCAAGTTGTGTACTTTATCTCCCTGACTTGACTCCAACCTTAATGTTCATTATATGGCAAATGCATCTATGTGCATGCTTCTAGTTAAGTGCTGCCACCTTGTTTCTGTTGTGTTGGGTCCTACCATCCCCGTTGCTATTGGTGATTTCAAGTCTGAAATGGTATTTTCCACTCACCTGGCTTAGAGAGGAGAACAATAGATGAACTCCTTGGTGATGTTGTGATCAGTCTCACCAGCATATTCTTTATTGTTTTGGTAAATGGTATATCCCGTTGACCATCCCATGGAACAGAATAGTCCAAAGGGATTTCTGACCTTATATAATACATCCCCTCTAAAATATCCATAGCTCTGAGACTTTCTTCTCTTATTCCAGCATCTGCCATGGCAATTCTGACATTGCCACCTCACTTAGAATGGCCATCTAAGGGGTGTGCTAGTAAATGACACCCTAGCTATATGTTCACATCATCCCCCAGGGTGATACATTCACCTGTGTATTTGAAGAGCACTGCCCAAATTAATTTTCTATCCTCATCCTTGGTTTAGGACCCTCAGAATTCAGTCCCAAGCATAAACTCCCTCCTCATGCTGGTACATGTTGGTCAGGCTCTAGTGTTTTTTTGAGGTTTAATCCCCTTTTATCCCTTAGTAGGCCCAGTGGCCAACTGCCTGGGCTATTATAAAATTTTTCCTGAAGACATGTTGTCTTTTAGATTAGAGGTCTCTGCGTTTTGTTCAGACAAAGAAAGATTGCTAATTCTAATAAGGTTAGGTTACTTGGGTCATTTCTGCTAGTTAAAAGGGCTCAGGGGAATCTGCATTTTCAAGATTTTTATATGCATCGCCCACATACACCCTTACAGGTATCAGAGCTTCATTCTTTCACAGTAAAGACCCTGACCTGAGCATGGCACATCTGCCTTGGCTGGGAATTGAATCTTATTTTGGAGCTTGCTATTCTTACAGTTCAGTTCTGGGCTTGGCCCTTGCCTGTTTCTGCCTTCCTGAGTTAGGAGACTAAGGCCTTTTGACACCAAAGAGGCTATTTGGCTTTCACACTTAGATTTTAGTTGTGTATTAATCACTTTTAGCTTTAAAAAAAAAAAAAAAAACAGTTTTAGCCTGGTTTTTTTTGTTTTTTTGTTTTGCTTTTCCCCAGAAGGTTGATAGAGCTTAGCAAGAGCAACCCAATTCCAATGTTCTTGGGGTTACGGTTTCCTCCATAATGCTCACCTATTTCCTCTATAATTCTCTAATGTACCATACAAGCTAATGAAGTCTCTTCCACAGTATGACATTACAGTTTGCCAGCAATGGACTTATTAATAATTCCATTGGCACCTCATACAAAGGAACTATCTATGTTCACCTACTGCCAATGATGGGTTCCTTATTTCCATCACCAGTCAGGGACAGATGATCCAGTTTCAAAATCCCAGCCAGTATCTGGTTTCTCTGACCACTGATGATATAGAAGATTGGTTTCCATAGGAAGCTGACTCTGAGATCAAGATGAATGCCCAGGAGCAGTTTTATTCAAGGGTGCACTTGAAATCAACTCTTGTAGAGGGAAGAACAGGAAAGAAAGCATGACTTGGCAGCAGTAGAACTGGGGTCAAATCCCAACAAAGCTGTAAGCTAGCACCATGGGAAGTTCTGCAAATGTAATAGTCCATCAGAGGTGTATCAGCTCAGGATAAAAGGGTCTTTTTACCCCCTTGTTGATAAATGTTGGTACACATGCTTCCCCTCAAAGGAAATGTGAAGTTTTCTTCAGACAAGGTAATTCTAACAGGGAACTGACATATCAAGGCAGCTTCCAGCAGCAAGGGAAAAATACCCTTCATTTAAAAGGGTGATCTGGATGACATATCATAGCATCCATTACATGGTATAATCCATTATAGCTGAAGGGACATCTTACAAACTGAGAATAGAAACAAAAAATTTGTGGCAAAATAATGTAAATGGTTTCTATTCTTGCCATTTTCAAAATGTTACTAGAAGAAAATAATTTAAACAAGAAAGACTCATCTGTTATTCACCCATTTCTTTAAAAATGTCACTTACTGAGAAAAAACTTAGGCACTTGTTGAGTTTCAGATGTGAATAAGATAAAGTCCTGCTTTCATGAAGATTACTTTTATAGGAAGGGACAGATACTAAATCCATAAGCAACAAATATACAAGATAATTTCAGATAATTTAGTAATGAGCATATGTTAGATGGATAATTTAGTATACTTTATTGGACACCAGCTCTATTCATATGCTAAGTACCATATCCTCTCTTTAAATAAACAAGGAGGCTATTAGACTGATGTGTCTCTAATGTCAGAGCAACATTTATGAGCAAACTGAATCCTAAGCCCTTACATGCCTCAAAGTTACTAAATCAAAACTCTAGGGACAACCAATCATAAACAGCCAGCTAGGTTTTAAGTTACAGCCAGTCAAATAATTTCCTTTCTTTGCTTCTACACTTTCTCTCTATAGACATTCTCTGACTTTTGATGATTTATCTTATTTTTTTTTACTTTATGATGCTGTGAAATTGATACACATTCAGTAGAAACCATACTTTGAATTTTGAATTTTGATATTTTCCCAGGCTAACGATAATGGGATACAATCTTCTTACATGATGCTGGGCAGCAGCAGTGAGCTGTGGTTCCCAGTCAGCCACACCATCACGAGGGTGATCAACTGATATAGTCGCAACCATTTTGTACCCATTTGACTATTCTGTGTTTCACTCTCAGTACAGTATTCAATTCAGTATCACCTGAGATATTCAACACTTTATTGTAAAATAGGCTTTGTCTTAGATTATTTTGCCCAACTGCAGGTTAATGTGTGTGTTGTGAGCACATTTATGGTGGACTGGGCTAAGGTTTGATGTTCAGTAGGTTAAGGGTATCAAATGCATTTTTGACTTATAATATTTTCAACTTACCATGGTTTTATCAGGATGTAAACCCGTCGTAAGTTGAGAAGATCTGTGTAAGTCTTTGACCTGGCTCTTGTCCACAAAGTGTTCCTATTTCTGGATCGATGTTGCCCAATTTGAATAGATTTTTGCTCAAATAAACTCTCACCATTTTTAATGTGCCTCAATTTATCTCTTAACTCCTCAGTGAATTTATAATCTTACTGGGGCAATCAAAGAGGCAAATGGAAAAAAACTGTAAATGATTGTGATTAAGATAGAAATAAATCAACCAGATAACTGTTACGTGGTATTTCTAAATGTGCAGTCACAGGTCCACCAGAGTCTGAATCAACTGCAGTTTTGTTTAAAAATGAAGATTCTAGAAACCTACCGTGGATTTATAGAATCAGAATTGCTAGGTTGGAACCTGGGGATGTGCATTTTAGAAGCACTGAAAGTAATACTGATGTACTGTTGTGTCTGAGAGGAACTTGTGAAAATGGCACCTGAGACGGGGTTACAATAATTGCATGCAGGATGAGAAAAAAGATCCAAGGAGACAATCTTGAGACGAACCATGAAAATGAATGAAATTTAGGTCAATGAAGAGGGGATATGTTTCAGATAGGGGAAGCTAAATCTTAGAAATGAATAAATCTTAGGGATGAATAAATGAGCAAAAGATATTTAAGAGATATTGAAGTAATGAGGTAGATACAATGACATACAAATTGGAGAACAGTAGGAAATGAAGTTGGAAAAGTTTGCATTAGGTGGCAGAGGGCTTTGAATGCCAGACTTAGGAATTTACACTTTATTCTGAAAGCAATGGAGAATATTTATTTATGCCAAAGGAGAGTATTGACACATGCCAAGTTTTTAGAACGTTAACTTGGTTGTGGTGTATAGGATGTCTGAAATGAAGAGACACTGTAAACAGAATCTCAGTTAAGACACTATGGAGATAATCAAGGTATTATTTCAATAGCCTGGGTTAGGAAGTGAAAGTGGAAGAAGTAGATGGATGTAAGAGAGACTACAGAAAGAATACTTCATTCACTTTTATTTTTTATGAAAGCTGACATTAATTATCCAGAAAAATGTGGATAAGTTTAAATAAGATGAATACCTCGATTGATAAATGGTAATGCATGTCATATGCCTGGTCTACTCAATGAATGCCAGCTCCAGTACTTGTGACGCAAATGTGGCACAAATTTGTGCTGCTGTGAGAGGGTAATTGACCAGAATCTGGAGTTCTGGATTCAAATACTGGCAATGTCTTGCTTTACGGTAGGCTTTTGCTGTTTCATCTAAGGTATGTGGAGAATTATACAAGGTGGCTCTAAGGTCCTTTGATGTTCTGAAATTCTAGGATTTTAAGAAATGATAACTTAAAAGATGTTCTAATAGATATCTTATACATGAGTATGCATTATGTATTATAAATATAATAGCGATTTTTTTAGTCTCTTCTGATTTAGATCAGACTTGCCCTATTGAAAATCTTATACTGCAAAGATAAGTGCAAGTATTTTTAAATTGGGGAAAAAATTACCTTCTTCATCTTGGGCTTACAATAAAGACAACTTGCTTTCTGTGCTATAATCGCTCCACCACCATGATCGACAGTAACAGCAACAAAAGGTGAAAGGGGTAGAATGCGTGTCTTGTAATTTAGCTTTAGGCAAGTATTTCTAGTCAAGCACATTTGTCTTTACTAATGTTTGTAGGCAATCTAATGAAAAAGCACTTTAAAATAAATTGGGTTTATTTAGTAGTATTCATGATAGCTATGAAAAGAGTTTGGTGTCAACAGTGAGTTATTTTAAAATAGACTTGTTTTTTACTAAAGGATAATCTGCTTGATGTATTATTAATAGGTTAAAATTGTAATTCAATTTTTTAAAGTTTATTATTTTTATGGAACTATTCACCCTGGGAATAATCTAAATAGCAAATTTCTCAAGTATATTAAAAAGAATTTCAGTTACCAAAGTGTATTTTATATTTGTTTTTAGGTTCACATTTACTAAGTTTATATGTACCTGTATATGGAGTCTCATGTGTCCAATCTTGGATATTTCAGTTAGCTGCCTGGTTTATCAAAGAGGTTGATTAGCCCTGATCTTATGCAACAGTGTATGATAACCACCCTAACCTGAATAAAAAGTTTGCATAAAGCTCTTTTTATTTACATATTATTTTCATAACATAATAGCATTTACCTTATTTCAAATCAGTTTTAAGATTCTTAGAATTAAATGTTCTTTCTTTTTGTTTCAGAATTTCTTTTGCACCTTTAAATGCCCAAATGGTATAGCTTTAAGGTATAATTGATAGGAAATATGAAAAAGCATATGGGATATGTAATTTTGTTATAAGATCTGTCTTTCAAAATTACTCTAACAGGATTAATTGGCAGAGAGGGAGATGAAGGAAGTGCCAGTTCTGTTATGTAGTCATATGCGGGCATAGACTGGGAGGCACAATTATAAAGAACTGCAAACAGATCACAGAGCCATTCCAGAGGGATGCAGAAGAGGCATCCAGGAATAGAAGGCAGGATTTAGGCAAGGAGTTTTTCAGTTATCATTGGGATATCTTAAAGGTATCATAAGGACCCTATGACTGGGAGACTTGGATTTTTCAGAACTTGAAATTTGTAGATTTCTCATCCTTCTCTCCAGGCCCATTACTTCCCATCAACATTCTTCTTAAAAAAGAAAGGGAGAAATGGTCCAAGAGGGATTTTAGTAACAAGTCAAGCAGGTTTTGAATTTAGAAGGCATGCGTCAGAACTAAATATTCCTACTAACCCCGTAACTATTAAAAGCAATTCCTAAAATAATAGTGCAAGATGTCAGAAGATTTATAGAATGATTTCAAATTTTCAGACTATACTTGCTTATTTTTCCAGCAATGTTCATTCCCAAATGAATATTTGACAAGATAGGGGAAGGGGAGCAGAAAGATGTCTTTATTCTGTATTTTTCTTTATCAATTCAAGCTAAGAAACCATAGAAAACTGCCAGTAAAGAGCAAGAAATCTTGGTCAAACATAAACGCACAATAATAAATACCTGAACATGTTTGAATTGTGGCATTCTGGATAGATACTGGAGAAAATTTGCTAGGTTATCAGCCTGCTTTTGGGGAGGCTTTAATTTCTCTCAATTTGAGATCCTAACTTTATAAATACTGTGCTGCAAATTGAAAGTGTTATTTTACTTCATTGACTTAATTAGATAAATAAGCCCATTGATAAGCAAGATGAATAGAAAACCAAGTATTCGCAACCACTTATTAACATAACTGGTTAATTCTTTTTCCTTTCTTTCTAGGGTGTTCACAGTACACTGAACTGTATTTCTTGAATATATTTCGTTCACTTTTTTGAATGTTTAAAAAAAAGGTCTTCCAGTTTAGGGAACAAGTGTTGCATAAATATGCACAACCTCTATTTAACATAGATCCTTGAGACATGATCAAACCTATAAAGTATAACTAGGGTTCCATGTTCTGATCACTGAGCAGGCATAACAAAATATATTTCATGTGTGGATACAAAATTCGTTTGTTTCAGCCCCTTGTTTCTGATGAAACAGCCAGGTTCTGTTGCATGTAAGATCCATACTCAAAAAATTGCCACTCCTCAACTAGTTTGCAGGCTGACTGATCCTTGGTTTGCCCCTACCTCCACTGACCCACACCAATCTTCAAAAGTCTGTAAGACAGGGAAAGGGTGCATCTGTTCAATACATGATCACTACTAGGAAAACAAGTCAAAGCATACAACCAGCTGATGGCAGCATGGCAGTGATGGCTTTTCATAGGCAGTGCCACATACTAATCTATTACTACTCTGATTTCTATGACTTTTTGAATTCCATAGTCAAATATTAGACTCACTTGAATGAGTCTGAGAATAATAAAAAAAAAAGAAAGAAAAAGAAAGGGCAGGAGGCCAACTGATCAAAATGTATAAATTGCCAAATCTAGCTTTTAGGAAAATTTTACATTATTAATTTTAAGTTTGTTGTTATTGGTGTTGTTTAGTGAAGCATTTCTGGATAGGGATCATGTCTTATATTTAATTCATTGTTTACATTAGTCTCACAGTTATCCTCTAGCAAAAGGAAGGCATGATTTTGAAGGAATGAGATTTCCATGTAGGACTTTCCTTCTTCCTGTCAGCATCCTTCCTAGTTTTCTGGAGCGTACTCCTCAGATTCTAGTTGCTGAATCCCTCAAGACACACATGAGTTACTCAATCTAAATTTAATTCCTCATTATATCCTCTTTTCTTTCTCTCACCCAAGCTCTTCCTAACCATCCCATATCTTTTAACTTAGGTTCCCATAGAATATAATTTCCAGGAGAGCAGGGACCTAATATGTCTTGTTTATAATTTTCACTTCAGTCATATCTATAAGATCAATACGTTCTTTTGGATAAATAAAGTATCTAGTCACTGCCACTGATTTGAGCTTGTCATTAGAATAAATACTTCTGATTCAACATATTTCTAGCACCATCTTAGATTTGATGATAAAGGCAACTTCATTGCCTTAAGGTGTTAAGAAAATATTCATGACACTTGTTAGAGTAAGGAAGACTTTATTAAAGAGGAGACTATGGTAATAGGTATAGGAATCACTGCAATGAGACCTTGCAGTGGGGAAGAGAGGCTTGGCCTCAACTCCAAATACAACAAGGAAAATTGGGAATTTATAGTCAAGGAGCAGGGTAAGGGGTCAGTGGATGGAAAATTACTAGGTGGAAATATGAGGCGTAAGGAGGGATTTTAGCTAACCTGTCCTAACAGGATTCTTGCTGGAAGCAAGCCAGGGTGATCAGACATCACCTTGGAGGATGGTAGAAGATGAGGAACCTGATTAGATATTAAAAGTGATCAGATATGGAAGATGAGGGATTCTGGCTAAACTGGCTTAGCAGGATTCTTGCTAAAACTGGACAATTCAGAGATGAATACAGGAATTTAAATGTCAAGGCCTAGTTGAAAAAAAGTTCAAAGTGGCATGAGTCTACTCAGTCTGGGTCAAGGAGAGAATCTTTATCAATGTTCTCTCGAGACAAGAGTCAGTTAAGGCATGGCCTGAATTCTAGTGGGATTTAAAGTAGCATTTCCAGTTTTACTTGATTTTTTTCCGAAATATTTTCACATTTTCATGTCATTTACTATCAACAGTCTAGGACCTGGGTTTGAGTTTTTATCTTTCTCACTTATCCAGAACTATCTACTTATTTCTATGGATAGCCTGACTATCTTAGTATATTATTGAACTTTTCAAATAGCAAGATTAAAACATATAAACTACCTATACTGCTTTTAAGGCTTAAGATAATCTACTCACAATTAAAATTTCAGAATTTGGTTTGAAAATTGTCTTTAAGAATTTAGCCATTCTTACCTCATGTTTGTGGACTATTAAATGCCTAATCCAACTTGCATGAATTATTTGATTTATGATTTAAAAATATTACCATGATACAGTTGCTCCCTTGTATGTGCTTAAACATTAGTAAAAATTGTTTATGAACAATAAAGAGTTTTACTATTAATCCTACATGTAAAATCTGTCCAATATCCCCCCTTGTACTTTGATTATGTATAAAATACTTATTTTGCCATTGTGTGGTCATTCGGAAATCTGATGGCTTAAAACAGTAGCTTGAAATAGGAACATCAGAAACGTGTTTCCTGATTTTTTTTCCCCATGAGATAAACACAAGCTTCATGAGAGTTGGTGAGCAATTAAATGTAAGAAAGAAAAGCTGTGGGATGGGAGAGGAGAGTATATTAGTTCCCTAAGGCTATCCTAACAAATGACCACAAACTGGGAATCATAAGACAACAGAAGTTTATTCTCTCATACTTCTGGAAGCAAGAAGTCTGAAATTAAGGCTCCCTGTAAGACTCTGGCTAAAATCTTTCCTTGCTTCTTCCTAGCATCTGGTGGTAGCCACTGATCCTTGGCATTCCTTGGCTTGCAGCTGCATCATTCCCGTCTCTGCCCCTGTCCTCTCATGGCATTACCCCCGTGTGTCTTTATCCAAATTTCCTCCTTCTTATAAAGACACCAAACAGATGAGATTAGAACGTATCCCAAGGCTTCATCTTAACTTGATTACATCTAAAAAGATTATTTCCAAATAAGACCATACTCTGAGCTACTAGGAGCTAAGACTTCAACATATCTTTGGGGGGTGAGGTGGGAGGAAATAATTCAACCTAGAACAGAGAGTTCAAGGTAGCTTTAAGATATCTACTTGGACCATTGGCATGCTATGTAGGAAGAAAATGGGTTGGGGAAATCACAATTTTATGGGTAGTATTTTCAATGCTATCAGTTGTGCTTGCCTGAGAAAACCATGTAGGCTCTCAATAATCTATGGTCAAAATCATTTTAATGAGCAACAGGAGACAGGAAAAGAAACTGAGCAAGAGTGGACAGAATTTTGGAGAAAAATTAGGGACAGTTATAATAAATTAAAGGAGAATAGAATTTCAAAAAGGAGAGTAATCAATCATGCTGAGTTGTTTTAGGAAAGGAAATCCTATAACTCAAAATAGTAGATACATAATAGAACATAGAGATCATAAATATGTATGTATTTAAATTACAAGAAAAATAACAATGAAATATCACTTCATATAACTTGAAGCCATATGCAGATAGTCTTTCAACGTTGAACTGCGTAAACTCCTCATTTTACCATTACCATACTTGCTTCCTTGATTATTCAATATAGGATGATCAAAATGCAAATAATGAGGCCCAGCTGTGCTTGTATGTATTTGTGAATGTGTTGACTGTTGTTTAGTAACTCAGCAGTAACCTAGCGAAGCCTAGGCATGGACAAACTGGCCCTCTGCCCCAGCCTACTCTGTGGCCCTCACCTGAAGCAATGAGTGCTTGCAGATCATGTCAGAATAACATAGCCCAGAGTAATTATATTCATGAGATGAGTTGATACTATAATTATAATTGAAGTTGCTAACTAGTCTTAAGATTGATTTCAACCTAGACATTTCTGGGCTTTGTTCTTTTAATGAGTGATATTTAGAAAACCAAAGTCATTGCATGTTAAGAACAAAAGACCATTCAGTAATCATCTTACCATGCCACTTTACAAATTAAATCTGGACTCTTTATGTACATTTCTTAAATTATTAATTATTAATATTAAACAATTATTAATAAACAATGCTTTGTAATTGTATGGCTTCCCATTTGCATTCGAGACAGTGGAGTCTAGTGGAATGAATGAACACTGGGCTGGAAACTGGCATTTCTGGGTCATGGTTCTGGCTCTACCAGTAACTTACCATATAAAAATAAGCTGGTCTTTTACCTCCAGGAGCCCTAATTTTTCCTGATTTTCATAAAAAGCATATTTTTAAAAATGCTTTATTAAAGATACAGAATTATCTTTAATTAAAGATAAAGAATTGAAAGATACAGAAAGATACAGAATTGTTAAAAGATACAGAATTATTCTGAGATAGAACACATTTTCAAGGTATTAAGGAAAATAATTGTCAGCCTTTATGCTAAATATGAACTGATTACTCCCAGAAAGATTTGACATATCTTTACATTTACATGAGCTGTTACAGCAATTTTGAGGCTACTTCTAGGCAAAGAAGTGAAAAGGAATATTTTGCGTGGATGTAATGACTTTTATATCCAAGAACTTAAAATCATTTTAGAAACTTAATGGGAAGTTATGACCAGGAGAACTGGTTTTAAGTGGTTTGGTAAGAAAGGCATTATATCATACTGTCACTGTAAGCAAATTGAAAATATAAAATTTCCCAATTCTGTTTGGGGCAGTAGGAGTAAAAAAAAAAAAATTCTGTCAATTACTACAGATACTCAGTTGTACCAGGTAAAAAGAATTTAAAATGTCTTTGGATAGAATAAGAAATAACTGGGTAGTAAATTTAATAGTATACCCATCAAGAGTTAATAGAATTGTTTTCACTAAAGCCATCATGGAGTTTTGAACAATGACAAATAATTAAAACCATCCATTCATTCATCCAACTAAAAATGATTTATTGAGAATTTACATGAGCCTAGTACTGTTTTGGGTGCTGGGGATAAGAAAATGAGCAAGCAGAAAACACCTCTGTCCTCATAAAGGTTACATTCTAGTAGGGTTAGATAACAATACATGAACAAACCAATGATACAAGGTCTTTCAGAGAATGACACGGCATTTGAAAGAAATATACTACATGGATGTAGTAGAGAATGACTGGTGATGTGGGTAAAATATTTTCTTTACAAGGGTGACATTTTGCTAAGATCCGAATGATGGGAATAAACCAGTATGGTTGGCAAAATCATGGCCCTGAAAATGTCCATGGCCCAATCTCCAAAACCTGTGTAAAAGGGACTTTGCAGATGTGATCTTACATAAGGACTTTGAGATAGGGAGATTATCCTGAATATTTGGATGGATCCAACCTAATCATATGCGTCCTTAAAAATAGAAGAGGAAAGCAGAAGAGTGGGTCAGAGAAATGAGACATGACAAGGAAAGAACCTGTTGTTGCTGACAGTGAAGGTGGAGGAAGAGGGTCAGGAACCAAGAAATGCCACAACTCCTAGAAGCTGAGAATGGCCTTCGGTTCACAGGCTGAAGAAAGTGGAGACCTTGGTTATACAATTATAAGGAACAAAATTTTGTCAACAAGACAAATGACCAGGAAATAAATTTCCCCCTAGAACCTCCAGAAAGAAGGAAGCCTGCTGATATCTTTATTTTATTCTAATGAGACATCAGACCTCTGGCCAACAAAGCTGTAGGATAATAATTTTGTGGTGTTTTAAGCCACTAAGTCTGTGGTCATTTGTTATGGCAATGATAGAAAACCAATACAGCTAGTCTCTTAGTTTGTTTGGGTTGCTATAGCAAAATATCATAGACTAGGTAGCTTATATACAACGGAAATTTATTTCTCACAATCTGGAGCCTGGAAGTCTAAGATCAGGGTGCCAGCATGGTGGGGAGAAGGCCCCTTTTTGGTTGTAGACTTCTGATTTCTTGCTACGTCTTTACATGACAGAAGGGGCTGGGGAGCTCTGTGGGGTCTCTTTTATGAGAGTCTAATCCCATTCATGAGGGCTTCACCTCATCACCCAAGCAGTTCTGACACCCCACCTGTTAATACCATTACACTGAAGATTAGGTTTCAACATACGAATTCGGGGAGGATGCAAACATTCAGATCACAACATCTCACTTTGTAAAAAATAAAGATAAATTTGAGAGAAGGGTGTTCCATGCAGAGGGAACAACAGATGTAGGGGTTTCATAATTGAAATGAGTTTACCATATTCGATAATCAGAGAACAAACAAACAAAAGGTGAGTATAACTGAAGAGAGTTAAGTGATGAGAGACAAAATCAAGGGCATAGGGACAGGATTCGAGGGCTTTATTGGCTCTGTTAGAAAGCTTGGATTTGTTCTAAATGAAATTCAGACACCAGAAGGCTTTAAATCAGAGTATGACATGATATAATTAAAAAAAAATGTATTAGTGTGTTGTGTGGTAAATGGATTGTAAGAGGTGAGAGCAGAAATGCCAAAGATCACTGGGAAATAAAGCAATAATCTATGTATGATTATGGTGTACTGGTAAATGGCAATAGATACAAAAAGCATAGATGAATTTAAGATATATTTGGAGGTAAGTTCAGCAGCATGAACGGGTAGGTTAGAGACAAGAAGTCAGTGAAGAAAAAAAATCAAGAATGACTCGTTATTGTTTTAAGGAAATGGCTGGTTGGCAAGGTTATTTTATATATGGAGGAAACTGGAGAGGAAAATATAGTCCCCACTGACTATTGATGATATCAAAAGGAAGATGGAATCTTAATCATAAATTGACCAAAAGTAGTCTGGGAATATTTGGATTTCATATTTATTCTCCAAGGAATGTGGGAGTCTCTTCTATCACTTTCTCCAGCACCTTGGTGAAACTTTAGAACACTTATTCAAGTGACACTTAACTGGCCAGACTGATTTTAAATTTATGCTCTCTGAGAGGAATTATAAATGATAATTATAATAAAAATTATAATTTATTGAGATCTTATTGTATACCAAGCATGAAATAAATGCTTCACACCTGCTCCTTATCTGAGGTACATACTACCTTTTAACTAATTTGCTCTATGCAACCCTGGCTTTGAGGGAAGTTAAGTAACTTGAAGTCACAGAGCCAGCAAGCGTGGACTGTGATCAAACACAGGCTTGAAATTCTTCATATATCACATTCTTAACCCCAACCAAATATTTTTCTTCCCTGATATCTCCTTTATAAATGCCTAAAATTCTACCATTTATGTAACAGATTTTACATATTTACACGCACACACACATACACACATATCCTCAAGTGTTATGACATCACTTTAAGGAAAGTATTGTTATTTCATTTTTTTCTGATAAAGAAAGTAAAACTTAGAGGGCCTAATACATTTTTCTAAACTCACAGAGCTACCGTTTGGGATTTGTTCTAATTTTAAACCTCACCCACTTTGTTTCCTAGGCTTATTTCTCTAGTATAAAAAGTAATAAAAATAGAGGACATTTATTCAAAAACTGTGACTTAGTGTTTATTATATATAGGCATTTTAAGAACTTGAACATAATTTTTTTTTTTAAATCTAATTGCTGAGACTTCTGCTTCTTACTGTAATGGAGTAATTGGTACCAGACTTACCCTCCTGTCATAAACAGTACAAAACTGGACAAAATGTAGGAGTCTGTTGTTTGAGGCATTGCATATCAAGCAGTACAGTAATGTGATTCTTCAGTGAGAAGAACCATACAAAGTGAGCTCCATATTTCTCTCACTTCCTGCCTGAGAGAATTTTCTGGATCACTGCACTGGGAAGATGAGCTCAAAGAAAGAATAGAGATCCTAAGAAGTTGAGGAGTCAGAGATCTGAGTTTGGACTCTCTAAAGTGTCTGGGATTTGTGCAACAGGGCAATGGAAATAGGGAGCAGCAGAGATGGGTGCAGAAACCTGTTTAGGGTTTTTCTGTGGTCCTTGGCTGTGCACAGGCAGGCCAAAACTCACTGGTTTATCAGAGAATAGATACTGTGCAACTGAAACCTGAATGGAACTATCAGAAATCATCCAAGGCTAAGGCTGCTGAAATTCTGGCTCATCCAAAGTAGAGCGACCTCACTGAGTACCTTGGGCATTCAGTCCAGAGACCACAGAAAGACTAGATTTTAAGATTAAGGGCTCCACCCTAAAGTAAAGATGACACCCTAGCACTAAAGGCAAAACTGAAATAGCCCTAAAACAAAATAAAGCAAAACAAAACAAACCGATAAACAAAAGGAAACCTGGCAGATTCAAGAACATCTCATAAAGTATCCATATGCCGAACAAAACACCACACCTTTTCTAAGAAGACAACAGTATTTAGATTACCTACAAGGTATCACCTTTAATTTCTAAAATTGAATTAAAAAATTACCTACAGTGTAGCACCTTTAATCTCTAGCATTGAATTAAAAAATTACCAGACATGTGAAAGAACCAGAAAGTGTGCAAATAATCAAGAAAAAAAAAGTCAATAGAGATTAAGAGATGACTCATGTTAGAATTCAGGTAAGAACTTGATAACAGCTATTTTAAAAAAGTTCAATGACCTAAAGGGAAAAATTAGATAAAGTGAAAAGATGAGTACTCTTAGCAGATTGATATACTATGATATACTATGCTATATGTATATATATATCAACATATATAATACATATAGTATATTATTATAATAATGTTATATAATATATACACATATAAAAGGAAATTCTACAACTAAAAACTACAATGTGGGAGGAGAAAAATCCAATGGATGGACCAACCAGAAGATTGAATACTATAGGAGAAAAAAAAAAAGAGGATCAATGAACTGTAAGACAGACCAATGAAAATTATTTAAAAGGAAAAACTCAGAAAAAAGATAATTCCACCTCTGGAATGGCAGCTGTGGAGCTCCATGGCCTCAATCCCCAGCTAAAGAATCAAAATAAGAAAAATTATTTTTCTGAAAAACTGACCATTTAAAGTTTCTGGAAATTGGCCTAAGGATATACAGAAAGTAAAAACACATTTATTCAAGAAAATCCACTAAATCTTGGGGAGAACAGTGAGAGTCTGTGGAACTTGAGCCACAACCTGCTCCTTTCCTATTCCCATCTTAGTGTGACAGATACTCCACTATGTGTGGGTGTGACCAAGTAAAGGATGGGGAGGGACCCCTCTCTTCTCACTCCTGGCCAAGGGATAGTGTATCTCCCCAGGAGAGAGATATGCCTCTAGCATTCAGCATTCCCCACCTTTAGCCTTGATTTGCAAAGACTAACATCCTAGTAAATATAATCAAAATGTTGGTGATTCCCTTCTTCCAGTCAGCATCCACTCAAAGGATGGTATGCCAGGCTGAGGATACTGTTGCCCCAATCACCCTTACACCGGCTTGCTCATGGGATGGAAGTTGGAAGAGAAAGCCAAGAAAACCAGAGACTATCACTCAAACCCAGCATACTGCTTATAAACCAAGGGTGTTACTCCTAGAGAAGCAGATCACAGTCCCCACATTCACTACAGAGATTTTGCCCAGTGGAGGAAGCAGGACATAACAGTGGAGTGCTCCAAAGCTCTCCCCAAAGAAACCAAATTTATTTGAAACAGAGTGAAAAAGTTCCAAGTCAAAGGACACACTTGAAAACAATGAAGATTTTTGTGGTAAGCAATTATGAAGAGCCTAACAGCTCTGTAAGAGCTAAACTGTAGCGTAGCTAGTTTACCAGAGAGAAGCTGGAAAAAAAGAGTTAAAACAACCCCTTCCAGGGTAAGGAAAACTTCATTAAAGGGCCTTAAAAGCTGCCCCGGCAAAGGGGCCTGGGTTTAATTGGATCAGACTATGGAGCAGTTTGTGCCCCAAGGCATTATTGAAAACAAGAGAACAATCATCTAGCAATTAGTGGAGCCTAACAACTGGTATGATACCAACAGAAGCCAACAATTTAACAGAGAAATCAGAAACAAACAAACAAAAACAAACTCAAAGAGAGCCTGCTATAAAATCATTGTCATCTGTCATCCTAGGATGACTGGACCATAAAAATGTATATTTCTTTTCCTTAATTTTTCTAACTAATTTAAAAAGCAATCTTATAAAATAATATGTATGTAATTGAATTGTTGTGTCTGTAATACATAGAAATGTGATACATTCGACAGTATGTGCACAAAGGAGGAGGTGGGGAGCAAACTGTACTAGAGTAAGAAAACAACATCAGATGGTGACTTGAATCCACAGGAACAAGCTAATTAAGTAAATCAAAATGTTAAATAAAAATGTAAACTATCATACTGTAAAATATATACTTGGTCTCTTTTTCTATCTCAACTTCCCTAAAAGATATATGATAAGCCCTAAGAAAATAAGTTTTTAAATATAATGAAAAAATAAGTAAAGGAATTAAAATGTTACACTAGAAATTTACATAATATAAAAGAAAGCAGTAAAGGAAGAACAGAGGAGCAGACATGAAACACATAAAGAAGTAAAATGACAGACATAAATCCAAATATATGAACAATAATATTAAATGTAAAATGATTAAACAATACAATCAAAATGTAGAGATCAACAGACTAAATTAAAAAAAAATATTCTACTTTATGATGTCTACAGGAAACATTTTAGAGTCAAAGATACAAATAGGTGAAAAGTAAAAAGATGTAAAAAATTTTATCATTCAAACAGCAACCATAAGATAGTTTGAAGTGGCTATTCTAATATCAGACAAAATAGATTTTATTTTTTCTTCCTTTTTTTTGACAAAATAGATTTTAAGAAAAAACAAAACGAAAAGATGTTACTAGAAATAAAGAAGATAAAGGTAAAAAGGTCATGGGGCACCTGGGTGGCTCAATCTTCAAGCGTTTGCCTTCGGCTCAGGTCATGATCCCAAGGTCCTGGGATAGAGCCCCGCATCAGGCTCCCTGCTCAGTGGGAAGCCTGCTTCTCCCTCCCCCACTCCTTCTGCTTGTGTTCCCTCTCCGGCTGTGTATCTCTCCATCAAATAAATAAATAAAATCTTTAAATAAAAGATAAGAAAGTCAATTCATTAGGAATATCTAACAATTATAAACACATATGTATCTCACAACTGAGCCCCAAATATAATAAAGCAAAAAAAAAACTTATGAGGGAAAATGGATAATTAATAATAATAGTTGGAAATTTCAATACTCCACCTTCAAAAATGGATAGAACAACTAAGCAAAAGATAAAGAGGGAAATAGAAGACTTTAAGAACATTATAAGCCAACAAGACCTAACACATATCTATAGAACACTTAACAATAGCAAAATGCACATTCTTCTGAAGTACACATAAATGTACTTTGGAATACATTATAGGCTACATGACAAAAGAAACCTCAATAAATATAAAAGAATTGAAATCTTACCAAGTGTGTACTCTTGACCACAGTGGAATAAAATTAGAACTCAATAACAGAGAACAATTTGGGAAATTTGCAAATATGTGGAAATTAAACAACACACACTTAAATAAACAGTGGATCTAAGAAGAAATCAGTGGGAGATTATAAAATAATTTAAAATGAATAAAAATTTAAACACAACATAGCAAACATATGAGATGTAGCTAAAACATTTTGAGCATTTTGTAAAGGGTGATTTATAGCTGTAAAAGCTTATATTTAAAATAGAAAAATTTCAAATAGTAGCCAAATACCTCTCCTTACAACTATTTTAAAAAGAGAGAAAGCAGACTAACTGGAAACAAGCAGAAGAAAAAGAAAATAATAAAGATCAGATGGAAATTAATGAAGAGGAGAGAAAAATGGCAGAGAAATTCAAAAAAACCAAAAGTGGGTTCTTTGGAAAAATCATCAAAATGACAAAGATATGCTAAAGATATTTTAGCTAGACTAAGAAAAAAATAAAGAAGACTCAAAAACTGGGGCGCCTGGTTGGTTCAGTCATTAAGCGTCTGCCTTCGGCTCAGGTCATGATCCCAGAGTCCTGGGATCGAGCCCCGCATTGGGCTCCCTGCTCCACGGGAAGTCTGCTTCTCCGTCTCCCACTCCCCCTGCTTGTGTTCCCTGTCTCGCTGTCTCTCTCTCTGTCAAATAAATAAATAAAATCTTAAAAAAAAAAAAAAAGACTCAAAAACTAAAACTGGGAATGAAAGAGGTGATGTTATTACTGATATTGCAGAAATAAAAAGGGTTATAAAGGAATATTACATATAAAACCATGCTAATCAATCAGATAACAAATTGGACAAATCTAGAAAGACAAAATATCACAACTGACTGGTGATCCAAAACATAGAAGAGAAAACACTTACTTTCTCTAAGAAGAGAATTTACCTGATTCCAGAAATCCCTCTATGGGGGCCAGTATATCAGGTCAATATTATCCTGATTTTAAAACCAGACAAAGACATCATGAGAAAATCAATATCTCTTGTAAATAGAGATGTAAGAATTCTCAGCATATTACTAGCAAATTGAATCTAGTGATATATAAAACATATAAAAAGGATTATACACTGTGCCCAGTGGCATATCAGGACTGAAAGGTTGGTTATGTGAAAACCAATTAATGCAGTATTCTGCCTAATAAAATAAAAGATAAAAACCATATGAAGATATCAGTAGATGCAAAAAAAAAAAGCATTTGACAAAATTCAAAAGCTACTTATGATCAATTAAAATTCCTTATAAGGAGATGGCCATATGAAGACAAACACTCAGAGAGGGAAGATGATGTGAAAAAGGGAGAAGATAGCCCTGTGATTCTCTGAAATATATGTTAAATGCCTCTCTTATAGATTGTACATAGTTTTTTTAATTCATTTTAAAAAATTTTTTATTGTTATGTTAATCACCATACATTACATCATTAGTTTTGGATGTAGTGTTCCATGATTCATTGCCTGTGCATAACACCCAGTGCTCCATGCAGAAAGTGCCCTCCTTAATACCCATCACCAGGCTAACCCATCCCCCCACCACCCTCCCCTCTAGAACCCTCAGGTTGTTTCTCAGAGTCCATAGTCTCTCATGGTTGGTCTTCCCCTCCGATTTCCCCCCCTTCATTCTTCCCCTCCGGCTATCTTCTTCTTCTTCTTCTTTTTTTTTTTTCTTAACATATATTGCATTATTTGTTTCAGAGGTACAGATCTATAGTTTTGTTCTTCCTTTTTTCTCCCCAGTTTGATAATCTCTACCTTTTATTTAAAGTGCATGGTCACTTACATTTAATGTAATTATTGATACTATTATGTTTAAGTCTACCATATTGCTCCTTTTTCTTTTTATCTGCTTTTTGTCTTTTGCTTTGTGTTGTACAAAACCATTGACTATAATTACCTTGCTTTGTTATTGTAATCCTTTGATTAATATTTACCTTTATTCCCTCAGATGTTGACCAGTGAGAGGATTCTTTTCTTTTCTTTTTTTTCTTTTATTTTCCCTTTCCTTTCTTTTATTTTTCCTCCTCTCTTCTCCTCTCCTCTCCTCTGCTTTCCTTTCCTTTCTTCTCCTTTCTTTTCTTTCCTTCCTACCTTCTTCTCTTTCCTTCCTTCTTCCTCTTTCTTTCTTTTCTTTACTTTTCTTTTTTCTTCTTTCTTTCCCTCTTTCCCTCTTTCTTTCTTTCTTTCTTTCTTTCTTTCTTTCTTTCTTTCTTTCTTTCTTTCTTTCTTTCTTTCTTTCTTTTTCTTTCTTTTTCTTTTTCTTCTTCTTCTTCTTCTTCTTTATTATCCTCTATATATTACACTTAGTGATGCACAAATTGTCCCATATCTGGTCAATTCGAACCTTCTCAAGTTGATACCTGAATCTTTTTACATGACCTTACAAGTTTTTGATGACTACCTTGTTTTTTGTTATGGTGAGATATTCCAGGCCTATCTTAACATTTCCTGTCTCAGACCTACCTTTATCCACTTATAAAAGGAGATCTGATTAGTTCAGTGGTAACTGGTATCTGGAGACCACAATCTGGACATTAGACATGCTCATTAATATTGGGTTTATCACTTTTCTAGGCCGTCCAGTAGATAGAGATAGGAAATAATTTGCCATTCTTTTTTCCTTAAAATAATATATAGTATAAGTGCATACTGATACTTTCAATTAAATTTCAGAACATTTTTTATTTTTACCCATTTTCTGTCACACTGAAATTCACTTTCTGCAATATGCACATAGTACTTTAAAGTAACAATAACTGTATTACCATGAAATATGATAAAATTAGTTTGAACTTTCTTTGCAGTGTTTTTGTCCTCAGGAGACATTTTACTAAAGTCATATAATCAAATTACTGTATATTAACATTTCATAGAATAAATCCTCTTTGTTCACTTATGTCACCAACTCAAAACACAGGTTTATTTGCTTCATATTTTGTTTTCAGTTTTTAAAGTTTGCCTTAATATAATTAATTTGGATTTGTAATTGTGTAAAATATTTATTTTTCAAAGTCAAATATAGTGTATTCAGAGACATATAACTTATATCCGTGTTTCTTTAATCTCATTCTTTTCCTTTCTCTTTGGTAAATATTTTAAAATATTTTTTTTCCGTTTGTTTGTTTGTTTTTTAACACAAGCAAATACATATATATTTTTGTAACCCTGCCATTCTTAAATAAATGACAGCACACTAGACATAGTTTTTTTTTCTTCCTTGCTTCTGTCACTTAAAGTATCTTGGAGATTACTCCATAGTAGTATGTAGAGTTATTTCTCAGTCTACTTAATAGTTGCATAATACTCTATTTTCAATATATAACAGTACATGCAACCAGGATTCTATTGATGGACTCGTGTTTGTTTACATCCTTTATTATTATAGATCATGCTTTTAACTACATTTGAAGAAAAAGTTTGCTCATAATCTGAGTTTTTAATGAAAATAACAAAGTTTCAACGTTATAGTCTGAATAAATTAGTTTTTACATTGGGCTCTAAGACTAAGGTGATTTCCTTTCACAACTGAACTTTAACAAACTGTAAAAGCTTTATGATGGCCATAAAATACCTCAAATTACCCTGATATTTGAAGAAATGTATTTTTTTGACTGTGTTGTCTCCAATCTTTCATCAGATAGATACTTCAAAGGATAACATCACAAGAGATTGAGCTGTACAGACACATACTGTGCACAAAAACTGCAGTGTTGCCCTGGGGTGTTTTAATTAAATGTGGGGTTGTGGTAACATTTTCTCTTCTAATTATAAGTCTAATATGTGCTTCTATAGCATAGTTATTTAATAGTTTACTAATATTACACTCTTTTAGTAAAAATATGTATACACACATACACATGTACACATACACATAATCTTCTTAAAATTTCAGAGTGAGCACCAAAGCACCCAAATCTATTCTTAAACTATGAGTTAGGAATCTATCTTAAAGTTAAAACTACATAGCAATGAGACAGCTGCTGCTCATGGTGTGAATTTCTCTGCATACAATTTCTCTGCATACAATGAAGCCAAGTGCTTTCCTATACAAATTATGGAGAAGAGTTTACTTCTAAAGACAGATCTGGTTTTCTTTCAAAATGATATTTTTACCTTTACAAAGGAATTTTGTAAAATTCTTTCACATAGAAATTGAGGGGAAATGACAGTTTTTCTCCTTGAACTAGGACGACAAGTTACTATTTGTTAACCTTGTTTGTTGCAAAAAATCATGATATTATAATTTGTATTCCCAGTGATTGGAATGTTCACTCACTTATTAAATACATATGCATGTATATGTATGTGTAGTGATGATACACATAGGAAATAAGCCCTGATCAAAACTAGACATATTTTCTACCACATGAAGATTAAAGTGAAGTGATAGATACAGATATTAATTAAAAGTTCATTAAAATAATTAGATTGAAGAAGTGCAGTGCTATGAGGAAGTCTTATAATGGGGAGATATGACTTAATCTAAGAAAGCAGGAAAATCTTCCTTTTAAAAAAGATTAGTGATTGAGCTGAATTATGAAAAGAGAGAGTTTATAGGGAAAGGGAGAGGAAACATATTCCACTAGAAGCAAATTCTTCTATGAACATTCCATGGCTGGAAGGGTTATGCAGTTGAAATCTTTCACATATTATTCTTATTTTTTTCTGTATCCGTTGAAGCATCAGTTGGCAATGAATAAACCTTATCGTAGTACCTGTGTTTGTAGATTGTTGTTCTAGTGTGCTCAAGGTAATCTTGGTTACAGTCATGATATGCTATTAGCACCACTTTAATTCTCAGAAGTGTCCACAGTTAGACAATAAATAGCATGGACATCTACATCTCTTCTTTGACATCTGGCAACCTTTATAAGACGATCTTTGATCTTCAAGGCTCCTTTTAGCTATGAGTACTATTGCAATAGTTTTGATAGCCATGAATTTCTGGAAATCTCCATTTCCTCTTAACTTCAAAAGTATTCTTTTGTGCATGGCATATATAATCATTGCAAATTGTGTTTATTGACAATGATTCTACTGTCTAAATAGGACATGTCATACTTCTCCATGTGTTCATCCATGCATTTCTGCGTATGTCATTGTATGTATAACCTATTGACATTTTCTATATTTTCTGAGCATCCTTATATTAACAACTTGGTTCTTGATGATTAATTCAGTGGTATCTTCAGTACTTTTTTTTTTCCATTTCATACTAAAATGTGAGAAATTACATGGTAACCTTATGTGTTGTCTCACTGCCACCTGGTGGCAAGAGTATAGAAAAGGCAGCAAAACTGGACGGATGACTGACCAGTTGAGTCATTTCCCATAGCATAAAAAATCACATGTTCTCAGACTTTTTTCAGAGACCCCCTAGCAGAAGCATTTTTCATGTCTCAGGTATAGCTCTTTCAATAAACTGTACAGAAAGCCCTGAAAAACAAGGAATGAAATTTTCAATGATTAATCAATATGCCTTTTTTGAAGAAAATATTTAAATAATAAGATATTAAAGATCTACTTTTTGAAGTATAACTTTAGAATGCTTTCTTTAAGTGATTTTTAACTTTCAAGGGTAAACTTTTAAAAAACTTTTTAATTTTATATGACTTCACTTTGTAGATAAAGGAAATCAAGCTCCCAATATTTGAAAATATACAATATTACATACAATATACAATAATACATAATTTTTAAAAAATCAAATAGATATGACCTCCCTTTGTGGCTTAAGTCATTTTTAAACTAAAGGCCTCAAGACTAAAATCATTGCTTTTGGCTTAAGGTTCTGGTCTTCTTTACTAGCTGTTCTATATTATTCTTCACATTAAGATAGAAATATGTGGATTGGCATTTTTCAATTTCTAGAAATTTCATTATATCCTCTGGAAAATATGTATTTAAGAAAATACCACTGACTATCACTTTGGGTCTTGCTGTTCACATTTTTCAATTTCATCATGCTTTAAATGAATGAATCTCATGGAATACCAGTGTTGACTTCTGTGGTCTGTTTTTCCTGTTTGAGGAATTTCTCAGTTCAGTCTTGTACATTTGTCACCATTGTATGTATGTGTCTATATAACATAGATATCCCATTTGAGTTATTCACATATACTATATTTCTGTAACAGAATTAATTGAGTCTACATGGGTGTATACATTAAGTAGTAAATTAGTTCTTTGTATTTTTCTAGCTTTATTTAGATGTAATTAACATATAGCATTCTGTAAGTTTAAGGCATGCAGTGTAATAATTTGAAATACATATATGTTGTAAAGTGTTCACCGTAATAAGGTTAATTAACACATTCTTCACTTCACATAAATACCATTTGTTGTTGGTGTTGTTATAGTGAAAACATTAAAGCTCTACTCTCATAGCAACTTCTTTTTTTATCAGCTTTCCTTATATGTTCTATTACATCTGGTTCTCAAAAAAGAATCTTGTGGCAGAAAGAGGGAGGAAAATGGGATTAATTATCCCCATTTCATAAATAAAAAAACAGAAACAGAAATTGGTAAAGTAACGAATTGTTGAAACTAGGAGTTCTGGTTCTGATGCCAGATTTGTTCCTATACATCAGAATAAATGATGGGGCAATTCTTTCTGTTTTTAATGTCCACTGAAATCCATCGTCACTAAGCGAATTCAGTATGTTCCTGAAAACACCCCCAAAGAGGTGTGAAAGAGTGAAAGAACATTGCCTTGGGTTTTACAAGATACATGACTTGGCCTCAGTTGAAAAACTAGAATTATAACACATTCCTTTCTGATTTCATAAAAGGATTAAAGGTAATTTATGCAAAGCTCTTGGCACAATACTGGGCATATAATAAGTGTTACAAATAGCTATTATTAAGAAGGAAATATGAAGCTCAAAAGATCCTTGTGGATCATCAGCCTTGCACTGAAGACAGGCCCTCAAAGATAAACTGAACTGACGATGGATTACCTGAAATGGACTGCCAGATCTCACTCCTGAATTCCAAGGCCACACCATCTCCTGTTAAGTGCCTAGCAATGACTTTATCACTGCCATATTAACACTGATTAGGAAGAATATATAAGTGTTCTTAATGTTTGCAAATCTAGTTCCCTTATTTACAGACACATATAATTAGTTAGTTTAGTTCCATCCAACCAGTACACGAGAGCCTATCTTATTCCTAGCACTATGCAAGACAGGTTTAATAAATAAGCAAACAT